>NC_140998.1:166873856-167492062 GCF_052327205.1 Somniosus microcephalus | reverse complement strand
GAGAGAGAGTGAGTGACTGGGGGGGGAGAGAGAGAGAGCGAGTGACTGGGCGGGGGAGAGAGAGAGAGCGAGCGACTGGGGGGGAGAGAGAGAGAGCGAGCGACTGGGGGGAGAGAGAGAGAGCGAGCGACTGGGGAGGGAAGAGAGAGAGAGAGCAACTGGGGGGAAGAGAGAGAGAGAGCGACTGGGGGGAAGACAGAGAGCAACTGGGGGGAGGGGGTGGGGAGGGGGGGGGTGGGGAGGGGGTGGGTGGGAGGGGGTGGTGGGAGGGGGAGGTGGTGGGGAAGGGGAGGGGGGTGGGGAGGGGGAGGTGGTGGGGAAGGGGGTGGGGTGGGGGAGGGGGGAAGGGGGTGGGGGTGGGAGGGAGGGGGAGGGGAGGGGGAGGGAGGGGAGTGGGGGAGGGGGAGGGGAGGGGGAAGGGGGAGGGGGGAAGGGGGGAGGGGGAAGGTGGGAGGGAAGGGGGGAGGGGAGGGGGAGAGAATGGGGGGGTGGGGGGGAGGGGAGGGGAGGGGGTGTGGGGGGTGTGGGGGGGTGGGGGGAGAGGGGAGGGGAGGGAGAGGGGGAGGGGGGGAGAGGTGGGAGAGGGGGGAGAGGTGGGAGAGGGGGGAGGGGAGGGGGGAGAGGGGGGAGGGGAGGGGGGAGAGGGGGGAGGGGAGGGGGGAGAGGGGGGAGGGGAGGGGGGGGAAAGAGGGGGGAGGGGAGGGGGGAGAGGGGAGGGGGGAGAAAGGGAGGGGGGGAGTGGGGGGAGAAAGGGAGGGGGAGCTAGCAGACCCGATGGCTCCGCGGAGCTCCGTGCCGCCCCACGCACTGACATGGCTCAGCCCGAGCCCCGCCCTCCCGAGCACCGGCCTCCGGAACTCCGCCCTCCTGAGAACCGGCCTCCGGAGCCCCGCCCTCCCGCTCTCCGGAGCCCCGCCCTCCCGCTCTCCGGAGCCCCGCCCTCCCGCTGCACTCTCCCGAGCCCCGAGCCCCGCGCGCGCGCCCTCCCGAGCTCCGCCTTCCCGAGCCCCACCCCCCGCACGAGCCGGCTTCAAGACCAGAGAGACGCCGCCGCGCAACCTACCGCGTGAGGCCCGGCCGGAATCAAGTCGCGCTCCGGGCGGAAGATGACGCGGATGCTGAAGCCCGCCCCGCCCGCCTTTACAAAGATGGCGGCGGTGGTGACGTTCGGCTCAGGCCCGCCCCCTCCAGCCTTCACAAAGATGGTGGCGATCGCTGGCCTTTTGTCGATCGTGACGGGAGGCGCCTAGCTCGGGCGTGGCTGGTCAACAGACACCCAGGCTTTGAGGCCTGGAAAAACGGTGAAAGGTAGGAAAATTATAGAGGTTAAACAAAAGATTTACAAATTAATTAACTTTTTTTTAACAACAATTTGTCTTTTAAAAGCAACTTTTTTTTGCTGGAAATGTAGATTTGAAAAGAAACACGCAGAAAGCGGGAAAAAGAAATGAAAAGTTTGGAATCAAGATGGCGGCGACTCACCTCGGTTCAGAACGATAAGGCCCGCCCACACATGCACTGATTGGTGGACCGTCAGGTCACCGAAGCGTAGGATTGGTCAATCGTCCCGTCACTCGACTCTAGGAGGGCCCGCCTGCACGCACCAGGAACCCGTTCCCGCCACGCGGCGATTGGTCGACTGTCGGGTCGCTCGACCGTACGATTGGTCGACTTCGACGTCACTCGATATTAATGAGCGGATAATGAGCGGAATGTTGAACGTTTTTTGGATACCGCGGGCGCAATTTTTGTCTGGCCAAAACGTAAATACGCTTATGACGGTTCTGGAATCGTAAGCTTTCTTTCGATGTAACACACGTGTAGGTACGCTCGATAACTTTCGAGTTTATTCAATACAGACAGACAGACAGACAGACAGACGGAATGACAGACAGAAGAACTGCTTTTTATATATATAGATAGATAGATAGATTTCTGCCATCTCTCTATCGTTACCTGTGGTATTATCCTGCCTATCCCTTAATGGCCCTATTCCCATCCCAACCTTCCTTTTTTTATTGATGTGCCTATAAAATATTTTGCTATTTTGTTTTATGTTCCTTGATAATTTAATTTCATAATTCCTCTTTGCCTCCCTAATTGTTTTTTTGACTTCTCTTCTAATCTTTTCGTATTCCCTCTTATCATGCACTCCCCTACTGTCTCTGGACTTAATGTATGCCTCTTTCCTTATCCTCAATTCTTCCCTTATGGCTTTATTCATCCATGGAGTCTGATTATTGTTTACTGTAGTTTGTTCTTTCCTTTTAGCGGAATATATTTTTCCTGCACTCTGTTGAACACTGTTTTAAATGTTTCCCATTGCTGTTCTACATCGTTGTTTGCCAATATTGTTGCCCATTTTTTTCCCCAAGTTCTATTCTCAGCCCCTCAAAATCAGCTTTTCTCCAATCTATTAACCTGGTTTTCGTCATACTTATGTCCTTCTCAATTATCATCTTAAAGTATATTGTAGTATGGTCACTGTTGCCTATATGTACCCTTACCTTTACTTCTCTTAAGTGCTCTGGCTCATTCCCCATTACTAGGTCCAATAGCGAATCCTCCCTTATTGGGCTTTTTACATATTGGGTTAGAAAGGAGTCCAGTACACATTGTAGGAACTCCATTCCCTTATCCCCTTTACCTATCTCTTCTGTCCAATTAATATCGGGGTAGTTGAAATCCCCCATGATTATTATTCTATGTTTTTTACTCATTTCCCTAATTTGTCTGCATATTTCTTCCTCCACCTCCCTTCCACTATTAGGTGGTCTGTAGACTACCCCTATTAGTGTGATTGATCCTTTATTATCTTTTATCTCTATCCATATGGATTCTATTTTTGTCTTGCTGATATCTGCATCACTTTTTTCTACTGCCATTCTGTTATCCCTAATAAGTACAGCTACTCCACCTCCCCCTTTTCTCTCCCTATCTTTTCTAAATATGTTATACCCTGCAATGTTTAATTCCCAGTCCTGATTTTTCTGTAGCCATGTCTCAGTAATCCCTACTATGTCTGTTTCCTTGCAACATATGATTGCCTCCAGCTCCCCTGTTTTATTACGGACACTGTGTGCATTGCTGTACAGACAGTTTGGGGTAGATTTTGCCGAACCTGTCGGGAAGAAGGCGGGACTTCCCCTTTCGGGTTTTTGATCCGCCTACTTCGACGTCCAGCCAATCCACGCGATTTTCCCTTGATTGACCTTGTTAAGCCTGCCCAGCGGGCTCAGCAGGCCAATTAAGGGCCACTCGGCAACAGGTGACGTCACAGACTGAGATTTCATCTGTCAAGAGTTCTTGACAGATGAAATATCAGTGTCTCACAGCTGTTTGAAGCTGTGAAACACTGACACTCTGAGTTCTAAGCTGAGTCATTCTGCACAGACTCAGTTAGAACTCTCACCGGCACTCAAAGCTGAAGGCTATCACTTTTCACAGATCGCAGCCATTCAGCTTTAAGCGCCGGCTGAGTGATGCGCTCCCGACGGCTATAGGAAGAAAGGCTGTTAAGGTAAGTACAGGTAAGTAAAACTTCTTTACACACTTTAGACACACCAAACACACTTACCTTTGCACTCATGCACCCATCACTCACCTGAGCGCCAACATCGCGACCCCTCCAACTCCTTCAACCCGACGGCCCGCCTGCTCTACCTGGCGTGGTTTGGAGCCGTCGGGAAACCCACACGAAACCCCTCAAAATACGGATTAGGCTAAAAACTGCCTGTTAACTACCTGTTAACAGGCAGTTAATTGGCACTAATCCCTTCCCTCCTGGTTTCGGCGGGTCCCAGTGCGGGGCGGGTACCCGCCGCCCCTGAAACTTACGTGGGGCGGGGTTTTTGGTGGGATGGTGTCGGGACCCCTGAATTCGGGATTTCCCCCCCCCCCACACGCCTGAAACCCCGCCTGATGGCTCCCCGAAAATCTAGCCCTTTAACTCATTTGTAATAGGATTTCCTCTCACTTTATGTTTAACCATCTTTTTAGACTTCTGTTCTATAACTCTATTTATTTCCTTGCCATGAATGTCCTCCCTTATTTTATTCTTTCCTATGCTCTCTTTTCCTGTTTTGTTTATATTTAGGCTGGTTATGATTCTTGTAGATCCCTCCCCCCTTCTTACTAGTTTAAAGCCTTTGCCACTTCCCTATTTACACTTTCCGCTAGGACACAGGTCCCATCCCAGTTCAGGTGGAGCCCATCCCATCGGTACAGCTCCTTCCTGTCCCAGAACTGGTGTCAGTGTCCCATGAAAAGGACCCCTCTTTCCCACACCAGCCCTTTAGCCACGTGTTAATTCTCCTGATCTGTCTGCTTCTATGCCAGTTTGCATGTGGCTTGGGCAATAACCCAGAGATTATTACCCTCGAGGTCCTGCTTTTTAATTTAGAGCCTAACTCCTGATACTCTTTCAGCAGGACCTCCTCCCTGTTCCTACCTATGTCGTTTGTTCCAACATGGACCACGACAACTGGATTTACCCCCTCCCTTTCCAAATTCCTCTCCAGCAATTGTGAGATACCCCTTAACCTGGGTAGGCAACACACCCTTTGGGATAACAACAGAAAATGCTGGAAAAACTCAGCAGGCCTGGCAACATCCGTGAAGAGAGAAATAGAGTCAAAGTTTCAGGTCGAAACCCTTTGTCAAGACTGAAGAAGCACAGGAAGTGAAACAGATTAAAAGGCCAGTTTGGGGGCTGGGAGAGAACAAAAGAGAAGTGAAGAGACATTAAGAGGTTGTGGCGGAGCCACCAAAGGACTCAGATCGTTTGTATATAATTCCTTTAACAACATGTTAGCTACAGTCTGAGTCTGTATCTTTATTTATGCTGTTTAACTGTACAGAGTGTGGTTACTTTAACAGCGTGGCTAAAACATGATGACGTCACGCCGTTCATCACGTGATCCCCCACTGGCGGGAAAACGTGATGACGTCATGACGTCAGCCACGGGACTGCAGGGGCAGTCCTCGTGGAGCCTCCAGAGAGAGCAGACCTACATTCGATGTTATCCTGCCGTTTCTTGTTAAAGCCTGTTTGTTTCATTAAAGTTCGTTTTGTTTGATCGTCTGAGTAGAACTCAGTCTTTTAGTTAGGAACCCACGTTCCTACATTGGTGACCCCGACTTTCGTGAACGGTTTTCGCGGAAGATTTTCAGCATGGACACGAACGCCGTGACTCTGAAACTGCCACAGTTCTGGGAGCAACAACCAGCCACGTGGTTTATCGAGGCTGAAGCCCAGTTCGCCATCAGAAACATCGTCGCAGATCAGACCCGTTATTACTACGTGGTCTCCGCCCTCGATAGCGCCACTGCCTCACGGATCGTCAGCCTCCTCGGTAGTCCTCCCACTGACAGCAAGTATGATATGTTAAAAGCGCGGTTGCTACAGGTCTTCGGGCTCTCGAAGTCAGAACGGGCTCGCCGGCTCCTCGCTATGCCCGGCCTCGGGGACTCCAAACCGTCTGAGCTCATGAGCCAAGTGCTCACACTCTTAGGTGCAGAACTGGAAAGCTTCCTCTTCCGGGAGCTATTCCTCTGCCAACTGCCGGAGCAGGTGTAGGCTGCCCTAGCCAGATCCGAGATTACAGACTGCGCCGAGCTTGCTGCCGAAGCAGCTAAGATTTTCACAGTAACCCAGCAGTGCTGCGCGGCCACGAGGCGCCCATCCCCCACAGACGCGGCTCCAGCTCCTCTTGCAGCGGGCTGGTGCTCCTACCACGCCCGTTTTGGCGCGAAAGCATGACGCTGCCTCTCTCCCTGCAGTTTTTCGCCCCAAAAAAACAAAGCTCCTGCAGCGTTCCTGGCGAAGGAGGATCGGGTCTAGCGGGCGCTCCGCGGCTGCGATGGCCATCGGATCTACGGGGAAACTTCTTTACATCACCGATTCCCTATCAGGTCGACGTTTCCTTTGTGACACCGGGGTGCAGTGTAGCATCCTACCTGCGTCGAATCTCGATATGCAAGCTGGGAACCACGGTTTTTCCCTCGTGGCGACTAATGGCACAGCCACTCGAACTTTCCGAAAGCGGCGGGTCCAAGTCTGTTTCGGCAGTCAGCGCTTCCATTGGGAATTCGTCACGGCCACAGTCTCGCAGGCCATCCTAGGGGTGGATTTTCTGTGTGCCAATGGCCTCCTCGTTGATGTCCAGCACCGCCGGTTGATCAATGCGGCCACTTTCCACTCGGTACCACCGTGGCGCGCTCTTTCGCCTGCACTTTCCCTTCTCCGGACGACTTCACTCAGCTCCTCGGAGAGTTCCCGGAGCTGACAAGGCCCACCTTCTCCTCCTCGGCCACGAAGCATGGTGTTGAACATCATATCACCACTACTGGCTCCCCGGTTTATGCACGGGCTAGAAGGCTCGAACCCGGCAAGCTCGCGGCTGGGGATTATTCGCCGGTCGAATAGCCCCTGGTCTTCGCCTCTCCACATTGTTCCGAAACCGGGCGGCGGCTGGCGGTCATGCGGTGACTACCGACGCCTGAACGCCGCCACTACTCCTGATCGGTACCCAATCCCGCATATTCAGGATTTCTCGGCCCATTTGGCGGGAAATTCTATCTTTTCTAAGGTCGACCTCGCCCGGGGGTATCACCAGGTTCCCGTGCAGCCGCAAGATGTCCCGAAAACCGCAGTCATCACCCCTTTTGGCCTTTTTGAGTTCCTGCGGATGCCGTTTGGCTTGAAGAACGCGGCACAGGCTTTCCAGTGCTTAATGGACTCCGTGCTCCGAGACCTAAACTTCATCTTCGTCTACCTTGACGACATTCTCATCGCCAGCGCTAGCAAGGAAGAGCACATCTGCCATCTGCGTACCCTCTTTACTCGCCTCAGCCAGCATGGTTTGATCATCAACCCGGCCAAGTGCCAGTTCGGCCTGCAGCGGATCGGTTTCTTGGGACACCGCATAACATCAGACGGCACCATCCCCTTACTGACGAAGGTGGAAGCTGTTACCTCTTTCCCGCGCCCGCCAACCGTCAAGGCCCTGCAAGAGTTCCTGGGGATGGTCAATTTCTATCACCGATTCATCCCTAAGGCGGTTCAGCTAATGCAGCCTTTGTACGGGGCCCTCAAGGGCAAGTCCGGTAAGGATCTAATCAGCTGGACGGCTGAGATGGACCAGGCGTTCGTCAACACCAAGAGCGCTTTGGCCAATGCAACCATGCTGGCGCACCCACTTCCAGGTACCACCATCGCCCTTACCACAGACGCGTCAGACTACGCCATCGGCGCAGTGCAGGAGCAGTGGGTGAACGGCACGTGGCAACCGCTGGCGTTTTTCAGCCGTCAACTGTGGAAAAATGAAAGAAAATACAGCACCTTCGATCGAGCATTACTGGCCCTTTTCTTAGCCATTCGCCATTTCCGGTTCTTATTAGAAGGACGTCCCTTCACGGCTTTTGTCGACCACAAGCCTCTAATGTTCGCCATGGCCAAGACCGCCGAACCGTGGTCCGCTCATCAACAACGTCACCTGACGTTTATTT
Organism: Somniosus microcephalus; assembly: GCF_052327205.1. Classification (NCBI taxonomy): domain Eukaryota; kingdom Metazoa; phylum Chordata; class Chondrichthyes; order Squaliformes; family Somniosidae; genus Somniosus; species Somniosus microcephalus. The sequence goes on along the minus strand of NC_140998.1, from coordinate 167,484,553 downwards.
CTGAATTTACCACGGACATTCAACATGTGTCTGGTAAAGACAATCTGGTGGCGGATTGCCTCTCCCGCGCGACGGTCCATGCGGTTCACCTGGGGATTGACTACACCCTCATGGCTGCAGATCAGGCCTCGGACCCAGAGGTCCAATCATACAGAACCGTCCCCTCTAATTTCCAAGCGACCGACGTCAGTTTCCAGGCCGCAGGCACTACGTTCCTTTGAGACATCTCCATGGGCGTTCCCCGACCTATCGTGCCAGTCGCATGGCGCAGGAAGGTTTTTGACGCCATACACGGGTTGTTGCACCCTGGTATGAAGGCTTCACAATGGCTAATGTCGGCGAAGTTCGTCTGGAAGGGTATGCACCTCGATGTCCGTGACTGGGCCAACACCTGCGTGGTCTGCCAGAAGGCCATGGTCCAGCGTCATGTAAAAGCTCCAGTGGCTACGTTCGCTGTTCCGGAGCGTCGTTTCGACCACGTGCATGTGGACCTTGTGGGGCCACTTCCGCCTTCTCATGGTTATACGCATCTCCTCACCATGGTGGACCGCACCACTAGGTGGCCAGAGGCAATTCCTTTGGTTTCCACCACTTCGGCAGACGTCGCTAGAGCTTTCATCTCCTGTTGGGTTGCTCGTTTCGGGGTACCGGCGGACATCTCTTCCGATCGTGGGCCACAATTTTCCTCGGAGTTCTGGAACGCTGTAGCTCAGGGGCTCGGCACCAAACTTCATCGCACCACCGCCTACCATGCACAGGCGAACGGCCTTTGCGAGCGACTCCACAGGTCGCTTAAAGCCGCCCTACGGGCCAGTCTTCAAGGTGCAGGATGGGTGGACAGACTCCCATGGGTCCTTTTGGGTCTTCGTACAGCACCCAAAGAAGACCTGCAATCGTCCTCGGCCGAACTCATTTATGGCCAGCCGCTCCAAGTACCAGAAGATTTCCTCCCTTCTCCCACAGAGCCATGGTCCGCCTCCCAGCAACTCGTCAACCACCAGGAAGCGGCCAGATGCTTCGCTCCGGTGCCTACATCAAATCACGGCCTACAGAGCTCCCACGTGCCAGCAGAACTGAAGAACGCCGAGTATGTATTTATCCGCCACGACACTCACCGGGATCCGCTCAAGCCCCCTTACACTGGTCCTTTCCACGTCATCGAACCAGGAGACAAATCCTTTTCGGTCGACATCGGAGGAAAGCCGGATCACATTTCAGTGGACCGGTTGAAGCCAGTCATCGTCGCTCAACCACCGAAACGTGGCCGACCGCCCGCAGCCGCCGTGCCAGATCAACCACAGCCGCCCACCAGCTCGACCACACTCGCCGCGCCAGCTCAACCACAACCGCCTGCCAGCTCGACCACCGTCCATCAGCTTCCTTTGCAGGGTTACCGAAGTCGCTCAGACAGACATGTCAGGCCTCCTCAGCGTCTCACTTTTGCTGTTAAAGACAATTCTGGGGGGGTGCATGTGGCGGAGCCACCAAAAGACTCAGATTGTTTGTATATAATTCCTTTAACAACATGTTAGCTACAGCCTGAGTCTGTATCTTTATTTATGCTATTTAACTGTACAGAGCGTGGTTACTTTAACAGCGCGGCTAAAACGTGATGACGTCACGCCGTTCATTACGTGATCCCCCACTGGCGGGAAAACGTGATGACGTCATGACGTCAGCCATGGGACTGCAGGGGCAGTCCTCGTGGAGCCTCCAGAGAGAGCAGACCTACATTCGATGAGACAGAATACGGCTCTAGATTAGGTGTGAAATGCGCTGGCAGAATGGGAGACAGCTGCCATGTGGGAGAGAAAAAAAAGGGGGGGGAGAGGGCCAAAACAAAGGTGTGGATAAAAAATATAAGTAAGAATGTAATGGGGGCCGAGGTTATGATCTGAAATTGTTGAACTCGATATTGAGTCTGGAAGGCTGTAAAGTGCCTAATCGGAAGATGAGGTGCTGTTCCTCGAGCTTACGCTGAGCTTCCATGGAACAATGCAAGAGCCCGAGTACGGTGAAGTCTGAGTGAGAATGGGGCGGTGAATTAAAATGACAGGCGAACAGAAGCTCGGGGTCACCCTTACAGACTGAACGGAGGTGTTCCGCAAAGCGGTCACCCAATCTGCGTTTGGTCTCCCCAATGTAGAGGAGACCACATCGTGAGCAGTGAATACAGTATACTAGATTGCAAGAAGTACAAGTAAATCACTGTTTCACCTGGAAGGGGTGTTTGGGGCCCTGGACAGTGGGAAGGGGGGAGGTATAAGGGCAGGTGTTGCATCTCCTGCGCTTGCACGGGAAGGTGCCGGGCGAAGGGGAAGGGGTGCTGGGGGTGATAGAGGAGTGGACTAGGGTGTCTCAGAGGGAGCGGTCCCTATGGAATGCTGAAAGGGGAGGGGAGGGGAAGATGCGTTTGGTGGTGGGATCATGTTGGAGATGGCGGAAATGGCGGAGAATGATCCGTTGAATGTGGAGGCTGGTGGGGTGAAAGGTGAGGATGAGGGGAACCCAATCGTGGTTCCGGGAGGGAAGGACAGGGGTGAGGGCAGAAGTGCGGGAGATAGAACGGACACGGTCGAGGGCCGTGTCAACCACGGTAGAGGGGATTCCTCGGTTGAGGAAAAAGGAAGACATGTCGGAAGCACTGGTGTGGAAGGTGGCATCGTCGGAGCAGATGCGGCGGAGATGGAGAAACTGGGAGAATGGAATAGAGTCCTTACAGGAGGCGGGGTGGGAGGAAGTGTAGTCCAGGTAGCTGTGGGAGTCAGTGGGCTTGTAGAGAATGTTGGTCAATAACCTATCCCCAGAGATGGAGACGGAGAAGTCAAGGAAGGGAAGGGAAGAGTCGGAGATAGACCAGGTGAAGGTGAGGGAAGGGTGGAAATTGGAGGCAAAGTGAATGAAATTGTCTAGTTCAGGGCGAGAGCAGGAAGCAGCACCGATACAGTCATCAATGTACCGGAAAAAGAGGTGAGGGAGGGGACCTGAGTAGGACTGGAACAAAGAGTGTTCCACATATCCCACAAAAAGGCAGGCATAGCTAGGACCCATGCGGGTACCCATAGCAACACCTTTAATTTGGAGGAAATGAGTGGAGTCAAAGGAGAAGTTGTTCAATGTGAGAACAAGTTCAGCCAGGCGGAGGAAGGTGGTGGTGGATGGGGACTGGTCGGGCCCCTGTTCAAGGAAGACGCGGAGCACCCTCAGGCCATCCTGGTGGGGGATGGAGGTGTAGAGGGTGTTATAAATCTCATCATTCATCAAGAAACTACTCATGAAATAACGCTGGACAGCCAGCTGGTGGCGCCGTCCAAGGAGTATAAATACTCGGGCGTGGGCCCAGCTTGCCAGGGACATTTTGTAAGACAAGGAACTAGTGAAGTACAATTAGACCTCCATGTTCTGAAACAAGTTGATTAAAGCCTTGCTTTATGCTCAAACCAAGTATGTAGTGAGTTTTATTACGTCAATTTAATCAACTTGATATCGACTCCACGCTCTGAGTGATTTCGGGAACAGCCAGCTATGACTTCAACTACAAAAGGGAACTCCGGGATAGTAATCAATCCATCATGGACAAACTACTCAGACCCGCCCATCTTGACCTGGACCCGAATTCACCTACAACTGCTAAGGTATGGAAACACTGGTATTGTACCTTCAGCAGCTTCCTCAGGGTGTGTGGTGAGAATGTTCCTGATAAATTAGAGATACTTGCCAATTATGTATCTCCTCATGTGTTTGACTATATCGAAGACTGTGTAGACTATGACTCCGCTATCCTAATATTACAGCGACTGTATGTTAAGGCCCCAAACAAAATTTTTGCTCGGCATCTATTGGCCACAACTCGACAACAACCTGGGGAATCACTTGACAAATTGCTTCAAAAGCTTCACAGGCTCAGCAAGGATTGTAACCTTAAAGTTGTCACAGCTGAGCAGTACCAGAAGGAGCTAATTCACGATTCCTTTATTAATGGAATTACGTCTCCCTTCATACGCCAGCGTCTGTTGGAGAATAAAGCCCTCGAGTTACAGGCTGCCTATGACCAGCAAAGAGGAATGCAGATACCTATCTTTTACCTCGTGCACAGGCTGCTGCTATCACTTTTAATGACTCCTTCGACAGGTCTCAGGCGGAAGCCCTCACCGATGATGACTCTAACTTAGCGGATGACAACCCTACCCTAGAAGCCTTCACTGATGACAACCCCGCCCTAGTGGCATCTTGGCAACCTGGAAGGAAGTGTTTCTTCTGTGGAGGTGCGTTCCATTATAGGAAATTCTGTCCTGCTTGTAACGCAACCTGCAATCATTGCAGCAAGAAAGGTCACTTTTCCAAGGTATGCCAGTCAAGAGCTGCTGTTAGTAAGAAAGGTCACTTTTCTAAGGTATGCCAGTCAAGAGCTGCTGTTAGTAAGAAAGGCCACTTTTCTAAGGTGTACCGGTCGAGAGCTCCTGTTAGTTTTGCAGCTACTATCTATAAAACTGCTCCTCCCCCAAGAGCCACTACTAAGGTTACAGCTGCAATCTATAAAACTGCTCCTCCCCCAAGAACCGCTACTAAGGTTACAGCATTCAAGGGTAAAACTGCCCCTCCTACCATCACAGCTGTTTTTCCCCAAAGTCTGTCCCATGCAGCCACGAAGGTTTCGGTAAATGGACACATTTTGAGTGCACTAATCGACTCAAGCAGCTCTGACAGCTTCATTAGTGAGCAGGCTGTCAGAAAGTTAAAACTGCGTATTTACCCCTCGGACAGGGAAATTGCAATGGCTCTGATGACACTGACCACCAATTCTTCCGGCTTTTGTCTTGTCAACCTTATTCTCAATGGCCGCACTTATTTCTCCACCCGGCTTGGGCTGCTCAAGAACCTATGCAGTGATGTGCTCCTGGGACAGGATTTCCAGAAACAACACAAAAGACTCACTTTCGAGTTTGGAGGGTCAAAGCCGGAGCTTACTATTTCCAAAGTACCGTTTTGTGCGCTTTCGGCGGCTTCGCTCGACGAGCCCTCCTTGTTTGCCAATCTTTCCCCCCGATGTAAGCCCATAGTGACTAAATCATGACGTTTCAGCCAAGATGATCGATCCTTTATCGAGGCAGAAATCTCTCGCCTTCTAGCTGACGGTATCATTGAGCCATGTTCATCTTCTTGGCAGGCTCAAGTCGTCGTTGTTAAAAATCCTCTGAAGCAACACAAGAAACATCTTTGCATCAATTACTCGCAAACTATTAACCAGTATACCGACCTGGATGCCTACCCACTACCACGCATCGATGACATGGTCAATAACCTTGCCAACTACAAGGTATTTTCAACTTTTGATTTAAAGAGCACATATCATCAAGTACCGTTAAAGGACTCTGACAAAAAGTATACGGCCTTTGCGGCCAATGGTCGGCTTTACCAGTTTTGTTGCCTTCCATTTGGGGTAACCAATGGGGTGGCCGTCTTTCAACGGGCAATGGATAGCCTAGTCAAACAGGAGGACTTAACGGACACTTTTCCATATCTGGATAATATCACCATTGCTGGTCATGATCAGGAGCATAATGCCAATCTCCAGAAATTTTTTGACGTTCTCCGTCGTCGCAACTTAACCTTAAATGAGTCCAAATCTGTGAAATCAGTACCATCAGTCAACATCCTTGGCTACTGGGTGGGCAACGGTGTCATCAAACTGGATCCGGAGCGACTTCGTCCACTTCAGGAGCTCCCTCCCCCTACGAATCTCGCTCTCTTCATCGGGCCTTCGGCATGTTTGCCTATTATGCAAAATGGATACGCCACTTCTCCGACAAGATCCAGCCCCTGCTTCACGCGAAGTCATTTCCATTGGAGGCAATGGCTATTTCAACTTTCAACCTCCTCAAGCGACAACTGGAAAAAGCCACGCGTCGTTCCATTGATGAAAATCTTCCTTTCGTGGTCGAGTGCAATGCATCGGATGTGGCGATCTCTACTACCTTGAATCAAGGTGGTCGACCCGTTGCATTTCTGTCCAGAACTTTGCAGGGTAGCGAGCTCCATTATCCTCCTGTCGAGAAGGAGGCTACGCCCATCATCGAATGGAGTCATTTTCTCGCTCGTCGCCATTTCACACTTATAACCGATCAGCGCTCCTTGGCCTTTATGCTGGATAACCAGAAACGCACTAAAATCAAGAATAACAAAATACAACTCTGGAGGATGGAATTGGCCGCCTTTGGATACACCATACATTATCGACCCGGCAAAGAGAATGTGGCCCCGGATACCCTCACGCGGGCATTCTGCTTCGACTTCGACTATGTCAACTTCGACTCTGGCGGATCTTCATACTGACTTATACCATTCTGGCATTACCCGTATGTGTAGTGTATGTGCCTTTAAGTCAGAACTACTTTTACAGCTCCTGTATACTGTAGTACCGGCAGTGACCACACCTGTATATAAGCTTTGCGCATGCCTCTGTACCCCCAGCCTTGAGACTGCCCTCCTCCAGTAAAGACCTGTTTATTGTTAATGTACGGCATCCGTGTGATTATTTAATAACAGCATATCCACTGAACCACGGATCCAACAGTGGCGATGAGTGTCGATTCGAATCTACCTGCAACATTAAAAAAAAAATAGTCGAGGCCAGGATCACGGGCGTCGACCACGAGCAACCGCCCAGCAGTCAGGCAGAGATTGAACTTCGCAGGGGAGGCTGTGGAGAGCCGGGCTTGGTTCCCCAGCCACGACGAGCAGCAAGAGACCGACGACAGGTCCAGCGCAGACCCTTCCCGAGCAGCGGCGGCTGGAGCCGACCGACGGCGGAGAGAAAGCCGAGCAGCGTCGACGGGGTAAGACAGAGGGTGAAGAGCGCAGGGTGCAGCCGGGGGTTGAACACCAAGCGGCGTCGAGAAAAAGAAAACAAACCGGAGAGAGAGAGGGTAGAGAAACAGCCAGGTTCTGGACTGAGCGGCGTCAAAAAATATAAAAAGAAGAACGCGCAGAGCACAGCCAGGGCTCACGGGCTGAACAGGGTCCGTGGGGCAAAGAAAGGGGAGCGCGGGATACGCCATTGAGCCGCGGAGAAGAAGAAAGAGCGCGGGAGACGCCATTTTTAGAAGCCGCAGCGGAGAAGAAGGGCGAGCGCGGGAAGGAAGGAAAGCGTGGGAGACGCCATTTTGTGCCAGCGGAGAAGAAGGGGAAGCGTGGGAGGCGCCATTTTTGACAGTTAACTCACACCCAAGGATGCCGAAGAGTGGCAGTATCTCTACGTTCGACAATGAAGTCGAAGATTGGGCGACATAGGTGGAACGTATTGAGGTGTACTGCAGGGCGAATGAAGTGCCAGATGCTAATAAAGCACTGGTTCTGTTAAATTCCATGGGTGCAAAAACTTATGGGTTACTGCAAAATGTAATAACCCCAGAGAAGCCGGTAAACAAGAATTTTGAAAGCATAGTAGAAATCCTACAGGACCACTTAAACCCCACACCGCTGCTGATAGCAGAACGATTTAAGTTCCATAAAAGGAACCAACACAAAGACAAAAGCAATGCTGAGTACCTAACGGAACTGCGCAAGCTATCGAAACACTGCCAGTTTGGAGCGGGACTAGCAGATACGTTAAGGGACAAGTTTGCGTGTGGGCTACAAAGTGAAGGAATCCAGAAACGGCTTCTATCAGAAAAGGACCTTACGCTGGACAAAGCTTTCAGTATGGCAGTATCACACGAAGCAGCCGCAAGGGGCGCTGCAGAGATACAACGGAGACCACAAGAATATGGCACCAATGAAATGTCCTATGGAACAGGGAAGTGCTATCGCTGCGGCAGAATAACACATGACCAGAAAGATTGTTGGTTCAAGGACCAAGTGTACAGACAGTGTGGGAAAGCAGGACACATAGCAAGAGTCTGCAGGTCTGGGAAGAAAACCAACAGTAAGAAATCTCCACAGGAGAAGTACAAAAAGGTACACCAGGTGATGGACAGTGGTTCAGACGAACAGAAAAGTAACACAGACTCCGGAATCAAGGAGCTGGGTTGTCTGAAACTACATAAGGTAACAGAAATGGAGGATCACCAGACTATCTGGGTTACACTCAAGATAGACGGAGTCCAAGTGAAACTGGAATTGGACACAGGGTCAGCTCTAACAGTCATAAATCAAAGAGACTACAAGCGGCTATTTTCACACATACCCTTGAAAGCTACAGAGATTGTCTTGAAGACGTATACGGGGCAAAAGGTCTACCCCAAAGGAAAAATAAGGGTGAAAGTGACATATAAAGGCCAGGAAATACCTAAAATGGATATATATGTATTGCCAGATGGAGGACCACCACTGCTAGGACGTGAATGGATCCGGAAGATACAATTAGATTGGCATTCCATACAGGCACTGAAGGTTGAGAACAAAAAAGATGACGACGTCACACCTGGACGACTGTCAAAAATGCTAACTGATGCAAAAGAAGTGTTCCAGGAGGGACTAGGAACACTAAAAGGAATAACAGCAATGATTGAAATAGAGGAAAATGCAAGCCCAAAATTTCTGAAGGCCAGACCAGTGCCTTATGCGATCAGACCAGCTGTTGAAGCAGAGCTGGAAGGGTTGGAACGTTCAGGAGTACTGTCCAAAGTGGACTGGAGCGAGTGGGCTACACCCATCGTTCCTGTAATGAAGAGGTCGTTGAGTAATACGCCTGGGGAACCAAAGAAGGTCCGCATCTGTGGGGATTTTAAGGTGACAGTGAACCCAGTCCTTCACATGGTACAATATCCGCTTCCACGAATTGAGGATATTTTCGCCTCGCTATCTGGAGGTAAACGCTTCACCAAAATTGATCTAGCCCAGGCGTACTTGCAAATGGAGGTAGAAGAAGCTTCGAAACAATACCTTACGATCAACACTCATAAAGGTCTCTATCAATACAACCGGCTGGTGTTTGGAGTAGCCTCGGCTCCGGCTATCTGGCAAAGGGCGATGGATCAGGTCCTGCAAGGGATTCCAGGGACCCAGTGTTATTTGGACGACATCTTGGTCACGGGCGAAAATGACGGTGATCACCTCGCCAACTTGGAGAAGGTGCTCACCAGATTAAAGGAGTATGGGCTACGAGCTAATCGCCACAAGTGCGAGTTTTTCCAGAAACAGATCTCGTATTGTGGCCACGTCATCGATGCAGAGGGGTTACATAAGTCGCACCGGAAAATGTGTCACAACTGAGGTCGTTCCTCGGGCTGGTAAACTACTACCACAAGTTCTTACCAAATTTGTCTACGGTATTACACCCACTGAACACCCTACTGCAAACAGGGGTACCATGGAAGTGGGATGACGAACGTAGACGAGCTTTCCAGAAGTGTAAAGAATTGATCACATCAAAAGAGGTGTTGGCCCATTTCAACCCAGCACTACCAATTCGTTTGGCATGTGATGCATCACCCTATGGTATTGGAGCGGTGCTGTCGCACAAATTCCCTGATGGGTTGGAGAGGCCAGTAGCCTTTGCGTCTCGGTCACTAACCTCAGCCGAGCGCAACTACGCCCAGATTGACAGGGAGGCCCTCAGCCTAGTATGGGGAGTAAACAAATTCAACCACTATCTGCATGGGCAGAAGTTCACCTTGCTGACTGACCACCAACCACTTGTCTCCATCTTTAATCCTAAGAAGGGCGTTCCAGTGATGACTGCACAGCGGTTACAAAGATGGTCCCTGTTTCTAGGGGCGAATCAATATGAAATAGACTATAAAGGCACGAAACAGCATGGGAACGCTGATGGGCTATCGCGCCTGCCACTGCCTACTGTGGAGGAAGCACCAGCAGTGGACCCTATCGAGATATTTTATTCGTCAATAATTGAACGATTGCCAGTAACGAACGCGGATATAGAGAAGGAGACCCGCAATGATCCGACGCTGTCGAGGGTATATGAATTGATGGTGAGGGGATGGCCAACTCATGGCGACTCACTGTTGCCAGCATTCTCATCCAGAAGAGAACAGCTGTCAGTATGCCAGGGGACAGTGATGTGTGGATCCAGAGTGGTGATTCTGCCCAAGTTAAGGGAGAGAGTGTTAAATGAGCTACATGAAGGTCATCTGGGGGGAGTGAAAATGAAAAGCCTGCTAGGGCTTATGTGTGGTGGCCGGGAATCGATCAACAAATCGAAGACCTAACTAAGAGCTGCTTAGGATGCCAGAAGGTCCAAAATGCACCACCACATGCCCCTCTACACCCAAGGGAGTGGCCCTCCTCTCCATGGCAACGGGTGCATATTGATTTCGCTGGTCCATTCATGGACTCAATGTTCTTAATAGCAGTGGATGCTCATTCAAAGTGGCCTGAGGTGATAAAAATGTCTTCAACCACTACAGAGAAAACGATTGCAGTCCTACGGACCATATTTGCCAGAAACAGTTTGCCAGAGCAGATTTGCTCTGATAATGGACCACAGTTTGTGTCCGACGAGTTCCAAAAATTTATGAGAAGGAATGGGGTAAGGCATTACACATCCGTCCCGTATCATCCAGCCACAAATGGATTGGCTGAGAGGTTCGTACAAACCTTTAAGAAGGCGATAAAGGCCATGTGCGACGATGAAATTCCACTACAGCATAAGATGGACAATTTCTTATTAGCCTACCGAAACGCGACACATGCAGTTACCAACCAGACCCCGGCCATGATGTTCTTTAACCGAAAGTTGAGATCTCGTCTGGACTTGCTCAGACCAAATGTGCGAAGAAATGTTGAGGACAAACAATTCCAGCACATCAATGAGAAGCCGACATGGAGCTTCAATGTAGGGCAACCAGTCTTGGCCCGTGACTATCGAACAGAGAAATGGCAACCTGGAACGATATGTACAAGGCAGGGGCCATTAATGTACACAGTGGATGTCGGGGAGAACATTGTAAGACGCCACGTCGATCAGATCTTAGCGTCACAGGAACGCGTCAACCCCATGTCTCGAGTACCTGGGGATGAACCCGACATACTACACGATGAAATGGGGTCAGAATCGCCTCTGCACCAAGAACAAGAACCTCCGGAAAGGCGCTATCCCGAAAGGGTCAGGAAGCCGCCCCAAAGGATGAATCTATAAATGGACTTTTGTTGTTTAATGTACATGTTGATATGTCAATTGTTATTTGAATATTAGGGGTACTACTAATCTAAAAGGGGAGGAATTGTAGTGTATGTGCCTTTAAGTCAGAACTACTTTTACAGCTCCTGTATACTGTAGTACCGGCAGTGACCACACCTGTATATAAGCTTTGCGCATGCCTCTGTACCCCCAGTCTTGAGACTACCCTCCTCCAGTAAAGACCTGTTTATTGTTAATGTACGGCATCCGTGTGATTATTTAATAACAGCATATCCACTGAACCACGGATCCAACAGTATGTTGCACTTTGTGCGATCTAAAAATCTCCCATTTTCTACGGAAGATGTGAAAAGAACGTGCTCCTCCTATAGAATTTGTGCGGAATTAAAACCGCAATTCTTCTGTCTATTGGATGGCTTGCTCATACACGCTATGCAGCCTATGCAGCGACTCAGCATTGACTTTAAAGGGCCATTGCCTTCCTCAACGTGAAACACCTACTTACTGACTATGGTGGACGAATATTCACGCTTTCCCTTTGCTTTCCCCTGTCCCAATATGCTTACTTCCACAGTGATCAAATGCCTTGATCAAGTCTTTTCCCTTTGCGGTATGGCCAATTTCATCCACTCTGATCGGGGTCCCTCCTTCATGTCAAGCGAACTCAAAAGTTATCTCTCCCAACGGGGAATCGCCACAAGTAAAACAACACCGTACCATCCCATCGGTAACGGACAGGTTGAGAGATACAACGCTATCATTTGGAACGCTGTTCGTCTTGCGCTGAGGTCACGCAGCCTACCAGACCAACAGTGGGAAACTATGCTCCCTGACGTGTTGCATTCTATCAGGTCTCTCCTTTCTACGTCTACCAATGTCACACCTCACGAGCGATTCTTCAGCTTCCAGCGTCGCTCCACCCATGGGACGTCTCTACCATCATGGTTGGCAGCTCCCGGCCCCGTGCTGCTCCGAAGATTCGTCCGATCATCTAAAAACGATCTTCTCGTCGACAAGGTAGAACTCACGGACGTCAACCCCATGTACACGCACATGCGGTACCCTGATGGCCGGGAGTCCACCGTTTCACTCCGGGACCTGGCTCCCTGTCCGGCCGGTTCCACGGACCCAACCGATAGAGAGACACACGGGGATGATGCCGACACTCTGCGCTACCCCAAAGATGACACCCTACCGGGGACATCGAGAGATCTGCCAGCTGCCCCACCGGATCTACTCGGGGAGCCGAGCGCTCCCCATGGGATGGCCACCCGAGGCCAGGACGCCGGTCAATCCCCGGCTATTGTCAGGGTCCCAGCTACACATTCCTCTGCTGGCCGCCAGAGGGCGGTTTGGGAGACCTCAGTACTCTGCTGCCATGTCTCTGTACCTCTCTCCTCACCTGTGTCTCATTAGAGTAATTGTCTCATCAGAGTAATCAGGCCTGTATTTAAGCTGACTGTTTCCGGCCCCAGTCGCTCAGTCTTGAGTCCTCATGCCTGCTAGTCACAGGTTTGTTTCTAGTCCTTGCTCTGTGTTTTGGGCTCTGTGTTTTGTATACTCGCTTTTGTTTCTTTGAATTGTTACTTTGGTCTTTCGCTTGAAGAATTCTCTGCGCGTCCTGTATTTGAAGAGCATTCTACTAAAGCATCTTTTGAGTTTTACTCCATCTCAGGTCTTTGGCTGTCTGTCTGCACTTGGGTCCACTACCTCACCCGTAACAGCAAGACTGAGCCATCAACATGGACCCAGCAGAAACCAGCCAACCAAGGGAGGAGATTTATCAACTGCGCTCTGCCCTGATGAGCCAGGGAGCGACGGTCGGGAGGCATGACCGACTGCTGCGGGAGACTCGAGCCCTTGCTTGGGCCACGGCTATTTGGGAGCGACAAACCCCTGCCTACTCCGACTGTCGGATGTTCACCGAGGAGATGAGGCCAGTCTCCGACCATCCAGTTAGCGGGCGAGAGGCGGCCAATAGACTGCTCCATCTCCATCAGGGGAATCATTGTGTATCGGACTACACCATAGAATTCCGTACTCTCGCCACGGCATTTGGAATCTACTGGGTGTAATGAATCACCTGGGCATTTTGAACCTCCTGGGCATATTGAACCTCCTGGGCATATTGAACCTCCTGGGCTTATTGAACCTCCTGGGCATTTTGAACCTCCTGGGCATTTTGAACCTCCTGGGCATATTGAACCTCCTGGGCATATTGAATCTCCTGGGCATATTGAATCTCCTGGGCATATTGAACCTCCTGGGCATATTGAATCTCCTGGGCATATTGAATCACCTGGGCATAATGAGAAGGGACAGAGTGATCTCCTGGACGAGTTTCGATCGCCTAGAGGGGTTGGAGAGGAATTTCCCAGACTTTTTCTCCCATATTGGCCATTGGGTTTTTATCTGGTTTTTCGCCTCTCCCGGGAGATCACATGGGTTCAGGTGGGATGGAGAGTGGAAGTAGATTTGAGGGATCCATGAGGATCCATCCATCCTTCCATCTCTCCCGTCTCAAACCTGTGCGGACCAGTCCCCTATCTCCAGCCACCAGACCACCTCCTGCCCTGCGACTAGTAGGAGGCCAGCCCGCCTACACTGTCCGCCGTCTCCTTCGCTTCCGCCGGGTCCGCGGGGGACTTCAGTATTTGGTGGTCTGGGAGGATTACGGCCCCGAGGAGCGCTCCTGGGTTCCGGCTCGGGACATCCTGGATCCTGGGCTTATCCGGCAGTTCCACCGGCGCCAGCCAAAGGCTACTGTGAGGACATCAGATGCCGTCCCTGGGGCGGGGGGGGGGCTACTGTCAAGGTCCCAGCTACACATTCCTCTGCTGGCCGCCAGAGGGCAGCTTGGGAGACCGCAGTACTCTGCTGCCATGTCTCTGTACCTCTCTCCTCACCTGTGTCTCATTAGAGTAATTGTCTCCTCAGAGTAATCAGGCCTGTATTTAAGCTGACTGTTTCCGGCCCCAGTCGCTCAGTCTTGAGTCCTCATGCCTGCGAATCACAGGTTTGTTTCTAGTCCTTGCTCTGTGTTTTGGGCTCTGTGTTTTGTATACTTGCTTTTGTTTCTTTGAATCGTTACTTTGGTCTTTTGCTTAAAGAATTCTCTGTGCGTCCTGTATTTGAAGAGCCTTCTACTAAAGCATCTTTTGAGTTTTACTCCATCTCAGGTCTTTGGCTGTCTGTCTGCACTTGGGTCCACTACCTCACCCGTAACAGCTATCTAACAGGATGAAGCCAGCTCTGCGCCTGTGGGGACCCGCACCCGGAGCCACGATCTCCCCAGCCTCCCTCGGGTCGATCAGAGCAACACGGGCCCTGTCGATCCACCGGTACACATCAAGTGGCCCAGGGACCAAGACACGGTACGGCGAGACGTGCCTTCTAGCCATAAACGAAAATCTAAAAGACTGTGGCTAGTCGTGGTCCGCCTAATTCGTTAAGAGGAAGTCGTCGGACTTCCAAATCTTTTAGACAGGAAGAATGTTATAAATCTCATCATTCATCAAGAAACTACTCATGAAATAACGCTGGACGGCCAGCTGGTGGCGCCGTCCAAGGAGTATAAATACTCGGGCGTGGGCCCAGCTTGCCCAGGGACATTTTGTAAGACAAGGAACTAGTGAAGTACAACTAGACCTCCATGTTCTGAAACAAGTTGATTAAAGCCTTGCGTTATGCTCAAACCAAGTGCGTAGTGAGTTTTATTACATCGGAGGGATTGTACGTCCATGGTGAAAAGGAGGTGGTTGGGGCCAGGAAACTGGAAACTGTTAAAGTGGCGGAGGGCGTCCAAAGAGTCGCGGATATAGGTGGGAAGAGACTGGACAAGGGGAGAAATGATAGAGTCGAGATAGGAAGAGATAAGTTCCGTGGGGCAAGAACAGACTGAAACGGTGGGTCTACCAGGGCAGCCCTGTTTGTGGATCTGGGGAAGGAGGTAGAAGCGGGCTGTGCGGGGTTGGGGAACTATGAGGTTGGTGGCCGCGGGGGGGAAGATCTCCAGAGTAGATGAGGTCAGCGACAGTCTTGGAAACGGTGGTTTGATGTTCGGTAGTGGGGTCATGGCCCAGGTGGAGGTAGGAGGAGGTGATTCTCGTTCTTGGCTGCAAAGGATGCTATCTATCCCCCTAATTGTAGAACTCCATATTACTACCACATTTCTATTCTGCTCTTCACCTCTTGGACAGCCTTCTGAGCCATGGTGCCTTGGTCTGCATTGTGGCTGTCCTCCCTACAGTCGCTCTCCTTGTCCTCATTAGTAGCGAGTACATTGTACCTGTTGGACAGGACCAGTGTCTGTGGGACCACCTTCTCAACCTCTCCTAAATCCCCGCTACCCGTCTCCCTAACAGTCACACCCTCCCTTTCCTGAATCTGTGCTTTCTTCTGGGGTGTGCCTGTATTCTGGATAAAACTGTCTAGAAATTCCTCCCTGTAGTGTATGTAACCGTTCCACCTTTAAGAGAACTATTTTAAGGGTTGCACTACTTTATCTTGGCTGCTGTATACTGTAATACCGGTGGTGACCACACCAGTATATAAGTGCTGTGTAATGATTTATTGGGCAGTTCCGCCCTGACCTTCGACTAGTAAAGACCTGTTAAATTTTACTCTTGTGGTCTGTGTAGTAATTCTCAATATAACACACAGACTTAACAGTGGCGACGAGTACGATCTTACCCTGCGGCAGAGATACATCCAAGGCAGTTTAACGGGCGTCGAGAGGAGGCATCCGCCCTCATCATTCTGCTGAGAGAAGACTCGGGTCTGCAGAGCAAAGGAAGAATTCTGACACGAAGCCTTCCATCAGCAACAGGCAGTGATCATCCCTTCTATCACGGTGGTGGGTAAGCCGATCAGCGACGAGCAGCAAGTCGGCCACGTTGGCTGTGAAATAGGGGAGGGAAGATCGGAGGATATAAGGGCGGAGAACTCGACCTCGGCCGGGGAAAAGAGCCGGACAGAAGTCGGGGCCAGAGGCGCTGAGGCTGGGGCAGCGTAAGGCACGGAAGCCGCGGTGAATGCAAACGCAGCCGGTGTGAGAGACTGGGCTGCAAGCGGGCTGGGAGACGCAACAGCGTCGAGAGCAAGCTCGACCGCGACCGGTGAAAAAGGCCGGGCAGCTACCGAGGCCGCGAGGCGCAGCGACCGGGACAGCAAAAGGCGCGGGAGAAAATTTAAAAAAAAAAAAACCGCGGAGAACTCAGCCGCAGCCGGGGGGAAAGGACCGGACTGCAAGAGGGGCTGGGAGGCACGATTCGAGAACCGCTGGGGAGGGCGAACGCAGCAATACGGCAATCGCCATTACAGCCAGCGGGGGAGAAAGGCAAATGCAGGAAGCCGCCATTTTCGTGGGCGGGGAAGAAGACAAGCGCGGGAAACGGCCATTTTGAAAAAAAAAAGTTAAAGAAAAATTTCTTTTAGTTTCTCAAGAAGATCGCGAGGATGCCTAAGCGTGGTAACATCAACGATTTCGATCCCGATGTTGAAGATTGGGCCACATATGTAGAACGCATAGAGATATATTGTAAGGCAAATAAAATATCAAATGAAGATAAAGCACTAACCTTACTAAACTCAATGGGTGCAAAGACATACGGGCTATTGAAGCATCTTCTATCACCAGCTAAACCGGCGGATCAGACTTTCACTAATATTGTTGCTGTCCTGAAGGATCATTTGAACCCCACACCGCTGATGTTAGCGGAATGATTTAAATTTTATGCGAGAACGCAACTGAAAGAGGAAAGCAACGCGGAGTACTTAATTGAACTGCGTAAGCTAGCGAAATACTGTCAGTTTGGGGAAAGTCTGACAGAGGCACTGAGAGACAAATTCGTGTGCGGATTGTCGAAAGAAGGAACACAAAAGCGGCTGCTTGAAGAGAATGATCTTACACTTGATAAGGCTGTCTCTATTGCAGCATCGCACGAAGCCGCAGCGAGAGGCACTGCGGAAATGCAGCTGAAGGCAGCGGTACTCGGCGTAGATCAAATGGCTTTGGGTACAACGAAATGTTATCGTTGTGGGAAGACAAAACACGATCAGAACCAATGCTGGTTTAAAAACCAGGAATGTAGAAAATGTGGCAAGCTTGGTCACATAGCTAAAGTATGCCGGTCAGGAAAGAAGACCAGCAACAAAAAGTCACCGCAGGAAAAGTGCAGAAAGGTACATAAGGTGGCTGAGAAGAGTTCGGATGAACAGAATTCGGATTCAGACTCCAACAGCAAGGAACTGGGTAGTCTGAGAATTCACAATGTGAGTAAGGAAGCAGACCGACAAACTATCTGGGTCACACTGCAGATAGCAGGAGTCCATGTGAAGATGGAATTGGACACCGGATCGGCGTTGACGGTCATGAATAAGCAAGATTACAAAAGGTTATTCACACATATTCCCCTACGGGATACGGAGATAGTATTGCAGACATACACGGGGCAAAAAGTATACCCCATCGGAAAGATAAAAGTCAAGGTGATACACAAGGGCAAAGAACACCAAGGAATGGACATATATGTACTACCTGAGGGAGGTCCACCACTTCTGGGACGGGAGTGGATCAGGAAAATAAATATGGACTGGCACTCCCTAAAAGCAATAACGGTAGAATCCGGAAAGAAAGATGTCAAACCTGAACGATTGTCCAGAATATTGGATGAGGCTAAAGAGGTGTTCCAACAGGGACTGGGAACACTGAGAGGAATTAAGGCAAAAATCAAGATTGCAGAACATGCAAACCCAAAATTTTTCAAAGCCAGACCGGTACCTTATGCGATACGACCTACTGTGGAAGCTGAACTGGTAGGGCTTGAACGTTCAGGAGTACTGTCTAAGGTGGACTGGAGTGAGTGGGCCACGCCCATTGTTCCTGTCATGAAGCGTTCATCGAGTAACAAGCCAGGGGAACCGGGGAAGGTCCGCATCTGTGGAGACTTCAAGATCACAGTTAATCCGGTGCTTCACACGGTGCAATATCCGCTTCCGCGGATTGAGGATATCTTTGCTTCATTGTCTGGCGGGAAACACTTCACCAAGATAGACCTGGCGCAAGCATACTTACAGATGGAAGTTGAGGAAGAGTCGCGCCAGTATCTCACAATCAACACGCACAGAGGCTTGTATCGATATAATAGACTGGTTTTTGGAGTGGCTTCGGCTCCAGCAATTTGGCAGAGGGCCATGGAGCAGGTATTACAGGGAATTCCAAGCACTCAATGTTACTTGGACGATATCCTGATTACAGGAGAGGACGATGAGGAACACCTCGCAAATTTGAAACTGGTGCTCACCAGGTTGAAGGAATATGGCCTTCGAGTTAATCGCCAGAAATGTGAGTTCTTTCGGAAACGGATCTCGTACTGTGGTCATGTCATTGACCAGGAGGGGCTGCACAAGACACCTGACAAGATCGAAGCTGTTGTGAAGGCTCCCGCTCCGGAAAATGTATCCCAGTTGAGGTCGTTCCTAGGGTTGATTAACTATTACCATAAGTTTCTGCCAAATCTATCCACGGTGCTGCACCCGCTGAATGCTCTGTTGCAGAAAGAAATACCATGGAAGTGGAGCGAGGACTGTAAGAAGGCCTTTCGCAAAAGCAAGGCATTGATCACCTCAGAGGAAGTGTTGGCTCACTTCAACCCAACGCTACCTATTCGTCTAGCTTGTGATGCTTCCCCTTATGGTATTGGAGCAGTACTCTCACACAAGTTGCCAAATGGCTCGGAAAGGCCAGTCGCATTTGCATCCAGATCATTGACCTCCGCTGAGCGCAACTATGCTCAGATAGATAGGGAGGCTCTCAGCCTTGTGTGGGGAGTAAAGAAGTTCAATCATTACCTGCAGGGCAAGAAGTTTACACTGCTGACAGACCACCAGCCGTTGGTATCCATATTCAACCCTAAAAAGGGCGTTTCCATTATGACAGCGCAAAGGCTACAGAGGTGGTCCCTTTTCCTAGGGGCACACCAATATGACATAGAATACAAAGGATCAAAACAGCATGGGAATGCTGACGGTTTATCGCGCCTACCGTTGCCAACGGTAGAAGAGGCGCCTACAGTGGACCCAGTGGAGATGTTCCACTCAACCATAGTGGAATGTCTACCAGTAACAAATTCTACCATTGAAAAGGAAACGAGAAATGACCCGACTCTCTCACGAGTCTACGATTTAACGGTGAAGGGATGGCCAGCACATGGCGAGCCACTGTTGCCAGCATTCTCGCAAAGAAGAGAACAGCTGTCAGTGTGCCGAGGAACCTTGATGTGTGGATCCAGAGTGGTGATTCCACCCAAACTTCAGCATAAAGTGCTAAAGGAGCTTCACGAGGGACATCTGGGTGGAGTGAAAATGAAGAACCTAGCCAGAGCGTTTGTGTGGTGGCCAGGTATCGATGGAGACATCGAAGAAATGATCAAGAGCTGTCTAGGATGCCAGAAGGTCCAAAACGCCCCACCACAAGCCCCTCTACATCCATGGGAGTGGCCCTCATCTCCATGGCAAAGGGTACATATCGACTTTGCTGGTCCATTTATGGATTCAATGTTCTTAATCGCGGTGGATGCACACTCCAAGTGGCCGGAGGTAATAAAGATGTCCTCCACCACCACGGAAAAAACCATCACAGTATTAAGGACCATATTTGCCAGGAATGGGCTGCCGGAACAGATCTGTTCTGATAATGGACCGCAATTTGTGTCCGAAGAATTCAGGAAGTTCTTAAAAAACAATGGGGTTAAACACTACACGTCCGCCCCATACCATCCCGCCACCAATGGATTAGCTGAAAGGTTTGTCCAGACCTTCAAGAAGGCCATAAAGGCCATGGGTAATGAAGACATAAATCTACAACATAAGGTAGATAACTTCTTGTTGGCGTACAGGAATGCAACACATGCGGTCACAAACCAAACTCCCGCCATGATGTTTTTCAATAGAAGACTAAGATGCCGGCTGGATTTGATCAAGCCAAACATCAGAAGGGACGTAGAGAACCGGCAATTTCAAGGCATGAATGAAAGGCCAACTAGAACCTTCCAGATAGGTCAACAAGTTTTGGCCCGGGACTACCGTACCGAGAAATGGCAGCCTGGAACTATTTGCACACGACTAGGACCGCTGATGTATACCGTGGACATTGGTGAAAGCATAATAAGGCGCCATGTTGACCAGATCATAGAGTCATCCGAAAAGGGCCAACCTACTCCACAACTCTATACGCCTAATGATGAAGCAGAGATACCCATAGTATTTACCTCCGATCCGGTAATACTGGAATCAGATGAACCCAACACTGGCATTCAAGCCGAATCGACCTTGCCAAAAGAACCTACTACACCACCGAAAACTACTACACCACCGAGGCGTTATCCGGACCGAGTCAGGAAGCCTCCAGAGAGACTGAATCTGTGAACTGTGTTTACATGAAGTTGTGTATATATGTTATGATGTTATGTTTAATGAGGAATATATACTGTTAAGCTAAAAAGGGAGGATTGTAGTGTATGTAACCATTCCACCTTTAAGAGAACTATTTTAAGGGTTGCACTACTTTATCTTGGCTGCTGTATACTGTAATACCGGTGGTGACCACACCAGTATATAAGTGCTGTGTAATGATTTATTGGGCAGTTCCGCCCTGACCTTCGACTAGTAAAGACCTGTTAAATTTTACTCTTGTGGTCTGTGTAGTAATTCTCAATATAACACACAGACTTAACACTCCCCCTCCCTTATGTGTCGGAGTGTCTCCAACTCGCACTCCAGCTCAATGGCTCTGAGCCGGAGAGATTCGCGATGGAGACATCTCCTGCAGACGTGTTCGCTCGGGACAGTCTCGCTGTCCACTAACTCCCACATACTGCAGTCCATATGTTATATCTTAGACTCGCCTTCTTTTATTTATTTAATTAGTTAAAGTCTTTAATCAATGATTATTTATAGTTTTATTAATTAGTTTAACTAGTTAAACTATAAATTTAATACAGAATGTTATAGTTTCCCGCACCTAGTTTAAACCACTGTCCTAGGTTAGAGAAAAAAAACCTTAATACTCACCAACCAATCACTTATCTGCTGTCCTGTGACATCGCCCTTTGTTTTTTTTTGGAAATCGTGGAGGGTTCCGTCACTGATACCGCTTCCGATTAGGTTGGCGCTGTTCCTCCGCTCTCTCCTTCATGTCCCACCGCTGATACCGCCTCCGATTAGGTCCATGCTGTTCCTCCGCTCTCTCCTTCATGTCCCACCGCTGATATCGCCTCCGATTAGGTCGGTGCTGTTCCTCCGCTCTCTCCATTATGTCCCGCCGCTGATATCACCTCCGATTAGGTCCGTGCTGTTCCTCCGCTCTCTCCTTCATGTCCCACCACTGATATCGCTCCGATTAGGTCAGCGCTGTTCCTCCGCTCTCTAGTTTATGACCCACCGCTGATATCGCCTCCGATTAGGTCGGCGCTGTTCCTCCACTCTCTCCTTTATGTCCCGCCGCTGATATCGCCTCCGATTAGTGTAGTGTATGTATCCGTCTACCTTTAAGAAAACCATTGTATGTAACCGTTCACCTTTAAGAGAACTATTTTAGGTGTGGCACTACTTTGTTGGCTTCTGTATACTGTAATACCGACGGTGACCACACCGGTATATAAGTGCTGTGTCAGGATTGTATTTGGCAGATTCGCCCTGACCTTCGAATAGTAAAGTCCTGTTTTAAGTTACTCTGGTAGTCTGTGTATTAATTAACTAAACAACTCACAGACTTTACAATTAGGTCCGCACTGTTCCTCCGCTTTCTCCTTCACGTCACGCCACTGATATCGCCTCCGATTAGGTCCGTGCTGTTCCTCCACTCTCTCCTTCATGTCCCACCACTGATACCGCCTCCGATTAGGTCGGCGCTGTTCCTCCATTCTCTCCTTCATGACCCACCACTGATATCGCCTCCGATTAGGTCGGCGCTGTTCCTCCGCTCGCTCCTTTATGTCCCACCGCTGATATCGCTTCTGATTAGGTCCACGCTGTTCCTCCGCTCTCTCCTTCATGTCCCACCGCTGATATCACCTCCGATTAGGTCCGTGCTGTTCCTCCGCTCTCTCCTTCATGTCACGCCACTGATATCGCCTCCGATTAGGTCGGCGCTGTTCCTCCGCTCTCTCCTTCATGTCCCACCGCTGATATCGCCTCCGATTAGGTCCGCGCTGTTCCTTCGCTCTCTCCTTCATGTCCCGCCACTGATATCGCCTCCGATTAGGTCCGCGCTGTTCCTCCGCTCTCTCCTTCATGCCCCACCGCTATCGCCTCCGATTAGGTCGGCGCTGTTCCTCCGCTCTCTCCTTCATGTCCCACCGCTGATATCGCCTCCGATTAGGTTGGCGCTGTTCCTCCGCTCTCTCCTTTATGTCACACTGCTGATATCACCTCCCATTAGGTCCGCACTGTTCCTCCGCTCTCTCCTTTATGTCCCACTGCTGATACCGCCTCCGATTAGGTCGGCGCTGTTCCTCCACTCTCTCCTTTATGTCCCACCACTGATATCACCTCCGATTAGGTCCGCACTGTTCCTCCGCTCTCTCCTTCATGTCCCACCGCTGATATCGCCTCCGATTAGGTCCGCGCTGTTCCTTCGCTCTCTCCTTCATGTCCCGCCACTGATATCGCCTCCGATTAGGTCCGCGCTGTTCCTCCGCTCTCTCCTTCATGCCCCACCGCTATCGCCTCCGATTAGGTCGGCGCTGTTCCTCCGCTCTCTCCTTCATGTCCCACCGCTGATATCGCCTCCAATTAGGTCGGCGCTGTTCCTCCGCTCTCTCCTTCATGTCCCACCGCTGATATCGCCTCCGATTAGGTTGGCGCTGTTCCTCCGCTCTCTCCTTTATGTCACACTGCTGATATCACCTCCCATTAGGTCCGCACTGTTCCTCCGCTCTCTCCTTTATGTCCCACTGCTGATACCGCCTCCGATTAGGTCGGCGCTGTTCCTCCACTCTCTCCTTTATGTCCCACCACTGATATCACCTCCGATTAGGTCCGCACTGTTCCTCCGCTCTCTCCTTCATGTCCCACTGCTGATACCGCCTCCGATTAGGTCCGCACTGTTCCTCCGCTCTCTCCTTCATGTCCCGCCACTGATATCGCCTCCGATTAGGTCCGCGTTGTTCCTCCGCTCTCTCCTTCATGTCCCGCCACTGATATCGCCTCCGATTAGGTCCGCACTGTTCCTCCGCTCTCTCGTTTATGACCCGCCGCTGATACCACCTCCGATTAGGTCAGCGCTGTTCCTCCACTCTCTCGTTTATGACCCGCCGCTGATACCACCTCCGATTAGGTCCGCACTGTTCCTCCGCTCTCTCCTTCATGTCCCACTGCTGATACCGCCTCCGATTAGGTCCGCACTGTTCCTCCGCTCTCTCCTTCATGTCCCGCCACTGATATCGCCTCCGATTAGGTCCGCGTTGTTCCTCCGCTCTCTCCTTCATGTCCCGCCACTGATATCGCCTCCGATTAGGTCCGCACTGTTCCTCCGCTCTCTCGTTTATGACCCGCCGCTGATACCACCTCCGATTAGGTCAGCGCTGTTCCTCCACTCTCTCGTTTATGACCCGCCGCTGATACCACCTCCGATTAGGTCCGCGCTGTTCCTCCACTCTCTCGCTTATGACCCGCCGCTGATACCACCTCCGATTAGGTCCGCACTGTTCCTCCGCTCTCTCCCTTATGTCCCGCTGCTGAAATCGCCTCCGATTATTATAGCTCTTTCAAAGAGCCGGCACAGGCTCGATGGGCTGAATGGACTCCTTTTGTGCTGTAACATTCTTGGGCCTAGAAATTGGGTATAGCCCCGCTTGAGGCGTTAGAACTGGCGCTGCGCAAAGTTTATAGCCAGACGAAACTTATCGCCGCCTGGCGCGATATTGGGTTGCATCACCCCTAAAGGGGATTGAGGCGCAAATTCAGGTGTTACACGGGACTCCTAAGGCGCTAAACTTTCAGCGCAACCCAATATCGGAGCGGACGGGCGCAGCGCAGGTACTCTCAATTACTGATGACCACGAGACTTCCAGGCGCCGGCCAGCTCTTTAAGGGGTGGGTCAGTCAGCTTCAGCATCCACACTCTTCGCCTTGCAGGCCTCAGAATCGGTGCAGGCCCTTCTCTGGCGCTAAAAACTTGGACCAGATGGAGAAGGTGAGACAGAGAGCAGAGCGCTTCACCAATGAGGCTCTGGAGCAATTGGTGGCCGCAGTGGAGCGCCGGCAAGATGTTCTCTACCCAAACAATGGCACGAGGCCGAATCATAAGGACTACCGACGAGCTTGGAGGGATGTATGCCAGAGGGTCAACTCCAGCAGCATGGTGACCAGGAGCCCTGTCCAACACAGAAAGAAATTCAACGACCTCACTTGGGTCGTGAGGGTGAGTGTTGTTTCTGCAAACTTCTGCATCCCTTCATTTGCACTTGACTTTATGGCTACAGAGTGGGCTGTGCCCCATTGGCCATCTGCCAGCAAGCACCCATGGCCCTTTCTGGGCACACACATGCACATTTGACTCAAGGCGTCATGTAAGGGCTCTTGCACCATGGGGGGCATGAGATGATCACTCAGGGCATCATGTAAGGGCTCTTCCACCATGGGGGGCATGAGATGATCACTCAGGGCATCATGTAACATAACTTCTCCTCCTTTCCCCTGCAGTCCAAGCTGGCGAGGATTGGCAAAGACCAGCTTCGCACCGGTGGAGGACCTCCACAAGTGGTCACTCTCACGGATCTCGAGGAGAGAGTCCACCAGATTCTTGGAGGATGTCTGAGTGGTCCTGTAACCACTGCAGCTGCCGACCCCATTGTCGACAGCGATGGTAAGGTTCTCACCTTTTACAACTGTCTCCTTCCACTTGTTCCCCCTGCCAGCATGCTTTCTCACTGTGGACCCATGTCATAGCCTTGCCGCAATCTGGCATCCCTTGCTGCCAAGCTGTCCGTTTGCTAAAGCCACTCTTCCACCTCCCTGCTTTCAGATGCTGCATCACCAGCTCGGGAGCCGGGCCCTCAAGCTGCCAGTGCCAGTGCCTCCGAAGGCTCAATGAGAAAATTACTGTCCAACAGAAGGTCAGCAACTCTCTCCAGCAACGATCAGAATGGCCAGCCCAAATGGCTGCAGCTTTTATACTAGTGCTGTCCCCTTTAAATAGCGCCCCCTGAGTCCGAGAAGGGCCTGGGAACGCTCCATCCAACTGTCACTAATAGCGCCAGGCGAAAAGGTTGCGGGCGCCACCGAATATCCGGTCCGGGGCGCCAAAAAGGCGTTGCACACTGAAATGACGTTATGATCTGCCTGCGCCAGCGGGCGAGCGAAAAAAGTTAGCGCCGGCGCTAAAAGGATACTCAATATGGGAGGTGGCGCTATATTCACTGCGCCCGCCCGAAAATTGGGTAACGCCCCAATTCTCGGGCTCTTTAGGCGCTAATTGCTGGCCCTACCAACCGAATTTCTAGGCCTATGAGTCTATGATTCTATGAATTCACCTACTCTCGTTCACCCTCCTTCGGCATTGTTCCTGTTTTTTTCTCAATCCTTCAAGCTCATTGGTTAAGGAGATACACTGTTGATCCCACCGTTCACTGAAGTCCCAGACGCCCCATCGCCCGTTATCAGCTCGAACCTCTAGTAAGTCACAGGGCACAAAGATTTCAGCTGAATGTTGCAGGAAAATGTTTAGCTAACGGGCATGCTGGGAGGTGCTCTGCTACTGCAAGATGTTTTATATTTTTTGATAATTATTTAGATTTTTCTGCCATTCCTTCAATTTGCATTACAAACTTATCTTCATCTCTCAACAGCTTACCTTACATAGAAACATAGAAGATAGGAGCAGGAGTAGGCCATTCGGCCCCTCGAGCCTGCTCCGCCATTCAATGAGATCATGGCTGATCATCCAAATTCAGTACCCTGTCCCTGCCTTCTCCCCATAACCCTTGATCCCTTTAGCCTTAAGAAATATATCTAACTCCTTCTTGAATATATTTAATGAATTGGCCTCTACTGCCTTCTGTGGTAGAGAATTCCACAGGTTCACCACTCTCTGGGTGAAGAAATTCCTCCTCATCTCAGTCCTAAATGGCTTACCCCTTATCCTTAGACTGTGACCCCTGGTTCTGGACTCCCCGGCCATCGGGAACATCCTTCCTGCATCTAGTCTGTCTAGTCCTGTTAGAATTTTATAAGTTTCAATGAGATCCCCTCTCATTCTTCTAAACTCCAGCGAGTATAAGCCCAATTGACCCAATCTCTCCTCATACGTCATTCCTGCCATCCCAGGTATCAGCCTGGTGAATCTTCGCTGCACTCCCTCCATGGCAAGAACATCCTTCATCCTTCACTTTGACTATTTTCGTTATTGCTAATGTGCCTGGAGAAAGCTGTTTTATTGCCTTTCGTGTCTTGAACTGTTGAAGACAAAAGCATTTAGACACACAACTAGACAATAATAATTCAACAGATCCAACTACCTGAAATAAAAAATGAATAACTTGCATTTATATAGCGCCTTTCACTACCTCAGGACGTCCTAAAGTGCTTTACAGCCAATGAAGTACTATTTTGAAGTCTAGTCACTGTTGTAATGTAGTGTAGCCAATTTGTGCACAGCAAGGTCCCACAAACAACAAAAAAAGAAAGATTATGGCAAACCTGAATGCTCAACAAGTCATTTCCAGTTCATTTAGCACATTAACTCCCTCTCTTTGATTGGTGTATCTGTTGGATTCTTCCCCCTTTTTTCTCTCTGTTTGTCAAACCTTACCTGTTTATTTCTGTCTTAGTTTCTGATGAACAGTACACACCTGAAATGTCATAACTATTTTTTCTTCACAGATGCCGACTGACCTGCTGTGCACTTCCAGTATTTCCTTTTTTAATTTCAGATTTCCAGTATTTGTGCGTGTTTTCTTTTTTTCATTTTGCATATCGAGGCAGGCTGTTGTGAGATGATGCCCTAATAGACAATGTACTCCTTCATATCGGAAAAAGCAGGCTCTGCGTTTGGAAAACTTAAAAGAACTTCTTGGACAAGCTTGGAAGCAAGATTACACAGTTAAGTGTGCAGGGCTGTTGTCATCACCACCCTTTCATGTGGAAGTGAGGCTTGAATATGTCACATCTTGCAGCTTGAAAGGAAGAAAGCCTTGCATTTCTATAACACCTTTCGCAACCTCAGGACGTCCCAAAGTGCTTTATAGCCAATGAAATACTTTTGAAGTGTAGTCACTGTTGTAATGTAAGAAACGCGGCAGCCAATTCAATGGCATTAGTTGCTCCCGTAAATGGTCTGAGCATCTTATTTGCATTAAGTGCACTGCAAGCTCCCACAAAACAGCAATGTGATAATGACCAGATAATCTGTTTTTAGTGATGTTGGTTGAGGGATCAATATTGGCCAGAACACTGGGGATAACTCAAATAACAACAGAAAATGCTGGAAATACTCAGCAGGCCAGGCAACATCTGTGGAGAGAGAAACAGAGTTAACGTTTCAGGTCTGGGACCCTGAAGGACCACGGATGCTGCCTGGCCTCCTGAGTATTTCCAGCATTTTCTGTTGTTATTTCAGATTTCCAGCATCTGCAGTATTTTGCTATTGTACTGGGGATAACTCCCCTGCTCTTCTTCGAAATAGTGCCACGGGACCTTTTACGTCCACCTGAGAGAGCAGACAGGGTTATCTTGGTTTAACGTCTCTTCCGAAAGACTCATTCCATCTCCAACAACTGAGCTCCATTTGGCCGGGCAAAAATTACCACATGCAACATCCTCAAGTGTACCAAGTCCACTGCCATTGAGCCATGCTGTTGAGAGCAATCTTATTGTCCACATGAAAGATTTCAGAGTGCCAAAAAAGGTGCTATACAGCGAGCTGTGACAGGGTAAGTGGAACCAGCGCGACCGGTGAAAAAGATACAAGAACATATTCACATGGAACCTGGAGCTACGGTATATCAATGGTGACAGCTGCCGAACAGTGATACACAGTGGTGTCAGCGAGAACAAGGACAAATGGCAACAGGGGAAATGTGAACAGTGGCAATTTGTCAACCCCAGACAGATCGCTTGAGTCTGCAAAACATGTGGGAGAGCTTACCTCTCTCCGACTGGCCTTGATTCTGAACTACTTGACTCAATTTGGCTCAAGCACAAAATACTAATTTTGGAAGCAAAGTTGATTAAAATTGGATGATATACATTTTTGGTTCCCCAAATGGTGTGTTGGAGGGAAGTTTCCCCCAGCCACTGCGTGTTAGTGATGGTCAGAAATGTGGCTGTGCCCTAGATGGCTTTTTGGGTTCAATGGCATTAGTTGCTCCTGTAAATGGTCTGAGCATCTTATTTTTCTGGGAGTTGACTCACACCACCCTTTATCACCTTGCACAATGGCGTAATCCAGGGGCGTACCAATGCCACCTATCATGATCTGGACTGGATATATGTATCTTTCCCGCAAATGCTTCTTCAGTCTCGCTGAAGGTAGACTGAGCAAACACTCAGTGAGGTGAGGCCTGATGTGAATTCATAAGCTGCTTTATTTCACAGTAAAGTTAACATATGGAATGGCATCTATGATTGGACTCATTTAATTCAAATAGTACAATTTATCTTTGCATAATAACACGAAACAAAGAACATACCACGCTTCCCCACATCAGTGGGTTGACTTACTTGACTTAAACAAGAAACACCAAGCGGTCAGAAATGTAGGAGGAACAGTTCGAAGACATCTTGTTTAAGTCAAGTAAGACAGCCCGTTGACGTAGGGAAGCGTGTTATATTCTTTATTTTGTGTCATTGCGCAAAGATAAATCGTATTGTTTGACTGCCTCTTAAACTTAATTCAATGAAAGCCCTCGTGGCTTTTTCTTTAGAAACCTGGTTGCGAGCACAGCTTTCTGTTTCAAAAAGCCTCTCTGCCAATCTCGGTCCCTGTCTCTAGCTTGTATCTCGGTACACAGCCCAAAAAAAAAGGAGGCACTTCCAATAGAATGGGTGTGAGGTATGTTTTCATTGCTGGCACAGGCTAACAATTCACTTATTTACAGTCTACGGGGGAAACCTCATCAAAGCTAGCTCATTAACATCGTAACTGCCTATCATCCTAGCCTTTTTTGCTTGCTATTTTTAGTGAAATCATGAATTAATTTTGCAAGAAGCAGGAGCTGGAGTGAATCTTTATCAATGTGGGGTGGGGAGTGAAGGCTACAGAGAGAGAGAAAATCATCCTGGGTTTGTCCTGCCACAATGACAGGTAGTGGAGTAAAATTTCTGGAGGCACGGGACCAGATTACCAGCCTATCCTTTCAGTCTGGGAAGGGGCATAAATGGGGAGAGACACCAATGACTATTTCTCCCCCTTCCCTTAATTCACCATATTTGATATTAACAATATTACAATAATATGATAGAATAATTTTTAAAGTACTCTTACCGACAATCTTTCGTCAAGATAACTCAAATCGTCTGACACTAATGCTGCCCCTCTTAAAGAATCAATTGCCATGAAAAGCCCAAAGGGTTAGAGTATAGATCAGACCTGTCACTCAGATTTTCTCCTGGAGTATTGGCTTTTGCTGCAATTGCTGCAGACACTAAGGCCGCGATTTTGCCGGCGCTCAGAGGGTGGGTTTGGAGGCGGGTCAGGAGTGAAAATCTAAATGATTGACGGCGGGTTGAGAACCCGCCGACGCCCCACCTCCGCGCAACTTTGCAAAGTGTCAGGTCTGCGAGTCCCAATCAGACCCGACACCAAGCGGCGGGAGAGCCACTTAAGGCACTTAACAGCTTGTTAACTGCCTAGACAATCTGATTTTAAGAGGCTCTTCCCATTTTACTACATTTTCAGCGTGTGGCCCGTCGTGCGACAAACACGCCAGCTGATTGTGCCGGGTTCAACAACTCCCTGAATACTTGACAGCTGCACCTGCAGCATAAAAGCTGACCTGTAACATGGCTGACTTTCAGATGGCAGAACTTTGTGTTTTGAGGTTTTGTTACACATTTTGCAGGTCAATTGAGCTTGTAAGTGTTGAAGCTGAGATCCATATGCACTGTGACCTCCTTGGAAAGCCGTCTCCCCACATTGACTGAGCATTTATATCTCAACTGAGATATATACCAGTGGAATGGGAACCATTCATACCCTCTCCTCCTGGTCCTCAGAATCGAAGGATGAGCAGCCGCGGCAGCAGCAGAACCAGGCACAACAGCAGCAGCAATAACAGCAGCGCCAACCTTCTCCTCAGCCACCTGATGCTGCACAGGGCAGAGGGTGTCAGCGCAGGGCTGCACCGCACCGCAGGAGATACCCCCAACACAGGGTTTACAGGCAGAGGATGAGCTTCCTCAACATGAGTGAGCAGCAGTGCCAAGGCTAGGCTGAGACTTCCGCGAGAGGTAGTCGCTGACATCTGCGCAATGCTGCACCAACACCTGGAGCCCAGAGGAGCGTCTGGACACTCCTTACCAGTGGCTGTCAATGTCACTACCGCACTCAACTTCTTTGCTTTGGGCTCCTTCCAGGGATCAGCTGCAGACATCAGCGGCATCTCCCAGTCGGCCGCACACGCCTGCATCACGCAGGTCACCGATGCCCTCTTTGCAAAGGCGCACAATTACACCCACTTCTCCACGG
Organism: Somniosus microcephalus; assembly: GCF_052327205.1. Lineage (NCBI taxonomy): Eukaryota > Metazoa > Chordata > Chondrichthyes > Squaliformes > Somniosidae > Somniosus > Somniosus microcephalus. Next base: position 167,453,765 of record NC_140998.1, on the reverse strand, counting down.
ATGAAGCTAGTGTAACCGCACGTGTGGTTGGCTTTGCAAATATGGCAGGCTTTCCAAAGGTGCAGGGCGTCGTAGGCTGCAAACATGTGGCCATTAGGGCACTCCATCACAACCCAGCTGTATTTGTCAACCGTAAGGGCTTTCACTCCCTTAACGTCCAGCTGGTGTGTAACCACAGGAAGAACATCATGCATGTTTGTGCCAAGTTCCCTGGCAGTTGCCATGACTCCTTCATCCTGCGGCAGTCTACTGTGCCTCAGCTCTTCAATCCGCCAACCCAACTTTCTGGATGGCTACTTGGAGACAAGGGCTATCCCCTGAAGACGTGCCTAATAACACCGATGAGGAGGCCATCAAGTGAAGCTGAGGAGCATTACAATGTGAGCCACATTTCCACCAGAGGCATCATAGAGCAAACCATCGGCTTGCTCAAAATGCGATTCAGATGCCTTGACAGATCTGGTGGAGCCCTACAGTAATCACCAGCCAGGGTCTCCAGAATCATCATGGTCTGCTGTGCACCGCTGTGTGAAGAACAAGTGGCTCAGCGCACAACCTCCGAGGAGGAGGCGGAGGAGGATGCAGATGAGGAAGACCTTGCGGAGGCGCATGTGCCCGTTCCACCAGCATATGACCACATTGCTGGCCGTGAGGCAAGGGATGCACTAATCCAAGCCAGATTCATGTAAGTTTATGCAGCAAACACATGTGCTGGCACATGGAAATGAGTGTCTGGCCGACCTTCTTAACATACCATATAGAATCTGTACAATAAACTGTGGGATCCTATCACTCTCAGCGCCATCATTACAGATGAAAGGCACCCTGACCCCTCACTGAGACACTTCCATTTCTGAGCACACATAGGCCAACTCTTTGAATCTTAGCCATCGCATCTCTTTATTACAATTGAAATAACAATGAGAATCTTCACTTTGTATTATATCAAAACACCCAAATGACTACCCTTGTGACTATTTGTGTGTTAACTTTTTCTTACGCGTGCTTCTATGTGGTGCTTCCCCTGTGGCTTCAGCAGATGTTGAGGCACCTTGTTCACTTCCATGCTGCACCTGCTTCAAAGCCTTGGCGGGCGTCCTCTGGGTTTGGGGGCCTGGGAGGGCTCAGCAACAGTCTGCTCCTCCTGCGGCTGTGCAGGGGCTGAGTCGGCCATCTCAGTTGGGTGAGGAATATGGGGCTCTGACCGAGGGCTCCTCAGTGGCATGGGAGTGTGAGCGCTTGGAGAGGAGCCCACACTTCCTTGTTGTTGACCACCAACATCCCTCTCATGGGTCACCCGTACTTCACTGCTAGCAAGTAGCTGGAGAGCACCTTGCTGCACATCAGTGCCATGAGGACCTGTCTCTGTACTAACAGTCCTCATAACGGGGGCGTCCATGTACCTCTGGTTCCTCTCCTCAATAGATGCCCATCTATTCTCCATAGCAGACCATCTATTTAGAAGAGTCGCCATGTTCATTTGCGTCTGGTGATTTATGTCCTCCATGGAGGTTGCCAGCCTTTCCATGGCGGCACCTTTCAATTCAATTCAATTCAATTCAATTTTATTTGTCATATATGCAGCAGACGTGTGTACTGCACAATGAAATGTTGATTTTTACGAGTCCTCCCAACATTGGAATAAATATGGCATAACAATGATAAAATACTAATAGAAATACAGTAATAATAAATAAAACAACAGTAATAAATAATAATAAATTATACGTTCATGAGTCTTATGGCCTGGGGGTAGAAGCTGTTTCTACATTTGCCATTGAGTGCACCACAGCATTGCTCATGTTTGAGATGGACTCCTCCCCTCCTCCAGTATGATTTGGACAGGTTGGGTGATTGGGCAGAAGCATGGCAGACGCAATATAACGTGGATAAATGCGAGGTTATCCACTTTGGTGTCAAAAGCAGGAAGGCAGATTATTATCTGAATGGCAATAGATTGGGAGAAGGGGAAGTGCAACGAGACCTGGGTGTTCTTGTGCACCAGTCGCTGAAGGTAAGCATGCAGGTGCAGCAGGCGGTTAAGAAGGCAAATGGTATGTTGGCCTTCGTAGCGAGAAGATTCGAGTACAGGAACAAGGATGTCTTGCTGCAGTTGTACAGGGCCTTGGTGAGACCACATCTTGAGTATCATGTGCAGTTTTGGTCGCCTTACCTGAGGAAGGATGTACTTGCCATGGAGGGAGTGCAGCGAAGATTCACCAGGCTGATACCTGGGATGGCAGGAATGACGTATGAGGAGAGATTGGGTCGATTGGACTTATACTCACTGGAGTTTAGAAGAATGAGAGGGGATCTCATTGAAACTTATAAAATTCTAAAAGGACTAGACCGACTAGATGCAGGAAGGATGTTCTCGATGGTCGGGGAGTCCAGAACCAGGGGTCACAGTCTAAGGATAAGGGGTAATGTTGAGTCTGAGTGTCCCAGATATGCTTATTCTAAATCACTGGACACAGACAACAAGAATAACTTAAACAGGTCTTTACTAATCGAAGGTCAGGGCTGAACTGCTTAGCAAATTACTACACAGAGTTTATATACCGGTGTGGTCACCACCGGTACTACAATATACAGTAGCCAAGAGAAAGTAGTCCATCTCTTAAGGTAGTTTCTTAAGGTGGTACAGGTTACATACACCACAATTCCTCCCTTATTAGCTTAACAGTGTACATCCCAATTTAAACATAACATGGATAACATATATACAACTTCATGCAAAACTGTTCAAAGATTCAGTCTCTGAGGAGGCCTCCTGATCCGAGTTGGATAATGCCTTTCAGGGGTCTCTGATTCTCGTTGCTGGGGTGACTCATCTAGTTGATCTCTTATGGATTGGACATCATCAGGTACATTGGCGTCTGAGGTAGATGCTTCAGGTTCACTAACTTCTTCCACTGGTGTCTCTGTCGTAGTCATGGGTTCGACCCTTGTTCTCGATTCTACAAGTTGGTCAGCATGACGTCGTATTACGTTTTCACCAATATCCACCGTGTACATCAAGGGTCCTTGTCTGGCACGAATTGTTCCAGATTGCCATTTCTCATTCTTATAGTCCCGGGCTAACACTGGTTGTCCTATTTCAAAACTCCGAGTGGTCTTGTTATTTATATGCTGCAACTGTTTGTTTTCGACTTCCCTCCGCACATTTGGTTTTAACAAGTCCAACCTGGACCGCAACCTCCTGTTATAGAACATCATGGCAGGGCTTTGATTTGTCACTGCATGAGTGGCGTTTCGATATGCCATTAGGAAATTGTCCACCTTGTGTTGTAGTGGAATCTGGTCTTCGCTCATGGCCTTTATCGCCTTTTTGAACGTTTGTACAAATCTCTCGGCCAACCCATTTGTAGCCGGATGATATGGGGCAGAGGTATAATGTTTCACCCCATTCTTCTTCATGAATTTCTGGAATTCTTCTGACACGAACTGCGGTCCGTTGTCTGAACATATTTGTTCTGGCAATCCATTTCTTGCGAATATCGTTCTTAGAACTGCGATCGTCTTTTCCGAGGTAGTGGTCGCCATCTTAATCACTTCTGGCCATTTAGAATGTGCGTCTACCGCAATTAAAAACATGGAATCCATGAATGGACCTGCGAAGTCAATATGTACACGTTGCCATGGGGTTGAAGGCCATTCCCATGGATGCAGCGGTGCAATTGGAGGTGCATTTTGAACTTTTTGGCACCCTGAGCAGCTTTTAGTCAGATCCTCTATTTGTTGGTCGATACCTGGCCACCACACATAAGCCCTAGCAAGGCTTTTCATCTTGACTCCCCCCAGATGACCATCATGCAGTTCCTTTAGAACTCTCTCCCTTAATTTAGGAGGAATAATCACCCTTGTTCCATACATCAATGTTCCTTGACAGACGGACAGCTGTTCTCGTCTGGCTGAGAATGCCGGTAACAGTGGTTCACCATGAGCTGGCCATCCCTTCACTGTCAATTCGTAGACCCGAGACAGTGTCGGGTCGTTCCTGGTTTCTCTTTCAATACTTGCATTGGTGACTGGTAAACATTCGATGATGGTCGAGTGAAATAACTCAACAGGGTCAACTGTCGGTGCCTCTTTTGCTGTAGGTAGTGGCAGGCGCGACAGCCCATCAGCATTATCATGTTGCTTTGTACCTTTGAATTCGATCTGATATTGATGTGCCCCTAGGAAAAGGGACCATCTCTGGAGCCTCTGCGCTGTCATCACCGAAACACCCTTCTTAGGGTTAAAAATGGAAACCAACGGCTGGTGGTCTGTCAGCAGCGTGAACTTTTGCCCTTGCAGGTAATGATTAAATTTTTTTACTCCCCACACAAGGCTGAGAGCCTCCCTATCTATCTGAGCATAGTTGCGCTCAGCGGAGGTCAATGATCTGGATGCGAACGCGACTGGTCTTTCCAAGCCATTTGGTAACTTATGTGAGAGCACTGCCCCAATACCATATGGAAAAGCATCACAAGCTAAACGAATAGGCAGCGTTGGGTTAAAGTGAGCCAACACTTCCTTAGAGGTGATCAATGCCTTGCTTTTGTGAAAGGCCCGCTTACAGTCCTCGCTCCACTTCCATGGCATTCCCTTCTGCAAAAGAGTGTTCAGCGGGTGTAGCACCGTGGATAAATTTGGCAGAAACTTATGGTAATAGTTAATCAACCCTAGGAACGACCTCAACTGGGATACATTTTCCGGAGCGGGAGCCTTCACAACAGCTTCGATCTTGTCAGGTGACTTGTGAAGCCCCTCCTGGTCAATGGCGTGACCACAGTACGAGATTTGCTTCTGAAAGAACTCACATTTCTGGCGATTAACTCGAAGTCCATATTCTTTCAATCTGGTGAGCACCTGTTCCAAATTTGTAAGGTGTTCCTCATCATCATCTCCTGTAATCAGAATGTCGTCCAGGTAGCATTGTGTGCCTGGAATTACCTGTAATACCTGCTCCATGGCCCTTTGCCAAATCGCTGGAGCCGATGCCACTCCAAAAACCAGTCTATTATACCGATATAAGCCCTTATGCGTGTTGATCGTGAGATACTGGCGTGACGCTTCATCAACTTCCATCTGTAAGTACGCCTGCACCAGGTCTATCTTGGTGAAGTGTTTCCCGCCAGACAACGAAGCGAAAATATCCTCAATCCGTGGAAGCGGATATTGCACCGTGTGAAGCACCGGATTAACAGTGATCTTGAAATCGCCACAGATGCGAACCTTCCCCGGTTCCCCCGGCTTGTTACTCGATGAACGCTTCATGACGGGAACAATGGGCGTAGCCCATTCACTCCAGTCCACCTTTGACAGTACTCCGGAACGTTCTAGTCCCTCCAGCTCAGCTTCCACAGCAGGTCGTATCGCATAAGGCACCGGCCTAGCTTTGAAAAATTTCGGGTTTGCATGTTCTTCAACCTTGATGTTTGCCGTAATTCCTTTCAGTGTTCCCAGTCCCTGCTGGAACACCTCTTTAGCATCGTCCAATATTCTGGACAGTCGTTTAGGTTTGACATCGTCCTTTTTACCGGAATCTACAGTTAGTGCTTTTAAGGGATGCCAGTCCATGTTTATTCTCCTGATCCATTCCCGTCCCAGTAGTGGTGGACCTCCCTCAGGTAACACATATAAGTCCATTCCTCGGCTTTCTTTACCCTTGTGGACCACCTTTACCTGTATCTTTCCGATGGGGTATACTCTTTGCCCCGTGTATGTTTTCAATACAATCTCCGTATCCCTTAGGGGAATGTGTGGAAATAACCTTTTGTAATCTTGCTTATTCATGACCGTCAATGCCGATCCAGTGTCCAATTCCATCTTCACTTGGACTCCTGCTATCTGAAGTGTGACCCAGATAGTTTGGTGGTCTGCTGTGTTACCCACATTATGTATTCTTAGACAACCCAGTTCCTTACTGCTGGAGTCTGAATCCGTCTTCTGTTCATCCGAACTGTTCTCTGTCACCTTGTGTACCTTTTTGCACTTTTCCTGCGGTGACTTTTTGTTGCTGGTCTTCTTTCCTGACCGGCATACTTTAGCTATGTGACCTAGCCTGCCACATTTTCTGCATTCCTGATTTTTGAACCAGCACTGGTTCTGATCGTGCGTTGTCCTTCCGCAACGCTAACACTTTACTGCACCCAATGCCATTCGATTGGTGCTGAGTTCCGATGACCTTAGCTGCATTTCCGCGGTGCCTCTTGCTGCGGCCTCGTGCGATGCTGCAATGGTGACAGCTTTATCAAGCGTAAGGTCCTTTTCCTCTAGCAGTCGCTTTTGAGTTCCTTCTTTTAGTAATCCACACATGAATTTATCTCTCAGAGCATCTGCTAGTCCTGTACCAAACTGACAGTACTTTGATAGCTTGCGCAGTTCAATTAAGAATTCAGCGTTGCTTTCCTCTTTCAGCTGCGTTCTTCTGTAAAACTTAAATCGTTCCGCTATCAGCAGTGGCGTGGGGTTTAAATGTTCTTGCAGGATAGTAACAATATTCGCGAAAGTCTGATCCGCCGGTTTATCTGGTGTTACAAGGTGCCTCAATAACCCGTACGTCTTCGCACCCATTGAGTTTAATAAGGTTATTGCTTTCTTATCATCTGGTACCTCATTTGCTGTACAATAAACTCCAATGCGTTCTACATACGTGGCCCAATCTTCAACATCGCTATCAAAAGCAGTGATGTTACCGTGTTTAGGCATCCTTGAGAGTTTCTTTAAATATTTTATTTTCCCAAAATGGCGGCTTCCCGCGCTTGTCTTCTTCCCCCGCCTACTAAAATGGCGGCTTCCTGCGCTTGGCGACTTTTCCCGCGCTTGTCTTCTTCCCCCGCCGACTACAATGGCGGCTTCCCGCGCTGGTCTTCTTCCCCCGCTGGCTACAATGGCGATTACCGCGCTGTTGCCGTTCTCACCTCCCAGCGGTTCTTAATTTCCCCGACGCTGCTTTTGTTCCCCCGCGGTTCTCGTGGGCATTAACGCTTCCCTTGTTGCTGCGCCTCTCAGCCCCGATTGCAGCCCGGCCCTTTACACCGGCTGCGGTCGAGTTCTCCGCGGTTCTCGTGGCATTAACGCTGCCCTTGTCGCTGCGCCTCTCGGCCCCGATTGCAGCCCGGCCCTTTACACCGGCTGCGGTCGAGTTCTCCGCCCTTTTTCCTCCGGTTTCCCTCCCCTTCTCCACTGACAACGCGGCCGACTTTCTGCCCGTGTCGCTAGATCGGCTTACCCACCACCGTGGTAGAAGGATGATCACTGCCTGTCGCTGATGGAGGACTTCGCGGTCAGTAATTTCAACCCGGGTTCTCGATGCCTCCCGTGCGATGCGGTGCTCAGCAGGCTGGTGAGGGCGGATGCCTCTTCTCGACGCCCGTTCTGAGGACGAAGCTGCCTTGGATGCAAAACTGCCGCAGGGTAAGATCGGACTCGTCGCCACTGTTGAGTCTGAGTGGCCCAGATATGCTTATTCTAAATCACTGGACACAGACAACAAGAATAACTTAAACAGGTCTTTACTAATCGAAGGTCAGGGCTGAACTGCTTAGCAAATTACTACACAGAGTTTATATACCGGTGTGGTCACCACCGGTACTACAATATACAGTAGCCAAGAGAAAGTAGTCCATCTCTTAAGGTAGTCTCTTAAGGTGGTACAGGTTACATACACCACAGGTAAGCCATTTAGGACAGAGATGAGGAGGAATTTCTTCACCCAGAGAGTGGTGAACCTGTGGAATTCTCTACCACAGAAGGTAGTAGAGGCCAATTCATTAAATATATTCAAGAAGGAGTTGGATATATTTCTTAAGGCTAAAGGGATCAAGGGATATGGAGAGAAGGCAGGAACAGGGTACTGAGTTTGGATGATCAGCCATGATCTCATTGAATGGCGGAGCAGGCTCGAGGGGCCGAATGGCCTACTCCTGCTCCTATCTTCTATATGTTTATGTTTTATTCTCTGGACACTCGCAGTCACAGTGGTTGCAAACCCTGTCAGAGACTCCTGCACTTGTTCCTGAAGCTCCAGCACCGCTCTCTTTCTGGATGGCCCCAGAGGCACAGCATCCACATGCAGCTGAGCAGAGCTAGGAGCGTCCCATGCCCTCCGACGAGGACTCTCCTCTGCTGTCCCTGTCTTCACCATCTGCTGATGCTTACTTGTGAGCTGTGATACACCAGGTGACAACACTAATCTATCTTGCGAATGACCCATCGAGGTGCGTGTCACTGCGCTAGTGCTGGGTGCGCTCAATTCTGCTGATGCTGCACCCTCAGAGGTTCCAGCTTCCTCTGAGGAGTCTTCCAGCTCTTCCTCCTGGACAGTGGGGAGGGGGGATCTCGATGGTCCTGTGGGGGAGTAAAGGCATGAGTTAGACATGTGATATTAACGTAGCAGACACATCCCATTATGCAGATGATCAGAACTCAACCTGTATGAACATCAGATGCCATATCAATCACTCATGCAATTTAAATGAGAGGGTTGCAAATCTATACTGTCACCAGCTTGCTCTACTGTGCCTGTCTCTCCGTCCCCCACTTCCAACTCCTCAGTACCTCCGATGATGTTGTTAGCAGCCTCCTCAGTGGTGGTCAAGTGCGCCATGGCAGGTGGGCTTCCTCCTGTCCTCACCCTCTCCCTCTTATTGTGGGCTCTCTTTTCCTGCAATGAGGGAGACAAGTGGAGTTTGAGCGAGAATGTTGGAGTGAGTGTAGAAAATCCATAACATAGATGCTTAGAGGGAGACAAAGATGGAGTGAGATGACAATTCCAAGGGCCCTCCCTGTGCATTGTTAGTTGTTGGCATTGCATAACAGTGATAGCGAGTGTGAGGGGTGCATAGTAGAATGGTGGAGTGATTCTGTACATAGAGAGAGATGGATGATTAAGGGTGCAAAGGATGTAAGGGTAAGTTGGGATGTGCAGGAACAGGTTGACAATGCAGAGTGCTGGTGATGAGAGGAGATGGGCAGCAGATTGAAGGTAAGTGTGATTGTAATGAAATCTGTTTGTCTTGATCCTGTATTCGTTTTGCACTCATGTATATTACCTTCCCCCACTGTGTATAGTTTCACTTCCTCTTTCCCGACTAACCTGGGAGGTTCCAGGTCTTCGCTCTTGGCTCCGCCCCTGACTTCTCTTACATAAAGATCCCAGGATCTGTATGACTCATTCCTGTGAACCAGTCGGCGTGTTGAGATGTTAGCTCTGATCTTAGTGATTAAAAGCCAACTTGTTTAAGTCCATAACTTCTAGTTTTGTGGTTATTGAAGGCCCATCAATTTTAATCACTAAAGAATACTAGGATGGATCGACTCCTAAAACCAGAGCGTCTGGACTTGGATCCACATTCTGCTGAAGCATCAAATCAATTTGGACACTGGCTCAAATGCTTCGAACTCTTCGCGGGGGCCTCATCCGCTAGCGAGGTAGATAAACTGAGTCTACTGACTACTCGCGTAAGTCATCGGATTTATTCGTTCATCCGGGACGCCGCCTCTTACACGGAGGCCATCACTATCCTGAAGGCCCAATACCAGAGGCCGGTAAACGAAGTGTACGCCAGACATCTGCTGGCTACACGCAGGCAGCGACCAGAGGAATCAATGGACGATTTCTTACAGGGCCTAAAGGACCTGGTCCGGGACTGTAACTGCAAGGCCGTGACGGCCAACGCGTACTCTGACGAATTGGTCCGCGATTCCTTCATCACGGGCCTCAAATCGAATTATATCCGGCAGAGACTGCTGGAGAAGGAGGTCCTGGACTTAAAAAAGGCAGTGGCCACTGCGCGATCACTGGACGTGGCCCAGAGAAACTCTGACTCTTATTCTTCTGGCCATGCGACTCTACACGGAGCAGAATTGTTATGGCTGCTAAGCCCCACACTTCGGACATTTTGGGCTACTGTGTGGTAACACTGACTGTAAAAGGCACGGACTACAAGGATTTTAAACTCCTCGTGATGCCAGAACTCTGTGTTAATGTAATCTTGGGCCTGGACTTCCAGTGCCACCACGAAAGTGTCACGCTAGCATATGGCGGGTCCCAGCCGCCACTCACAGTCTGTGGCCTATCAACCTTAAAAATCAGCCCGCCCTCTTTATTCGCTAATCTCGCTCCGAACGTGACCAAAAGTAGATGGTACAGTCTGGAAGACAGACACTTTATCAAGGCGGAAGTGGACAGACTCCTGCGGGAAGGCATTATTGAATGCAGTACCAGCCCGTGGCGTGCCCAAGTAGTCATAGTTAAAAATAGCGAAAAGAAACGGATGGTAATTGACTACAGCCAGACTGTTAATATTTAAACCCAGCTGGACGCCTACCCTTTACCCCGCATATCAGAAATGGTCAACCAGATTGCGCAATACCGAGTCTTCTCGACTATCGACCTCAAATCCGCGTATCACCAGCTCCCCATTAGAACGGAGGATCGCCCATACACCGCCTTCGAGGCGAACGGGCGCCTCTACCATTTTCTCAGAGTGCCCTTCGGGGTAACAAATGGGGTCTCGGTCTTCCAACGTGAGATGGACCGCATGGTTGACGAGAATAAACTACAAGCTACCTACCCCTATCTGGACAATGTCACTATCTGCGGGCACAACCAGCAAGACCACGATCTAAATCTTGCGAGATTTTTAAAAACTGCCCTAAAGCTGAATCTAACCTACAACGAAGACAAATGTGTCTTCAACACAACCCGTCTCTGTATCCTCGGCTGTGTGGTGTATGTAACCTGTTCCACCTTAAGAGAACTACCTTAAGAGATGTACTACTTTCTCTTGGCTGCTGTATACTGTAATACCGGTGGTGACCACACCGGTATATAAGTGTTGTGTAGGGATTTGCTGGGCAGTTCAGCCCTGACCTCCGAATAGTAAAGACCTGTTAAAGTTATTCTTGTGGTCTGTGTCCAGTGATTTATAATAAGCATAACTGGGACACACAGACTTAACAGTGGCGACGAGTCCGATCTTACCCTGCGGCAGTTTTACATCCAAGGCAGCTTCGTCCTCAGAACGGGCGTCGAGAAGAGGCATCCGCCCTCATCATCCTGCTGTGCACCATCACACGGGAGGCATCGAGAACCCGGGTTAAAAAGAAAAATTCTGACCACGAAGCCCTCCATCAGCGACAGGCAGTGATCATCCCTTCTACCATGGTGGTGGGTAAGCCGATCAGTGACACGAGCAGAAAGTCGGCCGCATTGACTGTGGAGTGGGGGAGGGAAAACGGAGGAAAAAGGGCGGAGAACTCGACCACGTCCGGTGAAAAGGGCCGGGCTGCAATCGAGGCCGAGAGGCGCAGTGACTGGGGTAGCTTAAGGCACGAGAGCCGCGGAGAACTCAAATGCAGCCGGTGTAAAGGACCGGGCTGCATGCGGGGCTGAGAGGCGCAACAGCAGGGGAAGCGTGAATGCCCACGGGAACCGCGGGGGAGTAAAAGCAGCGTCGGGGAATTGAGAACCGCTGGGGAGGCGAGAATGGCAGCAGCACGGCAATCGCCATTTCAGCCAGCGGGGGAAGAAGACAAGCGCGGGAAGCCGCCATTTTGAGAAAAAGAAAAATTTAAAAACTTGCAAGGATGCCTAAACATGGGAACATTAATACCTTTGATAGCGATATCGAAGATTGGACCACGTATGTAGAACGCATGGAAGTTTATTGTAAAGCAAATAAGGTACCAGATGATGAGAAAGCACTAACCTTATTAAGCTCAATGGGTGCGAAGACATACGGGCTATTGAAGCACCTTCTATCACCAGATAAACCGGCGGATCAGACTTTCGCGAATATTGTTACTGTCCTGAAAAATCATTTAAACCCCACGCCGCTGATGATAGCGGAACGATTTAAATTTTACAGAAGAACGCAGCTGAAAGACGAAAGCAACGCTGAATTTTTAATTGAACTGCGTAAGCTATCAAAGTACTGTCAGTTTGGAACAGGACTAGCAGATGCGCTGAGAGATAAATTTGTGTGTGGATTGTTAAAAGAAGGAACACAAAAGCGACTGCTTGAGGAGAATGATCTTACGCTTGATAAAGCTGTCACTATTGCAGCATCGCACGAAGCCGCAGCGAGAGGCACTGCGGAAATGCAGCTACGGTCACCGGAACTCAGCACCAATCAAATGGTCTTGGGTACAGTAAAATGTTATCGTTGTGGAAAGACAACGCACGATCAGAACCAGTGCTGGTTCAAAAATCAGGAATGCAGAAAATGTGGCAGGCTTGGTCACATAGCTAAAGTATGCCGGTCAGGAAAGAAGACCAGCAACAAAAAGTCACCGCAGGAAAAGTACAGAAAGGTACACAAGGTGACAGAGAACAGTTTGAACGAACAGAAGTCAAATTCAGACTCCAGCAGTAATGAACTGGGTAGTCTAAGAGTACACAATGTTGGTAATGAAGCAGACCTCCAAACAATCTGGGTCACACTTCAGATAGCAGGAGTCCAAGTGAAGATGGAATTGGACACTGGATCGGCATTGTCGGTCATGAATAAGCAAGATTACAAAAGGTTATTCCCACATATTCCCCTACGGGATACGGAGATTGTATTGAAAACATACACGGGGCAAAGAGTATACCCCATCGGAAAGATAGAGGTAAAGGTGGTCCACAAGGGCAAAGAAAGCCGAGGAATGGACTTATATGTGCTACCTGAGGGAGGTCCACCACTACTGGGGTGGGAGTGGATTAGGAAAATAAATATGGACTGGCATTCCTTAAAAGCACTAACGGTAGATTCCGGTAAAAAAGATGTCAAACCTAAACGATTGTCCAGAATATTGGACGATGCTAAAGAGGTGTTCCAACAGGGACTGGGAACACTGAGAGGAATTACGGCAAACATCAAGGTTGAAGAACATGCAAACCCGAAATTTTTCAAAGCCAGACCGGTACCTTATGCGATACGACCTGCTGTGGAAGCTGAGCTGGAAGGGCTAGAACGTTCAGGAGTACTTTCTAAGGTAGACTGGAGTGAGTGGGCCACGCCCATTGTCCCCGTCATGAAGCGTTCATCGAGCAACAAGCCGGGGGAACCGGGGAAGGTTCGCATCTGTGGAGATTTCAAGATCACTGTTAATCCGGTGCTTCACACGGTGCAGTATCCGCTTCCGCGGATTGAGGATATCTTCGCTTCGTTGTCTGGCGGGAAACACTTCACCAAGATAGACCTGGCGCAGGCGTACTTACAGATGGAAGTTGAGGAAGAGTCACGCCAGTATCTCACGATCAACACGCATAGAGGCTTGTACCGGTATAATAGACTGGTTTTTGGAGTGGCATCAGCTCCAGCAATTTGGCAGAGGGCCATGGAGCAGGTATTACAGGGAATTCCAGGCACACAATGTTACCTGGACGATATTCTGATTACAGGAGATGATGACGAGGAACACCTTGCAAATTTGGAACTGGTGCTCACCAGATTGAAAGAATATGGACTTCGAGTTAATCGCCAGAAATGTGAGTTCTTTCAGAAGCGGATCTCGTACTGTGGTCATGTCATTGACCAGGAGGGGCTTCATAAGTCTCCTGACAAGATCGAAGCTGTTGTGAAGGCTCCCGCTCCGGATAATGTATCCCAGTTGAGGTCGTTCCTAGGGTTGATTAACTATTACCATAAGTTTCTGCCAAATTTATCCACGGTGCTGCACCCGCTGAACGCTCTTTTGCAGAAGGGAGTACCATGGAAGTGGTGCGAGGACTGTAAGAGGGCCTTTCGCAAAAGCAAGGCATTGATCACCTCAGAGGAAGTGTTGGCTCACTTCAACCCAACGCTGCCTATTCGTTTGGCTTGTGATGCTTCTCCATATGGTATTGGGGCAGTACTCTCACACAAGTTGCCAAATGGCCTGGAGAGGCCAGTTGCGTTCGCATCCAGATCATTGACCTCCGCTGAGCGCAACTATGCTCAGATAGATAGGGAGGCTCTCAGCCTTGTGTGGGGAGTAAAGAAGTTTAATCATTACCTGCAGGGCCAAAAGTTTACGCTTCTGACAGACCACCAGCCGTTGGTATCCATTTTTAACCCTAAGAAGGGTGTTTCGGTGATGACAGCACAGAGACTCCAGAGATGGTCCCTTTTCCTAGGGGCACATCAATATCAGATCGAATTCAAAGGTACAAAGCAGCATGGTAATGCTGATGGGCTGTCGCGCCTGCCACTACCTACAGAGGAGGAGGCACCGACGGTTGACCCTGTTGAGTTATTTCACTCGACCATCATCGAATGTTTACCAGTCACCAATGCAAGTATTGAAAGAGAAACCAGGAACGACCCGACACTGTCCCGGGTCTACGAAGTGACAGTGAAGGGATGGCCAGCTCATGGTGAACCACTGTTACCGGCATTCTCAGCAAGACGAGAACAGCTGTCCGTCTGTCAACGAACATTGATGTATGGAACAAGGGCGATTATTCCTCCTAAGTTAAGAGAGAGAGTTCTAAAGGAACTGCATGAAGGTCATCTGGGGGGAGTCAAGATGAAAAGCCTTGCTAGGGCTTATGTGTGGTGGCCGGGTATCGACCAACAGATAGAGGATCTGACTAAAAGCTGCTCAGGGTGCCAAAAAGTGCAAGATGCACCTCCGATTGCACCGCTGCATCCATGGGAATGGCCTTCAACCCCATGGCAACGTGTACATATTGACTTTGCTGGTCCATTCATGGACTCCATGTTTTTAATTGCGGTGGACGCACATTCTAAATGGCCAGAAGTGATTAAGATGACTACCACTACCTCGGAAAAGACGATCGCGGTGCTCAGAACGATATTTGCGAGAAATGGATTGCCAGAACAAATATGTTCAGACAACAGACCGCAGTTCGTGTCAGAAGAATTCCAGAAATTCATGAAGAAGAATGGGGTGAAACATTATACCTCTGCCCCATATCATCCGGCTACAAACGGGTTGGCCGAGAGATTTGTACAAACGTTCAAAAAAGCAATAAAGGCCATGAGCGAAGATCAGATTCCACTACAACACAAGGTGGACAAATTCCTACTGGCATATCGAAACGCCACTCTTGCAGTGACAAACCAAAGTCCTGCCATGATGTTCTATAACAGGAGGTTGCGGTCCAGGTTGGACTTGTTAAAACCAAATGTGTGGAGGGAAGTTGAAAACAAACAGTTCCAGCATGTAAATAACAAGACCACTCGGAGTTTTGAAATAGGACAACCAGTGTTAGCCCGGGACTATAAAAACGAGAAATGGCAATCTGGAACAATTCAGGCCAGACAAGGACCCCTGATGTACACGGTAGATATTGGTGAAAATGTAATACGGCGTCATGCTGACCAACTGGTAGAATCGAGAACAAGGGTCGAACCCATGGTTACGGCAGAGACAACCGTGGAAGAAGCTGGTGAACCTGAAGCATCTACCTCAGAAGTGAATGTACCTGATGATGATGTCCAATCCATAAGAGACCAACTAGATGAGTCACCCCAGCAACGAGAATCAGAGACCTCTGAAAGGCGTTATCCAACTCGAATCAGGAGGCCTCCTCAGAGACTGAATCTTTGAACTGTTTTGCATTAAGTTATATATATATATATACATGTTATTATGTTATGTTAAATGGGGATATAACTGTTAAGCTAAAAAGGGAGGATTGTGGTGTATGTAACCTGTTCCACCTTAAGAGAACTACCTTAAGAGATGTACTACTTTCTCTTGGCTGCTGTATACAGTAATACCGGTGGTGACCACACCGGTATATAAGTGTTGTGTAGGGATTTGCTGGGCAGTTCAGCCCTGACCTCCGAATAGTAAAGACCTGTTAAAGTTATTCTTGTGGTCTGTGTCCAGTGATTTATAATAAGCATAACTGGGACACACAGACTTAACAGGCTGTGTGGTGGAAGATGGGGTAATTGGACCGGACCCTGACCGATTACGCCCCCTAAAGGAACTGCCCCTGCCACACAATCCCAAAGCTTTAAAAAGGTGCCTGGGATATTTTTCGTATTATGCCCAATGGGTGCCCAATTACTCTGATAAGGCCCGACCCCTCATTAAATCGACGTCCTTCCCACTATCAGCTGAAGCTCGGGAGGCTTTCACCAGTATTAAACAGGACATTGAAAGGGCTGCAGTGTGTGCAGTGGACGAATGCATTCCCTTTCAAGTCGAAAGCGATGCGTCAGACTTTGCCTTAGCTGCGACCCTCAATCAGGCTGGGAGACCTGTGGCCTTCTTCTCCCGAACCCTTCAGGGACCTGAAATCAGGCACTCTTCTGTCGAGAAGGAGGCACAGGCTATAGTGGAGGCAGTGCGGCACTGGGGACACTACCTAGCCGGCAAACGTTTCACCCTGCTCACCGACCAGCGGTCGGTGGCTTTCATGTTTAATAACAAACAAAGGGGGAAAATCAAGAATGACAAAATACTCAGGTGGAGGATCGAACTATCCACGTTCGACTATGATATTATGTACAGGCCGGGAGCCCTTAATGAACCCCCAGACGCCCTATCGCGGGGAATGTGTGCCAGCATTCATACGGACAAATTACAGGGTCTCCACAATGACCTCTGTCACCCAGGGGTCACCCGACTATACCATTTTATAAAGTCCCGCAATCTGCCCCACTCCATCGAGGAGGTCATGGCAATGACCAGAGCCTGCCGCATCTGTGCGGAATGCAAGCCTCGTTTCTACAGGCCTGACCGTGCACACCTTATCAAAGCCACACGGCCATTCGAGCGCCTAAGTCTGGACTTCAAGGGACCCCTTCCCTCTGCCGACCATAACGTATACTTCCTCAATATCATTGACGAATATTCCCGCTTCCCCTTCGCCATTCCCTGCCCAGACATGACCAGTGCCACGGTCATCAAGTGTCTCTGTAATCTATTCTGCATGTTTGGCATGCCGAACTACATACACAGCGATAGGGGGACGTCATTCATGAGTGACGAGCTGCGCCAGTTCTTGCTCTCGAAGGGGATAGCCACTAGCAGAACCACTAGCTACAACCCCCGGGGTAATGGGCAAGTGGAAAGGGAGAATGCTACTGTTTGGAAGGCTGTCACGTTAGCCTTAAAGTCAAAAGGCCTTCCGACCTCCCGCTGGCAGGAAGTCCTCCCAGACGTGCTCCACTCCATAAGGTCTCTGTTATGTACTGCCACTAACGCTACCCCTCACGAAAAGATGTTCGTTTTCCCCCGGAAATCCACCTCGGGCATATCTCTACCCACGTGGCTGACGTCTCCGGGGACAGTACTATTGCGGAAGCACGTGAGAGGCCATAAAACGGACCCCCTTGTGGAAAAGGTACAGCTCCTCCATGCAAACCCTCAGTATGCCTATATCGAATACTCTGACGGGCGAGAGGACACTGTTTCCATAAAAGACCTCGCTCCCTCGGGGAGCGGAGAGAATGATGGGAGACTACCCGATGAAGACCTACACTACAAAGAGACAGGACGCCCAGAGGTATCAATACCCAACTTTAACCTGGAGGACACTGCAGATAACCTGGAAGACACTGCGGAGGCCCGGACAGCGGAGGAACCAGAATCCACTCCCCTAGAGGCACCCCAACCGGCTTTGCGCCGATCACTGAGAACTGCAAAACCTCCTGACAGACTCACTTATACCAACTTTTAAGAAACATCACCCCGATGGACTAAATCTATAGAAGGGGTGAATGTAATGAAATCTGTTTGTCTTGATCCTGTATTCGTTTTGCACTCATGTATATTACCCTCCCCCACTGTGTATAGTTTCACTTCCTCTTTCCTGACTAACCTGGGAGGTTCCAGGTCTTGGCTCTTGGCTCTGCCCCTGACTTCTCTTACATAAAGATCCCAGGATCTGTATGACTCATTCCTGTGAACCAGTCGGCGTGTTGAGATGTTAGCTCTGATCTTAGTGATTAAAAGCCAACTTGTTTAAGTGTATAACTTCTAGTTTTGTGGTTATTGAAGGCCCATCAGTGATGTTATACTTACTTTTGTTGAACATTGCAGATCATTGAATTTTTTGCGGCACTGAACCCAGGTGCGTGAACACAAAGACCTGCCGCTCACCTCCTCAGCAATTTGCAGCCAGGCTGCCTTTGTTTGCTGAGGAGGCTTCCTCCGTCCATTGGAGGGGAACAGAACCTCCTAGCGCCCTCTCCCTCCCTCCACAAGAGCATGGAGGGAGTCATCATCGAATCATGGAGAGGCCTTTGATCTTGAAGCCGTCATCTCGCTTTCAGTAACACTGAGAAGCAGCAGAATGTGAATGAAATACCAAGGCTGCATGATCCCCTTAAATACAGCTGATCGATGACGTCAGCAGAAGCGAGCAGCTGACCCGAACCCACTGATTGGGCCGGGCAATGCGCACGAGATGGGCTTAATAAACCCAGTTAAGGCAAAATAGTTATTTCAGAGCGACTGAAACCGGCAGTGGGACCGGAACCCGCTGACCAGCCAACCCGACTCCACCCCACCACCTATGGTAAAATTGCGGCCTAAGACAATACCTGTATTTAAACAAATAGAAATTATTACAGGTGCTGCCCTAATTTAAACTTAAACCAGGTTTAAGATTGGGTGCATTATGAATAACATTGGTGCACATATTGACTCAGATACTCTTTACTGATAACCTCTGTCAATTTCTCCAGCTTTAGAACGAAGAGTTTTTTCAACAATACTGATTTCCAACGAGTAAAAGTTTTATTTAATTTTTTTCATTTTGATTTTTGATTCCACTTAGGTTTGTCGGCCCTTTCCCCTCCATTAGGTCTTCCCAAACTCCTTCTTATTATTATTAGGCAGTCCCTCGGAACCGAGGATAGAAGAAACATAGAAGATAGTGTAACGATCAATAACATGTCATTCTATAGTGGACACTAGGTGGAGCCGTAGAGCTGTGTAGAGCTGTATATAAAACTACACTACCCAGCTGTATATATATTAAGATTACATTACCCATGAGGCACTAGGCTACCCACAAGGCAACAGTCAAGAGGGAAGCCTCTACAGGTACAGTACCTAGTCCACATGGGCTCAATAAAAGTGTCTAGCAAAAGCTAGCTGTGTTCATAATAAGAATGTCTATTTATTAATGAACATAAGATGGTACCAGGATGGTGAAGATCTGCTGAAAATTGTGAAAAGCGAAATGGAGAATTTGAAGCCACCAGAGCGTTTGAAACTCACAGAAAAAATCGACTACAATTGGCAGACTTTTAAACAACAATTCGAACTCTACATTGCAGCCATCGGATTCGGTACGAAGCTAGACGCAAGGAAGATAGCGTTGCTGCTCACGGTTGCAGGCCCACAGGCAATAGAGGTATTTAATACATTTGTATTTAATCCAGCGGAGAACAGAGAAAAATTAGAAGATGTGCTAAAAAAATTTGATGCACATTGCTCTCCCAAAAAGAATGAGACGTATGAAAGATATATCTTCCGTTCTCGGACACAGCAACAAAATGAGACTTTTGATAGCTTTATAACTGATCTGAAACTGAAAGCACAGACATGTAATTTCTCTGAGCTGAAATCATCCATGATTCGTGACCAGATTGTGTTTGGTATTCATGATAAAAAAGTCAGGGAACGTCTGTTGAGAGAAACCAAACTAAATTTGGAAAATGCGGTGAAAATATGCCAAGCCAGCGAGCTAGCTCGAAAGCACGTGAAGACTTTCAGTGAAATCAATAATGATGCGATTGTAATGAGTGATAACACTGCTGTCGGTGCTGTGTCCTACAAGGGGAAGAAACGTGGGCAGAACAGAAATGAAAAGCAATCGGAGGATGAAATTTTTAATTGTAGACGCTGTGGTTACAAACACCAGTTAAGACAGTGCCCAGTGTTTGGAAAAATGTGCACAAAGTGTAATGGAAAGAATCACTTTGCCAAACAATGCTTTTCAAAAGTACAAACTAAGAAAGGGCAACGAGTTAATGTAATTGAGGACACTGATTTAAGTGAGACATTTTTTGTAGGAATGGTGTCATGTGACGATATCAAAAAAGATACAGAAAATGTGCAGCCCTCAGAAATGGACAATGCTGAACATAAAGTCAATGCAGTAAAAGAGGACAAATGGATGATCCCACTGCAGGTAAATGGAGCATTAGTTACATTGAAACTGGACACTGGGGCAAAAGCAAACTTAATCAGTATGAGTGACATAAAAAATATGAAAGAAAAGCCCAAAATACAGAAAAAGTCAGTACTACTGAAGAGCTATAATGGACAGAAAATAGATAGCTTAGGTGTATGCAGACTTAAAGTGACAGTCAAAGACAAAGTGCATCATCTCATGTTTTCTGTTGTGGCTGAAGACTTGATTCGATACTAGGTGACAAAGCTTGTGAAGACTTAGAACTGGTCAAGAGAGTCTACCGTATAAACTGTGCCATAAGCAGACCAGATGACTCAGGTGATGAAGCAGAGAGCCCATCAAGGATGAAAAGGCCAAAGGATACCCATGTCTTCAAAAAGCCTAGTTTCTCCAAGAAGAAAGAAAAAGTCTTTAAGGTCAAAGAGAAGCCAAAGGAAGAAAAGCACAAAGAGGAAAAGCACAAGGAGAAAAAGTCCAAAGATATAACCGCAGCAGATGTTATTAAGCAGTGGAAAGAGAAAAAGAAAAGGAAGAAGCCTGCACCAGAGCAGGAAGCAGTTCCGGTGGATACTCCTTCTTCCCTCAGGCCAATCTTGGGTGTTCCATTAGCCGAGGCTGCTGAGAGGACTATGCTGTATGATGGGATCCAGCTGCCAGCAGTTTTTCGAGAGTGCATTGACTACATTGAGAGTTATGGCATGAAGAGTGAAGGAAACACTGAAACCCTCTCCAAGCAAAGATCGCAAGGAGACCTCGATCTATACAAGAGCAGATTGATGACAATGCCGCAACTGCATCTTGTCAATCACCGCCAGAACAATCTCATGAAGACACATCAGACTTACCCGTGTTGAGAAGATCCACACGTGAAGTAAAAAAGCCTGATAGACTTAATCTTTGAGTACAATGTAAAGCTTTGAAAATGTGTGGACTGTTTTGAAAATGTTTATGTTTATAGAGCACTAACAAAAGTGTTACTGATATTATCTTTATTGTTTCTTGAAAGTTGATTGATATTGATTTTGTTAAACCTCAAAGAAAGGGGGATGTAACGATCAATAACATGTCATTCTATAGTGGACACTAGGTGGAGCCGTAGAGCTGTGTAGAGCTGTATATAAGACTACACTACCCAGCTGTATATATATTAAGACTACATTACCCATGAGGCACTAGGCTACCCACAAGGCAACAGTCAAGATGGAAGCCTCTACAGATACAGTGCCTAGTCCACATGTGCTCAACAAAAGTGTCTAGCAAAAGCTAGCTGTGTTCATAATAAGAATGTCTATTTATTAATGAACATAAGAGATAGGAGCAGGAGTAGGCCATTCGGCCCCTCGAGCCTGCTCTGCCATTTAATGAGATCATGGCTGATAATGAGATCAAGGATGACTTGCTTCCACATTAAAAATGAGTTCTCAGGTGACTGATGAGTCGAATGCGGGACCTACAGTCTCTGTCACAGGTGGGGCAGACAGTGGTTGCTATATCGAAACGTCTGAGCTCCTGGGCAACGATAGCAGTACAGTATTCCAGTCTGTCGCTGTTGGGGTTGTCCATGAGGGTCCTGGCGTTCCAGGTCCCAAACTTCTTTTTAAAGGGTGGAAGATGCCTGTGCGTGAGTTCTTTTAATGTGGGGTGGCCGTTGCACACCAGCTACCACACGGGCTTGACAGAGCACGGTCTTCGTCCAATGGCGAGGGGATCCAAGACGATTGGAGACCAGGCTCTGCTACATCGGCCTAGCGCACACACACAAACATACTCCTACTGTCTTCCTCCCTCCTTCCCGCAGGTCCTCCCGACCTCACTGTTGGCCCATGCTGCAGCTTCCCTGGGCCCCGACCCCACTGCTGGTCCACGCTGCGCCACTCCTGGGCCTTGACCTCGCTGCTGGGCTCGTCCTTGCTCCTGGGACATAATAACCCTGCATTTTAAAAACACACCCCAGAAACGACAACCCATTGAGCTGGATAATTGGAGAGCATCACCAAGCACTGAAGGATGTCAACCTGGCCTTATAGGAGGGACCGTAATGCCCACCAAGTCTGTTGGGACTTTTTTGAGGAAGTCAGATTAAGCAGACAAGGGGAGCTTGAGGATCCTGCGCATCTAGATTTTTAGCAAACCTATCACTGCCATATGAGACACCTGGCCACCTTGCAATCTTGTGGATGAAAGGCAGTATCCCATTTTGTCCCTCAGCTCTCAAGTCCCATGAGCTTGAAGTGGAGTATTTGCATATAGTTCTCATCACTCTATACCCCTATATTGAAGCTATACAGGCTGAGACAACAAAAGTGGATACTTTAGATTAATCACATAAACCAAAAGAGGCTCAGAAACTAGGAATATTTCAACTGGGGAAATAAGAGATATTAGCAAATACAATGTGTATTTTAAATGAACCACAGTATGCATACTTTACAAGGGGACACAGTCTTGATCACAAGCTCAGGAGAAGGAGAACAAACAATGGAAAGTTTAGATTCAACAACTAACAGGGGGGTGAACATACTTCCTATAATACAGCAGTCAATAAATTCAAGACAAGTGATTTTTTTATATAAACGAGGCACCACAACTGTCTCTCCTGTACATTTAAGTTTTAAATAGTTTGTTCAGAGCCATGCAGATGCAAAATATTGTCAAAGTCAAATACAAAGAACTTAACTAATTCCATACCAGAGAATGGGCGCTTAAGCACAGTACTAAATGCTGTCTGAGGAACTGTATCCTGGCAAGAAGTCAATTCCCAAACTACATATTCTTACAGAGCAGTGGGGGAGGCAAGTTGTGGCGGAACCACCAGAGGATTACGGACAATTGTATATAATTCCTTTTACAGCAATGTAGTACAGCTGGGGGCTGCACCTTTAATGTATCTGTTAACTGTACTAGGGCTTCTTTCCTGTACTCCACGTGATGACGTCATGCCGTCTGTCAAGTGAACTCTCAACGGCGGGAAGAACGTGATGACGTCATGACATCAGAGCTCGGAACCTTCTAGCAGTAGAACTCGGAACCTTCTAGCAGTTGAGTTCGGAACCTGCTAGCAGTTGAGCTCGGAACCTGCTAGCAGTTGAGCTCGGAACCTTCTAGCAGTTTTCCAGAGAGGCTTTCAAGCAGACCAGACCTATTTGCATTGTATCCTACAGTTTCCTGTACAGCTTCGTTTGTTCATTAAATTTTATTGTTTTTGATTTTCTGAGTTGATCTCAATTCTTCGGCTAGGAACCCCAGTTCCTACATTCGTGACCCCGATTTCTTCGAACAATGTTCGTTGAAGTTACATCATGGACACGAACGCCGTCACCCTCAAACTGCCGCAATTTTGGGAGCAACAACCGGCCACGTGGTTTTCCAGGCGGAAGCCCAATTTCTAATCCGGGGAGTAGCAGCGGATTCGAGCCGTTATTATTACGTGGTCTCCGCCCTCGACAGCGCCACGGCCTCGCGGGTCGTCAGCCTCCTCGAGAGTCCACTGAACGATGGCAAGTACGAAGCTTTAAAAGCACGTTTACTGCAGATTTTCGGTCGGTCCAAGTCGGAGTGCGCTCGCAGACTTATCTCCATGCCCAGTCTCGGGGACTCAAAACCCTCAGAGCTCATGAGCCAAATGCTCACGCTTTTGGGCTCGGAATCGCAATGTTTTCTGTTCCGCGAGCTGTTTCTCTGTCAACTACCAGAGCCAGTACAGACGGCCTTGGCCAATTCCGCGATCACGGATTGTGCTGAACTCGCCGCGGAAGTGGATAAAATATTCACCATCTCACAACAATCTTGTGCAGCCACGAGGCGCCCATCCCCTACAAGAGCGAATCCGACGACTCCTTCTGCAGGCTGGTGTGCATACCACACTCGTTTCAGCGTGAAGGCCAGAAATTGCTGTCCGCCCTGCAGTTTCTCACCAAAAAAAAACCTACCTCAAACCAGCAGTTTCTGAGAAGATCAATAAGGCCTAAGGGACGCGCCGGAGTTGCGAAGGCCGTTGGGTCCGCAGGGAAACTCCTATACATTACAGACTCCCCGTCAGGGCGACGTTTTCTCTGTGATACTGGCTCCCAGTGCAGTATCCTACCAGTGTCGAAGCTAGATCTTCAATCCGGCGGTCAAGGTCCCCCCCTCAAGGCAGCCAATGGTGTGGCCATTCGCACGTTCGGAAAGCGTAGGGTCAAGTTGAGTTTTGGCGGCCAACGTTTTGTTTGGGAGTTCATCACGGCGAAAGTCTCACAGGCCATCCTGGGGGCAGATTTCTTCTGCGCAAACGGGTTTCTCATCGACGTCTGACACTGCCGGCTAATCAGTGCCTCCACTTTTCACTCGGTCCCCTGCCACCGAAGCACCGTGATGTCTTGGTCAGTTGCCTGTGCAGTCCCATCTCCAGATGAGTTCTCTTGTCTTCTCAGTGAGTTCCCTGAGCTCACCAGGCCCACATTTTCTTCTTCAGTCGCAAGGCACGGTGTGGCGCATCACATTACCACGACAGGATCCCCCGTTTATGCGAGAGCTCGAAGGCTGGAACCCGGTAAACTCGCGGCCGCCAAGGCGGAGTTCCATACAATGGAATGCCTGGGTATTATTTGACGTTTGAATAGTCCTTGGTCCTCGCCATTACACATTGTTCCTAAGCCGGGCGGCGGATGGCAACCATGCGGCAACTACAGACGCCTGAATGAGGCTACCACACCGGATCGGTACCCAATTCCTCACATTCAGGATATTTCGGCCCATCTGGCAGGGAATTCCATCTTTTCCAAAGTAGACCTCGTCCGAGGCTATCATCAAGTGCCCGTGCATCCTCAGGACGTCCCCAAAACTGCCGTCATCACACCTTTCGGCCTCTTTGAGTTCCTTCGTATGCCGTTTGGGCTGAAGAATGCAGCACAAGCCTTCCAACGTCTCATGGATTCCATGTTGCACGATCTGCCGTTCATCTTCGTCTACCTAGACGACATCCTTATTGCCAGTAACAGCACGAAAGAACACATTACGCACTTCCGTACCCTTTTTTCTCGTCTCAGCCAACATGGCCTTATTATCAACCCGGCCAAGTGCCAGTTTGGGTTGCACAGCATTGATTTCCTGGGACACAGAATCACCTCAGAAGGCGCCGTCCCGCTGGCCACGAAGGTGGAAGCAGTCACCTCGTTCCCTCTTCCTCAGACCGTCAGGGCCCTCCAGAAATTTCTGGGAATGGTCAATTTTTATCATCGGTTCGTCCCCAAGGTAGCATTGTTGATGCAACCTTTGTACGAGGCCCTCAGAGGTAAATTGGGCAAAGACCCGATCGATTAGACACCCCAGATGGACTAGGCTTTCCTCGACACTAAGAATGCTTTGGCTGCTGCGACCATGTTGGCACATCCCCTTCCAGGCGCAACCATTGCCCTTACCACCAACGCATCTGATTATGCCATCAGGGCAGTACAGGAGCAGTGGGTTGACGGCACATGGCAACCACTGGCTTTCTTCAGCCGCCAATTGCGGAAGAACGAACGCAAGTATAGTACTTTTAATAGGGAGTTGTTGGCATTGTTTCTGGCCATCCGCCATTTTCGCTTCCTACTGGAAGGACGCCCATTCACGGCTTTTGTAGACCACAAGCCACTTACTTTTGCGATGGCCAAGACAGCGGAACCATGGTCGGCACGGCAACAACGTCATCTTACATACATATCTGAATTTACAACCGACATACAACATGTCTCGGGCAAAGACAACCTGGTGGCAGATTGTCTCTCCCGCGCCCAGCTCCACGCGGTACACCTGGGAGTCGACTATGTTGGTTTGGCAAAAGAACAGAAGGCAGACCCTGAAGTGCAGGCACACCGGACCGCACCTTCCAGCTTACAAGTGGCTGATGTCAGTTTCCAGGCCGCAGGGACCACACTCCTGTGTGACATCTCGATGGGCGTCCCACGTCCAATCGTTCCAGTCGAATGGCGCTGGAGATTTTTCGACACTATCCACGGGTTGTCACACCCTGGCATGAGAGCATCACAATGACTCATGGCAAAGAAATTCGTCTGGAAGGGCATGCATCTCAACGTCCGTGACTGGACCAATACCTGCGTGAGTTGCAAAGGGACATAGACAGGCTAAGTAAGTGGGCAGAGATTTGGTAGATGGAATACAATACTGGAAAGTGTGAGGTTATGCACTTTGGCAGGAAAAATCACAGAGCAAGTTATTATCTTAATGGCAAGAAACTGGAAAGTACTGTAGTACAAAGGGATCTGGGGGTCCTGGTGCACGAAACTCAAAAAGTTAGTATGCAGGTGCAGCAAGTGATCAAGAAGGCCAATGGAATGTTGGCTTTTATTGCTAGGGGGATAGAATATAAAAACAGGGAGGTATTGCTGCAGTTGTACAAGGTATTGGTGAGACCGCACCTGGAATACTGCATACAGTTTTGGTGTCCATACTTAAGAAAAGACATACTTGCGCTCGAGTCAGTACAAAGAAGGTTCACTCGGTTAATCCCGGGGATGAGGGGGTGGACATATGATGAGAGGTTGAGTAGATTGGGACTCTACTCATTGGGGTTCAGAAGAATGAGAGGCGATCTTATTGTAACATATAAGATTGTGAAGCGGCTTGATCAGGTGGATGCGGTGAGGATGTTCCCAATGATGGGTGAAACTAGAACTAGGGGGCATAATCTTAGAATAAGGGGCTGCTCCTTCAAAACTGAGATGAGGAGAAACTTCTTCACTCAGAGGGTGGTAGGTTTGTGGAATTTGCTGCCCCAGAAAGCTGTGGAAGCTACATCATTAAATAAATTTAAAACAGAAATAGATAGTTTCCTAGAAGTAAAGGGAATTAAGGGTTACGGGGAGCAGGCAGGAAATTGGACAAGCGTCTAGGTTCGGAATGGTCGTGGCCCTGTGGGTAGTGGAGCGGGCCCAGGGGCCGTGTAGCCTGGTTCTGCTCCTACTTCTTGTGTTCTAATTCTGTTAGATTTCAGGAGATGGTTTTATTTCTGTTCCTGGCTGGGGTGGAGATCGCCTTTACAGAAGGTAAGTACTGTAGGAAATATAGGGACAGAGTGATCTCCTGGACGAGTTTCGATTGCCTAGATGAGTCGGAGAGGAATTTCCCAGATTTTTTCTCCCAAATTGGCCATTGGCTTTTTTTATCTGGTTTTTTGCCTCTCCCGGGTGATCACATGGGTTCGGGTGGGATGGAGAGTGATAGTAGATTTGAGGTTAGGATCAGATCAGCCATGATCTTATTGAATGGTGGAGCAGGCTCGAGGGGCCGATTGGCCTACTCCTGCTCCTATTTCTTATGTTCTTATGTTCTTATGTTAAGTCCAAGATACAACGCCATGTTAAGGCCCCAGTCGCCACTTTTCCGGTTCCGGAGCATTGATTCGACCATGTGCACGTGGACCTGGTTGGTCCTCTCCCTTCCTCTCGCGGGTACACTCACCTCCTCACCATGGTAGACCGCACCACCAGGTGGCCAGAGGCAATTCCTTTGGTTGCCACCACAGTGGCAGACGTCTCCAGAGCCTTCATCTCGTCATAAGTAGCTCGGTTCGGGGTACCGGCTGACATCTCCTCCGACCGGGGGCCTCAATTTACCTCTGAGCTTTGGAACGCCGTAGCTCAAGGTTTGGGCACCAAGCTTCATCGTACCACCGCCTACCATCCACAGGCGAACGGTCTGTGTGAAAGATTCCACAGGTCCCTTAAAGCCACACTGCGTGCTAGTCTGCGTGGGCCTAGTTGGGTGGACAGGCTCCCTTGGGTGCTGCTAGGTCTTCGCACGGCGCCTAAGGATGACCTGCATTCTTCTTCAGCAGAGCTGGTTTACAGCCAACCACTCAGAGTGCATGACGATTTTCTTACTCCTCACACGGAACCCTGGTCCCCAGCTCAGCAGCTCGTCAGCCACCAGGAAGCGGCTAGGAATTTCATCCCAGTGCCTACGTCGCATCATGACCTGCAGCGCTCCCATGTCCCGGTGGACCTTAAGAACGCAGAATACGTGTTCATTCGGCAGGATGCTTGCAAAAACCCGCTCAAACCGCCTTACACAGGTCCGTTCCGCGTCATCTCGTCAGGTGACAAGTCCTTCACAGTCGACATCGGCGGTAAGCCTGACCACATCTCCATCGACCGGTTGAAACCGGCGCATCTGGATCTGAGCAAACCAGTCGTCACCGCTCAGCCGCCTCGTCGTGGTCGTCCACCGTCGACTGCCGGTCCAGTACAGCCACAGTCATCCGCCGAGTTGCCAGTGCCCGCCTCACTGGGTCGACCACAGCCGGCCTCTTCTTCTCCTCCGCCTGCGGCATCATCCCAACCACAGACAATGGCCAGTTCATCTTCTAGCACTCCGTTCCAGCTGCCGGGGTATCGCAGTCGGTCGGACAGACTCGTCAGACCCCCTTCTTGCCTTACCTTCTCTGTTAAAAGCAATTCTGGGGGGACACATGTGGCGGAACTACCAGAGGATTACGGACAATTGTATATAATTCCTTTTACAGCAATGTAGTACAGCTGGGGGCTGCACCTTTAATGTATCTGTTAACTGTACTAGGGCTTCTTTCCTGTACTCTGCGTGATGACGTCATGCCATCCGTCACGATATCTCTTAGCGGCGGGAAGGATGTGATGACGTCATGACGTCAGAGCTCAGAACCTTCTAGCAGTAGAGCTTGGAACCTTCTAGCAGTTGAGCTCGGAACCTGTTAGCAGTTGAGCTCGGAACCTGCTAGCAGTTGAGCTCGGAACCTTCTAGCAGTTTTCCAGAGAGGCTTTCAAGCAGACCAGACCTATTTGCATTGTATCCTACAGTTTCCTGTACAGTTTCGTTTGTTCATTAAATGTTATTGTTTTTGATTTTCTGAGTCGATCTCAATTCTTCAGCTAGGAACCCCAGTTCCTACAAAACTGTCTCTCCTGTACATTTAATTTTAAATAGTTTGTTCAGAGCCATGCAGATGCAAAATATTGTCAAAGTCAAATACAAAGAACTTAACTAATTCCATACCAGAGAATGGGCACTTAATCACAGTACTAAATGCTGTCTGAGGAACTGTATCCTGGCAAGAAGTCAATTCCCAAACTACATATTCTTACAGAGCAGTGGGGGAGGCAAGTGACCTTTACTTTTCCCCTGTTCACTGTGCTAAACTAATCTACAGCAACAACCCTGAGCCAGAGGCCACGCATTATATAATACTAGCTGGGGGTGCCCGGTGGTGCCGAGGCTTTTTCGAGGGCATGTTGTTGGAAGAGAGAGAGAGAGAGACTGGGGGGGTGGGGGGGCGGAAGAGAGAGAGAGAGCGACTGGGGGGGTGGGGGGGCGGAAGAGAGAGAGAGAACGACTGGGGGGGGTGGGGGGGCGGAAGAGAGAGAGAGAGCGACTGGGGGGGTGGGGGGCGGCAGAGAGAGAGAGAGCGACTGGGCGGGGGGGAAAGAGAGAGAGCGCGACGGGGGGGAAGAGAGAGAGCGAGTGGGGGGGAAGAGAGAGCGACTGGGGGGGAAGAGAGAGCGACTGGGGGGAAGAGAGAGCGACTGGGGGGAAGAGAGAGCGACTGGGGGGGAAGAGAGAGAGCGACTGGGGGGGAAGAGAGAGAGCGACTGGGGGGAGAGAGAGCGACTGGGGGGGAGGGAGAGCGACACTGGGGGGGAGGGAGAGCGACTGGGGGGGGAAGAGAACTCCCCCCCCCTCTCCCTCACACTCCCCCGCATTATATAATATATGAGTGAAAGTGAAGTGCAAGGATGTTGAGGGAGGAGCTGGATGGGCTGAATGGCCTCCCTCATTATGCTTGGCTTTGTGATGTAATTTAATGGAAGCATTTGTGAACTCACAGCTTGGGAATGTATGAGTTGATTCATCATCTACCCTCCAGTAGTCTGGTACACCGATTCATATCTCTGTAACCTCCTCCTCCCTATCTCTGTAACCTCCTCCTCCCTAGCTCTGTAATCTCCTCCTCCCTATCTATGTAACCTCCTCCTCCCTATCTCTGTAACCTCCTCCTCCCTATCTCTGTAACCTCCTCCCCCCTATCTCTGTAACCTCCTCCTCCCTATCTCTGTAACCCCCTCCTCCCTATCTCTGTAACCCCCTCCTCCCTATCTCTGTAACCACCTCCTCCCTATCTCTGTAACCTCCTCCTCCCTATCTCTGTAACCTCCTCGTCCCTATCTCTGTAACCTCCTCCTCCCTATCTCTGTAACCTCCTCCTCCCTATCTCTGTAACCTCCTCCTCCCTATCTCTGTAACCTCCTCCTCCGTATCTCTGTAACCTCCTCCTCCCTATCTCTGTAACCTCCTCCTCCCTATCTCTGTAACCACCTCCTGTCTTAAAACCCTCCTGAGAACTCTACCTCCCCCTAACCCTGGCCTCTTGTGCATCCCCCCTTCCTTTGCCCCACTATTGCCGGCCGTGCCTTCAGCCATCTAGGCCCCACGCTCTGGAATTCCCTCCCTAAACCTCCACCGCTCCACC
Organism: Somniosus microcephalus; assembly: GCF_052327205.1. NCBI lineage: Eukaryota > Metazoa > Chordata > Chondrichthyes > Squaliformes > Somniosidae > Somniosus > Somniosus microcephalus. The sequence goes on along the minus strand of NC_140998.1, from coordinate 167,423,196 downwards.
TTGCACTCCTCCTTTAAGATTCTGCTTAAAATCTACCTCTTTGACCAAGTTTTTGGTCACCTGTCATAATGGGTTGGATTTTGTCAATGGGGAGCTTTTGGAGGCGGGACTCCCACTTGTCAGGTTTTAGTCCCGCCTCCATCGACTTGTGGCCAACCCATGCTATATTCCTTTGATTGACCTTGTTAAGCCCCGCCCAGCAGGCTTAGCAGGCCAATTAAGGGAAATCCGGTTACAGGTGACGTCAGCGAGTGACGTTTCATCTGACTCAATTAGAAAGCCTTCCTGACCAGAAAGCAGAAGGCTGCAGCTTTTGACAGTTCAGCGGCCATTCTGCTTTCTGTGCCGGTGAGCTGAGGGACTCCCGAGAACTGAAGGAAGGAAGCCTGCAGGAAGAAGTAAAGGGAAGTAAAACTTATTAAAACACTTTACACTCACCTCACACACTTACCTCTGCACACATGCACCCATCACTCACCTGCACACCGGACATCTCGGCCTCTCCGACCCCCGCAGACCCACGGCCCGCCTCGCTGACCCTGGCGAGGTTCAGAGCCACCGGGAAGCCCACACTTCAGGGTTCAAAATAGGGATTAGTCAAAAAGCTGCCTGTTAACTACCTGTTAACAGGCAGTTAATTGGCACTAACCCCTTTCCCGCCGCGGGGAGGTGGCTCCCAGCGCTGGTCGGCTACCCGCCTCCTGGGAAGTTGGCACGCAGGTGGGTTGGGGGTGGGATGTGTACCCGCCCCTGTATTGATTTGTATGTGGGTTCAATGACGACACATTCATGAAAGAGAATGTCTTTTAATCTAAAGTTTCTTCAAGCATGTTAACAGCATTACAGGAGACACCATGTTAGAGATCCATCTAAAACCGAAACTAAAACTAAACTCCCTCTCTCACATGCCCTCTGTTGGTAAGGCATAAATAATCAAACAGGCAAATATGCTGGTAAGGCATCATAATCAAACAGGCAAATACCATCACTATTTGCTGATATCATTACATCTCCCTTTCTTAAAACAAAAGTATTTTACTTTTATCTAACAACATGTTTTCTTTGTATTACTCTGCATTTTAACTGTAACACTTAATGAACTTACATTATCATTATCATGATCAAGGTTTTTTAACCTTGTTTTGTGTGTTCACATGAAATATGTAAATACCTAGAACTTGAAGAGAGAATAAGATAACATTACTTCCTTCTATAACAAGAGTCCTTAAACTTGCTCAATGAGTCTCTCAGGAGGCTTCGCGCGTCTTGAGGATTTTCTGATTGATTGTCCTTGAATCTGAGTTGTTGCCTCAGATGATGATTTCTCAGCTGTGTGATCAGGTTGTTCAACAGTATCAGTCTTTTGACCTGCTGTGTGATCAAGTTGTTCAACAGTATCAGTCTTTTGACTTGCTGTGGCTGGTCCCATGAGAAGATCCTGACGATTTCTTCTCAGAACAGCACCCTCATCTGTCTGAATGGTGTATGATCTTGGTTGAACTTCACTCAGGACAGTTCCCTTCTGAGTCCATATGTTTGTTTTGTCTTTGAACCTTACTTGGTCACCAGTGTGGAGTTCAGGTAGGTTTTGTGTTCCTCTGTCATAGTAGTACTTTTGCTTTTCTTTCTGTTGTTCTTTGAACTTCCTCACTTTCTCCCCCTCTTTTGTTTCAGGAGGTTCTCCGGGATGGGTAGGTTTGACCTTAGCAGACGTCCCATAAGGAGTTGGGCTGGTGACATACCACACTCGAGCGGCGTTGTGCGGTATACAAGCATGCTCTGGTAGAAGTCAGTTCCACTGTCTTTTGCCTTGTACATCAGTCTTTTCACTGTCTGGACCGATTTTTCCACTAGTCCATTGGACTGTGGAAAGTGAGGACTTGACGTTGTGTGGACAAAGTCCCACTCTTTGGCAAAGTGTCGGAAACTTGCATTGTAAAACTGGGGTCCGTTGTCTGTGAAGACCTCACTTGCCACGCCATGTCTGGAGAATATGGCTTTCATACATTTTATCACAACATCTGCAGTGGTGGTGTACAGTCTACAAACCTCTGGATACAGGGAGTAATAGTCTGTGACTACAAGATAGTCCTTCCCTTGACATACGAATAGGTCAGCGCCTACCTTCTGGTAAGGTCTGTCTGGCGCTGGGTGTGGCTTTAGTGGTTCTACCGGATTGCTTGCTCGATATTTCAGGCATATTGTGCAGTTTGACACCTCATTTGTCACATCTTGGTTGATTCGTGGCCAGTACATCACCTCTCATGCTCTTTTCTTACACTTTTCGATTCCCAGATGTCCTCCATGGATCCTTTTTAGCATCTCTTTTCTCAGACTCATTGGGATAACTATTTTACTTCCTTTGTAGATGATGTCTTCGACCAGTGATAGTTCCGCCCTGCAGTTCCAGTACTCTGCCATGTCAGGTGAGCAGTCTTGCTTCATGTTGGGCCATCCATCCAAGATGCTTTTCCTCAGTCGTCTCATTGTTTCATCTTTGTTTGTCTCAGTCTTTATGAGCTCCATTTTTGCATCTGCTATGGGCAGTGCACTTGTGATCATGTCCACGTAGGCGTTCACTTTTTCATCCATTTTGGTGTTTGCGGGCTCTCTTGGGTCTACAGCTCTGGACAACGTGTCTGCTGTATACATCAGCTTACCCGGTGTGTACGCAACATTCAGTGTATAGCGTTGCAGCCTGATCATCATTCTTTGTATTCTAAGCGGACAGCTATTTAGTGGCTTTTGCAACAATGCAATCAAGGGCTTATGGTCAGTCTCTACACTAATTGCTTGTCCTGCCACAAACTGGTGAAATCTTTCACAGGCGTATGTGATGCTGAGCAGCTCCTTTTCTATTTGAGCATATCGCGTCTCCGCGTCTGTCATTGAGCGCGATGCATATGCAATAGGTTGCCAGTAGTCATATTTTTGCAGAAGAACGGCACTGAGCCCACTCTGTGATGCATCTGATGATATCTTGATGGGTCTCGCTGGGTCATAAAACCTCAGAACTGGTTCCTCTGTGAGCAGTTTCTTTAGATCGCTCCATGACTTCTCGTGCTCATGATTCCATTCCCATTCTATGTTCTTTTCAGTTAGTCGTCTCAGTGGCGCCATCTTTTCTGAGAGGTTAGATATGAATTTACCCATGTAGTTGATCATTCCATTAAACCTCTGCACGTCCTTTTTGCATTGTGGCTTTGGCATATTCTCAATGGCGGACACCTTTCTGGGATCTGGTCTGATGCCCTCACTGCTAAGGATATCTCCCACGAATGTCAGTTCTGTCACCCCGAGCTGGCATTTCTCTCTATTCAGCTTCAGGTTTGTTTTCCTTGTTGCTTCCAGCACTTTTTCCAGTCTCTCGTCATGCTCAGTTCTCGTGGTTCCCCATACTATGATGTCATCCATTGATGTATCAACTCCCTCCAGGTGCTCATAGATCATATGGATAGTTTTGTGATACACTTCAGGAGCTGAGGCAATGCCAAATGGTAACCTTAGGAATCTGTATCTGCCAAATGGACTGTTGAACATGCACAGTCTTGAACTTGCCTCATCCAGTTTCATCTGCCAAAATCCTGATGATGCATCTAACTTGCTGAAATACTTTGCATTTGCAAACTGTGACATGATTTCCTCACGTGTAGGAAGCTTGAAGTGCTCTCTCTTTATTGCTCTGTTTAGATCTCTTGGATCCAGGCAAATTCTGAGCTTTCCATTCTTTTTGTCCACAACGATGAGGGAACTCACCCACTCAGTTGGCTCATCTATCTTCTGAATCACGTTCAGGCTTTCCATCCTGTCCAACTCTGCCTTCAGTTGCTTTTGAAGAGCAAACGGAACTTTTCTGCATGGATGTATGACCGTTGGCATACTTTTATCTACTCTGATCGTGTGTTCTCCTGGAAGGCAGCCTAGACCCTGAAATAGGTCGTTGTACTCTTTCATGAGTTCATCATAGACTGTCTCTCCTTCGCTTTCCACAACGAGGACTCTCTTTACCAGGTTCAGTCTCTCACAGGCTTTTAAACCTAGTATGGCCTGCACATCCTTTGGCACCACGATTAATGCTAGCGTGTGCTCTCTGTCCTTGTGTGTCACTTTGACAATGCATCTTCCTTTCACTGGTATATCAGTACCTGAGTATCCTGTCACTTTCACTTTTATTCCATGTATCTTTGGTCTGGGTCTAATTTTCTTAAAATCAGTCTCTGATATCACATTAACTTGTGCTCCAGTATCCAATTTAAATGGAATGTGTATGTCATTCACTTTTAGTGTCAACATCCAGTCTCTTTTTTCTTTTTTGTTTTCAGACACAACATCTACATAGAACTCCTCTATCTCGCTTTCATCTACTGCATGGACCTTGCTTTGTTGCGTTTGGTTCTTGCAGCAACGGGCATAATGGTTGTTTTTGTTGCAACTATTGCATGTTTTACCATATGCTGGACACTTTCTTGGTGGATGCTGTGTACCGCATCGACTACATGACTTTTGATTGCCCCTTTCATTTTTGTTCGCTGGCCACGCCTCTTTTTTCACATTGGTGCTCTTTTTGTTAAACGGTTTGTGTCTGTTCTTTCTCACTGCATCCACGTTGCAGCTACTGTCACTGAACAGCTCCTTTGCCTGCGACTTCACAGTCTCTGTAGCCCTACACAGTGCTATGGCTTTTCCCAGGTCTAGATTTTGCTCTCTTAGCAGTCTTTCCCTTAGACCATTATCTGGACTACCACACACCAGCCTGTCTTTTATCAGCAAGTCTGTCAGTCCCCCAAATTCACACGTTTTGCTTCTGTTTCTCAGTTCAGTCACATACTGATCAATAGTCTCTCCTGTTTTCTGTACACATGTGAAAAATCTGTGCCTCTCAAACATCACGTTACGTTTAGGTATGCAGTAGGCCTCAAACTGTTCCATCATTTTATCTAGCTTCATTTTGTCTCCATCAGCAGCGAATGTGAAGTTATTATACACCTCCAGCGCTTCATCACCCACGACATGTAAGAACACTGACGCTTTCATTTTATCACTTTTCTCGTCAGCTCCGATTGCTGATAAATACAACTCCAAACGTTGTTTGAACCTTCTCCAATTTTCAGCCACATTACCTGTCAACTGAAGCTTCGCCGGTGGGTGTAATCCTACCATTTTTCACTTCATTAGCTATTCTCTAAAGGTAAGTAACGATGTTCTCTTTTGGCTTGCTAATATGTGGAGAGCTGATTTAACTTCAGATTTTTCCTCTTCATCTCTTTCAATCACTTCTGACACCATGTATTGATTTGTATGTGGGTTCAATGACGACACATTCATGAAAGAGAATGGCCTAGAAATTCAGTGGTGTTAGCGCCCACTTAGCGCCTAAAGAGGTCTTTAGCGCCAGCGCTGTTGATAGCCTGGAATTCAGTGTAGCGCAAATGGTGGTGTTAGCCGGTAGCGCTGCGCCGGCACCGACGACGTCATCGGTGTGCGCAGCGCCCCGGTTCCAACGCGATGCCGGCCCGACGCCCAAATTCAGTTGCCGCCGCCTCTCCTGTAGCGGGCGCAAAGAGCGTTTGTAAAACGGGGCCTTGCAGCTCCGAGAGGCCGGGGCGTAATGGTGGAGGTGCGGCCGGCCGCTTTCCCGGCGGCCGCTTGGCCGCTCCTTCCTCCCCGGACTCCCACACCAACCCCCCACGGCATTGGTCTCTGACCCCCGCGAGCCCGGCACTTCTCTGTGGTGCCGGGCTCATTTGCCGGGGGAATCCAGCGGCGATCTCATGGCTGCAGGCAGCTCCTCCTTAAGAGAAGGAGGAGGCCTGCAGTACCCCAGCCTGCCGCACCGCATCGGGTGGCGCTGCGGCAGCTGGACGCCTGAAATTGACTTTCAGCGCCCCAAGCGGAGGCAGCCAAACCCTGCAATAGCGCCCGCCTCTGTCTTGGGGTGCTGCAACTGAATTTCAGGCGGGCGCTACGGGAATCCGGGCGTGCGCTAACTTTCGGGCGCTAAAGACCTGGCGCGGCGATAGCGAATTTCTAGGCCAATGTCTTTTAATCTAAAGTTTCTTCAAGCATGTTAACAGCATTACAGGAGACACCATGTTAGAGATCCATCTAAAACCGAAACTAAAACTAAACTCCCTCTCTCACATGCCCTCTGCTGGTAAGGCATAAATAATCAAACAGGCAAATATGCTGGTAAGGCATCATAATCAAACAGGCAAATACCATCACTATTTGCTGATATCATTACAGCCCCCAGATTCTGCCATTTTCCTGGCAGTTCCGCCTCCAAACCCGCCTCCCCAGGGCTGGCAAAATCGCCCCCTCCTTATGTGCCTCGGTGTCAAATTTTGCCTGATTATGTACCTGTGAAGCGCCTTGGGATGATTTACTATGATAAAGGCACTATATAAATGCAAGTTGTTGGCATGTTTGACCTGAAGTTGCAGTATATGACACCATGCAACAGATATTTTAATACTGAGAAACTGTTTGATTCCTATCCAATGGCCCCTAGCTAGAAAGTGCAGGTGTGCACGCATCAGGGTTGGGGTCTGCTGGATTACCCTCTGTGGTTGAATAGTCCGGTGACATTCACTATTTTGGTTCAAGAATGGAGAATGGTCTCCTGGGCCAAGGTATCGGATGCCTGAATGCACCTGTGGAACCGTGCTTACTTACTTTAAACACAGGAGCAATGGAGAGAAAAATATGGGGGAAAAGAATTACGGGGAAAAATTCAGTTGGTAGCGCCTTAAGAGGGCGATAAGTGGGGCACAAACCAACTAGCGCCCGGGCGTGACGATATCTGCGCCTCTCGTGAAATTGACCGGACATTTTGCGGCGGCGCTAAACAATACCGCCCGATCCCGTGCGCATGCAGATCTTGACGTCATTCGCGAGTGCAACGCCCTTGGGGCGCCCCGGACCGGAAATTCAGTGGCGCCCCCCTCCTTTCCGCCTAGCGCTACCAACAACAGGTTGACTGGAACGCATCCCAGTCACTGTGGGGTTGGGGGGGTGCTATTTAAACGGGGCCTCTTCCTGGCTTTTGTGTGGTAGCCATTTTTGCACCACTCGTTCTGAGAGAGAGAGAGAGATTTGGAGAGAGACAAAGCGAGAAAGAGAGACTTCTGCATTGAGTCAACGCTGTCTGAGGTAGTTTTGGCTTCTGACCATAACTTTGCAGGTAATTTGCTTTTTGACCTTCATAACTTTGATTGCCCAGATACTATGGGGGCTGCAATGGATGGGAACGTCGTCCTTCTCCATCACATTCGGAGGGCACAGAGACACAGAGAGAGAGTGGCAATCATGGCCAGACGGAGGAGGGCCAACAGGCCTCAGTACAGGAGACTTTACCCTCCCAGGGTTTTTCGCCAACAGTTCTCCTACATTAATATGTCTGAGGGATACTGTTTGTGAAGGCTGCGATTCACCAAGGAGGTGGTCACTGAGCTCTGCCACCTGCTTCAGCCAGATCTGCAGCCTCAACTGTCGGTGGCAGTGAAGGCTACAGTGGCTCTCAACTTTTATGCCACCGGCTCATTTCAATCAACTACTGGGGACATCGCCAATATCTCCCAGTTCGCGGTGTATTGCTGCATCCATCAGGTAACAAATGCCCTCTTTAAAAGGAGACGAGAGTACATCTCTTTCCCCATGACCTCGGACAAGCAGCAAGAACGCGCAACGGGTTTTGCTAGGATAGCGGGCTTCCCCATGGTGCAGGGCGCCATTGACTGCACGCATGTGGCTTTGCGGGCGCCACAAGAGAATGCCGAGGATTTCCGCAACCGAAAGGGCATCCATTCCTTAAACGTCCAGTTGGTCTGTGACCACAGACAGCTGATACTCGCTGTCAATGCCCACTTTCCAGGCAGCAGCCACGATGCCTTCATCCTGTGCCAGACTTCTGTGGCAGACCTTTTCCAGGCACCGCATCACCCAGGAGGTTGGCTTCTCGGGGACAAGGGATAGCCTCTGTGCACCTGGCTGATGACACCGCTCCGTACGCCCAGCACCCCTGCTGAGCTGCGATACAACGAGAGCCATCAAGCTACCAGGAACATCGTTGAGCACACAATCGGCGTGCTCAAGCAACGGTTCCGCTGTCTGGACCATTCTGGAGGAGCCCTGCAGTACTCGCCTGGGCGAGTCTCCCACTTCATTGTTGTGTGCTGCATGCTGCATAACCTTGCAATCCTCAGGACCCAGCCAATGCCACCAGACATTGGAGCACCACCAGAGGAGGAGGAGGAGGAGGAGGAGGGAGATGAGGAGGATGATCATCAGCAGCACCAAGGCGGGAGGGAGGCACAATGTGGAAGGGCCGTCCATCAAAGGCTCATAGCAAGTTGCTTCTAGGCCCCCTCTGAGGGAATGGCTTCTGCCATTCAAACAACCTGAATGAAAGCATCCCACAACCCCTAAGCCGGTCAAGGCAACAATGAGTGCAAAGAACAAACATGTACATTTTGAATACAGACACTTCTTTATTTCACAAACTCTGTGTGTCTCATTTCCGCATGACAAAGTAATAGAATGAAACACAAAAAAAAACAGTCATTCACATAACTGGCTCTCACAACCTGGAGACAATGTCCAAAACAGCAACTAAAATTTGACCACGAACCTCGGCCTTCAATAAAACAATGAAAAACATTTTGCCACACCGCCTATTTTTTGCCCTTCGAGGGTGATCTGCTTCCCTTGCGAAATTGCCCCCTTCCCACCCTGCAGCTCCTCCGTAATGGGACCCCAGTGGCTGGAGCAAGGCTGGGGGAAGGCTGCTGAGTGTCAGAAACTGAGACTGCAGATGCCCTTGAGGGACGGCCTGGACCAGCTCTGGGCCTGGAGGGCCCGGCTGCTGACTGCACCAACTCTGCATGGGCAGCAGCAGTCTGTCCTACAGGTGGTGGCAACTGCAGTGGAGAAGTGCCAGTGGTGGCAGCAGGAATGCTGTCATCTTGAGAGAGGACAGCAACTCCCTGCTCGACCGGCACACTGGCACTCCCACGGGGCAGCACTTCAGCATCTGGAGCAATCTGATGGAGCACAGATTGCTGGCCTGCTGCAGCGCGGTGAGAGCCCCGGGGAAATCTGCCCGATCCAGCGAGGGTGGCAGCAGTTAGTGCTCGCGTGGCCTCAATCTGCGTCTGCATGAGACCAGCCACTGACTGCATTGCAGCACTTAGCATTTGCGTGGCAGCCGCCTGTGCTACAGGGAAGTGCTCCACACTCCTTGCCAGTGATTCAATGGATTCAGGCAACCTTGCCACTACAGCCATGAGCTCAGTGTGCCTTTGCTCCACCTGGGCGCTCATTTCAGCGAGGACCCGCTCCTCGTCTGTGTCCAGTGCAGCAGGACTCGAGGCCATACTCTCCCTCTGGGGAGAAGGCCCCCAAGCTTCCCTACCCCCATCACGTTGCTGCAGCTCTCTGGGTCCTGGAGCTTCACCCCCATCAGACCATTCCCCCCTGCTCCCCTCCAGGGCTGCCTCGGTTGAGGGTGGCACTGATGGTCCGGCTTCCTCTTCCTCCTTGCCTTCAGCTTCACTCTCACTGGCAGCTTGAGGGCCCGTCTCCTCACCTGGTGAATCACCATCTGAAAGCAGGGAGGTACAAGAGTGGCTTTAGCGTGAGGACAGGGTGGCAGCAAGGGAGGCATGAGTGCAGCGATTTAGTGATTTGGATGGAAAGTGTCAAAGGCTGCTGTTGTGAGGAACAAGTGGAAGGAGAAAGGACAAAAAGGTGATGATCTTACCATTGCTGTCCAGAACGGGGTCGGCGTCTCCAGTGGCGACGGGACCAATCACCCAGCTTGCCACAATCCTGTGGATGCGCTCCTCAAGACCGCTGAGGGGTTGAAGTTGAGGCCGCCCTGCTCCGGTCCGTTGCTGCTGTCTCCTATTATGAGACAGCTTGGCCTGCAAGAAAAAGGACGGCGTCTGAGTAAATATGCAGCCATGGTCTTGCCTGATATGCCTTCCATAGTTGAATAGCCCTTACTGTATGCAGCCATGGTCTTGCCTGATGTGCCTCCCATAGTTGAATAGCCCTTACTGTATGCAAAGTGTGGAATGTGTGTGTGTGTTTGATGAAAGGGCCATAGGTGTTGGGTGAATGTTGGGCATTGGGGCTTTCAAGACCCTCTGGCCATAAAGTGAGGTTGAGATGGAGGGATGAAGAGGCTTTGAAAAAAAAGGCACTCACCCTGACGACCCAAGTGAGGTCGTTGAACTTTTTCCTACATTGCACATGGGTCCTAAGTACCATGCTGCTTGAGGAAATGCTTTGAGCCACCTCCCTCCACACTCTTCTGTACTCACATGGCAAAGGCCTCCTGCCACTCTCTGGGTACAGAATGGATCTTCTGCGCTCCACCCCGCGAACCAGAGCCTCCAAAGCCCGCTCGCAGAAGCGCTGTGCTCGCTCCCTGGCCCTTTCCATAGTGTCTGGCTGCTAGATTTAGCTACAGGTCTGCCCAGGCCGAGATTCAAGGCTCCAATGAGTAGGGTGTGGCTGCAGAGCAAGATCGACCCTCCCCTTTAAGAACTGACCGGTGCCAGTGTGTCTGTGTTCAATCGCTAACTGGCAGCACCTGCGCTGCGCCCGCCCTCTGAGGTAGCGCCTCGCTCCTCGGCCGTAGCGCCTTAAGAGAGTTGTGTAGTGCCTGGTTTAGCGCTCCAATCACCTCCAGGGGCGATAAAAGCCAAGTTTGCAGTCGGAGGCGATAATTAGCGCCAGGCACTAATCTTTGTGCCCAGCCAATAATTGCGCCCCAAATGGGGCGATACCGAATTTCTCCCCCTTAAACTTTTATGAAAAATTATGAATTTGTATGGCAAGATTCCAGATGATATGATTAGGTAATTGCTTTTGACTTTGTGTAATAGTGTGAAGTGGGTGATAGTGAGTTGGCAGCTTGATTTACATCTCCCACCATTTTAATTTCCATTGACTTGAAGAGAAATGAAAATCAGGAGAGATGCAAAACGGGCTGCTGATTGGCTATCACGCGATTTACAGTCGCACAAAGTCAAAAGTACCCCCCCCCCCTTGTGATCTTGTTCTGTTTATTTAAATATATATAATTGTCTTGCCAAATGAAAAAATGGCTCTTTGGAACACCAAAAGACATAAGATGAGGAAAAGCTATTTGGCTCATTAAGCCTGTTCCCTCCATCGACCACCGACAGTGTGTTCTACCACAGCTTTCCCCTGCCTATTGAACCTCCTGAGGAAAGACTCTGCAGACTTTCTCCCAGTACCCGCCCCCCCCCCCCAAAATAGGTTGAGTAAAACCTCGAAGTAAAAAGGATTGCTAAAAATCTGAAACAAAAACCCAGAAAATGCTGGAACGAAGTAACAGCATCTGAAAGAGAACGGCCAGATAGGGAAAGAGCCCACATCAGCAGCAGAATACTTATGTCTGAAATACGAATTTCTGCCCATTGTAGTTTTTCCATTCAGAAAGAATCTTTATTCCCCTTCTTATAACATCCGACTGTTTCTTAAGTTGTCAGCCGTGGCTCAGTGCTAGCACTCTCGCCTCTGAGCCAGATTTGTGCGGTTCATAGTCCCATTCCAGAGATTTGAGCACGAGGCTGATACTTCAGTGCAGAGGTAGAAAGACTTGCATTTATGTAGCGCCTTTCGTTACCTCAGGACATCCCAGAGCGCTTCACAGCCAACGAAGTACATTTGAAGTAAAAACAGAAAAAGCTGGAAACACTCAGCAAGTCAGGCTGTTTTCTGTTTTTATTTCAGATTTCCAGCATCCTCAGTATTTTGCTTTTGTTTTAGTGTTTAATTCACTGCCACTTCTCTTCCAGGAATGCCCACTTTGAAGAAATTCTGCTCTTCTAACTTCTTCCAGTTCTGACGAAAGGTCAACGACCTGAAACGTTAACTCTCTCTCTCTCTCTCTCTACAGATGCTGCCTGACCTGCTGAGTATTTCCAGCAGTTTCTGTTTTTATTTCAGATTTCCAGCATCCGCAGTATCTTGAAGCTTAATTGCTGTTGTAATGTAGGAAACACGGCAGCCAATTTGCACACAGCAATGTGATGATGACCAGATAGTCTGTTTTTTTTTAGTGATGTTGGTTGAGGGATAAATATTGGCCCAGACACTGGGGAGAACTCCCCTGCTCTTCTTCGAAATAGTACCATGGGATCTTTTACATCCACCTGAAAGGGCAGACGGGGCCTCGGTTTAACATCTCTTCCGAAAGACGACACCTCTGACAGTGCAGCACTCCTTCGGTACTGCACTGGAGTGTCAGCCTAGATTGTGTGCTTAAGTCTCTGGATTGAGCCCACGAGAGTGCTACCCATTGAGCCATGGGACTGACTGGATTGTTCTTCGAAGGAGCCACGCAGACTCGATGGGCCGAATGGCCTCCTTCTGTGCTGGGCTAGTCTATGATAAACTAATACAATACTGTTGTTATTTATGATAAACTAACCTTGGCATCTTAGAGAACTACAATTCCCAGAATGCTTCGCGGCGGCGCGCGGTGGACTATGGGCGACTGTATTAAGTGTGTGTGTGTGTGTGTGTGTGTGTGGAGGGGGGAGGGGGAGAAATAAAGGATTTTTTTCCCCAATCAGCCCAAGTTGAATGCGGCAGTACTGTGACGACATTTGACGGGCGTCGGCGGGCGCTAATCGCAGAGCGGAGAGGGGCGGGCGCGCGCGGGCCCCGCCCCGCCCACCAGCGCCGCGGCGCCGTCCAATGGTAGAAGCGCAACAGGAACAAAAAGGCGGGCGGTGGGCGGGGACTGCGGCCTCGTCGGCTGGAGTTGACTCGGCCGGTTGCGATGGTACAGTGCGACGTAAGAGGTTGCTGCAGTAATGGACGGCGAAGGAGGAGGAGTTGGTGCTGTCGCCGCTGCTGCCTGGTCCTGACTGAGGACTGAGGAGGCGGAGGCGGAGGAATTTAATTTATTAATTACTTTGAGGTGGGTTTTTTTTGCCCTCACCCCCCTCGGAAAAAAAACCCCAACTGCCTCACAGGGTGATGAAACCAGGACGGAAGAAAAGTCCGCGCCGGTTGTAACGTGAGGGGAAAGCGGGCGGGCGGCCGATTGACCCTGTGAGGTGGGCTGGTGGTGATGATGATGATGGTGGTGCTGGTGTTGGTGCCGCTGATGGTGGTGATGATGATGTCGAGCTATTTCACAGGTAAGCTGCTTTACTGAGGCCTCGCTCCCAGTGCCCATTGCTTTTAGTCACTGACAACACACACGGGGGGGTGTTTAACCAGCCTTTAATCAACCTAACAGAGAGAGGGAGAGGGCGAAAACATCGACCCTCTCCTGTCCTGATTTCCCCCCGCCCCCAGTGTGTGTGTGGTCACTATTAAAATGGAGTGAGGGGGGTTGGAGACAAAGATGCTCCTTGTGTTTTTTCTCCGGTTGATTTTTGCTTTTAATTTCTGTGGGTGGTTTTTATTTACAGTTTCGACTGATTCGTGCTTATTTGGGATTGAATGAGGCTTTCCCTGGAGGGAGCCTTGATGGGAATAAGCCTGACTTGCTCATTTTTTTTGCTGTGTTTCTTAAACCGCAACCTGCTGAATCATTTATAATTTTTTACGTGTGTGTGTGTGTGTATATATATTTTCCAGTACCGTGTTTTTTATTTATATACTAAGCAGATCCAAGAATCACACAATTTATATTAAGCCCTCCTGATTATAATCTCATCACGCCTGTGGCCCCGTGTTCTGTTTGACACACACACTGTAGTCACTCAGCATTGATCTGTGCTTTCTGCTGAATGCACGACCACTTCCAAATCCTCTCGGCCATCGTAATCTCCAAACGTAGACATTATTTGCAGTGCGTGTTATGAAGGCCTCGCAGTTTTTTTTTTGGTAAAACGATTTGCAGGGCCGAGCAATCCGCTCTCCTCTTCCCAGATATTATTTGGAAGGCGGCTTGCTTGCTTCAGTCTGCGATCATGTGAAAGCCATTGACCTTGAAGCAACGCACTTGCATTTGTTTAGAACTAATTGGAAGGGAAACAGCCGCAGCAGTTGATTTTTTTTTGCTGTTGCTGGGGCGGGGGAGACATTTGGCCCTGACAGAGCGAGATGTTCCGAGAATGGATCCGTGAAATAAGGAACGACGATAGAGCTGCCATTGGCAGAAGTGGCGATGCCGCAGAAAATGAAATTCCACTGCAATATTATTGCCTCATGGTGTATTCCGTTCATGCCTTTGCGCCATTAATGTATGCAGAGACATTTATTTGTGTATATTTAATACCTGACGATTTTTCAAATAAAAGGGATTTATTTGGATTGTTGTATTTTCAAAATGACATTTGTCGCACTTTTTATTCTGTGCTAAGTGGTTAGGTGTAGCACTCCCTCATGGCTCTTAAAAACATTGGGTTTATGTATTTAGGAGATCATGTAACATAAGATAGTCATAATGACACAGAAGGAGGCCATTTGGCCCATCGAGTCTGTGCCAGCTCTCTAGAGCAATCCAGTTAGTCCCATTCCCCCACTCTCCCCGTAACCCTGCAAGTTTATTTCCCTCAAGTGCCTATCCAGTCTCCTTGAAAACATTGATTGTCTCCGCTCCACCACTTCCGTCGGCAGCGAGTTCCAGGTCCTCGCCACTTAATACGTAAAAAAGTTTTCCCTCACATTCCCCTGTATCTCTTGCCCAAAACCTTAAATCTGTGTCCCCTAGTCCTTGTACCATCAACTAGTGGGAACAGCCTTTCTCTGTCTAGCCTATCCAAACCTGTCATAATCTTGTACACCTCTACCAAATCACCCTTCAACCTCCTTTGTTCTAATGAAAGCAAATCCAGCTTCTCCAACCTGTCCTTGTAGCTAAGATCCCCCATCCCTGGAACCATTCTGGTAAATCTCCTCTGCACCCTCTCAAGGGCCTTCATATCCTTCCTAAAGTGTGGTGACCAGAACTGGACACACTGCTCCAGTTGTGGCCTAAAAGTTGTGGCTTTATAAAGGTTCAGCATAGCTTCTCTGCTTTTGTACTCGATACCTCTATTTATGAAGTTCAAGATCCCATATGCTTTGCTAACCACTCTCTATGTCCCGCCACCTTCAGGGACCTATGCACATTAATTCCCAGGTCCCTCTGTCCCTGCACACTCTTTAAAACTGTGCCATTAAGTGTATATTGCCTCTCCCTGTCCCTTCTGCCAAAATCCATCACCTCACACTTCTCTGTATTAAATTCCATCAGCCCATTCTGCTAGCCTTTCTATGTCCTCTTGCTGTCGATTAGTATCATCTTCACTGTTTGCCACACCCCCAAGTTTGGTGTCATTGGCAAATTTAGAAATTGTACTTTGTATTCCAATATTCAGGTCATTGTTCTATATTTTCTGTCTCTCTGTCTCCCTGGTTTGTTAACGTTTCAGTTGTCTTCATATACAGGAAACTTTCGTTTAATCGGAGGTTAAATGTCCAGACAGCTCTATCTACCGGCAAAATTCAGGAGCCGTTTCCTATAAGTTGTGTTACTACTTGTTGCTTTTGTTTTCCGGTCAGGCTCTGCAAGGTCTAGCTGAAGCTGTTGCTTAGCTACAGAGATGCTTTTAAGCTGCGGCCGACTGTTTTAAAGCTGGTTTGTTCATGTTTTAACATTAGCGCTGGTTTCTACGGCAGTTTTGATGGTACGGCACCAGCTCGGTCCTGTCAGTGCCGGATACCAGAAAGTTTCCTGTATTTTGAAACTGAGCTAATTCACCCTGGCTTTTGTGGGTTAATGTTTTGTCTGCCATTTTCCAGGCCAGTAAGAATGTAGATGCTGCAGATCCAGAGTGAATTTTTATTTATAAACAAATCCAGTTGTTTTCCTGGACTGTACCATTGTCCTTTGCGAAGGTCTGTCCAGCATAATCAATAGTAGATAATACATTGGATGAAATCTACAAATGGGAGTGGTAGTTGGTGAGATTTATGTAGTGCTTCTGACTAGGTATGTGACAGGCTACTGGCAAGACTTCTTTTGAGGTTCCTGACGAGGATATCGAACAGGGTACTGAGAGATTTCTGTTGGGGTCCTGAATAAGTATATAATTGTCTTTCTCTTTGCTGTAGTAAAAATAGTGCTTGGAGGAGACAGAGATCAAGGGCAGGGAATATGTGATTTGAGCTTGGATGATTAAAATTGGCAAAGCTCTGAATTTTTAAGATTTAAGGCTTCATTATATGCACCTTATTTGGTACTGGGGGGGACACTTGATAATTTTCATGCCTATTCATGGCATTAAGTACTTATGCAAAAAGGAAATATTTGAGTTTTCAGTAACAGGTTTTTGACGTTTGAAAATGTGCAGTGGTTGGATAAGTCAGCAGCTTCAAAAAAGTCATTTGTTCCCAGGAAATAACTGGTGAGTGTTACTGATTTGTATTTTAACAGAAATTAGGTGGTTGTCTCTGAGGATAATAAGGAGAGGTAGCGATAATGTGGGTCAAAATCAAGATTTGAACTCCTGCACCAGATGTTTGGCTGAATTAGTTAGCGATTTTCTAGTTTTGTAGGCATCTTGTAACTGGAAGCTAATTTTTGACGGCATCTATTTTAATGATGGCCATCTATTTTAATGATGGCCAACATGAACTGATTGAGAGCTTGGGATGTGATTTTGGCCACCTGTTTATGAATAGGACCATGCCCAGTGAGTCACAGTTTTATTCTAAACCTGGTGTTCTGTAGTAATTAATCTGTTAAAGCCTGGAAGGTAAAAGATCTTCCAGTCAAGTTAAAGTAGGTGAGCAGTTGTCAGGATGTTTAGGTACCAATGACAGTAGCTCTGCAGAAATGAAACATGGACCATATTTTTACTGACACAGATCAATAACCTTCAGGTTCATAGATAGATACCACTGCAAAGTATAAATCTCTCGCTGTCCTAACTGGAGTAGATTTCAAGCTGATTTGAAGGTAGTAAAGAGCAAGTCTTCTCCAGTGATGTGGAAATCAATCCCAAAAGATAAGATATTAATTTTAAAGGAGATGACACCGTTCCTTTTGTATTTGAAAGGCATGCATCAAAAGAGCTTCTAGTGCCAAACTTTTGGGAAGCCCAGGTTTATCTTTTGGTACTGTATATCAAAGTCAGTGACCACCTCTGCTATCTGACACATTTTGAACGTCATCTCTAGAAAGCGGACCTCTCGACCAGCAGTGCGGCCAGTGGTTGAATATGCTTGTCAAGTATCGCCCTCATTGCTGAGGATGGAACTAACACAGGATTCTAACTAATCACTTGAACAACTGAAATTGTGTGGCTTGGCAAACAAACATGTCACACTGTCTTTGGTGAAATTGGCGACCCTCTGCGTGGTTTTACTTTGCTCCCCCTACAACCCCCCCCCCCCCCCCCCACTGGATGCAATCAAAATATATATTAAAGAAAAAACTTGTGTTTGTATGATTACAGTCTCTGGAAATCTGAAAGCACTTTTACAATCGATGGATTACTTTTGAATTGCAGTCACTGTGGTGTAACAAATGCAGCAGCAGATTTACACCTAGCAAGGTCCCACAAACAGCAAATGAATCATTTGCGGAAAATAATCTTGTTTGGGTGGTGTTGGTTGAGGGAGGTTTGTTAACCAGTACTGGGAGACTGTACTCCCTGCTCTTCCAGTTAGTGCTATGGATTTTTTTAATGTGCACTTGAGAAGGCAGATGGGTCCTAGGTTTAATGTCTCATCTAAAAGAGACAGCACTCCCTCAATTACTGTGCTGGAGTGTCAGCCTGGGTTACATGCTCAAGTCCATATTGGGGCTTGAACTCAGTACCTTCTGATTTGGGTGAAAATGCTACCAAATAAACCAAGCTCATACTAGGATTAAGAGAAAATGGGAGCAGATTTAAAAATGGCCTTTTTCCCTATTGCATCAATGGGCCTCGGGCCAAGAATAGCCCCTAAATAGTTTTGTGGAGTTTTGCAAGTTTTAGGCCTTTTGTTGATGAATTTGGTTAATGTGCCTGTGTTTGGTAAGATGTTCTAATATAATTCTGGGGTAGGAAGTACTGATGATGATTGACTTTAATTACAGCAATTATTGCAATTTAATTTTGTAATTGTACTTCAGCTTTTGGGTTTACCAGAATACCATGAAGATGATGTGCCATTAGTGACGTTATTCTTTATTATTGTAGTTGGTGTGCAGAAGCAACATCGGGATTAAACCGCTTGTACATTATCTGTTTTGTTTCTTCCCAAAAATCCACTGATATCTGTATGTCATAATTTTTCATGAGGTGAAAATCAGTGTACTGGCGATATCTAGTTCACATGATTAGTAACTTTAATGGTAAAGCATTGAATTCTCATTTAGAAGGCCTGGTTTAAATTGAATCGTAGATTCTTGATTGGGTTGCTGGATGACGTAAGGCATTCTGATCACTGGGGAGGATAAGTAGAAATTGAGACATGGTGCAATACATTATGCGTGGCTCCTGTCGGGTGATTGTACAGCAGTATTAACGTCTGTATCTTAGTGCTCCGCCGTAACATTAGAACGGACACCATATGGAAGCAGCAAGATACTGAAATAGGATAAAAGGAAAGATTAAAATAATGAACATTTTAATGTGTTTGTCTTTATAAAAAAAAATGTAAATATCCTTTGTGTATTGTTAAATTGTAAGAAACAACAGACCTGTGAATACATTGTACAGGAAACTTTCGATTTACCGGCACCTAAATAACCGGAAATCTCGGTTAACCGGCAAAATTCAGGAGTAGGTTCAGGTAAGTTTTACTTCATATTACTTGCCTTCCTCGATCTGTTGCTGTGCAATTGGGTGTGGCTGCAGCTGTTGCTAAGCTACAGAGACGCTTGGAACTTGTGGCCATTGTTCTGCACCTGTTGCTAAGCAACAGGGTTTGTTGCTTTATACAGAGCTCTCAGCTCTCCGTATCTTTTACTATAGCTCTCATCCGGAATTTTTGATGAACCGGCACCACGTCGGTCCCGTCGGTGCCGGATTAAAAAAAAGTTTCCTAGCGAGCTGTAAATCGTGCCATTATACTGAACAGTTACAATTTTCACTAGTTTATAATGTAACCACCTGTAGTATGCAGATTGTACCAACTGTAACATGCATTTTTAGGTTAGTAGCCACAAGTCAGCCAAATTATAACTGCCTTGTCTTGGATGCTTTTAACCTCAATTCAATAGTGAATTTTGCTGTTTCTAGAAAACTTATTCAACTGTTCTGAATATTGCTGATACTCATGTACAGTACCTTTTTTATATGAAACGGACAAAAAAAACCTTGTTTGCACCAGTAAGGAATGCAGCTTGGGAATCATTTCCTTGTACTAACACAGTGGCAGTTAAAATTGATTACTGTACACTGAAGAAAAGCAGCAACAATTTCAGTTTTATATTTGGGAGGAATCAATATAACGCACTCAAGTGTTGCTGAATACTGTACAAAAGCTAGCGTTCATCCATGAATGTTAATTGAGATTCTATATCTGAATTCATAGATTTCAAATAGCAGCGTCCCAATGATCTACCACCCAGTTTCATATTGAAAATGAACAGTTCAGTCTTGTGTCTGGATTTTGGTTGTTTTTGGTCTCTGTTGCTGTGTGTGACTTGCTGTATTCTTGCTCTTTCTTACTTTCTTGAGTGTCCACATCTGTATGGTAGTGTTTGCAGTTAGGCATGGATGTCTGTATTGCTGTGTGTGCCTTGACTTGCATTTATATACAGGAAACTCTTTATCCGGCACCAACGGGACCGGCGTGGTGCCGGTTTATCAATAAGTCCGGATTACAGATGTAGTTTAAAAGGTACGAGAGCTCCGTACACAGCAACAAATCCAGGCTTCCCTGTTGCTTAGCAACATGTGCAGGAACTCCGGCCACAGACCAAGCACCCCTGTTGCTTAGCAACAAGTGCACGAACCCCAGTTACACAGCCACAGATCCAGGAACTGCCACTAATATGAAGTTGTGGCAGAACCACCAAAGGACTCAGAGCGGTTGTGCATAATTCCTTTAACAGCAATGTAGTTACTGTCTGTGCCTGTGCCTTTAATTACACTGTTTGACTGTACAATGCCAGTTACCTTTACAGCACGTGATGCGTCATGCCGTTAGTCACGGGATGCCCCAACGGCGGGAAGAACGTCATGACGTCGCTCTCCTGATCAGGGGATCAGTCCTCGTGGAGCCCTCAAGGAGAATAGACCTGTTATTGATGTGTCCTAGCAGTTTCCAGTTTAAACTCGTTTGTTTTCATTAAAGTTCATTAATTTAATTATCTGAGTCAAACTCAGTCTTTTGATAGGAACCTCCGTTCCTACATTGGTGACCCCGACTTCTACGAACGATTTTCGTGGAAGATTCGACATGGACACGAACGCCGTCACGCTGAAACTGCCACAGTTCTGGGAGCAACAACCAGACGCCTGGTTCATCCAGGCTGAAGCCTAGTTCGCCATTCGGAACATCAACGCGGATCAGACCTGTTATTATTACGTGGTCTCTGCCCTCGACAGCGCAACTGCATCCCGGATCATCAGCCTCATCGGTAGTCCTCCTACTGACAGCAAGTATGATGCAATTAAGGGGCGGTTGCTTCAGGTTTTCGGGCTATCAAAGTCGGAGCGTGCTCGCCGGCTCATCACGCTGCCCGGCCTCGGGGACTCCAAACCAATGAGCCAAATGCTCACGCTCTTGGGTGCTGAACCGGAATGTTTCATCTTCCGGGAGCTTTTCCTCTATCAACTGCCTGAACAGGTTCAGGCTGCCCTGGCCAGCTCTGACATTACTGATTGCGCCAAGCTTGCGGCCGAAGCCGATAAGATTTTCATGGTTACCCAGCAGTGTTGTGCGGCCACGAGGCGCCCACCCCCCACAGAACGCGGTCCCGGTTTCTCCTACAGCGAGCTGGTGCTCCTACCACACCTGTTTTGGTGCAAAAGCACGATGCTGCCGTTCCCCCTGCAGTTTTTCGCCAAAAAAAAAGGCGGCGCAGGCGGCGTCCCTGGCGACGGATGACCAAATCTAACGGGCGTTCCGCGGTGGCCATGGCCGTCGGTTCTACGGGGAAACTCCTCTATCACCGATTCCCTCTCGGGCTGCCATTTCCTTTGTGACACCGGGGCGCAGTGTAGCATTCTACCTGCGTCGAAGCTTGACACGCAGACTTGGAACCTCGGTTTTTCCCCTCGTAGCGGCTAATGGCGCAGCTATTCGAATGTTCCGAAAGCGGCGGGTCAAAGTCTGTTTTGGTGGTCAGCACTTCTTTTGGGATTTCGTCACAGCTACAGTCTCACAGCCTATCCTAGGGGCAGATTTTCTGTGTGCCAACAGCCTGCTAGTCGATTTCCGACACTGCCAGCTGATCAACACGGCCACCTTCCACTCGATCCCGTGCTTCCACGGTACCTCCGTGGCCCGTTCCATTGCCTGTGCTTTTCCCCCTCCAGATGATTTCACGCGGCTCCTCGGGGAGTTTCCGGAGCTGACAAGGCCCACCTTCTCCTCTTCAGCGACGAAACATGATGTTGAACATCACAACTACTGGCTCCCCGGTTTATGCGCGGGCGAGAAGGCTTGAACCCGGCAAGCTTGCAGCTGCGAAGGCGGAGTTCGCCACAATGGAGCGGCTCGGCAGCATTAGGCGATCGAACAGTCCCTGGTCTTGGCCTCTCCACATTGTGCCGAAACCAGGCGGCGGTTGGCAGCCATGCGGTGACTACCGACGCCACCACTCCGGGTCGGTACCCGATCCTGCATATCCAGGACTTCTCGGCCCACTTGGCGGGAAATACTATCTTCTCTAAAGTCGACCTCGTCCGTGGATATCACCAGGTTCCAGTGCACCCACAAGACGTCCCGAAAACCACGGTCATCACCCCTTTTGGCCTCTGAGTTCCTGCGGATGCCGTTTGGCTTAAAGAACGCAGCACAGGCGTTCCAGCGTTTAATGGACTCCGTTCTTCGGGACCTGCGTTTCCTTTTCGTCTACCTGGACGACCTACTCATCGCCAGTGCCAGCAAGGAGGAGCACATCTCCCATTTGCGTTCCCTCTTTACGCGCCTCAGCCAACACGGGTTAATCATCAACCCGGCCAAGTGCCAGTTCGGCCTGCAACAAATCGACTTCCTGGGACACCGCATAACATCGGACGGCGCCGTCCCTTTGGCGACGAAGGTTGAGGTGGTTACTTCTTTCCCGCGGCCGTCGACAGTCAAGGCCTTGCAGGAGTTCCTGGGGATGCTCAACTTCTACCACCGTTTCGTCCCCAAGGTGGCTCAACTCATGCAACCCTTGTTCGGGGCCCTCAAGGGCAAGTCCGGTAAAGACCCAATCAGCTGGACAGCTGAAATGATCCAGGCATTCGGCGACACCAAGAACGCTTTGGCCAACGCAACCATGCTGGTGCACCCACTTCCAGGTGCTACTATCTCCCTTACCACCGACGCGTCCGACTACGCCGTCGGTGCGGTGCAAGAGCAATGGGTCAACGGCACGGGGCAACCGCTGGCGTTTTTCAGCCGTCAATTGCGAACAAATGAGAAAGTACAGCACCTTCGATAGGGAACTACTGGCCCTTTCCTCGCCATTCGCCATTTCCGGTTTTTATTGGAGGGGTGCCCCTTCACGGCTTTTGTCGACCACAAACCCCTTGCGTTCGCCATGGCCAAGACCACCGAACCGTGGTCCGCTCGTCAATGTCACTTGACGTTCATTTCCGAATTTACTACGGACATTCAACATGTGTCTGGTAAGGACAACCTGGTGGCAGATTGCCCCTCCCGTGCGATGGTCCACGCGGTGCACCTGGGGATCGACTACGCCCTCATGGCGAAAGATCAGGTTTCGGATTCGGAGGTCCAATCATATTGAACCGTTCCCTCCAGCTTCCAAGCGACCGACGTCGTCTTCCAGGACGCAGGTGCCACGCTCCTTTGCGACGTTTCCATGGGAGTTCCTTGTCCCATAGTGCCAGTCGCATGGCGCCGGAGGGTTTTTGATGCCATACACGGGTTGTCGCAACCAGGGATGAAGGCTTCGCAATGGCTTATATCAGCCAAGTTCGTCTGGAAGGGGATGCACATCGATGTCCGTGACTGGGCTAATACCTGCGTTGTATGCCAGAAGGCCAAAGTCCAGCGTCAAGTCAAAACTCCAGTAGCTGCGTTCACTGTTCTGGAGCGTCGTTTCGACCATGTGCATGTGGACCTCGTGGGGCCGCTTCTGCCTTCTCCGGGTTATACTCCTCTCCTCTCCTTACCATAGTGGACCGCACCACTAGATGGCCAGAGGCAATTCCTTTGGTTTCCACCACGTCGGCAGATGTCGCTAGAGCTTTTATCTGTTGGGTCGCCTGTTTCGGAGTACCGGCGGACATCTCCTCTGACCGCGGGCCACAGTTTTCCTCGGATCTTTGGAATGCTGTGGCTCAGGGGCTCGGTACCAAGCTTCATCGCACCACCGCCTATCATCCTCAGCCAAACGGCCTTTGCGAGCGATTCCACAGGTCGCTTAAAGCCTCTCTGCGGGCCAGTCT
The DNA here is from genome assembly GCF_052327205.1 of Somniosus microcephalus. Taxonomy (NCBI): domain Eukaryota; kingdom Metazoa; phylum Chordata; class Chondrichthyes; order Squaliformes; family Somniosidae; genus Somniosus; species Somniosus microcephalus. The sequence continues at coordinate 167,399,650 of NC_140998.1, read as the reverse complement.
TCAAGGCGCAGGATGGGTGGACAGACTCCCGTGGGCCCTGTTGAGTCTCCGTACGGCGCCCAAAGATGATCTACAATCGTCTTCAGCTGAACTCGTCTATGGCCAGCAGCTCCGGGTACCAGGAGATTTCCTCCCTTCGCCCACGGAGCCATGGTCCGCCTCCCGGCAACTCGTTTGCCACCAAGAAGCGGCCAGATGCTTTGCCCCGATCCCTACGTCCAATCACGGTTTGCAGACCTCTTACGTACCACCGGGACGGAAGACTGCGGAGTACGTATTCATCCGACACGACGCTCACCGGGATCCGCTCAAGCCTCCTTACACTGGTCCTTTCCGCATCATCGAACCGGGTGACAAATCCTTTTTGGTCGACGCCGGAGGGAAACCGGATCACATCTCCGTGGACTGCTTGAAGCCGGCTCACCTGCACCTGGATCACCCTGTCGTAGTCGCTCAACTGCCTGTGGCCGCCGCACCTGATCAACCAAAGCCGCCTGACAACCAGTCTGCGCTCGCCGTGCCTGCTCAGCCGCCACCGTCTGCCAACACGTCCACCGGTCGTCAACTTCCTCTACCAGGGTATCGAAGTCGATTGGACAGGCTCACCAGGCCTCCTCCTCATCTCACCTTTTCTGTTAAAGACAATTCTGGGGAGGGGGGGCGCATGTGGCAGAGCCACCAAAGGACTCCGAGCGGTTGTACATAATTCCTTTAACAGCAATGTAGTTACTGTCTGTGCCTGTACCTTTAATTACACTGTTTGACTGTACAATGCCAGTTACCTTTACAGCACGTGATGACGTCATGCCGTTAGTCACGGGATGCCCCAAGGAGAATAGACCTGTTATTGATGTGTCCTAGCAGTTTCCAGTTTAAACTCGTTTGTTTTCATTAAAGTTCATTAATTTAATTACCTGAGTCGAACTCAGTCTTTTTGATAGGAACCTCCGTTCCTACAAAGTAAAACTTACCTGAACCTACTCCTGAATTTTGCCGGTTAACAGAGATTTCCGGTTATTTATGTGCCGGTAAATCGAGTTTCATGTCGTTCCTTTCACAACCTTGGGACAGCCCAAAACAAAATACTTTTAATGTGTAGTCACTTATAATAACGGGCAGCGTGGCAGCCAATTTGCTTAAAGCAAGCTCCCACGCACAACCATGAGATAATGATCAGATGATCTATTTTATGTGTTGGTTGAGGGATAAATGTTTGCCAGGACACCGGAGTACACTCCTGCTCTTCTTCAAACTAGTGCCGTGGAATCTTTTATGCCCACTTGAGAGGGGAGACGGGGTCTTGGTTTAACATCTCATTCAAAAGACGGCACCTCCGACAGTGTAGCACTCCCTCAGCACTGCACTGGAGTGTCAGCCTGGATTATGTGCTCAGGTCTGTGGAGTGGGACTTGAACCCGCGAGCGTGCTGGCGCTATGTATAATTTATTCATGTTGCAAGTTCATTACTCGGGGAAATTATAGCACAGTTTGGTTCACCATGCCTATGTCAATTGTTGTTCTTCAACTGGATTTATCAATGGTGTGGAGATGCCGGAGTTGGACTAGGGTGGACAAATGTAAGAAGTCACACAACACCAGGTTATAGTCCAACAGCTTAAAGCTGTTGGACTATAACCTGGTGTTGTGTGACTTCTTGGATTTATCAACTCTAGTCCCATTGCCTTGCCTTTCCCCCTATCCTTTTCATATTGTTCCATTTTAAATACTTGTCCAATTCCATTTTAAGTTATGGTTTCTGCTTTAATAGCAACTTGTGGTAAAGGATCCTATGTCCTAATAACCTGTGTAGAAAAATACTTCCGATTTTCCCCCTTTGTTGTTGTTATCAATGGCAACAGCTTGCACCTTTAACGTAAATGTTCTGATGCACTTCACAAGTGATAAGAGAACAGAGGCTAAGCAATGTAGGAAGAGATTAGGGTGGATGACTGCAAGCTTGCTTGAACCTGTTGATAACTATTAACCAATTGGTGGTGGTGGTGGGAATACACAATAGGCCAGTGTCAGAGGACTAGAGAAAATATAAGTTTGGAGAAAGTTGTCACGATTGGAGGCCAGACCATTGAGGGATTTGAAGACAAAGATTTTAAATTTAGTGCTATGTAGGACAGGGAACCAGTGCAAGCCTGAGAACGGAATGGCGGGTGAGCAGAACCTAATGCAATGGAATGCTACAATTTGTGAACAAGAAATCATATTGTAACAGAAGTTTAATGGAATGTAATTAGGAAAAATTGCAGATATGAAAACTCACTGAATAAGTTATGAGGTGGCTGCTCATAATGTATCTCCTGTTAATTAATAACTAAAATGGAGCAACAATGTTTGCCCTGGATTTTGGGGTGACACTACCTGTACGATCTGATGTTTGAATATGGGACTTATCTGATGGCTTTAGATCCTCAATTCTAGTATAGAACCAAAGAACTTCAACGCTACAGCTGTGTGCATATAGGCTGGTGGTCGATTCACTTCAGAAGTTTTCAGTGTGCCAGACCCCTCAGGATTAGTAATTATTCGGCAGCCAATTATTTTGTATCTTTTTGATAATACTCTGAGTGGAAATGCGTAGTGGAAATTGAGGAAAAAGTGATGTGCTTTGTCTTCTGCAAGCCATTTTCTTAGCACAGGAAAGCCTAAACATTTTGAGGTCATGGAGGGAGGAGAAACATATATGAACAGCTGAACAATTAGATCCTCTTGTGGGGGAAAAACATGCCCAGCTGAAAGCCTTTGGCAACATTTAATTTGCTGTGACTATGCCAGTAACTGTCTTGTCTATCGACATTGAGTTTTATAGATGGTTTTTTTCTCATGATTTCAGTGGATGACTTCAATTAACGTTTTAATATTTTTTCCTCTTCTTGATGACCCTTGTTTGAGTGGGTAATCTGCTCCCAGGACTCCAACTGTGCTGATTTGCGACTGGGCATTAGGTAGTTGAGATCAGTTCAGGTTGACTGTCTGATTTTGCATTTCTGTCCAGTGGGGAAGTGCCATACATTCGCATGACATCTCCCCAGAATGATCAGGCTGAGCTTGGTAGCTCACTGAGCAATTAAGCTGGAAAGCTGCGTTATACTACTTGCTGGCAATTGCATTGAGTCCAGTTGACTGTCTCTAAACTTCAACAAAATTCTGCCCAACATCCATTTTATCCTGTGAGTCTTGGAGTGGTGCAAATGCATAGTTCCATAGATTCAGTTGCAATTAATTAGATTTGACTAAGGCAATGAAAGTATGGCCCTTAACTTAAAAATAATTTAAAAAGGAATCAACAATAATCATCCCGCGAGCACTGCTGAAAAGAAAATGTGTTTTTGTCTGGTAAGGATAAGATTGTGCTGCGATTTGCCCTCCGTCAGAATAGCCAGTCATCACTCGTTATCTGGTTCTAACAAAGAATGGCCAATTGAGTAAGGTACTGGGCAGCTGCTGGTGCTTATGGAACTGTATCTCATGGTCACTACCTTAAAGAGAAAGGGGGAGAACCTCCCCTCTAACCCCTCCCCACATACATGACTCTATATTCTAGTTTATAAATAGCCAGCGCCATAGACATAGAAGTTACGACACGGAAACAGACCATTCGGTCCAGCATTTACCCTCGATCCAAAGATGTGCAGGTTAGGTTGATTGGCTATGATAAATTGATCCTTAGTGTTAGGGGGCTTAAATACGTGGGGTTACAGGGATAGGGTGGGATATCTGTTGGGGTTATGGGGATCGGGTGGGATATGTGTCGGTGCAGGCTCGATGGGCCGAAATGGCCTCTATCTGCACTGTGGGGTTTCTGTGATTCTGTGAAATAGTCCTAATGACATGTACCCATCCCGTTCCCGTATCCCTTCATCCACCTATAACCACTAGTCCCGGAAGTGAATCCCACAGCCTCACAACTCTGTGTAAAGAAGTTTCTCGTGCTCTCTGTTCTAAATCTCTTGTATTGAATTTAGTGTCTGCAGCCTCTCATTTTTGACCCCATAGCTCCTGGAAACTGCTTCTATCTACCCTGTTCCATCCATTCATAAGTTTAAACAGTTCTATTAAAGTGCCCTATAATCTGTATGTACTAACAAAAAAAGACCCAACTTTTCAAATCTTTCTTAGTATTTGTACTTCCTCATCCCAAACATCCTAGTGAATCTGTGCTGTAACTTCTTTAAAGCTTCAATGTCCTTCCTATAATGTGGAACACAATACCACACACAGTGCTCTAACTGAGGTCCTATTAACATTTTATATCGACTCATCATTGCCATTTTGAATATTACATTTGATTTCACCTGGACCAATTTAAAAAAAAAAAGACTTGCATTTCTATAGCGCCTTTCACGACCACCAGACGTCCCAAAGCGCTTTACAGCCAGTGAAGTATTTGAAGTGTAGTCACTGTTGTAATGTAGGAAATGTGGCAGCCAATTGCGCACAGCAAGCTCCCACAAAGAGCAATGTGATGATGACCAGATCATCTGTTTTAGTGATGTTGATTGAGGGATAAATATTGACTTGGACACTGGGGAGAACTCTCCTGCTTTTCTTCGAAATAGTGCCACGGGATCTTTTACGTCCACCTGAGAGAGCAGACGAGGGCCTCGGTTTAACGTCTCATCCGAACGATGGCACCTCAGACAGTGCAGCACTCCCTCAGCACTGCACTGGAGTGTCAGCCTATAAACTAAGTTAAATTACTGAGACTAGCTGGATGTCCTCTCCACACAAATCACTAATTGAAATGTAATTGTATGTTCCATCTGTTAATCAGTACTGTAACTTGGTTGAAACTGGACAGTGATTTTGACTTGTTTCACCTGCTGTGCACCTCCAGAAAGTTTAAATTGTTGTTGTTTGATCAAGTGGATGAGCCAATAGATGCATCTTAAAAGATTTGAGTTTTGTTTAATTAAAGAATCCTGTTTCCATTAGAATGAAACATGTGCTCATGGGGCTCTTATTGAGGAGCAGATGGGTAGAATGCTTTGCAGATTCCCTATGGGTTTACTGCAGCTCTCATTAAAACTTCCTTGAAGGATTTGCTGACCTTTTCCCAGATTTCTATTGACCCTGACTCATGCAAAACATTGCTGATTAAATGCAGTCTATAACAGGATCTTTGGATGGCTCCAGTGAATTTATTAATTTGAGTAGCTGAGCCACATAGATACAGAAGTGCTGAGTTGGGGCGTTGCTAGGGGCGTCACAATTGCTGTCAATGCCCCTGGTTTAGTGTGGGGGGAAATCAACTAGGTTTATTGGTCCCTTAGCTATCCAGCAATTGCCGCTGGCTGTGTATGTTTGCACATCGGGTGAGGATACAATCAAGCTTGTCTGTGATACCCCTGCAGCTGAATAGCTTGCTATCACTGCCAAAGCTCACAGCTGAATAATGGCCACTCTGGTGAAGCACTGGATGCCTGTGGAACGGCATCCTGGCAAGGAAGCCGTCATCATCTGTGGGTGGAAGAGCATTGTCAAGGTGGAAAAATACTGCATAATCTCTTTGTACAGTACTGTTTTAAGCTCCAGTATTGTAATTTCTCCTTGTGCAAGCAGCTTTTCTTTACACAGTCTCCATTGATGAGGCTGTGTAAATGGGTTACAAATACCTTAACTTCTCATTGTTGTATGATTCACAAAAGACAGATGATGTTTCAGTTAGTTGACTGGTATTGACAGGCTGGTCAGTACAGGGAATTGAGTTACCACAGCAACAGAGTGTTGTTTTAATGTTTAGATATGTTTATGAAGTTACAATTTGATCTGGCATTGCATTGCAGATGGGGACCCAAGACCAAGTGTAGGCTTCGTGTGAAGTGGGGTTAGAAGGCAGGGATTAATTGTACTAAGGTGTGCAGATGTAATGCAGTCACTATTTCCTATAGACATATTTCCTCCTTCATTGATTTCATATTTATATAGCAAAACTTGTGGCAATTTGGGAAGCAAAGTAGAATTGGTTGGAGCATAGGTTTCTCTGCAGTACAGGTTGAGGATCTGGGATACGTAAAACTGAGTTGCTACAGCACCATCGCTGATCTGAGAGTATAATTATTGCATAACAAGTTTATATCTGCACCCGGTGGCACGGTTATAAAGCTGCTGACACACATGCTGACTTTACAAGATAGATTGGAGTTAGATTGTAACCAACACAGCCTGGTTGCACATCGCACAGGAGGACATAAGCAGGGATGTCGTCGGGAGGACCAGGCTGCAATGGCGCAAACCTTTCAATGATCTCAGTAGATCACGAAACGTTACTGCAAAACCACACTCCACCTCACCCTGCTGTGCCACTCATCACATCCCCATTACTCTGTCTCCCCTACCCTATTCCTGCACAGCCTTACACCAAATTACCTTGCACCTCCACCCATCCCTCTCTCTCTACATTATCAGTTCCCCATCTCACGAGCCACCCCTCACCCTCATCCTAGTCCAGTCATACCAAGTAACACACAAGGGTAGGCACTTGGGCGTTTTAGTCAATGTTCATGTGATGTTTCTTTTATTGTGCTGTCAAACATTGAAATCTTTATTTTCAGCACTGCGTTCTTAGACAGATTTGTGTGCACTTTTGGAAGTGACTTAGTGAGTTGCAGTGAATTGTGAGACGTAACGGTACCCCCCGCAATGGCGATCAGTGTGGAAGGAATGGCTTGGGCATTGTCGGAATGCTTTATGGTGTTGTGTGGGGTGGTGCCAACCTGGTGCATCATGTGACAGCCAGGTTGTACAGCGTCAAGTGAAGTAAATCTGGCTATGGTGAGGCCATCCCTAACCTCCTAGCCAACAATGTGGTCGTGTGCTGGTGTCCTGTGCAGCATCAGTTGATTGCGGAGAAGGTTGGTGGTGCTGGGGCTGATCGTGGTGACCTTCTGAGGACCAAGGTGAGATAGTTTCAAGGGCACCAATGCTGATGTAATAAATGGAGTGCAACGAAGGTTTACCAGACTGGTTCCTGGGATGGGGGGTTGTCCTCTGAGGAGAGCTTGAGTAGATTAGGCCTATATTCTCTAGAGTTCAGAAGAATGAGAGGTGATCTCATTGAAACATACAAAATCAATAGCAAGATGGCGGCGCGCACGGACGCAGCGGCTTTGTCTCCCGAGACTGAGCGTTTTCACCCTCCTTCTGAGTCTCTTCTGGACTCTGCTGATTCGGGAATTAAAGGCTGACCTACTGTATAGCCGGCCGACTGCGTGCGGCTTACACTCAGCGACATCGATCTGCCTCCCGACATCGCCCGACCCCCGGGACCAGCGTGGCGTCCTTCCCCAGCCGGAAGTCAGCGCAGACTGCGCAGAGAACGCAAGCAGAAGTGGGGTAAGAGGGCCGGTATCCAAAACAGGCTGAAGAGGGCCCCACACAAACCCTCCCTCCCCAAGTATTTTCCTGGCCAACGTCAGGTCACTGGAGAACAAAATGGATGAGATCAAACTGGATCTCTCCACACAGAAAAGGACAAAGGAATGCTGCGCCATGATCTTCAGAGACCTGGCTGAACAACGGCATCCCTGACACCACCATCCAACTAGAAGGACGCACGGTCTTCCGCGCCGACAGAACTGCAGACTCCGGTAAGAGCAAGGGAGGCGGTTTGTGCATTTACACTAACAATGCCTGGTGCACTAACACTGATATGATTGATAGATCCTGCTCGGCTGATTTGGAATTCCTCATGGTAAGGTGCAGACCCTTCTACCTGCCTCGGGAATTCACGGCTGTTATCATCACTGCGGTCTACATCCCACCACACGCTAATGCCAAACTAGCACTGAAGGACCTCTACAGGGCCATCAGCGAACAACAAACTGCGCACCCAGACGGAGCTTTTATCGTCGCGGGGGACTTCAATCACATAAACCTAAAAACTGTACTACCGAAATTCCACCAGAATGTCTCCTGTCCCACGAGGGGAGAACACACTGGATCAAGTCTACACGAGCATTGTAGACGCTTCCCTGCCCCCACCTTGGGAAGTCTGATCACCTCTCCCTGTTTCTAGCCCCGGCATACAAACCGCTCATCAAAAGAGGGAGAACATCAGTGAGAGCAGTGAAAGTATGGCCAGAGGGGGCAGTATCGGAGCTTCAGGACTGCTTCGAACGCACTGATTGGGGCATGTTTGCCCATAATGACATCGAGGAATACGCATCCACAGTGCTATTCTACATCAACAGCTGCGTCGAGGTCGTCACGACCCATAAAAATATCAGGACATACCCCAACCAGAAACCCTGGATGAACGGAGAGGTCCGCTCACTGTTGAAAGCACGCGACGCAGCATTTAAATCTGGCGACGTGGAGGCTTACAGTGCAGCTGGGACCAACCTAAAAAAGGGTATCGGGACTGCCAAAAGGAAACGGACACTGCGGATAGAGGATCACTTCTGCAGCAACTCGGACCCCCGGCGCATGTGGCAAGGCATCCAGTCCATCACAGACGACAAGGGCAAAAACACCAGCCCCCCCGGTTAGCGATGCCTCCCTTCCGGAGGAGCTTAACAACTTCTACGCTCGCTTCGACAGGGACAACAGGGAGCCGGCTACCAAAGCCTTGCCACCCCCGGAAGACCAGGTGCTCACTGTCGACCTCCGACGTAAGGGGTGTTCTACGCGGAGTGAACACACGAAAGGCTGCTGGACCGGATAGCATCCCTGGACGGGTACTCAAGGAATGTGCTGATCAGCTGGCTGATGTCTTCACCGCCATCTTCAATCTGTCATTGGCCCAGGCAGTAGTCCCTACATGCTTCAAGACCGCTACCATTATTCCTGTGCCAAAACAAACGGCTGTGACGTGCCTGAACGACTATCGACTTGTCGCACTCACACCCATCATAATGAAGTGTTTCGAGAGACTGGTCTTAGCCCACATCAAAGCCAGTGTTTCTGCCTCTCTTGACCAACACCAGTTTGCCTATCGTGCAAACAGATCAACGGAGGATGCAATCACAACTGCTCTACACTCGGCACTGAATCACCTAGATGGTAAGGAGACCTACATCAGAATGCTGTTTATAGACTACAGCTCAGCATTCAACACTTGTCCCCAACAAGCTGGCCTCCAAACTCTTGGCCTGAACACTTCCCTCTGCAACTGGACCCTGGACTTCCTAACAAACAGACCCCAGTCTGTCAAATTAGGTAACCACACCTCCCCCCCCCCCCCCCCCCCCCGACCCTGAACACGGGGGCCCCACAAGGATGTGTGCTGAGCCCCCTCCTCTACTCCCTCTTCACCCACGACTGTGTGGCTGTTAATGGTTCCAACACCATCAAGTTTGCGGATGACACCACGGTAGTAGGCCAGATCACCAACAACGATGAGTCAGCCTACAGGGAGGAGGTCCAGCATCTCGAAGTGGTGCGCCGATAACAACCTGGCCCTTAACATCAAGAAAACCAAAGAAATCATTGTGGACTTCAGGAAGTCCAAAGGCGGAAGTCACACCCCCATCCACATCAATGGGGCTGTGGTGGAAAGGGTGGACAGCTTTAATTTCCTCGGAGTCCACATCACGGAAGACCTCAACACCACCTCTCTGGTGAAGGCCCAGCAGCGCCTATATTTCCTAAGGAGGCTGAAGGGATGTAACCTGTCACCCCTGATCCTCGCTAACTTTTACCGCTGCACTATAGAGAGCATCCTGACGAACTGTATCACAGTATGGTATGGCAGCTGTAGCTACTATGACCGGAAAGCCCTGCAGCGGGTAGTCAAAACTGCCCAACGCATTACCGGCACCCGGCTACCGACCATAGAGCACATATACCAGAAACGCTGTCTACGGCGGTCACGGTCCATCAAAGACCCTACCCGCCACAGTCTGTTCGCCCCCCTGCCATCTGGGAGACTCTACAGATGCATTCGCACCCGTACGACCAGATTTAGGAACAGCTTCTTTCCCAGGGCTGTCATCCTACTGAACTCCACAAATAAACTCTAAAGCCTGCACATCTGCCAATGCACTTTATTATGGTCATATTTATGTTAATATACTACAAGCCAAATGTATGTTGAATGTTTAAATGTCTTAATCCAAATGGACGCACTCTGGAGCCGCAAGCCTACATTTCGTTGTACTGCACTTGTGCACTAACAATGACAATAAAAGTGATTTGATTTTGATTTGATTTGAAAATTCTTGCAGGGCTTGACTGGGTAGATGCAGGGAGGATGTTTCCCATGGCTGGAGAGTCTAGAACCAGGGGTCACAGTCTCGGAATAAGAGATCGGCCATTTAGAACTGAGATGAGGAGAAATTTCTTCACTCAGAGTGGTGAATCTTTGGAATTCTCTACCCCAGAGGGCTGGAGGCTCAGTCGTTGAGTATATTCAAGACTTATCGATAGATTTTTGAATACTAAGGGAATCAAGGGATATGGCGATAGTTGAGGTAGAAGATCAGCCATGATCTTATTGAATGGCGGAGAAGGCTCGGGCCAAATGGCCAACTGCTGCTCCTATTTCTTATGTTATTCTTAACTGTGAGCTAATGTTGCATGATGGGTTTTTTACCATTATAAATACCAATCACAGCCCCACCTACAGGTGTAACTGGTACTGTAGGTAAATGTTGACATTTTTATGATGCATTTTCCTATTGAGATAGTGTAACATTGGACTTTTCAATGTATTTTGGAGTGAAATGTTGTGACTGATTTTAATGAGAGCGCACAAAAAAAGGCTACAATAGATGTATAATCAGAACACTGTCATTCATTTTGGTTTTTCTCTATCATTTTAAAAATAACTTTGAATTTAACTGTAGCTTTTAAAATTTGCTCCCTAGATTTTCTTCAAATAATTTTGAAAAACTTTTGAACAGAAACTGCTAGAAGCTAAAGAAATCATACTCCTTGGTATCATTGACTACACAATCCAAATTCAGCTTGCAGTGCTATAGCTCTTGGCAAAAATATCACCTCCAAGCCTGGGCTTTTGGGAGAGGCTTCAAGTATAAATTTTAATGAAGGCATTAAAAGACAATTCAATGGATGTATTACTGTGGATAAAAAATGCGGCCTGAAAAAAATCCGTGACTAGTTCACATAATTGCTTTCCATTATAATGTGGAGATAGGAGTTGACATCAGAAGTGTGACAAAAACAAAGTCTAGTGGTGCGGACAGGAACATCTGTAGATGTGCAATTTTAATATGGATAGATTAAATGCAGTAATCGGTAAATATCAAGTGCACTAGAATTTAAGAGAAACCGTTAATGCTTAAATATGAACCATTCAATAATTGCTATAACATGTAATGAGTATTAAAAAAAAAAAAATAGCCTGTACAAATAGGTTCAACCAAAATTTAATCTATTTTTGAAGGGAGTAAAACTTGGAGGTTGTTTCCACCTCTTGGCTCGCTTGCTTGATCAGACTGCATGATCATTGAAACTTTCATTTGTTAAGAAACATCCAGTTTGATCCAATTTACGGAACTGATTGGCAGATCCATTATATATTTACATTTTACTTGATCTATGTATCCATTATAAAGGATGTAATAGCAGAACACTTGGAAAAAAGTGACCGGATCGGACAAAGTCAACATGGCTTTACAAAAGGTAAATCATGCTTGACTAATCTACTGGAATTTTTTTGAGGATGTAACTGGTAAAATAGATAAGGGAGAACCAGTGGATGTGGTGTATTTGGATTTTCAAAAGGCTTTCGATAAGGTCCCGCATAAGAGATTAGCGTGTAAAATTAAGGCACATGGGATTGGGGGCAAGGTATTGACTTGGATAGAGAACTGGTTGGCAGACAGAAAGCAGAGAGTTGGAATAAACTGGTCTTTTTCCGAGTGGCAGGCAGTGACTAGTGGGGTACCGCAGGGATCGGTCCTTGGAACCCAGCTATTCACAATATATATTAATGATCTGGACGAGGGAACTAGATGTAATATCTCCAAGTTTGCAGACGAGACAAAGCTGGGTGGGCGTGTGTGCTGTGAGGAGGATGCCGAGAAACTCCAGTATGATTTGGACAGGTTGGGTGATTGGGCAGAAGCATGGCAGATGCAATATAACGTGGATAAATGCGAGGTTATCCACTTTGGTGTCAAAAACAGGAAGGCAGATTATTACCTAAAATGGCAGTAGATTGGGAGAAGGGGAAGTGCAACGAAACATGGGCGTCCTTGTGCACCAGTCGCTGAAAGTAAGCATGCAGGCGCAGCAGGCGGTTAAGAAAGCAAATGGTATGTTGGCCTTAGTAGCAAGAGGGTTCGAGTACAGGAACGAGGATGTGCGGGTTAGGTTGATTGGCTATGATAAATTGACCCTTAGTGTTAGGGGGATTAAATACGTGGGGGTAGGGTGGGATATGTGTTGATGTAGGGGTTACAGGGATCGGGTGGGATATGTGTCGGTGCAGGCTCGATGGGCCGAAATGGCCTCTATCTGCACTGTGGGGTTTCTGTGATTCTGTGAAGGATGTGTTGCTGCAGTTGTACAGGGCCTTGGTGAGACCACACCTTGAGTATTGTGTGCAGTTTTGGTCGCCATATTTGAGGAAGGATGTTCTTGCCATGGAAGGAGTGCAGCGAAGATTCGCAAGACTGATACTTGGGATGGCAGGAATGACGTGTGAGGGGAGATTGGGTCGATTGGGCTTGTACTCACTGGAGTTTAGAAAAATGAGAGGGGATCTCATCGAAACTTATAAAATTCTAACAGGACTAGACAGACTAGATAGACTAGATGCTGGAAGGATGTTCCCGATGGTCGGGGACTCCAGAACCAGGGGTCACAGTCTAAGGATAAGGGGTAAGCCATTTAGGACACAGATGAGGAGGAATTTCTTCACCCAGAGAGTGGTGAACCTGTGGAATTCTCTACCACAGAAGGCAGTAGAGGCCAATTCATTAAATATATTCAAGAAGGAGTTGGATATATTTCTTAAGGCTAAAGGGATCAAGAGGTATGGGGAGGAAGCAGGGAGCGGGTACTGAATTTGGATGATCAGCCATGATCTCATTGAATGGTGGAGCAGGCTCGAGGGGCCGAATGGCCTACTCCTGCTCCTATCTTCTATGTTTCTATGTAAAACAGATAGCCATTGTCGGGGATGCAACAGCTAGTGAGTTTATTGGTCAGTGAATGCATAGTTAGTATTCAACATACTGGTCGAGTCAAATTTTTGTTTAATAATCGCTCCTGTGCAGTGCATTGGGACGTTAAAGGCGCCATATAAATGCAAGTTGTTGTTGATCAATGAAAAAGGGACAGGCTTTTTGGGCCAAGTTGACATTTTCTCATGCCAGAGGGGGAAGTACTTTCGATGTTTTTAAAAAAAAAAAAAAAAAAAGTTTTTTTCTTGTAGCGGAGAACATTTTCTTCAGTGACAACATTAACTGTGATAGAGGCCCCAGAGTAGCAATACAGATCTCTGATGCTTGCCCTACACAAAATATCTGCTCCACTGCTGCTTTGGACCAGCAGACCAATGGCTAAAGCACAGGCACAAAGGAGGACAGGTGCCAATAAGCTGGTGGGTGTTTCTGATTTTAGATTCTGACAATTCAGTAGACTATTCTTGCATTTTTAAATGTTTCTTTCTCATCTCTGTGGCTAACTCTAGATGTAGTCAGCAGCATACAGCACGGGCTCGACGGGCCAAATGACCATTCTGTGATAAGGAAGTGCGAATGATTTTACCTTCATGTGTCTATCAGGCATTGGGTATATTCTTCACTATGGAGGGGGGGGGGGGGTGGAAGAAATCTGGAATCCATGTTCATCCTATAACTCTACAGTCGCTTTGAAATTGTGATTTTAAACTTTGTGCAAAAATAGCAAACTGCTATGTCAGTCAGTTATTGGTTTCCCCATACTGGATGTGATTTTGCTGTGGCAGACATGCATCTAATATTCACACACGGTTTAATATTATTCACAATGCACAGTTGATGGATGAAACTGCTTTTGCATTTTTTTAACCAGGATAAGTTGATTTTTTTTAAAAAGGGGAGTATTCAAGAGTGAGCTTTAGCAAGCGCTTTGTTCGATGTTCCCTTTCCGTTCTTTCTGCCCAAATTGCTGCTCATTGCTCTTGGTGTATTGTTGACAGGTGCACATTATCTTTTTATTTGCCTTTGTTACAAATCTTTCTCCCTTTAATGTAGAAGCTAACTAATGTAAGAGGGACCCAAATGTTAGTTTGTGCAGTTTCTGGATGTGTGCATCCCGCCCCCTCCCCTGGATTACGCTTCCATTTGTCATAGCCAGTTAAAGACCATCTGGGTCTTTGCTTGGGTATAGAATCAAAAATGCCAAGACAAATGTGTTTATTCCTTTTGCTCCCCAGAAACGTGAAGGAATCTTTTTCGGTTTCTTTCGATCCTTTCTTAGGCTGATCACATGAGATTTTGCAACTCTTATATAGGGTGCTTACCTCCGAGCTCTGTTGTGTATTGCTTAAAGACATGACCAGCCATTCCAATTTTACTGGTAGGGAGAATTAAGTTTTAAAGATGAGAATTTTTCTGTGTTTTGTATTTTTCAATTGTCCAAGTTTGCATTCCTCCGAGCATCTTCAGTGACTTCCCCAGTCAAATTATTCATTTTATTTGGCACACCAAGAAATCTTGGATGAGGTTTAAATTTTGCACTTCTCCAAAGGTGTAACACTTCTCAGTTGTGTTACTTTTTTTTTTGCCTATGCCACATCTGTTGCATCGTGGACTGGTTATTCCATTGTTTAAGGCACTACACTGTCTCGTCTTCTGACCTGTGTCTAATGGACATGAAGGAACTGTTGTCACTTCTTCCACTTTTTTCTGATGGAAAACTTTGATATTTTCCTCCTCTTCCTTCCCCTCCTCAAACTGATCAGGAGGGAAAACTTTTGAATTGAATGCCCAAATAGACTACAGGATCCTGGATGAGATATAATTGCCCATTTATATCTGATTGTGCCGTGAATGGGATACTTTCTTTCAGTTATATAGAGGTACCTGACTTACTTTCAAGTCTGAAAATAGCAAAGTTACCTGTTCCTTGATTACACTGACATTTCTTGTGTGCAGTTATACACCAGTGGACTTGTAAGACCTCTTGCGATTCTTCAATTTATAATTGACCCTTTTGCGAGTCAGCTCAAGGTACTATTGTAGCACATTGAGAGACTTCAGAGCCATTCAAGCTCATCATGTTTTGGATTTGATCCTTGGTAGTCATTCTGGGCTATGATTCTGCAAGGGTTAAGACCGTTAAACCTATTCACTTTATTATTTGAGTCCGCTCATTGACTTCCTTTTCCTTGTAACTTCTTCTTGTGTTCCAGTTATCTGCTGCCATCTGGATTTAGAAGCTCTGGAAAATAACCTAGTTGAAACAGATAGTGTATTTTCTTCAGATCAATTCTTCAGATAAGGCTTCGCTGCAGTATTTTGAGTATTGATCTTCAGAAACTTCTCCTCTCGGTGGTAATTGGACACTGTTCATTGGAGCCTAGGGCAATGATGGTGGGATTCAAAAGGCGGCTGTTCTGAACTTCTGAATCCCTCCCCATCACATTTTTATACAGACTGTTTAGTTTGGAACAGTGTTTTGGGCCCCTAGTTAGATCTTGTTAACTTCCCCCAGTACCAAGCTCTTAATATATTGTGCTTTGTGATCTGTTTTTTATCCTTTCTTTCTATCTATTGTGTACCTAAGTTAAGTCATGTCAGTATTGATAAATCCCACTGAATTTACCAGAACAATAACTCATGTAATCAATGCCATTGTGCTGTTATTCTGTTATGCATGTGACACATTTTCAGTATAAAATTGCAAAGTAAATATCAAACAATAGGAGTACGGTGATCTTGTAGGAAGATGTGTAAGAGACTCTGTCAGCAAATTGTTTTGGGATTGAATCATTGCGTGGGTGACTTTCCAGTGTGCCTGCCTCTTGCATGTGATGAATTGCATTAGGCTGCTGGTGATGTTGACTGACCTACGCTGGTGTGAGGGTTGGCTACATATTACAGGGCACCTTCATGAATTGTCACCAGCTGTTTTTGTAAAATAAAAAAAAGACAAGTACTTTTGTTTTAAGCATTTCTCTTTAACTGGCACATAAAATTAGTATTTCAGACAAATGTTGCATGTTAAAGGATGTGGAAGAATATGCCATGTATTCTTGGAGGGAGGTGAGAATGCTAGAAAATCTCTTTGGGAAAGGTTCATTCCTGCTATTTTTAGCTTTTAGATAAAAGGAAAGGTTAAAATGCCCACTTTGTGGTGCCATTACTTTGTTTAAAAACTAGCTTGCATACCTTAAATTCTCATTAATCTTGTGTACAACGGGCATCATTGTTTTAAATTTTGTTTTGAAATGTTTGTATTGTGCAAATTGTTTCCTAGTGGCCAAGCACATACCATTGTTGGTCTGTACCTATCAAACAGTGCAGTCCTATTACATGTTGCAATTTATGATTTGGATGTTTTCTGCTGTAATACCATAGATAAGAATTAAATTATTGTTAGTTTCAAATGCTAATGCATTTTGGTTTATTTCTCTAGCCTCGGGTTAAATGGAACCTGCCTTTGGAACCCTGACGATCCAGGCTGACTTATGCATAGCAGCTATTCCAAAAGGGACCACAGACATGAGCGGGGGAGGTGAGCAGCCTGACATATTGTCAGTCAGTTTCCTAGTAAAGGAACGATGGAAAGTGGTGAGTACAACTGATTTTTGGTATTTTGTGCATTTTAGAAAATGTGGAAACTGAGGGACTACTGCAACTTTGGCTTAGGGATTTATAATTACAGTGTAACCTTTGAGTGTCCCCAGTATATTTTGCCTGTGGTCTCTAATTTCTCATGAATGAAGTCCTTAATTTGATCTATGTTTCTGCTCCTTTTATTGAAAACCTTTCTGTACATCTTTTTGGTTAGAAAACACCACCATGCACAAATAAATGTCAGTTTAGTGAGTTTAAAGCATTTGCTCAAATTTGTAAGTTCAAATTAGTTTGCACTTTTAAGTTAGGATATCCTCTGAACTTCCTCAATGGCTTAACTACATTTATAACTTGTGCTTATAAGAACATAAGAAATAGGAGCAGGAGTAGGCCAATCGGCCCCTCGAGCTTAGGTAGAATTTTGTGAAGAGAAGATTTGAAAAATAAATTTGTATTTATATACTGCCTTATCACAGTGAAACATCTCAAAGCACTTCAGAGTTTGTTTTGTCTATGTTTTAGCTTATGTCTAGCTACATGGGTTGTAAAAGATTTTTATAGCAATGCATTAAAATGTGACTACAGGAAACTTTATTGTATCCGGCACGGACGGGACTGACGTGCCGGTTCATCAACAATTCTGGATAACCGAAAGCTATAGCAAAAGATACGGAGCTCAGAGCTCCGTATAAAGCAACAAACCCTGTTGCTTACTTCAAAACAATCGGCACAAGTTGCAAGCGTCTCTGTAGCTTAGCAACAGCTTCAGCTACACCCTTGCACAGCAACAAATGGAGTAAAAAAAAAAAAAAGTAATAAAAGTAAAAAAAAGTTACCTGAACCGACTCCTGAATTTTGCCGGTGGATAGAGCATTCCGGTTATTTAGGGGCCGGTTAATCGAAAGTTTCCTGTATTGTGTAAAGGGACATGGAGAATGGCTGACTGGCTTAATGCTTTTGGGCACAGATTTCTCATTGTTTTGTAACAGTAAGTGAATCATAGTTGACTGCAGGATTGTATTAAACACAGGCTCACTAGCAAAATGATTGTGATACTTGAGTTCTTCAGCCAATGATAGATGCCTTTTACTTTTAGCTTTGTAGCCTAGTGTGTCTGCACATACATTTTAGTAGGCAGGTGTGCATAGTGAATGTGTTTTTGCTCTGGATGTTCCTAATGCTTTGAAGACTTTTCCACATTCCATGCTTCCAGACTTCCTTCAGTGCCATGATGTAGGGACTGTGTGACACTGGGAACAATGCCGGTCCATCCAGTTTTTGCTTTCTTGAGACTCCAGCCAGTCTCTCATCACTCACACTATTTGGCTTGTTACTTGGTGCTCTTGCCTGATGACTCAACTTAATTTGAGAACAGCCATCCACCACTTGGAGCAAACCCAAGTGCAGATGTCTGCCAGGATTGGGATTTGAACTCTAGTGGCATAATGGACAAAGGATGTGTGCAGAGTTAGCAGGATGCTTAGTATTACTTTTCTACTCTCCACTGAATAGGTAACTTAACATTGGTGGTTTAATTGTGGATTTCTTAATGTGAATTAAGGTTCTATTCAGCACAGTTGTTGAATTGAACTTTCAGTTGCTATAATTGGAAATGGACTTGTTAGAAAATATTTTGTGTATACAAGGTGTGTATACATTTTTGTGTGTGGAGGTGTTGCTTTTTGTATGTACAGTATGAGGAAGTCTTGCACGTTGTACAGATATGTGACTTCCTATCATATGAAGCCCCTCTCGCTGGTTTTGGCATGATTATTCAGTCCCCAGCCCCGTAAGCGTATTGCTGCCCTAGTTCACCATTGAGCATATTTTTCTTTTTTGTGTTTGTGGAATTGGTGGTAACTACTCGTCCATTGTTAAATCGATTATCAGCTAGAGGTTGAAAGCTAAATTAAATGGAAACTTAAGCCAATTTGTAATTGTCAGCCTGGCTTTAGGTAGAATGCTCACCTGAGTCCAAATTCTGGGGTTTAAGCCCCGCTATGGACTGGAGCACCTACTGTGGGAGTACTGCATTGTTGGAGATGCTGTCCTTTTGGATAGCACATTAAACTGAGGCCCTGTTTTCATGTATGTGTAGGAACTGGGGTTCCTAGCCGAAGAATTGAGATCGACTCAGAAAATCAAAAACAATAAAATTTAATGAACAAACGAAGCTGTACAGGAAACTGTAGGATACAATGCAAATAGGTCTGGTCTGCTTGAAAGCCTCTCTGGAAACTGTTAGCAGGTTCCGAGCTCGACTGCTAGCAGGTTCCGAGCTCTGACGTCATGACGTTCTTCCCGCCGTTGAGAGATCACGTGACAGACGGCATGACGTCATCGCGCGGAGTACAGGAAAGAAGCCCTAGTACAGTTAACAGATGCATTAAAGGTGCAGCCCCCAGCTGTACTACATTGCTGTAAAAGGAATTATATAAAATTGTCCGTAATCCTCTGGTGGTTCCGCCACATATGGATAGATTTTAAAAAAAATCCTGTCGCATTCTTTGAAGAACTCCAGGGGAATTGTCCTGACCAACATTCTCACCTGCACCCCCCCCCACCACCAAATAATACCACGAAAACAGATTAACTGGTCATTCATTCATTTTGCTGTTTGTGGAAGCTTGCATAAATTGGCTGCCACAGTTGCCTACCTCCAAAAGAAATCATTTGGTCATTAAAGTGCATTGGGGCGTCTGAGAATGTGATGAGGTGCTATATAAATCCAAGTTCTTTATTTCTAAGGATTGTTAATACTGATGTCGGATAACTGCCAGCTAATTATCAGTTTTAATTAGTTAATTCATTACAACAACTTGCACAACATCCCAGATGAGAAATGGACTGAGCACTGAACTTTGCAGGGGGTTTAAAAGTGACCAAAAGCTTAGTTGAAGAAATGTGGTTTGAAAAGTTTTTTAAAAGCGGAGGTGGGAGGGAAATAGAACAATAATATTTGTGGGTGTTCCATATAGCTGAAGCCTGTGCCATGATGGTGGAGCAAAGGAAATGGATGTACAAGAGATCAGAGTGAGCGTTCTGGAGGACAAGATATGCCATGTGGAGAAGTTTGCAGAGGGAGGTTGGAGTGAGGCCATGGGTGGGCTTTGTAGATGAGGATTTTCAAGTTCATCTGTTGGGGGGAATGGGGAGCCAATGTAGCTCAGCAAAGGGTGGGGTTGCTGCCTAGTAGGGCTGAATGTGATTCCGGATACAAGCGGCATTTTAGAATTTATGGAGGGTGAAGGTTGATGATGAGGTCTTGAGAGAAATTGAGTCTAGTGATGGTAAATGAGTGGATAAGGGTTTTGGTGGTCCTCAGTGAGTTAGGAGCAGAATGACTCAGTGATGTGGTAGTGATCTTTGTAGTTGATGGGATTTGAAGCTCTGCTTGAGCATGTGTGCCATTTGGACTCCATTTTCTTCCTTGGCTGCGCACTTGGGTTGAACCATGACGACAATGTGGGGTCGAAAACACCATTTTCAGACTTGGAGGAAATTCTGGCTCATCCATGACTTGATGTCAGACAATCATTCTTACAGCATGGAAGTAGTTGGGGGATATGGTGGTGAGGGAGAGCTGTGTGGTGACGGTACTCTTTTTATGGTGCCCTATAGTCCTTCATTTCAGTTACTATTCACTTAACATAAATGCATTTGGGATTCTTCTGCTCAGAAATATTGCAGGTTATTTCTTTTCCTCCCTCCCCAGGGCACCACAAAATATGTTTTAGTAGATATAGCCATTGGGAGTTGCAGGGGTGGGGGAAGCAAGTCTACATCCGACTGATTGGATTGACACCAGTTCTGTGGATCAGGTGCGCCTCTGGAATACATGAATAACCTACAGCTCTGACCTAGGTTTATTTCAACAAATTAAAAAAATAATGACCTATCTCAGTTATCTAGCAATAAGCCCTTAAAATCGTACGTACCCCGAAGATTAGTCCCAAGATAGTAATTTTACAACTTTCAGTATTTCTTGAAAGACTCACTTGTACATTTGCTAATTTGTTACTTCAGTAATTTTTCCAAGAAGTTAGTTGTCAAGATAAAGGTAACAGATAAATTTCTGTGATATTAACACATTACCTAGCAGTTTCAAGAGCAAGGAGTAACATTTGGGGGTTTATTAGTATTCTTTATTGGCAAATCTGCCACTACAGAGAGCAATATGCACTTTAATGTATGTAAAGCCTTTTTGAAGTGATGGGATCGATGCTAAATTCCTGGCAGAGAAAATCAATATTTAATTGATTTCCTTTCCATCCCTTCTCTCTCCTCTTTTCCCTCCCCTCCCCACCCCCCGCAGAAAAATGTTTGCACTGAATGTAAACCAATCTTTCTATTAAAACTGGCAGACGTCCTAAGAAAGCTGGAAATCTGAAACTTGTCATTTGTAAGTCAACGGTTTCATTAGCGTTCTCGCGTTGTAAGATGTGAGCTGTGCTGCAGGAGCATTGTTTGCAATTAATCATCTGCACTTAACTGGCAGTCTTGTGTCGCCAGGCATTAATTAGTTTAAGCACAGCTCTTTCAGGACATCTTGATGCTGTGGTGTACGTTACCCTTTGGGAGCACAGCAGGATGCTGTCCTTGTATCCTGTTGGGAAAACTGATATAGTATTGACCTCTTGTTGTTTGCCCCTTGCCCCTGATTCACGCTTCTGCTCTTAGGGATTCCTTGCTTCTACCTCTGATCCATCTCTCAATTACCTCCTAGTTCTTTTAGTACAAGGGTACCTGAAAATAATTCAAGGGAGGAACTTAGTGGATTTAATACAAGTTTAAAAAAAAAATGGTATTGGAGAAAATAATGGTACTTAAAATAGACAAATCTCTAGGACCTGATGGTTTCCACGACAGGTAATTAAAAGAATTGGATGAGAAAATTGCAGATGCATTAGCCTAATTTTTGAAAGCTCTTTAGGTTCTGGAATTGTGCCTTTGGATTGGAAAATTACAAGTGTCACTTCATTATTTGAGAGCGAGAAACCAGGTAATTACAGAAAATGCTGGGAATACTCAGCAGGTCAGGCAGCATCTGTGGAGAGAGAAACGGGGTTATGTTTTTTACTTTTACTTGCAATTTCGTATACTGTGTTTGCTGTTCACGATGCAGTCTCCTCTACATCGGGGAGACCAAACGCAGATTAGGTGACCGCTTTGTGTAAAACCTCTGTTCAGTCCGCAAGCGTGACCCTAAGCTTCCGATCGCTTGTCATTTTAATTCTCTGTCCCCCACACACTCTCTGACCTCTCGGTCCTTGGCCTCCTACACTGTTCTAGCATCTACAGAATTTTACTTTTGTAGTAAGATAACAAACCTGTCAGTTTAACATCAATTGTGGGAAAGTTACTGGAATCTATTATCAGAGACTGAGTGACTGAGCACTTGGACAGGTATTAGTTGATCAGAGAGTCCGCATGGATTTATGGTGGATAGGTCATGTCCAACTAATCTAGTTGAAATTTTTTGAGGAGGTCACTAGTATGGTGGAAAGAATGTCTATGATGTCTATATGGATTTCCAGAAGGCATCTGATAAGGTTCTGCACAAAAGATTAGAAAAAATGAGAGCACACTGAATTGGAGGTTACCTTGTGGCATGGGTTGGTAATTTGTTGGGAGGTAGAAGATAGAGAGTAGGGATAAAGAGTTTGATCTCTGATTGGCGGGATGTGACAAGTGGCATTCCTCAGCGATCTGTATGGCGGCATGAGCTTTTCATCATATATATGACTTGGATAAAGGAATAGAGTTGTATATCCAAGGTTGCAGATGACACTAAGTTGGGAGGCACAGTAAGTTGTGTAGATGGGAGTAGGAAGTTACAAAGGGACATAGACAGATTAAGTGAGTGGGCAAAAGGCTGGCAGATGGAGTTCAATGTGAGGAAGTGTGATGAAACAGAGATATAGTAAATGTCTTGGGAGGCTGTTTGTTACTCGCTAGTTGGAGTTACTGAGTCAGGCTCACATGTAGATCTGTTTATCATATCTCATAGTTGGCCATGGCATATGTCCTTTAAGTCTTTCCCTCTTTCTAAGGTGATGTTGTAAAGGACTTTGTGAGGGATGGTGCAGCAGCTTAGCAAAGTGGTATGTATTATGCTTCAAAATGGTAGGGCTCCAAGCTCTCATGGGTTGAGTTATAAGAACATAAGAATTAGGAGCAGAAGTAAGCCATAAGGCCCCTCGAGCCTGCTCCGCCGTTCAGTGAGATCATGGCTGATCTTTGACCTCAACTACACTTTCCTGCCTGATCTCCATATCCCTTGATTCCCCTAGAGTCCAAAAATCTATCTCTTGGCCTTGAATATACTCAACAATTCTGCATCCATGGCTCTTATAGGCCTCATCAGAGAAGCTTGGAAGGAGAGCTGAATTGTTTAGCTCAACTGGACTCCATACCAATGTAAGGAAAATGTGATTTTTGAAAATAAATTATTTTTGAAGCTGCTATGGCTGCCTATTGTAGGACTATGATGAGCATTGTTTATTTTACAAATATATAGTGTTTTTTTTAAGATTAATCCAGTACAAATTTGAGAGAATTTTATTGGCATTCATTTAATGCCTCCACATGTTGAGAATGTAATATGGGTGATATGTGTTCCTAGTATCCAGTCCATTTGAGTTATTGTAGTATAGTCTGTTGAGGTGCCCGTTTGAAAGGCATGCTTTAAAAAGTCAGTAGTTTGAATCCTAGCCCTGATTTGTGTATGGCGAGCCTACTTTTCAGTTTCAATTTTGAGTCCTGTGGCAGGTAATTAATCTATCGCAATATATTTTGGTTTCAGATTAGAGAAACTTTTATTTCCCAGTGCAATTGCTGGGTGGGGGACTAATGCTGCTATGTGGCTTTACAATTGAAAGAATCACTGCAGCACTTGGATTATTGCACTATTAGAAGACGAAACACCCAGGAGACTTATTAAGCTTTGTGAAAATAGCAATGTCAGCATGCTTTAAGGCTGGCGTCTTATTATTAAGTTAAGTCTACACATTTTATTGAAAATGCAGGCTGCTCCTGCACAGGGCTTTGCAATCATAAATTTAGCAGCTCATGCTTAATCTGTTGTGTCCTAAAGGAAAAGAAGCACTGAAATATTGTGTTAGGCTTCATTGCATACACTTGCATAGAAAAACACAAGACGTGCAAAAGCAACAAAACAATTACTTTAAGCAGCAAGACATTTTCTCACTAGAAATTTCTTCTGATGATGCCATTATACCTTGGCCATGTTATTCGAATGTACTCTTTCCTCCAAATTATGGAGTACAGGAAACTTTCTGGTATCCGGCACTGACGGGACCGAGTTGGTGCCGTCCCATCAAAACTGCCGTATAAACCAGCGCTAATGTTAAAACATACGGAGCTTTTCAGCTCCATGTGAAGCAACAAACCCTCAACAGCTTCAAAACAGTCGGCCGCAGCTTAAAAGCGTCTCTGTAGCTAAGCAACAACTTCAGCTAAACCTTGCAGAGGCTGACTGGGGGGGGGAAAAAAAAGCAACGAGAAGTTAAAAAAAACTTACAGGAAACGGCTCCTGAATTTTGCCGGTAGATAGAGCTTTCCGGACATTTAACCTCTGGTTAAACGAAAGTTTCCTGTACCACCAAACATGCTTGCATATAGCCTAGAAAGGGATGATGTACTTGAGGGTTCAAAGATATAATCTATTTCGTTAGAATTAAGGAACAAAAGAGGAACAATTATGCTGTTGGTTGTATATAGAAACATAGAAGATAGGAGTAGGCCATTCGGCCCCCTCTAGCCTGCTCCGCCATTCAATGCGATCATGGCTGATCATCCAAATTCAGTACCCTGTCCCTGCTTTCTCCCTTTTAGCCTTAAGAAATACATCCAACTCTTTCTTGAATATATTTAATGAATTGGCCTCTACTGCTGTGGTAAACCACTGTTATAACCTGTCTGTGTCTGTATGTGTATTCCACTAGGTACAGGTCTGGACATGCCTCGGCTGACTCCTCCCACTATTCCAGGTATATAAGTGACTACCTCCCAGTCCCTTAGTATTCTGGACGGGTCGACCACTCGAGACAAGACCTTCATTCTTTAGTTAATAAAAGCCTGATTGTTACTCGATCAACCTCAGTCTTTTGAGTAATTGATGGCGCATCAATTTTATTAACTAAATTTTTTATAATGGAGAAGATCCTCACACCAGCATGCCTGGACCTGGACAGTCGGGAAGCGGATGCTTCCACCAAGTTTGCTCACTGGCTCACGTGCTTCGAGACATTCCTGACTGCCTCCACTGCAGTCGAAACGGATGCGGACAAACTGTCTGTCCTGTTCTCCAAGGTGAACCACTGAGTGTACTCAGTCATCCAGGACGCGACCTCGTACACAGCCGCCCTCCAGCTCCTCAAGACCCAGTACACGTGCCCTGTGAACGAAGTATATGTGGTAAACCACTGTTTGTATTCCACTGTGTACATGCCTGGACATGCCTTGGCTGACTCCTCCCACAAGTCCTAGTATAAAGGTGACTGCTCCCCAGCCCTTTGTATTTCTGGACCGGTCGACCACTCGAGGCAGACCTTCATTCTTTTGTTAATACAGGTAGACTATCCTTTATCCGAAAACCTCGGGACCAGCCGAGTTTCGGATAAAGGAGAATTTCGGATTTCGGAAGGTGGGTCGGCGGGGGGGTCGTGCGCACGACTTACGCTGACGCTCAGCGTAAGTCAGTCGGGGTCGGCGGGGGTCGGGGCCGGCGGTTGGTTTCCTTTTAATCTAGCATTCTGACACACTGTGAGTATATGACTTGCCCGTGGTCCTGGAGATCTGGTTTAAATGTAAAATCTTTGTGGAAGGTGGATCCTATTAGTCTTGAGCTTTGGAGTGCACGTCATGCCTGATGTGAGAAATTGACTGTCCGAGAGGCCGTGGTGCATTCAGAACTGTACGCTGATCTTGCAAATTCTTGTCCTCATCACAAACAGTGTTAGAGATGAAAAGTGATTGGAGTAACCCAGGTGACTCTGAGTAAATACATTTCTGCAAAGGATCTGAGATTAGTGGGGTTGCATAATCCGCAAAATTCAAAATCAGAACACCAAGTCCTGCTGGCGGTTGTCGGGGCTGGCGGGGTTGTCGGGGTCCGCGGAGGGGTCGGCGGTTGTCGGCGGTTGTCGGGGTCGGCGGTTGTCGGGGCTGGCGGGGTCCGCGGGGGGGTCAGCGGTTGTCGGGGCCGGCGGGGTCCGCGGGGGGGTCGGCGGTTGTCGGGGCTGGCGGGGTTGGCGGTTGTCGGGGTCGGCGGGGGGTCGTGCGCACGACTTACCCTTTATCCGAACTTCCGAAACCAGAACCCTCTAAAAACCGAAGGTTTTTTCGTTCAGCGTAAGTCGTACGCACGACTTACGCTGAACGAAAAAACCTTCGGTTTTTAGAGGGTTTCGGTTTTCGGAAGTCCGGATAAAGGGTAGTCTACCTGTAAAAGCCTTTAGTTACTCTCTTAACTCAGTCTTTTATGAGTAATTGATAGCGCATCAATTTTATTAACAAAATTTTTATAATGGAGAAGATCCTCACACCAGCATGCCTGGACTTAGATCATCGGGAGGCGGACTCATCCACCAAGTTTACTCACTGGCTTAAGTGTTTCGAAAAATTCCTGACCGCCTCTGCAGCAATCAAATCGGACGAGGACAAACTGGATGTCCTGACCTCCAAAGTGAACCACCGAGTGTACTCGGTCATCCAAGACGCAACCTCGTACGCGGACGCTATCAAGCTCCTCAAGGACGAGGACACGCGCCCAGTGAACGAAGTGTACGCCAGGCACCTTCTGGGGAGTCGTAAACAACAACCTGGGGAATCGACCGTGGAATACCTTCAGGCACTGTCTGTGCTTGGCGGGGCCTGTGGTTGCAAGGATGTAAAGGCCGCCGTGTACACAGAGGAACTTATCCGGGACGCTTTTGTAGCGGGCCACAGATCCAATTACACCCGACAGCGACTGTTGGAGCAGAGTGACCTCGACCTCAACAAGGCCTCTGAACTCGCACTATCATTGGATGCAGCCTACCGGGGCATGGATGCCTACTCCTCTGCACCGTGGACGCCGCGGGGAATGACAGCCTGGGACACGGTAGGACTGCCTCATAGCGCCGTGCCACCCCAGCCACACCCCAGCAACGGCCCAACTACCGCAGCAGTGTCCCAAGGCCAGAAATGCTACTTCTGTGGCCAGGCAAAACACCCCAGAGCGCACTGCCCGGCGAAAAACGCGATCTGCTCGGGCTGCGGGAAGAAGGGACACTACGCTAGCATCTGCAGGGCCAAAGCCACCCCGAACCCCAGCAGCGCCGCGTGTGGGCCGCCATCTTGGGCCTCCCCGGCCATGTGCGAACCACCGGTACAGCAGCCATTTTGGACGCCTCCAGCCACATGGGGATCATGGACGCCGCCATCTTGGACGACAGCCGGAACGCAGCAGGCCCCCAACACTGCCTCATCTGATACCCGCAGCGACACACCGACCCCTACGCTGGCATCCGTTACACTGGACCAAGCGAGACCGCACCAGCTGGCCAGTTCCACAATGGACATTAAGGTAAATGGTCACGATACAATCTGCCTTTTTGACTCTGGGAGCACGGAGAGCTTCATCCACCCCGACACGGTGCGGCGTTGCTCTCTCCCAGTCCTGCCTGCGCACCAGCGGATTTCTATGGCCTCCGAGTCCCAGTCGGCGGACATCAGCGGCTCCTGCGTGGTGACACTCGTAGTAGACGGGACTGTGTACGATCATTTTAAACTTCTGGTCCTGCCCGATCTCTGCGCTGCCGTCCTGCTGGGGTTAGATTTTCAGTGCCACCTTAAAAGTGTTACGATGGCGTACGGTGGACCCCTACCCCCACTCACAGTCCGCAGCCAGCAGCTTCCAAATTGCCCGCCGCGCACCAGGTGCAACCTCTCCACACTCAGTCACCCCCCCCCCCCCCCCCCACTGTTTGCTAACCTCACCCCCGACTGTAAGCCCATCGCCACAAAGAGCAGGCGATAGTGCCGGGGACAGGGTTTTCATTAAAACCGAAGTGGAGCGGCTCCTGAAGGAAGGGATTATTGAGGGTAGCACCAGCCCCTGGCGAGCCCAGGTTGTGGTCGTTAAGACCGGCGAGAAGCAGCGCCTGGTCATCGACTACAGCCAGACAATAAATCGCTACACCCTGCTGGACGCCTACCCACTCCCCCGCATAGCTGACATGGTCAACCAGATCGCGCAGTACCGCGTCTTCTCGACCATTGACCTGAAATCAGTGTACCACCAGCTCCCTATCCGCCCTGAGGACCGCCAGTATACCGCCTTTGAGGCAAACGGCCGCCTCTATCACTTCCTTAGGGTTCCCTTTGGCGTCACCAACGGGGTCTCCGTCTTCCAAAGGGAGATGGACCGGATGGTAGATCAAAATGCGTTGCAGGCCACTTTCCCATATCTGGACAATGTGACCATCTGCGGCCGTGACTTGCAGGACCATGACGCAAACCTCGAAAAATTCCTCCGCACCGCCCAACTCCTGAACCTGACATATAACAAAGAAGTGCATATTCCGCACAAACTGCCTCGCCATCCTTGGCTGTGTTGTGGAACACGGAGTCATCGGCCCCGACCCCGACCGGATGCGTCCCCTTATGGAACTCCCACTGCCTCAAGGCCCTGAAGAGGTGCCTAGGGTTTTTCTCCTATTACGCCCAGTGGGTCCCCTACTATGCGGACAAGGCCCGTCCGCTGATCAAGTCCACCTCTTTTCCCTTGACGGCAGAGGCCAGCTTAGCCTTCCACCGTATCAAGGAGGACATTGCCAAAGCCACCATGCACGCAGTGGACGAATCCATCCCCTTCCAGGTGGAAAGCGACGCGTCCGACTTTGCCCTGGCCGCTACCCTCAATCAGGCGGGGAGACCCGTGGCCTTTTCACGAACCCTCCAAGGCCCGGAGACCAGACACTCCGCTGTTGAGAAGGAGGCCCAGGCGATTGTGGAGGCTGTGCGTCATTGGAGGCACTACCTGGCCGGAAAACGATTTACCCTGCTCACTGACCAGCATTCAGTTGCTTTCATGTTTAACAACAAGCAGAGGGGCAAAATCAAAAATGACAAGATCTTGAGGTGGAGAATCGAACTTTCCACCTACAATTACGAGATCTTGTACCGGCCCGGGAAGCTAAATGAACCCCCGGATGCGCTATCGCGTGGCACCTGCGCCAGCGCGCAGATCGATAGACTGCGGGCCCTCCACAATGACCTCTGCCACCCGGGGGTCACCAGGTTCTTCCACTTCATCAAGGCCCGCAACCTGCCTTACTCTATTGAGGAGGTCAGGACCATGACCAGGAACTGCCAAGTCTGCGCTGAGTGCAAACCGCACTTTTATAGACCAGACAGGGCCCACCTGATAAAAGCCACTCGCCCCTTCGAGCGCCTGAGCGTTGATTTTAAAGGGCCTCTCCCCTCCTCTGACCGCAATGTGTACTTCCTCAATATTATTGACGAGTACTCCCGTTTCCCGTTCGCCATCCCCTGCCCGGACATGACCAGTGCCGCGGTCATTAAATGTCTGAACGACCTTCACCCTGTTCGGTTTCCCCAGCTATATCCATAGCGACCGGGGCTCATCGTTTATGAGCGACGAACTCCGTCAGTACCTGCTAACTAGGGGTATTGCCACAAGCAGGACCACCAGTTACAACCCCCGGGGGAACGGACAGGTGGAAAGAGAAAATGCGACAGTTTGGAAGGCCGCCCTGCTAGCCTTAAAGTCTAGGGGCCTTCCGACCTCCCGCTGGCAGGATGTGCTCCCCGATGCGCTCCACTCTATTCGGTCACTGCTCTGCACCGCCACTAACGCCACCCCTCATGAGAAAATGTTTGTCTTCCCAAGGAAGTCCACATCGAGGACATCGCTACCCGCCATGGCTGACGTCCCCAGGGTCGGTCCTACTGAGAAGACACGCGAGGACCCATAAAACGGACCCCCTGGTCGAGAGGGTCGACCTCCTCCACGCCAACCCCCAGTATGCTTACATTGCATACCCGGAAGGGCGGGAGGACAGAGTCTCCATAAGAGACCTTGCACCCTCGGGGGCCGCAGTAGCTCACTACCACCGCCGCCCCCCCCCCCCCCCCCCCCCACGATCCGATATCCAGCCCCAGCAGGCCTGGGCCCCGCGACCCGCTCGACATCTACGAGGACGACACGCCTGTGCCACAGCCTACGCAGGACTCGACGCCGGAAGCTCCACTACCCCTGCCGTCGCCACGCCGATCACAGCGGCAGACAAGACCTCCGGAGAGACTCCAATACGCTAACTTTTAATACACTTCACCCCGCCGGACTCAATTTTAAACAAGGGGTGAATGTGGTAAACCACTGTTTGTATTCCACTGTGTACATGCCTGGACATGCCTTGGCTGACTCCTCCCACAAGTCCTAGTATAAAGGTGACTGCTCCCCAGCCCTTTGTATTTCTGGACCGGTTGACCACTCGAGGCAGACTTTCATTCTTTTGTTAATAAAAGCCTTTAGTTACTCTCTTAACTCTCAGTCTTTTATGAGTAATTGATAGCGCATCAGTATACGCTAGGCACCTTCTGGGGAGTCGACTGAGGAATACCTCCAAGCACTGTCCGTGCTTGGCCGGGCCTGTGGGTGTAAGGCGGTAACGCCCACTAAGTACACGGAGGAACTGATCCGGGATGCCTTCGTAGCGGGCCACAGGTCCGACTGCACCCGACAGCGACTGCTGGAGCAGAGTGACCTCACCCTCGACAAAGCCTCCGACATCGCACTAACGCTGGACGCAGCCTTCCGGGGCATGGATGCCTACTCCTCTGCACCGTGGACGCCGCGGGGAGCGACGACCTGGGACACGGTAGGACAGCCCCATAGCACCGTGCCACCCCAGCCACAGCCCAACAACGGCCCAACTACCGCAGCAGTGTCCCAAAGCCAGACAGCAGTATCCCAAGGCCAGAAATGCTACTTCTGTGGCCAGGCCAAACACCCCAGAGCGTGCTGCCCGGCGAAGAATGCGACCTGCTCGGGCTGCGGGAGAAAGGGACAGTACACCAGCGTCTGCAAGGCCAAAGCCACCCCGAACGCCAGCAGCGCCGCGTGTGGGCCTTGCGAGCCGCCATCTTGGGCCCCCAACAGCGCCGCGTGCGGGCCGCCATCTTGGGCCACCCCAGCCATGTGTGAACCACCGCAGCAGCAGCCATCTTGGACGACTCCAGCCACACGGGAATCATGGACGCCATCTTGGACACCAGCCGGGACGCAGCAGATCGCCAACCCCCCCCCCCCCCAATCTGATACTCGCAGCGACACACCGACCCCTACGCTGGCCTCTGTGACGCTGGACCAAACGAGACCGCACCAGCTAGCTCGGTCCAAAATGGACGTTAAGGTAAACGGCCATGCAATAAACTGCCTTTTTGACTCCGGGAGCACAGAGAGCTTCATCCACCCCGACACGGTGCGGCGTTGCTCTCTCCCAGTCCTGCCTGCGCACCAGCGGATTTCTATGGCCTCCGAGTCCCAGTCAGCAGACATTGGCGGCTACTGCGTGGTGACACTAGTAGTAGACGGGACTGTGTTCAATAATTTTAAACTCCTGGTCCTGCCCGACCTCTGCGCTGCCGCTCTACTGGGGTTGGATTTCCAGTGCCACCTCAAAAGCGTTACGATGGCGTACGGTGGCCCCCTCCCCCCACTCTCAGTCCGCAGCCAGCAGCCTCCAAATTGCCCACCGCGCACCAGATGCAACCTCTCCACACTCAGAGTCCCACCCCCCCCCCCCCCACTGTTTGCTAAGCACACCCCCGATTGTAAGCCCATCGCCACAAAGAGCAGGCGATACAGTGCCGGGGACAGGGTTTTCATCAAAACCGAAGTGGAACGGCTCCTGAAGGAGGGGATTATTGAGGGCAGCTCCAGCCCCTGGCGAGCCCAGGTTGTAGTCGTTAAGACCGGCGAGAAACAACGCCTGGTCATCGACTACAGCCAAACAATAAACCGCTACACCCTGCTGGACGCCTACCCACTCCCCCGCATCGCTGACATGGTCAACCAGATCGCGCAGTACCGCGTCTTTTCGACCATTGACCTGAAATCAGCGTACCACCAGCTCCCCATCAGCCCTGAAGACCGCCAGTATACTGCTTTTGAGGCAAACGGCCGCCTCTATCACTTCCTTAGGGTTCCCTTCGGCGTTACTAACGGGGTCTCCGTCTTCCAAAGGGAGATGGACCGGATGGTCGATCAAAACGAGCTGCAGGCCACTTTCCCTTACCTAGACAATGTGACCATCTGCGGCCATGACTTGCAGGACCATGACGCAAACCTCGAGAAATTCCTCCGCACCGCCCAACTCCTGAACCTGACATATAACAAAGAAGTGCATATTCCGCACAAACCGCCTCGCCATCCTTGGCTGTGTTGTGGAACACGGAGTCATCGGCCCCGACCCCGACCGGATGCGTCCCCTTATGGAACTCCCACTGCCTCAAGGCCCTGAAGAGGTGCCTAGGGTTTTTCTCCTATTACGCCCAGTGGGTCCCCTACTATGCGGACAAGGCCCGTCCGCTGATCAAGTCCACCTCTTTTCCCTTGACGGCAGAGGCCCGCTTAGCCTTCCACCGTATCAAGGAGGACATTGCCAAAGCCACCATGCACGCAGTGGACGAATCCATCCCCTTCCAGGTGGAAAGCGACGCGTCCGACTTTGCCCTGGCCGCTACCCTCAATCAGGCGGGGAGACCCGTGGCCGCCTTTTCACGAACCCTTCAAGGCCCGGAGACCAGACACTCCGCTGTTGAGAAGGAGGCCCAGGCGATTGTGGAGGCTGTGCGTCATTGGAGGCACTACCTGGCCGGAAAACGATTTACCCTGCTCACTGACCAGCGTTCTGTTGCTTTTATGTTCAACAACAAGCAGAGGGGCAAAATCAAAAATGACAAGATCTTGAGGTGGAGAATCGAACTTTCCACCTACAATTACGAGATCTTGTACCGGCCTGGGAAGCTCAATGAACCCCCAGATGCCCTATCGCGTGGCACCTGCGCAGATCGATAGGCTGAGGGCCCTCCACAATGACCTCTGCCACCCGGGGGTCACCAGGTTCTTCCACTTCATCAAGGCCCGCAACCTGCCTTACTCCATCGAGGAGGTCAGGACCATGACCAAGAACTGCCGGGTCTGCGCTGAGTGCAAACCGCACTTTTATAGACCAGACAGAGCCCACCTGATAAAAGCCACTCGCCCTTTCGAACGCCTGAGCGTCGATTTCAAAGGGCCTCTTCCCCTCCTCCGACCGCAATGTGTACTTCCTCAACATCATTGACGGGTACTCCCGGTTCCCGTTCGCTATCCCCTGCCCGGACATGACCAGTGCCACGGTCATTAAATCTCTGAACAGCCTCTTCACCCTGTTCGGTTTCCCCAGCTATATCCATAGCGACCGGGGCTCATCGTTTATGAGCGACGAACTCCGCCAGTACCTGCTCGCTAGGGGTATAGCCACAAGCAGGACCACCAGTTACAACCCCCGGGGGAACAGACAGGTGGAAAGAGAGAATGCAACAGTTTGGAAGGCCGCCCTACTAGCCTTAAAGTCTAGGGGCCTTCCGACCTCCCGCTGGCAGGAGGTGCTCCCCGACGCGCTCCACTCGATTTGGTCACTGCACTGCCACCAATGCCACCCCTCACGAGAAAATGTTTGTCTTCCCAAGGAAGTCCACATCGGGGCCATGGCTGACGTCCCCAGGGCCGGTACTACTGAAGACACGTGAGGGCCAATAAAACAGACCCCCTGGTCGAGAGGGTCGACCTCCTCCACGCCAACCCCTAGTATGCTTACATTGCGTACCCGGACGGGCGGGAGGACACAGTCTCCATACGAGACCTCGCACCCTCGGGGACCGCTGTAACCCACTACCCATTACCACCCCCCCCCCCCACGACCCGATATCCAACCCCAGCAGCCGGCTCGCCTTGGACCGTCACCCACGAGGACTACACTCCAGGGCCCCAGCCTACACGGGACGCGACGCCGGAAGCTCCACCACCCCTGCCGTCGCCACGTCGGTCACAGCGGCAGACAAGACCTCCGGAGAGACTCCAATACACGAACTTTTAAATACACTTCACCCCGCTGGACTCATTTTTAAACAAGGGGTGAATGTGGTAAACCACTGTTATAACCTGTGTCTGTCTGTATGTGTATTCCACTAGGTACAGGTCTGGACATGCCTTGGCTGACTCCTCCCACTATTCCAGGTATATAAGTGACTACCTCCCAGTCCCTTAGTATTCTGGATGGGTCGACCACTCGAGACAAGACCTTCATTCTTTAGTTAATAAAAGCCTGATTGTTACTCGCTCAACCTCAGTCTTTTGAGTAATTGATGGCGCATCAACTGCCTTCTGTGGTAGAGAATTCCACAGGTTCACCACTCTGGGTGAAGAAATTCCTCCTCTGTCCTAAATAGCTTACCCCTTATCCTTTAGAATGTGACCCCTGGTTCTGGACCCCCCAACCATCGGGGACATCCTTCCTGCATCTAGTCTGTCTAGTCCTGTTAGAATTTTATAAGTTTTGATGAGATCCCCTCTCATTCTTCTAAACTCCAGCGAGTACAAGCCCAATCGACCCAATCTCTCCTCATACGTCATTCCTGCCATCCCAGGTATCAGCCTGGTGAATCTTCGCTGCACTCCTTCCATGGCAAGGACATCCTCCGATAAGGTGACCAAATCTGCACACAATACTCAAGATGTGGTCTCACCAAGGCCTTGTACAACTGCAGCAAGACACCCTTGTTCCTTTACTCAAACCCTCTCGCTACGATGGCCAACATACCATTTGCCGCCTTAACCACCTGCATGCTTACCTTCAGCGACTGGTGCACAAGGACGCCCAGGTCTCGTTGCACTTCCCCTTCTCCCAATCTATTGCCATTCAGATAATAATCTGCCGCCTTGTTTTTGACACCAAAGTGGATAACCTCGCATCTATCCACGTTCTATTGCATCTGCCATGCTTCTGCCCAATCACCCAACCTGTCCAAATCATACTGGAGTTTCTCTGCGTCCTCCTCACAGCACACACGCCCACCCAGCTTTGTGTCGTCTGCAAACTTGGAGATATTACATCTATTTCCCTCGTCCACCTATAGGCCACCAAATAGTGGGAAGGAGATAGAGGAGCAAATTTGCAGGCAAACTGCAGAAAGATGCAAGAACTATATAATGGTGCTAATGGGGGACTTCAATTATCCTAATATAGACTGGGAAAATAAGGGCAAAGAGGGAGAGGAATTCCTTTAAATAGGTACAAGAGAACTTTCTTAGTCACTGTTTGCAGCCCAACGAGGAAGGAAGCAGTGCTGGATCTAGTTCTAGGGAATCAAGTGGAGCATGTTTCACTGAAGGAGCATTTGGGAAACATTGATCACTATCAGTAGATTTAGAGTAGTTATGGAAAAGGACAAGTGAAAATATTCAACTGGAGGAGGGCTAATTTCAGTGAGTTGAAAAGGGATCTGGCCCAGGTGGAATGAAATCAAAGATTGGCAGGAACAATGGGAGGCCTTCAAAGAGGAGATAATTTGGGTACAGATTAGACACATTTCCACGAGGGGGAAAGGAAGGGCATCCAAGGCTAGAGCTCCCTGGATGACTAAAGATATAGAGATTAAAATTAAACAAAGAAAGAGGCTTATGATAAATGTCGGGTTCATAATTCAGTGGAGAACCAAGCTGAATACAAAAAGTACAGAGGGGAACTGAAAAAGGAAATAAAAGGGTCAAAGAGAGAGTATGAGAATAGATTAGCAGGTAACCTAAAAGGAACCCAAAAGTCTTTTTATAAACATATAAATAGTGGAAGGGTGAGGCCGATTAGAGACCAAAAAGATGATCTTGCGGAGCAGAGGGCATAGCTGAGGTACTAAATGAGTACTTTGCATCTGTCTTCACTAAAGAAGAGGATGCTGACAATGTCACAGTAAAGGAGGAGGGAGAAAAAAAATTGGATAGGATAAAAATAGATAGAGGAGCTACTTAAAAGGTTGGCAGCGCTCAAAGTAGAAATATCACCCATTCCGGATGGGATGCATCCTAGGTTGCTAAAGGAAGCAAGGGTGGAAATTGCGGAAGCTCTGGTCACAATCTTCCTTGGATATGGGAGTGGTGCCAGAGGACTGGAGGATTGCACATGTTACACCCCTGCTCAGAAAAGGGGAGAGGGATAAATCCGGCATCTACAGGCCAGTCAGCCTAACGGTGGTGGTGGGGAAACTTTGCGACATTAATCCGGGACAAAATTAATTGGCGCTTGGAAAAATATGGGTTAATAAATGAAAGCCAGCACTGATTTGTCAAAGGCAAATAATGTTTGACTAACTTGATTGAGTTCTTCGATGAAGTAATGGAGAGGGTGGATGAGGATAGTGCGGTTGATGTTGTGCATATGGACTTTCAAAAGGCATTTGATAAATTATCACGTAATAGACTGGTTATGAAAATTGAAGCCCATGGGATTAAACGGGCAGTGGTTATGTGGATACGAAATTGGCTAAGGGACAGAAAGCACTGGTGAACAGTTGTTTTTCAGACTGGCGTGAATTGTGCAATGGTGTCCCCCAGGAGTCGATAGGCAAAATGGAAAAAAAGGAGGGGTAGCCCTGATAAAGGATGGATTAAAGACGGTAGAGAGACAAGATCTTGGCTTGGAAAATCAAGATGTAGAATCAGTTTAGGTGGAACTGAGAAACAAAGGGCAGAAAACACGGAGTAGTCTATAGGTCCCCTAACAGTAGCTGTCGTGTCTGGCAGAGTATAAATCAGGAAATTAGAGGCACATGTAACAAGGGTAACACAGTAATCATGGGGGACTTTAATCTTATAGACTGGGTAAACCAAATTTGCAGTAATAGTGTGGAGAACAAGCTCATGGAATGCATTCAAGATGATTTTCTAGATCAGTGTGTCCAGGAACCAACTAGGGAATGGGCTATTTTAGATCTAGTATTGTGCAATGAGACTGGGTTAATTAATAACCTTGTAGTAAAGGACCCTCTGGGGAAGAGTGATCATAATATGTTAAAATTTTATATTGAGTTTGAGAGTAATTTAGTGATTTTAGCAAAGCAAATTATGTAGGTATGAGGGGTGAGTTGGCTAAGGTAGATTGGGAAACTAGAATAAAAGATATGATGGTAGATGAGCAATGACAAACATTTAAAGAATTAACTCCTAATTCGCAACAAATATACATTCCCTTAAGGTATAAAAACCCCACGGGAAAAGTGGTCCAATCGTGGCTAACGAGAAATTAAAGCTAGTATTAGATTAAAGAGGTGTGGCGGAACCACCAGAGGATTACGGACAATTGTATATAATTCCTTTTACAGCAATGTAGTACAGCTGGGGGCTGCACCTTTAATGTATCTGTTAACTGTACTAGGGCTTCTTTCCTGTACTCCGCGTGATGACATCATGCTGTCTGTCACGTGATCTCTCAACGGTGGGAAGAACGTGATGACGTCAGAGCTCGGAACCTTCACAGAATCACAGAAACCCCACAGTGCAGATAGAGGCCATTTCGGCCCATCGAGCCTGCACCGACACATATCCCACCCGATCCCCGTAACCCCTACACCAACACATATCCCACCCTATCCCCACGTATTTAATCCCCCCAACACTAAGGGTCAATTTATCATAGCCAATCAACCTAACCCGCACATCTTTGGACTGTGGGAGGAAACCGGAGCACCCGGAGGAAACCCACGCAAACACGGGGAGAATGTCTGTGTGGAGTTTGCACAGTCACCCGAGGCTGGATTCGAACCCGGGTCCCTGGCGCTGTGAGGCAACAGTGCTAACCAGTGCTAACTTCTAGCAGTTGAGCTCGGAACCTGCTAGCAGTTGAGCTCGGAACCTTCTAGCAGTTTCCAGAGAGGCTTTCAAGCAGACCAGACCTATTTGCATTGTATCCTACAGTTTCCTGTACAGCTTCGTTTGTTCATTAAATTTTATTGTTTTTGATTTTCTGAGTCGATCTCAATTCTTCGGCTAGGAACCCCAGTTCCTACATTGGTGACCTCGATTTCTTCGCACAATTTTCGTTGAAGTTACACCATGGACACGAACGCCGTCACCCTCAAACTGCCGCAATTTTGGGAGCAACAACCAGCCGCGTGGTTTTTCCAGGCGGATGCCCAATTTGCAATCCGGGGAGTAGCAGCGGATTCGACCCGTTATTATTACGTGGTCTCCGCCCTCGACAGTGCCACGGCCTCGCTGGTCGTCGGCCTCCTCGAGAGTCCACCGAACGATGGCAAGTACGAAGCTTTAAAAGCACGTTTACTGCAAATTTTCGGTCTGTCCAAGTCGGAACGTGCTCGCAGACTTAGCTCCATGCCCGGCCTCGGGGACTTAAAAACCCTCAGAGCTCATGAGCCAAATGCTCACGCTTTTGGGCTTGGGATCGCAATGTTTTCTGTTCCGCGAGCTGTTTCTCTGTCAACTACCAGAGCCAGTACAGACGGCCTTGGCCAATTCCGCGATCACGGATTGTGCTGAACTCGCCGCGGAAGCGGATAAAATATTCACCGTATCACAACAAGCCTAAGGAGGCTGAAGGGATGCAACCTGTCACCCTGGATCCTCTCTAACTTTTACTGTTGCACAATAGAGAGCATCCTGACGAACTGTATCAGTGTGGTATAGCAGCTGTACCTCCTATGACCGGAAAGCCCTGCAGCGGGTAGTCAAAACTGCCCAACGCATTACCGGCATCCGGCTACCGACCATTGAGAACATCTACCAGAAACGCTGTCTACGGAGGTCACTGACCATCATCAAAGACCCTACCCACCCCAGCCACAGTTTGTTCGCCCCCCCCTGCCATCTGGGAGACGCTATAGATGCATTCGCACCCGCACGACCAGATTTAGGAACAGCTTTCCCAGGGCTGTCATCCTACTGAACTCTGCTAATAAACTCTAAAGCCTGCACATCTGTCAATGCTCTTTATTATGTTTATGTTTATGTTATAAGCCAAATGTATGTTAAATGTCTTAATCAAAATGTACACTCTTGGGAGCCGCAAGCTTACATTTCGTTGTACTGCACTTGTGCACGAACAATGACAATGTTGATTATTATTATTGATTATTATTATTGTGCAGCCACGAGACGCCCATCCCCCACGAGCGAATCCGACGACGACTCCTGCAGGCGGGTGTGCATACCACGCTCGTTTCGGCGCGAAGGCCAGAAATTGCCGTCCGCCCTGCAGTTTCTCACCAAAAAAAAACCTAACTCAAACTAGCGGTTTCTGAAGATCAATAAGGCCTAAGGGACGCGCCGGAGTTGCGATGGCCGTTGGGTCCGCAGGGAAACTCCTATACATTGCAGACTCCCTGTCCGGGCGACGTTTTCTCTGATACTGGCTCCCAGTGCAGTATCCTACCAGCATCGAAGCTAGATAGTCAATCCGGCGGTCGGTCCCCCCCTCGAGGTAGCCAATGGTGCGGCCATTCGCACGTTTGGAAAGCGTAGGGTCCAGTTGAGTTTTGGCGGCCAACGTTTTGTTTGGGAGTTCATCACGGCGAAAGTCTCCGGCCATCTTCGGGGCAGATTTCTTCTGCGCAAACGGGTTTCTCGTCGACGTCCGACACTGCCGGCTAATCAGTGCCTCCACTTTTCACTCCAGCTTACAAGTGGCTGATGTCAGTTTCCAGGCCGCAGGGACCACACTCCTGTGTGACATCTCGATGGGCGTCCCACGTCCAGTCGAATGGCGCAGGAGAATTTTCGACACTATCCACGGGTTGTCACACACTGGCATGAGAGCGTCGCAACGACTCATGGCAAAGAAATTCGTCTGGAAGGGCATGCATCTTGATGTCCGTGACTGGACCAATACCTGCGTGAGTTGCCAGAAGTCCAAGATACAACGCCATGTTAAGGCCCCAGTCGCCACTTTTCCGGTTCCGGAGCGTCGATTCGACCATGTGCACGTGGACCTGGTTGGTCCTCTCCCTCTCGCGGGTACACTCACCTCCTCACCGTGGCAGAGCGCACCACCAGGTGGCCAGAGGCAATTCCTTTAGTTGCCACCACAGCGGCAGACGTCTCCAGAGCCTTCATCTCGTCGTGGGTAGCTCAGTTCGGGGTACCGGCTGACATCTCTGACCGGGGGCCTCAATTTACCTCTGAGCTTTGGAACGCCGTAGCTCAAGGTTTGGGCACCAAGCTTCATCGTACCACCGCCTACCATCCACAGGCGAACAGTCTGTGTGAAAGATTCCACAGGTCCCTTAAAGCCGCACTGCGTGCTAGTCTCCGTGGGCCTAGTTGGGTGGACAGGCTCCCTTGGGTGCTGCTAGGTCTACGCACGGTGCCAAAGGACGACCTGCATTCTTCTTCAGCAGAGCTGGTTTACGGCCAACCACTGAGTGCCTGGCGATTTACTTCCTCCTCACACGGAACCCTGGTCTCCAGCTCAGCAGCTCGTCAGCCACCAGGAAGCGGCTAGGAATTTCATCCCAATGCCTACGTTGCATCATGACCTGCAGCGCTCCCATGTCCCGGTGGACCTTAAGAGCGCAGAATACGTGTTCATTTGGCAGGATGCTCGCAAAAACCCGCTCAAACCGCCTTACACAGGTCCGTTCCGCGTCATCTCGTCAGGTGACAAGCCCTTCACAGTCGACGTTGGCGGTAAGCCTGACCACATCTCCATCGACCGGTTGAAACCGGCGCATCTGGATCTGAGCGAACCGGTCATCACCGCTCAGCCGCCTCGTCGTGGTCGTCCGTCTACTGCCGGTCCAGTACAGCCACAGTCATCCGCCGAGTCGCCAGTGCCCGCCTCACCGGGTCGACCACAGCTGGCCTCCTCTTCTCTGCCTGCGGCGTCATCCCAATCACAGCCAACGGCCAGTTCATCATCTAGTGCTCCGTTCCAGCTGCCGGGGTATCGCAGTCGGTCGGACAGACTTGTCAGACCCCCTTCTCGCCTTACCTTCTCTGTTAAAAGCAATTCTGGGGGGGCGCATGTGGCGGAACCACCAGAGGATTACGGACAATTGTATATAATTCCTTTTACAGCAATGTAGTACAGCTGGGGGGCTGCACCTTTTAATGTGTCTGTTAACTGTACTAGGGCTTCTTTCCTGTACTCTGCGTGATGACTTCATGCCGTCCGTCACGTGATCTCTCAACGGCGGGAAGAACGTGATGACAGCTTCGTTTGTTCATTAAATTTTATTGTTTTTGATTTTCTGAGTCGATCTCAATTCTTCGGCTAGGAACCCTAGTTCCTACAGAGGCTTATAATGTTGTCAGAGTAGGAAGCCTGAGGATTTTAGAATTCAACAAAGGAGGACCAAGAAATTAATAAAGGGAGAGAAAAAGAATGAGAGTAAATTAGCAAGAGACATAAAAAACAAATTGTAAAAACTTCTATAGGTATGTAAAAAGGAAAAGATTAGCAAAAGAAAACGTGGGTCCCTTGGAGGCAGAGATGGGATATGCTTGCCTTAGTGGGAGTGCAACGTAGGTTTACTAGACTGATTCTTGG
Organism: Somniosus microcephalus; assembly: GCF_052327205.1. Lineage (NCBI taxonomy): Eukaryota > Metazoa > Chordata > Chondrichthyes > Squaliformes > Somniosidae > Somniosus > Somniosus microcephalus. The sequence continues at coordinate 167,358,312 of NC_140998.1, read as the reverse complement.
GATGGGAGGATTGTCCTATGAGGAGAGATTGAGTAGACTAGGCCTATACTCACTGGGGTTTAGGAGAATGAGAGGTGATCTCATTGAAACATATAAAATTCTTGAGGGGTTTGACAGGGTAGATGCTGAGAGGCTGTTCCTCTGGCTGGGGAGTCTAGAACTAGGGGTCACAGTCTCAGAATAAGGGGTTGGTCATTTAGAACTGAGATGAGAAATTTCTTCACTCAGGGTTGAGAGTCTTTGGAATTTTCTACCCCAGAGAGCTATCGATTCTCAGTCATTAAGTATATTCAAGACGGAGATCGATAGATTTTTGGGTACTCGGGGAATCGAGGGATATGGGGATAGTGCAGGAAGGTGGAGTTGAGGTCGAAGATCAGCCATGATCTTGCTGAATGGCCGAGCAGGCGCGAAGGGCTGAATGGCCTACTCCTGCTCCTATTTATGTTCTGAGAGTAGGGAATAGGGATGAAATAGATGACTGAGTTTGGACAGGTGCCATGGGCTGAAAGGGCTCCTTCTGTGCCCTAAAATTCTATTATTCATGGATGGTCCTAGCTCGTGAGTATTGATGGGCCATTTGACTGGAGGAGTCATCAGAGCCGAGATGATCCTTTCCTCACCTGAATCCATTATCTGGCATGGGCTAGGGAACGAAGCTACTAATATTTTAAAAAACTTTTGTTCGATGACTGAATACCAACTACTCTAACAAACCTGGATTAGCTGCAAAAACGATTTAATTCTTGGCATTTACAGCACTTGCAGTCTGGAATGAAATGAAAATTAGTATTTATTTGTAAAGCTTTCTAATGGTCTTCTGTCCTAGAGGTATAGGTTTGGTATACTGTACTATTATTCAGATACATCTTTGTTTGAAAGTTTTGAACTAGATGGCAATAGCTACAATAATGAAGGAGAAAAACCCAAGTAAAAATATAAGGAAATAGTTCGACATCATTTAATGGACAATAAATTGGATAGCTGTCAGGCTTAATTTTGTCTCCGGTGTTTGACCCTTGCATATTGTTCTATCAACAGTATAACTGAACCATCTCTGAACCAAAGTGGATGATCTCACACTTCCCCACATTTTATTTTAGGTATTTGGTGATAAAACGCTGGGGGGGGAAAAAAACACCCCTAATTACATTGAGCTTGTGCTGCAAGGTTGAAGCAAGCCCAAGGTGTTTGGGCGATGTTGTAAACCACAGCTGTGTGGCACTCTGAAAATTAAATCACAAGCAAATGGTAACATCCCGGACCAACAGCATCTGTGTCCTTCGAACTGGCAGATAAAAAGACAAATACTTCCAAGATACCAACTAGTTAAGCAAAAGGCCTATGTTTTGTTAATGGGTTGGTCTTAACATAGAAACATAGAAGATAGGAGCAGGAGTAGGGCATTCGGCCCTTTGAGCCTGCTCCACCATTCAATGAGATCATGGCTGATCATCCAAATTCAATACCCTGTCCCTGCCTTCTCCCCATATCCCTTGATCCCTTTAGCCTCAAGAAATATATCCAACTCTTTCTTGAATATATTTAATGAACTGGCCTCCACCGCCCTCTGTGGTAGAGAATTCCACAGGTTCACCACTCTGGGTGAAGAAATTCCTCCTCATTTCAGTCCTAAATGGCTTACCCCTTATCCTTAGACTATGACCCCTGGTTCTGGACTCCCCGGCCATCAGAAACATCCTTTCTGCATCTAGTCTGTCCAGACCTGACAGAACTTTATAGGTTTCGATGAGATCCCCTCTCAATCTTCTAAACTCCAGTGAGTATAAGCCCAATCGACACAATCTCTCCTCGTACGTCATTCCTGCCATCCCAGCTATCAGCCTGGTGAATCTTCGCTGCACTCCCTCCATGGCAAGAATGTCCTTCCTCAGGTAAGGTGACCAAAACTGCACACAATACTCAAGGTGTGGTCTCACCAAGGCCCTGTACAATTGCAGCAAGACATCCTTGTTCTTGCACTCGAACCCTCTTGCTGCGAAGGCCAACATACCATTTGCCTTCTTAACCGCCTGCTGCACCTGCATGCTTACCTTCAACACCCAGGTCTCTTTGCACTTCCCCTTCTCCCAATCTATTGCCATTCAAACAATAATCTGCCTTCCTGTTTTTGCCACCAAAGTGGATAACCTCACATTTATCCACATTATAGTGCATTTGCCATGTTTCTGCCCAATCACCCAACCTGTCCAAATCGTACTGGAGTTTCACGACATCCTCCTCACAGCGTACCCTCCCACCCAGCTTTGTGTCGTCTGCAAATTTGGAGATATTACATCCAATTCCCTCGTCCAGATCATTAATATATATTGTGAACAGCTGGGGTCCTAGGACCGATCCTTGCAGTACCCCACTAGTCACTGCCTGCCACTCGGAAAACGACACGTTTATTCCAACTCTTTGCTTTCTGTCTGCCAACCAGTTCTCTATCCAAGTCAATACCTTGCCCCCAATCCTATGTGCCTTAATTTTGCACGCTAATCTCTTATGCGGGACCTTATCGAAAGCCTTCTGAAAGTCCAAATACACCACATCCACTGGTTCTCCCTTATCTATTTTACCAGTTACATCCTCAAAAAATTCCAGTAGATTAGTCAAGCATGATTTACCTTTTGTAAATCCATGTTGACTTTGTCCGATCCAGTCACTGCTTTCCAAGTGCTCTGCTATTACATCTTTTATAATGGACTCTAGCATTTTCCCCACTACCGATGTCAGGCTTACCGGTCTACAATTCCCTGCTTTCTCTCTACCACCTTTTTTGAATAGTGGGGTAACATTAGCTACTCTCCAATCCATGGGTACTGTTCCAGAGTCTATCGAGTTCTGGAAGATGACCAGCAATGCATCTACCATCTCGAGGGCCACTTCCTTAAGTACTCTGGGATGTAGACCATCAGGCCCTGGGGATTTATCGGCCTTCAGTCCCATCAATTTTCCTAACACCATTTCCCTACAAATACTGATTTCTTTCAGTTCCTCTCTCTCATTAGACCCTATGTTCTCTGGCATCTCTGGGAGGTTATTTGTGTCTTCCTTTGTGAAGACAGAACCAAAGTATGTATTTAGTTGGTCTGCCATTTCCTTGTTTCCCATTATAAATTCCCCTGATTCTGACTAAGGGACCTACGCTTGACTTCACCAATCTTTTTCTCTTCACACATATCTATAAAAGCTTTTACAGTCAGTTTTTATGTTCCCTGCTAGCTTACTCTCATTCTATTTTCCCTTTCTTAATTAATCCCTCTGTCCTCCTTTGTTGAATCCTAAACTGCTCCCAATCCTCAGGATTATTGCTTTTTCTAGCCAATTTATATGTCCTCTCCTTGGATCTTATGCTATCCCTAATTTCCCTTGTTAACCACGGTTGAGTCACCTTTTTTGTTTTATTTTTATGCCAAACTAGGATGAGCAAATTCTGTAGCTCATCCATTCGGTCTTTGAATGTTTGCCATTGCCTATCCACCGTCAACCATTTGAGTGACATTCCCCAATCAATTCTACCCAACTTGCTCCTCAGACCATCGCAGTTTCCTTTATTTAAATTAGGACCCTTGTCTCTGAGTCAATTACTTTATTCTCCATCTTAATGAAGAATTCGATCATATTATGATCGCTCCGACCCAAGGGGCCTCGTACAACAAGATTGCTAATTAATCCTTTCTCGTTACATAATACCCAGTCTAAGATGGCCTGATTTCTGGTTGGTTCCTCGACATTGGTCCAGGAAACCATCCCGTAAACACTCCAGGAATTCCTCCTCCACTGTATTGTTACTAATTTGGTTGGCCCAATCTATATGTAGATTAAAGTCACCCATGATGACTGCTGTGCCCTTATTGCACGCTTCTTTAATTTCCCTTTTAATGCCATCCCCAACCTCCGCCTTACTGTTTGGAGGTCTATATACCACTCCCACTAATGTTTTTTTCCCCTTAGTATTTCTCAATTCTACCCATACAGATTCCACATCATCAGAGCTAATATCCTTCATTACAATTGTATTAATCCCTTCTTTAACCAGTAATGCTACCCCACCTCCCTTTCCTTTTTGCCTATCTTTCCTGAATATCGAATACCCCTGGATGTTGAGGTCCCAGTCTTGGCCATCCTTGAGCCATGTTTCCGTAATCCCAACCAAATCCTATTCGTTTACCTCTCTGCGCAGCCAATTCATCCACCTTATTACAAATGCTCCTCGCATTAAGACACAAAGCCTTCAGGCTTGTTTTTTTAACGCTCTTAGACCTATTAGAATTATTATTTACTGTGGCCACGTTTGATTTAAACCGTTGATTTCTCTGACTGCCACTTTTGTTTTTCTTCTTCCTATCTTTTGCTTTTATCCCTGTTTTCCTTTCCTCTGTCTCCCTGCTCAGGTTCCCAACCCCCTGCCATTTTAGTTTAAACCCCCCCCCCCCCCCCCGAACAGTGCTAGCAAACCTCCCCGCAAGGATATTTGTCCCGCTCTGGTTCAGGTGCAACCTGTCCGACTTGTACAAGTCCCACCTTCCCCAGAAGCAGGCCCAGTGATCCAGGAAACTAAAGCCCTCCCTCCTGCACCAACTCATTAGCCACGCATTCATCTGCTCTATCCTCCTATTCCTATACTCACTAGCAGGTGGCACCGGGAGTAATCCAGAGATTACAACCTTTGAGATTCTACTCTTTAATCTGCTACCTAGCTCGCTAAATTCTTGCTGCTGGACCTCATCCCTCTTCCTACCTATGTCGTTGGTCCCAATGTGAACTACGACCTCTGCCTGTTCACCCTCCCCCTTCAGAATGCCCTGCAGCCGTTCAGTGACATCCTTGACCCTGGCACCAGGGAGGCAACAAACCATCCTGGAGTCACGTCTACGGCCACAGAAACGCCTATCTGTTCCCCTTACGATAGAATCCCCTACCACTATTGCTCTCCCACTGTCTTTTTCCTCCCTTCCTGAGCAGCAGAAGCACCCCTGGTGCCAGGAAGTTGGCTGCTGCCGCCTTCCCCCGGTGAGTCATCCCCCTCAACAGTATCCAAACTGTTTGAAGGGGGGATGGCCACAGGGGTCCCCTGCACTACCTGCCTGCTTCTATTGCTCCGCCTGGTGGTCATTCATTTCCCTTCTGCTTGTGCAGCCGTACCCTGCGGCGTGACCAACTCATCAAATGTGTAATCCACGACCCCCCTCAGCATCGTGAATGCTCCACAACCCATCCATCCGCAGCTCCAGCGCCTCCATACGGCCCGTTAGTAGCTGCAGCTGGATGCATTTCTGGCACACGTGGTCATCCGGGACACTGGCAGCATCCCTGAATTCCCACATAGAGCAAGAGGAGCATAACACGGGGCTGGGCTCTCCTGGCATGACTTACCCTTTAAATTAATTCAATACCACCAGTTAAAGATATACTCTAGGGCGCTTATTTACCAACTGTCCCCACCACACTACAGAGACCGAAGAAAATATAAACCGCAGAATTTAAGCTTGTAATGTAAAGGAGAAAGAAATACTCACCAACCAATCACTTACCTGCTTCCTGGTGACGTCACACTTGGATTACTTTTTACCTCTCTTCCCCTGCTGCTGAATTGGTCGGGCCTCTCCTCGCTGAATCAGCCGCTGGTTTTCAACTCCTCAGCTGCTCACTGCTCCCTCGCAGGTCCGCTCTGGTCGGGCCTCGCCTCGCTGAAATCTGCTTTTTGATGTTCTTAGAGTTCCATCTTGATGGTCTATCCAGAACAGTGTTGCTGACAAGGTCAGAATTTATGATAGGTGTCGAAGATAAATTTATAAGTGAGATGATTCCTGGCAATCTCATTCTTGCTGAAAGTTGACGTACTCGACACGTGACTGCGCCTAATATAGGAGATTTCTCTCTCGGGTTTGAGGCGAAAATGTTGGGAATGGAATGTGGGTACTGTGCTGTCAACATTTCATGACTGGTCTGTCTGTTAAATACATTTGCTGCTCATTTCCAGTCACACGATACTTTTGGAACTCTTGCTATCATTACAGCGCATACATTTGGAAAATGATCCATTCTCTCTCCCCTCCCCCAAACATGACTCGGACAGTGCAGGGTAAGTTGAGTTGAGGGCTCCGATTTAACACCAGCTTGTAGCCTTTCAATTTTCCTAGTCAGCTTTTTAGCACTAGAAGATTTTTGCTGTTCTAGTGTTTCAGCAAAGCAGTATCTGTTAACTGCGGTAACATTAATATAAAGTTAAACGGTCAGGCTACTAAAATAATTGAGTTTCTATCTACCTCCTCTCATATCCTGCCAGAGACCCGTCTCTATCTGTTTTTTAAATAGAATATTCATTTTTGTGATACATTATTTTGTAATTAAAATGTGTCCAATAATTTGAAAAACTGATTCAAACACCAAACACCATTTTGAATTGTGTTTTCTCCTGTCTTTAGTGTTTATGATCTAAAAGTGTTTTCAAAATTCCTGAAAATATTGACACACACCCAGGGACCCATTCTCCTATTTTCCAAAGAACTCTTTTAGCTGTCCAAAGCAAAGGAGTCCTATCATTATAGAACATGTTTTAAATTCATAAACAGCAAAGGAAATAACATGCTAGTTAATGAACAGATACGGGAAAATGCAGCAAACCAATGGTAGATGATGGACATTTGATTGCCTTGTGAACTGTGGGAATCCTTTTGTGGGCGCACTATAGTACAAGGAACCGAGTTTGATCTAACCTCTACGTTAAATGTGTTCTGCACAAGTTGAGCTTTATTAATTAAAATCCAACATTACAACTGTTTCTGAACCTTATTCCCTCTTGAAATCCCCCTCTTCCGCCCCTGCCTCAGCCATCTGCCACTGAAGCACTCATCTGTGCCTTTGTCATCTCCAGACTCGAATACTCCAAAGTACTCCCAGCTGGCCTCCCATCCCCCACCCTTCGTAAACTTCAGCTTATCCAAAACTCTGCTGTCAGTATCCTATCATGCACCAAGTCTCTCTCACCCATCACCCCTATGCTCACTGACCTGCGTTCTCTCCCGGTCCAATTGAAAATTCTCATCCTTGAGTTTAAATTCATTCATGGCCTCGCCGTTCCCTGCCTGTAACCTTCTCCAGCCTTACAGCAACACCCCCCCCCCCCCCCCCCCAAAAGAACTCTGTCCCTCTGACTCTTGCGCATCCCCTGTGCTCTGGAATCCCTCCCTAAATTCCTCAGCCTCTCCACCGCCCCCTGCTCCTTTAAAAGTCACCTCTTCGACTTTGGTCGCCCCTCCTCATATCTACTACTTTTGCTCGGCTCTAATTTTTTCCTCTAGTTTCTCCGAAGTGCATTGGGATTTTTTTTTTAATACTGAAGGTGCTATATAAATAAAGTTGTTAAGTCTTCCTCACTGCTGTAGAAGCTTTGTGAAAGATTTCTGTGATATCTGTTCAGTTCTGCCTCTGACAAGTGGAAATGAAGTGAGTTTAGCTGATCACTTCTTATCCTTTTTAGTTCGACAGTGTTGAAGTAAAACATTTGGGTTCTGTTTTTTTTCCTTTGCGAAATCACAACATGCAAAGCCTAGCTCTGTGTAAGCGTGTGGGTGTATGTGTGTTTCTAGATTCAGCAGTATGACTGTTGATCTGTATTTCAGCAGGCAAAGTCATCATTTCCATATTTCTTTGAATGCATTTTAATTGCACAAGTTTAGTCCCTTCGTAGTGTCAAACCTAACATTTTTCTGGCTTCTTCTCTGATTTATAAATGGGTGTGCTAACCTTCATTTTCCTTTTTATTTTGAGCGGCATTATACCTACTGGGTATTTCCTGTATTTCTGCCTTTGGTGTTTGTTCTCTTTCTGATGTGCATTGTCACATTTGAATGAAGACAATAGTCACTCGGGCAAATTAACGTGTATTGCAGAACAAGTACAGCAATGCAGTTTAGTGAGGGGATGGGAGGGGGCGTGGTTTCCAAGTACCTTTCCTCTTTGTTTCATCATTTAAATAAAGAACTATTTTCTGGTGGGAGGGGAAGAGAGAGAATGAGTTGTGATGCGTCTCTTCATTCCTTCGCAATGCAGTCTGGTTTGTACACATAACTAATGGCAACTCTCTTTTCTGTTACTCTACTACTCATTACCTGGGAAATGGGACTGATGGGTGTGACAGCACAGTTGCAATTTGATCACCTTAACCATCTGTTGAAAATGGTCCTCCAGGACCTCGAGCCTGTTCCAACATTCAGTTTGATCACGGCTGATCTATATCCCAACTCCATTTACCTGCCAGCCTTGGTTTCGTATCCCTTAATACCACTACCTGACAAAAATCCTCATCAGCCTTGAAAGCTCCAACTGTCCCAGCATTCAGAGCCTTTTTAGGGAGTGAATTACCGCTCCTTAAATGTTATTGCTCCAGTTATAGCTTTTCATTTAAACTATTCTACAGGATGATATGTGTTGAGTCTGATAAGAGCAGGGACAACAGCCAAAATGATGGTACATATAAAAAGATTAAAAAAACTTTTGAACATTATGAATTTAATCCTTGCAGAGGAATTTCCATCCGCTACTTGCCAGAGTTTAAATATTTTTCTAGTAATTTTAGGTTTGGGCTTTATTTTGGTAGTAAGATAGATACTTTAACATTTATTGGAAAATATTGTTGCCTTAGAATAGAATTGCAAATAAAATGTAGTGATGTGATGCCCAAGCCCTGTCATTTCCTATTGATTTACTGTGGTAGACTGTGTAATGAATGTTGGCTTAGCTGAATCTTGGAGCTGGGGTAAAACTATAAACTTGTGCTTTTTGGACACTTTGCCACACGGCTCAGTGTCTAGTTAAGTGATTTCAGTCAGTATGGCAATAGGGACACCACAGTTGGCCTCTGAATTTGGAGGGCAAAAATCAGTCTCGAGTTCCTGATTCTGTCCCATGGGCCCTGATGGATAGTGTTCATGTATGGACATCGGATGAGGATATGGCTTGGCTGTGATACCCTTCCTGCTTAAATATTCTACTGACAATTATCTAGGTCAGCCACTTATCGGAAGGCTGCTATTTCTTTGGAGCCACATCCTAGCATTAGTTGCAACCTTTTAAGAGAGGAGAGAAGAAATGAGCGGTGAGGGAATCAAATTTTAATTATTTTGTGGATTGTACATGTATCTGGCTATATTTAAATATGGTCTTGATTCCAGTGGCTTTGCAAATTACAATGAAGCTTCACTACACTCCGATGTTGGGAATTTGGAATCTTCACTTCAGGCAGGGTCCAATGTGTGATATGTCTCATGAGCTTTCATCTCTCTCAATTGATATTGAGGACCACCATGATGGTAGAGTTACCTTCCACCAAACAGACATGATCCAGTAAACTACTGAAACTCCTATAGCAGTGTTGTCCAATGCAAATTGCTGACTAGCCACAAGTATGGCTACGGCAACACTGTTTTAGCCTTGTAGACTAATTTCAGTAGAAAATGGTATACACATAATACAGGTAAACATACTTCACCTGTACATACACTTAGTAAACCTCTACCATTGTTCAGTGTGAAGCTTTGCAGTCTTTCTCTTTTCATCAAAGTTTGAAATTCTGGCATGAATTTATCAGACACGCCACATGTTAGTGCAGCTTCTAAGTTTTTGTCCAATAGTTCCGATCGGTACTTTTGGCTTCAGAGTTGTTGCAAGACTCGCCAGACCTGCCCCTGCTCTCCATCCAGTTTGATGCTACTTGTTATTTGCCATGACGTGCCCTGTTGGAGCAGCTCATTATTGGTTGAGATTGCTTTCTTTCGCTGGCCTGGAGTGGTTATTCTGATTGGTCCAGCTGACCACAATGATGTAAGAATGTTCCGTCTGCCATTCAATTAAGATCATGGCTGATCTGTACCTCAACCCCATTTACCCGCTTTTGCTCTATTTACTACTCCCTTTCCATACAGTGTTACTGGTGTTTCCATGGTGGAAGTCTCGCGGTTTCACCCGTGTTGCACCACATTTTTGCAGTAACCAAGGAGGTAAAGCGCACACAATGATCAAGAAACACTCGCATGCCCTGCTTTTCATCTTACTATTACATAGAATTACACAGAATATATAGCACAAGAACAGGCCATTCGGCTCAACCGGTCCATGCTCCACTCGAACCTCCTCTCATCCTTCCTCATCTAACTCTATCAGCATAACCCTCTATTCTCATCTCCCTCATATGCTTATTCAGCTTCCCCTTAAATGCATCTATACCATTTGCCGCAGCTACTCCCTGTGGTAGCGAATTCCACATTCTCACCACTCTCTGGGTATAGAACTTCCTTTTGAATTCCCTATTTGATTTCTTGGTGACTATCTTATATCGATGGCCTCCAGTTTTGCTCTCCCTCTCCCTCTGAAAACCTTTCATAATTTTAAAGACCTCTATTAGGTTACCTCTTGGTCTTTTTTCAAGAGGAAAGAGACCCAGCCTTTCCTGATAAGTATAACCTCGCATTTCTGGTATCATCCTTGTGAATCTTCTTTGCACCCTCTCTAGTGCCTCTATATCCTTTTTATAATATGGTGATGAGAATTGTACACAGTACTCCCAAATGTGGTCTAACCAAGGTTCAATATAAGTTTAGCATAACTTCTCTACTTTTCAATTCTAACTCTCTAGAAATAAACCATAGTGCTTAGTTTGCATTTTTTATGGCCTTATTAATCTGTGTTGCTACCTTTAGTGATTTGTGTATTTGTACTCCCAGATCCCTTTGCTCCTCTACCCCATTTAGATTCTTATTTTGCAAGTAATAAGTGACCTCCTTATTTTTCTTACTAAAATGTAATACCTCTCACTTATCTATGTTGAAATTCATTTGGCAATTATATGCCCATTCTGCAAGTTTATTAATGTCATCTTGTAATCTGTTGCAGTTCTCCTCGGCACCCCCCCCCCCCCCCCCCAACAAAAAAAAACCCAATTTGGTGTCGTCCTCAAATTTAGAAATTGGTTTTTGATTCCAATGTCTAAATTGTTAATATAAATAGTGCCCAACAGTGGTCCCAGCACTGATCCTTGTGGGACCTCACTTCCTCCCTTCTGCCACCCTGAATAGCTACCCTTTACCCCATCTCTTTGCTTTCTGTCTTGCAGCCAGCTAGCTATCCGTTCTGCTACTTGTCCCTTATTCATTAGTCTATTATATGGTACCCTATCAAAGGCCTTTTGGAAATCTAGATATATTGCATCTGCTGTATGTGGTAAACCACTGTTAACTCTGTACAGGTCTGGGCATGTCTCCGCCCCTGGCTCCACCCCTAAGCCCGGGTATAAAGGTGACTCACCACCCTTCCCCCGGGAGCTCTTAGGATGGATCCACTAGCAGAGGCATGCTCCAGTTCTTAGTCAATAAAAGCCTACTTCGTATAAGTTCAACTCGTAGTCTTTGGTGTTGTTGATAGTGCATCACTGTATTACTCTTGTCTACTTTCCCTGTTAGCTGTTCAAATAATTCAATGAAGTTGGTCAAGTAAAACTTTCCTTTTTGAAATCCATGTTGACTTCATTATTTTTGATTTCTAGATGTTTTCTATTTTCTCCTTCAGTAGGGATTTTACCAACAAACGCGCAAAAAAGATTAAAGTACACATGCACGCGCCGTGTGAATGAGTATTGCGCTCGCGTACCCAACAACGATGATTATTTACTAATCAAAAATGCAATTATCCACATCTGGATTCCGAATTAGCCAATAGTGGCTAACATTACATAGAAGACACAGCACAGAAACAGGCCAGTTGGCCCAACTAGTCTGTGCTGGTGTTTATACTCCACACATGTCTCTTCCCATTCCATCTACTTCATATCAGCCTTTCAGCCTACCTTTCTATTCTCTTTCCTCTCATGTGGTTTGCCTCAATCACTTCCTGTGGTAGTGAGTTCCACTTTCTGAGGAAAGAAATTTCTCCTTATTTCCCTACTTTTTAGTAACTATCTTGTATTTATGGCCCCTAGTTTTGGATTCTCCCACAAGTACAAACATTCTCTCCACATCTACCCTGTCCAACCCATTCGTAATTTGAAGGGTGCCACTGCTGCTGATGGAATGAAGTAGCTGCTCATGTGCAGATGCAGTGTTTTTATTGGTTGTACGCTCACTGAAAAGAAAATATTGCCACCATCACACAGAAAACACTTCCAACAATTGACTGAATACATTAAGCTAGCTTTTATCGACACTAGGGGAGAGGGTGGGGGGAAAGAGATCACTGCTGCCGAACTGAGCCACCTCGGGGAAAATAAAAATTTAAAGTTGAATTTGTGTTTCTATCGGCTTATGAAAGTTAACATTTAAATAAAATGCGAGTTAAATAAAGTGAACAATTCAATTTTTTTTAAAAAGCCACAGCTTTACGGCTATTTCTGCACCTCGCTGCATTCCTGAGGTGAGAGAGACAGAGAGCTGCTCTTCATCTTCATCTTTGGGAATGAGAGTCGGGGGCTCCTGCGCCAGCAAACCTCCATTTTTCTTTTTCTTCTCTTCCTTCACACGGAGCTTATTATTTTTCTTCTCTTTCTTCACACGGAGCTTTTTGATATTATTATACATTAATACTTAAACCAGCCCAGCGATCTGCAGATTTATACGCAAAGCGCTTCTGCGCAGCTTCCGGTTCGTTGGCAGCAGCTACTCTAATTTTAAAGACCTCTATCAGGCCTCTAAGTCTTATCATTTCTAAAGGGGGGTGGGGGGGGAAAGCTCCAACCTGTTCAATCTTTCCTGATAGCTGTAATCTCTCTGTTCTGGTACCAACCTTGTAAATCTTTTTTGCGCTTTGTACTTCTATGTCCTTTTTACAGTATGGAGACCAGAACTGTGCAGTTCTCTCTGCAGCCTGACCAGGGTCCTATGCAAGTTTAGCATAACTTCACTATTTTTGAATGCTTTGTTAGCATTTTTATTTGTTTTGCTGACCTGCGATGCTGCTTTTAATGACATCGTTGCTATTCTACCCCATTCAGTTTCTTCTTTTGTAGGTGATGTTTCCATTTTCCTACCAAAGTTCCTACCTCACATTTGTCTATGTTAAAATTGATTTGCCACTTAACTGTCCAGTCTGCAAGTTTTCCAATGTCGTCTTGTATTATATTGCATTCTTCCTCAGTGTTGACTATGCCCCCCCAGTTCGGTATCCATTGTAAATTTTGATTGAGTTACTTGTACCTAATGCAGATTATGAATAACAGTGGTCCCAGCACTGATCCTTGTGGGACACCGCTTTCTAACTTCATCCAATCTGAATAACCACCTTTACCTCTACTCTTCGCTTTCTATTTTTCAGCCAATTTGCTATCCATTCAGCTGTTTGTCCTCTGATTCCACATGCCCTAACCTTTGCCTTGAGCCTACCGTGTGGTACCTTCTCGAAGGCCTTTTGAAAATCCAAGTATATGGCATCTACTGCATTAGCCTTGTCGACTCTTTCCGTAACCTCTTCAAAGAATTCTATCAGCTTAGTTAAGCACGACTTAGCCTTTCGGAATTCATGCTGACTTTTTATTACATTTTCTGTCTCTAGATGCTCTTCTATCACTTTTAGTATTGATTCCAGTATCTTTCCTATCACTGACCTTAAGCTGACTGGCTTAAAGTTCCCAGGTTTTGTTCTATCTTTTTTTAGGATATAGGAACAACATTAGCTGTCTGCCAGTCATCCGGTTCTGGGATTTTATCCACTTTTAGTTTTGCTAATTTTTCAGTTATTTTCTCCCTTTCTATCTCAACAGTTGTTCTTTTTAAGCTTTGGACTTCAAGAATTTCCATCTCTTGCGAGACCTTTTGGAGCAAATACAGGACTTATTTTTGGAGGTGGTGGCAGTTTGGCCCAGAGTTCAAGTATTCCTTGACGGCCATTAAATGTTGCGTGTAAAGCTATCGCTTAACTCTGAAATGGATATAACCCAAGTCACAAATGACATTTTCTGTAACTGTTAGTGTGGTGCATTATCCCTCTTCATCCTTCTTGACCTCTCTAGCCTTTGACACAATTGACTACAGCACACTCCTTTAACACCTCTTCTCCATTATCCAGCTTGGTGGGACTGACCTCACATTGTTGCACTCAGACCTATCTGATTGTAGCCAGGACATCTCCAGCAGCAGCTTCTCTCCCCACCTCTGAGCCATTTTCCAGGGCCTCCCAAGGTTGGCCCCCACATCTACATACTGTCTCATGGCGACATCATCTGCAGACATGGAGGCAGCTTCCACATGTGCACCGACACTTGACCCTACCCCTCTCCCACCCCCTCGACCCCCCTACTTGTCTCTGTGCCATCAGACTGCTTGTCCAGCGTAGTCTTGAATAAAGTGCAGCTTCCTCCAACTAAACACTAGGAAGAACAAAACCATCATCTTTGACTACCACCATAAGCTCTGTACTCTCACCAGCAACTCGATTTCTCTCCATAGCCACAGTCCTAGTCGCAACCTTGGCATCCTGTTTGTTCTCGAGTTGAGCTTCTGACCCCATATCCTCTCCATCATAATGACTGCCTACTTTCATCTCTGTAATAACTCCCACTTCTGCCCTCCCTCAGCCGATCAGCTGCTGAAACCCTCATCCATACCTTTGTCACCTATTCTAACTATTCCAATGCTGTCCTAGCCAGCTTCTTGCATCAGATCTTGTTTCCCCCATCACCCACCATATTGAACTAAATAAAATCTTTTTCCCACAGTAGTTATGCCAATGGACTGCATGATATGGTTGTATATTTCTGCAGTTAGACTGCTGTGTTTGTAAACTTGTAATATTTTAATCTTGTATGCAAATGTTTTCCACAAAAACAATGTTGATGAGGGAACCAAATGTAATATTTCCAAGTTTGCTGACGACACGAAACTAGGTGGGGTTGTGAGGAGGATGCAAAGAGGCTTCAAGGCGATTTAGACAAGTTGAGTGAGTGGGCAAATACATGGCAGATGCAGTACAATGTGGATAAATGTGAAGTTATCCACTTCAGTAGGAAAAACAGAAAATTAGAGTATTATTTAAATGGTGATAGATTGGGAAATGCTGATGTACAAAGGGACCTAGGTGTCCTTGTACGCCAGCCACTGAAAGCAAACATGCAGGTGCAGCAAGCAGTTAGGAAGGCAAATGGTATGTTGGCCTTCATTGCAAGAGGATTTGAGTACAGGAGCAAGGATGTCTTACTACAGTTGTACTTCTTCTTAAGCAGTCCCTCGGAACCGAGGATGACTTGCTTCCACATTAAAAATTAGTTCTCAGGTGACTGATGAGCCCAATGCGGGGACTGATGCGCTATCAATTACTCATAAAAGACTGAGAGTTAAGAGAGTAACTAAAGGCTTTTATTAACAAAAGAATGAAGGTCTGCCTCGAGTGGTCGACCGGTCCAGAAATACAAAGGGCTGGGGAGCAGTCACCTTTATACTAGGACTTGTGGGAGGAGTCAGCCGAGGCATGTCCAGGCATGTACACAGTGGAATACAAACAGTGGTTTACCACAGGGACCTACAGTCTCTCACAGGTGGGGCAGACGGTGGTTGAAGGGGCAGGTGGGTGGGGTGCTTGAGTTGACGTGAGCTGCTTGCGCTCGGCTTCCGCTTGCGCCCGGCGAAGGGACTCGAGGTGTTCAGCGCCTTCCCGGATGCTTCTCCTCCACTTTGTGCGGTCTTGGGCCAGGGATTCCCAGGTGTCAGTGGGGATGTTGCACTTTTTCAAGGAGACTTGATAGACGGGTCACATCGTCCGCATGCCCGATAAGAGACTCCCAAAACAAGCGTTCTACTCTGAGCTCTGACATGGCAAGAGAGCCCTAGGTGGGCAGAGGAAATGCTTCAAGGACACCCTCAAAGCCTCCTTGAAAAAGTGCAACACTTGTACAGGGCCTTGGTGAGACCACACCTGGAGTACTCTGTGCAGTTTTGGTCTCCTTACCTAAGAAAGGATATACTTGCCATAGAGGGAGTGCAGCGAAGGTTCACCAGACTGATTCCTAGGATGGCAGAACTGTCGTATGAGGAGAGATTGGGTCGACTAGGCCTGTATTCACTATAGTTTAGAAGAATGAGAGGGGATCTCATTGAAACGTATAAAATTCTGACGGGGCTAGACAGACTGGCTGGGGGGGTCTAGAACGAGGGGTCATGGTCTCAGGATGAAGGGATAATTACAGCCCTAGCCCTTTTGGGCTACCCCAGATCAGGCATATTCCCCAAACGTTCACCCTCAACTTAAGTTAGAGATAGCCTAATTCCATAAGACGCTTAAATGGGCCTAAAGGTTCAGGCTATCTCTCCCTAAAGGAAAGGAACGACTAAAGATGTTACTGTCCTTCGGATAGTACTTTTAATAAGTTGAACTAGACTGTAACCTTCCGAATATTATATGGGTCCGGAATACCCCCAGATTTCTGCAACTCCTTACAAAAGAGTGTACAGAATTTGTGGGTTCGCGATTCTATACAGAATTACTCTGAGACAATTCTAAAAATATATAGTTTTATTCAAGAGCCGACATTCAGTTAACAGCTGTTGAATCAGTCGCAGCATTAACAATTCAAAGTACAATTAGCTTACATTTCTTATTTCTCCGAGATCCTTATTCTCACATCTTTACTTCGTTACATTTCTTATTTCTTACTTATTTCTAAATCCAGAATATCGTTACATTTCTCATTTCTTATTTCTAAATCCTTACATTTCTTATTTCTTATTTCTAAATCCAGAACATCCACCAAAAATCAATACTTTAACTTCCCGAGACTCATAGTTAAAAACTTAGAGATGCCTCTGGAAAGTTGAGAAACGCCCTGCCAGTTCAGCGTGTTCTGACTTTTTTGTTTAAAAAGGTCTTATTTTTATACCCTTTTGGCTTTGGTTTCTTCTTTGATGTTCTCTGCTGATGTCAGCTAATTGTCTTTATTGATCCCTCTGTTTGAATGCTTTCTATGTTACTATCAATTCAACTATTGCATGCATTATTATTTCTCTACTTTTAGGTGTTCCAAAAACAATGACAGCTATGGTTTCTGTTTGATGCCATTCTTACCGAAGATTCTTCATTTAATTCTTAATTTTGGCTTAACTGCTTTTTTGCAGACATTGTGTCTTTCCTTATTCTCCATGTTCAATACAAACACAATGCAATTGCTTGGTGCCTCTATTGAAAATATCTTCAAAGTCTTGTTATGGTTTTTACTATATGTAAATCAAAACCACTTTAACTGTGTGTTTACTTGTTTTCTAGCTATCTCAATTGGTTGCATATGGTTATGGTTCCTGTTTTCCAAGTTTAACATAAAACTATTTGACCAGCAGATGTTTCTTTTGATGTCATGTTTCAAAGGCACATGCCTCTCTTAATATTTGTATTTCTGTTTCAACGTGTTAGTTTGTAACACCTTAAACTGGGCCTTCTCATTGTGTTCGTTGCAAACCGTAGACCTTTCGGAAGCACCAATGGTTTGCTTCAATCTTTCATTGTTTTAGAATATTTAACTAATTCCCATTTCAAAGCTTGTTTACAACTTTGTTATCAACTGATCTTTTCTCAGGCTGTAAACAGAAATACAGGCTTCTGTGTGCTGAGATTTGTATCTTTTAAACCCAGTATGTCTTTTATTAATATTAGAAATCTGTTCATAGTATCGTGTATTTCTCTGAATCATGGCTATTCCTTCACAAGGATACGGGGTAGGACATTTAGGACTGAGATGAGGAGAAATTTCTTCTGAGGGTGGTGTACCTGTGGAATTCTCTATCACAGAAGGCTGTGGAGGCCAAGTCACTGAATATATTTAAGAAGGAGATACATAGATTCCTAGACGCAAAAGGCATCAAGGGGTATGGGAAAAGAGCGGGAATATGGTATTGAGATAGAGGATCAGCCATGATCATATTGAATGGCAGAGCAGGCTCGAAGGGCCAACTGGCCTACTCCTGCTCCAATTTTTCTATGTTTAAAGTAGAGAGCATTCTGAAACTAGCTAAAGCAAACTATTTGAGAAATATCACCATCATGCTCTTCCATAATCTGTTATATACAGGGCATTGCAGAAAGAACATCAGGCAATTTAGTGTTAGCAGTGTTGGATCTACACACTGAGATTAGTTTTATGATTTAGGGACTGTTTAAACAGGCAGCTGAAAATTAGTTTGAAACCCAAAGAACATTATGGGGGGGAAATAACAGCTTGGAATATTTTTTTCATGTGTCACAAATGGATAGCAATGAAATATCAAAGAAAACAGAAATATGATCCCTCTTAGATGGTTTTTCTTTGTCAACCTCCTGGCAATCTGTCCAAAGCAGCCATTTTGGAGCTTGATTTGTGCATTGAGTCCTGAATACAGTACAAGCTGTACAGATTGACCTGACATTTCCAGGATAATTATCCTTCTAATGATCAATAAGGACTGAGTTGACCTGTCAGTCTGCCACTGTGCCAGTGCAGTGATGTTTTGAGAGTGATTCCTGTGCATCTGGTCTACTGTTTGGTTTACTGCCTTGTCTTTGTAATTACTCTACCTCATACAGTATTTTGTTCTGTCTCTCTAACCACCTTAGTGGGGAAATGATTATTTCTGTTGGGTTTACTACTTTATATGTAAAACCTTGTAAAGTTGACAGTATCTCAATGTCACAAAAGCAAAGTACTGAAATAAAAACAGAAAATGCTGGAAATACTCCGCAGGTCGGGCAGCATCTGTGGAGAGAGAAACAGAGTTAAAGTTTCAGGTCGATGACCTTTCATCAGAACGCAATAATAGTGTCTCAATGATGCACTGCTTAGCTGGAGTATTGTGCATGGTTCTGGTTGCAATACTGTAGTGAGGTTATCCAGGTATTGGAGGCAGTGTAGAGAAGGTCAAGCAAACGGTTATCTACCTTAAGACCTCTGCTATGAGGAGAGTTTGAAGAGGCTGGGGTTGTTCATTCTGGAGAAAAGAAGGTTTGGGAAATATTCATGTCTCCACATTCTTAAGGAAGTAGATACAATGAACCCCAATCAACTTAATGCCAAGAGAGTAGAACCAAGAAACATGGGCTCAAGCTTAGAAAAGGGAAGCTGCACAGTTCACATTTAACTGGTTTATGCAGAGGTGGTGAATGTGTGGAATGGACTGCCCGTGGAGGCAAATAGTGTGGAAAATTTATAGGGAAAATTGGTTAGATATTTGAGGGAATGGACAATTTCAGAAGTATTAGTTACTGGATTTGGCCAGATGGACTGCACCCTTTTCTGTTCCTGCACTTTCTTCATTCCCATCTTAACAGCATTTAATATTTTTACCTAAATATCATGTCTCCGAAAGTAAGGGTGTTTAGAAGTGAGTTCCAAACTGGAAATGCCCAACCATGCAGAGAGCCAGTTAAATTGGGAATTTCACAAGCATTTGCTAACCTGCCATGTGTAAGGATATAAGGTACTTATGGCTATATTGGTAAATTGATTATGGTGATAGAAACATGGAAAAATAGGAGCAGGAGTAGGCCATTCGGCCCTTCGAGCCTGCTCTGCCATTCAATATGATCATGGCTGATCCTCTATCTCAATACCATATTCCTGCTCTCTCCCCATACCCCTTGATGCCTTTTGTGTCTAGAAATCTATCTATCTCCTTCTGAAATATATTCAGTGACGTGGCCTCCACAGCCTTCTGTGGTAGAGAATTCCACAGGTTCACGACCCTCTCAGTGAAGAAATTTCTCCTTATCTCAGTCCTAAATGTCCTACCCTGTATCCTGAGACTGTGACCCCTTGTTCGAGACCCCCCCAGCCAGGGGAAACATTCTACCTGCATCCAGTCTGTCTAGCTGTATCAGAATTTTATACGTTTCAATGAGATCCCCTCTCATTCTTCTAAACTCTAGTGAATACAGGCCTAGTCGACCCAATCTCTCCTCATATGACAGTCCTGACATCCCAGGAATCAGTCTGGTGAACCTTCGCTGCACTCCCTCTATGGCAAGTATGTCCTTTTTCTTATGTAAGGCGACCAAAACTGCACACATTACTCCAGGTGTGGTCTCACCAAGGCCCTGTAGTAAGACATCCTTGCTGCTGTACTCCAATCCTCTTGCAATGAAGGCCAACATACCATTTGCCTTCCTAACTACTTGCTGCACCTGCATGTTTGCTTTCAGTAACTGGTGTACAAGGACACCCAGGTCCCCCTGTACATCAACATTTCCCAATCTGTCACCATTAAAATAATACTCTGCCTTTCTGTTTTTCCTACCAAAGTGGATAACGTCACATTTATGCACGTTATACTGCATCTGCCATGTATTTGCTTGCCCACTCACTCAACTTGTCTAAATCGCCTTGCAGCCTCTTTGCATCCTCATCACAGCTCACAATCTCACCTAGTTTCGTGTCATCAGCAAACTTGAAAATATTACATTTGGTTCCCTCATCCAAATCATTGATATATATTGTGAATAGCTGGGGCCCAAGCACTGATCCCTGCGGTACACCACTAGTCACCGCTTGCCACACCGAAAAAGACCCATTTATTCCTACTCTGTTAATCAATTTTCAATCCATGCCAGTATATTACCCCCAATCACATGTGCTTTAATTTTGCACACTAACCTCTTACGTGGGACTTTATGAAAGGCCTTCTGACAATCCAAATACACCACATCCACTGGTTTTCCAGTAGGTTTGTCAAACACTATTTCCCTTTCATAAATCCATGTGGACGTTGTCTAATCCGGTTGATATTTTCTAAGTGTCCTGTTATCACATCCTTTATAATAGACTCTAGCATTTTTCCTACTACTGATGTTTGGCTAACTGGTCTGTAGTTCCCTGTTTTCTCTCCCT
Organism: Somniosus microcephalus; assembly: GCF_052327205.1. Taxonomy (NCBI): domain Eukaryota; kingdom Metazoa; phylum Chordata; class Chondrichthyes; order Squaliformes; family Somniosidae; genus Somniosus; species Somniosus microcephalus. Next base: position 167,337,482 of record NC_140998.1, on the reverse strand, counting down.
CTTTTAAATAGTGGGGTTACATTTGCCACCCTCCAATCTGTAGGAACTGTTCCATAATCTATAGAATTTTGGAAGATGACAACCAATGCATTCACTATTTCCATGGCTACTTCTTTTAGCACTCTGGGATGAAGATTATCAGGCCCTGGGGATTTATCAGCTTTCAGTCCCATTAATTTCTCCAGCACTTTTTTTTACTAATACTAATTTCCTTTAATTCTTCCTTCTCGCTAGACCCTTGGTTCCCTAGCATTTCTGGGAAGTTACTTGTGTCCTCTGCCGTGAAGACAGATCAAAGTATTTGTTTAATTGCTCTGCCATTTCCTTGTTCCCCATTATAAATTCTCCTGTTTCTGACTGTAAGGGACCTACATTTGTCTTCATTAATCTTTTTCTTTTTACATACTTGTAGAAGCTTTTACAGTCCGCTTTTATGTTCCTTGCAAGTTTACTCTCATACTCTATTATTCCCCTCTTAATCAATCTCTTGGTCCTTTTTTGCTGAACTGTTAACTGCTCCCAATCCTCAGGCTTGCTACTTTTTCTGGCAACTTTATATGACTCTTTGGAGCTTAATACTATCCTTAATTTCTTTTGTTAGCCATGGTTGGGCCGCTTTTCCTTTTGTGTTTTTGCGCCAGAAAGGAATGTATAACTGTTGTAATTCATGCATTCGTCCTTAAATGTTAGCCATTGCCTATCCACCGTCATGCCTTTTAATGAAGCTCCCCAATCTATCATAGCCAACTCACTCCTCATACCTTCGTAGTTTCCTTTGTTTAGATTTAGGACCCTAGTTTCGGATTGGACTTCTTCACTTTCCGTCTTAATGAAGAATTCTATCATGTTATGGTCACTCTTCCCTAAATGACCCCGCACAACAAGATTATTAATTAACCCCTTCTCATTGCACAATACCCAATCTAGGATAGCCTGTTCCCTAGTTGGCTCCTCAATGTACTGGTCTAAAAAACCATCTCGTGCACACTCCAGGAATTCATCCTCCACAGTATTACTGCTAATTTGGTTTGGCCAGTCTATATGTAGATTAAAGTCACCCATGATTACTGTAGTACCTTTGTTACATGCATCTCTAATTTCCTGTTTGATGCCATCTCCTACATTACCACTACTGTTTGGAGGCCTATAGATAACTCCCACCAATGTTTTCTGCCCCGAGGTGCTTCTTAGCTTCACCCAGACTCATTCCACATCTTTACTTTCTGAGCCAATATCCTTTCTCACTATTGCTCTGATTTCATCCTTTACTAACAAAGCCACCCCACCTCCTTTTCCTTTTAGCCTGTCCTTCCTAAATATCGAACATCCTTGGCTATTCAGCTCCCAGCCTATGTCACCCTGCAGCCATGTCTCCGTAATCGCAATTATATCGTATCCGTTTACATCTATTTGCGCTGTTAATTCGTCTACCTTATTACGAATACTTCGTGCATTCAGATACAGTGCCTTTAGATTTCTTTTTAACATTTTTAGACATCTTAACATTTTTTTGTACTATGGCCCTATTTTGAACCATCTTGAATAATGGAAAGTACAACACCATTGGATTGTTTACAGGCTAATGTACTGTTTTGAGTTTGAGTTTATTTGCAAATAAAATCATACTTGGAAGCAAAAAACCGTAATCAAGTTGCTAAACAGCACAGTACTTGGGTAAACTGGAATTAGTCCACAAGGGATTTATATACCCACTCCAAAAGCTGCTGTTGTAGTCTCTTGGCATGTAACTGTTCCTTTGGACAAAACTGCTGGACTTTTCTTTCCATGCCCATAGGCGTTTCAAATGAGGTATTACAAGTGGAATGTTTGAGTCACAACCACAGAATCATTGAATTGAAAAGGTGCCCACTTTCAGTCACATAATCCTGCAATCAACATCACTGAAGTAGATTATCTGGTCATTATCTCATTGCTGTTTGTGGGACCTTGCTGTGTGCAAATTCGCTTCCACATTTCCTTATGTTACAACAGTGACTCCGCTTCAAAAGTATTTCATTGGTTGTGAAGCACATTGCGATGTCCTGGGATTGTGAAAGCCTCCCTCCCTCTCAGGCTCAATCTTCAGTTTTAGTTAGCTGCATTTTCACAACTCTCCATACCTAAAATGACTGACTAGTGAGAGATTTTTATGAGATGCTGCTTGTGTGACTGTTCAGTGAGGATACTGTTTCCCAGGACTTTGGCTTCCTTGTCAACTACAAGAAGTCTCATCTTGATCCAAAGTAGTTGCATTGTTTTGGACTTTACTGAGAAAGTCCTTGCTCCCAGATCAATTTGGCACCTTTTAACGGCGGGTGTCTCCCTTCGCAAGGGGTCAAAATTCTTAGTGGAATATTATCACTGTACTCTGTCAGATGGCATAGCCATCTTTGTCATGCTCAAATAAAAACAGAAAATGCTGGAAACACTCAACAGGTCAGGCAGCATCTGTGCAGAGAGAAACCGGGTTGACTTTTCATCAGACCTGATGAAGGGTCATCGACCTGAAACGTTCACTCGGTTTCTCTCTCCACAGGTGCAGCCTGACCTGAGTATTTGCAGCATTTTCTGTTTCTATTTCAGATTTCCAGCATCTCAGTATTTTACTTTAGTCATGCTCCATACTTTTGTGTGCCTACTTGTGGATCTGCTAGTGGTCATCTCAATTAGTGTCTTCACAGTTGAGAGATAATTTAGGTGTCAGCTAGAGATCTGAAGTGGTGGCCCCAGGAACACAATCTTCCTCAAGTTGTGCTGTTACAGCTGCTGCTTCCTTAGCCTCCTCTTGTAATAGACATCTTCCTGTATGAGTGGGGAGCATAAATCCACTGTGCTTAGTGGAGGTAGACTATTGGTGGTGATGGTAATGATTATCCTGACACGTTGACGGCTTTGAATTCTCAGTGATGCATCTGGCTATACGACGGCTCCAAACTGGTTCAGGGTAAGTTGGTACATCTCTGGACAGATGGCACGACTGTCATCAATACATGATGAAATAGATTTGAGATTCATTCTCGGTCCCTCCATCAAGGAATGATCTGTCTGAACCACTGGGTAACGCTCAGCACATCATCTAGCTGCATAGACAGTACTGAAACCAATACTTCAAGCCTGGCAATTCATACCATTACACAGAATGTTACAGCACAGAAGCAGGCCATTCGACCCAACAGGTCTATGCCAGTGTTAATGCTGCACACGAGCCTCCTCCTGCCCTACTTCATACAAATGAGTGCAAGATCAAATGTCTCGAACCTTTTATGGACTTGGTGTTACCCAACAGTATACCCTTTCGCATCTCTGGACATTCGCATTCCCTTTTTTTGTGCTCCAGTTCTGTGGGTTACAAGGTGTCGAAGTTTCTGTGTACTTTTCCTCCATTACACTAAGTATTATAAATCTTCGAGCAGAGAATTGAACATAATTCTGGTAGCAACTTTTTGACATTGCAAAGAATGGATCTTGTACATCTCAGCATTGCATCGTGCCTGCCCAAACTCTTCACTCTGCAAGAGGGACATCTCTCAACTGCCAGACCAAGCTCTACATCTCAACCCAGCAACCGTCTGGTTATTAGCTTGGCTGTTGAAAGGGAAACCTGGATTTAACATTGTTAATAATCAACACAATATTGACCTACCATGAATAATGTCTACAGTGGAAACAGTTTGCCCACTGTGTTCAGCCAAGTATATTTCACCCCTCACCTGTGGCATACCATACACTATAGAAACCCAGTTCGATATGTGTGGCTCTTTCTGAAATTTCAGTTTTCTTTGACCCTCTGAAGTTAGGTTTATTATGATAATGTACCTTGATACCTCTATGAATGTTGAGTCCTAAAAGACAATTGCTCACCCAAAATGGGTCCAAGTTTATGCAACCTCCATTCAACCCTCTTGGCATATGGAACAGTTCATTCCATCTCTGGTTTTAGTTTGCATATTTAGATCGGTGTTATTAAATTTTGCATCTTGTTCAGGCAGCTCAAGAATTACCCAGGTTTCCTGCCAAAGAGAGTTCTCATTTTCATTCTTTTTATCCACCCCTCATATCTGTATGAAAGCACTGTGGCTGCTTGTAGAACTCTTGACTTTGTATGAAGCCAATTCACCAGGTATGCTAACTATTTGTTACATATAGTACCAAAGTCCAAATGTCCTGTTTCAATACACAGGCTTGTAAAATGGTTAGTAGCATGTATTCTCTCATGTTGCCTTTTTTTGGCATGAAGCCTAGAGGTTCATTGAAAGATCATTCCACCTATTTTGTTGGCTGCTTCTTGAGCAGCATAGTAACAAACTTCAATTCATGGTACATACAAAACCACCACATGAAATAATCCGCACCCTTTTACACTGAACACTACTGCTTGGATTTTTTTATTAGTCTATGGGATGTGGGCGTCGCTGGCAAGGCCAGCATTTATTGCCCATCCCTCGTTGCCCTTGAGAAGGTGGTGGTGGTGAGCTGCCTTCTTGAACCGCTGCAGTCCATGTGGTGAAGGTACTCCCTCAGTGCTGTTTGGGAGGGAGTTCCAGGATGTTGACCGTGCGACGATGAAGGATCGGCAATATATTTCCAAGTCAGGATAGTGTGTGACTTGGAGGGGAACTTGGAGGTGGTGGTGTTCCCCATGCGCCTGCTGCTCTTGTCCTTCTAGGTGGAAGAGGTCGCAGGATTGGGAGGTGCTGCCGAAGAAACCTTGGTGAGTTGCTGCAGTGCATCTTTTAGATGGTACACACTGTAGCCACGGTGCACCGGTGGTGGCGGGAGTGAATGTTTAAGGTGGTGGATGGGGTGCCAGTCAAGCGGGCTGCTTTGTCCTGGATGGTGTCGAGCTTCTTGTGGTGTTGGAGCTGCACTCAACCAGACAAGTGGAGAGTATTCAATCACACTCCTTACTTGTGCCTTGTAGATGGTGGAAAGGCTTTGGGGAGTCAGGAGGTGAGACACTCACCACAGAATACCTAGCCTCTGACCTGCTCTTGTTGCCACAGTATTTATGTGGCTGGTCCAGTTAATTTTCTGGTCAATGGTGACCTCCCAGGATGTTGATGGTGGGGGATTTGGTGATGGTGATGCTGTTGAATGTCAAGGGGCGATGGTTAGACTTGCTTGTTGGCAATAGTCATTGCCTGGCACTTGTGTGGCGTGAATGTTACCTGCCACTTATCAGCCCAAGCCTGAACATTGTCCAGGTCTTGTTGCATGCAGACAACTTCATTATCTGAGAAGTTGTGAATGGCTCTGAACACTGCATTCATCAGCGAACATCCTCATTTCTGATGTTGGAGAGAAGGTCATTGATGAAGCAGCTGAAGATGGTTGGGCCGAGGACACTGCCCTGAGGAACTCCTGCAGCAATGTCCTGGGGCTGTGATGATTGACCTTCAACCACCACAACCATCTTCCTTTGTGCTAGGTATGACTCAAGCCAGTGGAGAACTTCCCCCCCGATTCCCATTTGACTTCAGATTTACGAGGGCTCCTTGATGCCACACCTGGTCAAATGCTGCCTTGATGTCAAGGGCACTCTCACCTCACCTCTGGAATTTATCTCCTTTGTTCATGTTTGGACCAAGGCTGTAATGACGTCGGGAGCCGAGTGGTCTTGGCGGATCCCAAACTGAGCAGGTTATTGGTGAGTAAGTGTCGCTTGATAGCACTGTTAATGACACCTTCCATCACTTTGCTGATGATTGAGAGTAGACTGATGGGGTGGTAATTGGTCAGAATGGATTTGTCCTGGTTTTTGTGGACAGGACACACCTGGGCAGTTTTCCAGATTGTCGGATAGATGCCAGTATTGTAGCTGTATTGGAACAGCTTGGCTAGAGGCGCGGCTAGTTCTGGAGCACAAGTCTTCAGCATGATAGCCGGGATATTGTCGGGGCCCTTAGCCTTTGCTGTATCCAATGCGCTCAGCCATTTCTTGATCTCAGGTGGAGTGAATCGAATTGGCTGAAGACTGGCTTCTGTGATGGTGGGGACCTCGGGAGTAGGCTGATATGGATCATCCACTTGACACTTCTGGCTGAAGATGCCTTGTTTTTTACACGCATCTGTTGGGCTCCACCATCATTGAGGATGGGGATATTCATGGAGCAGCCTCCTCCCATTAGTTGTTTAATGGTCCACCACCATTCACGTGGCAGGACTGCAGAGCTTTGATCTGATCCATTGATTGTGGGATTGCTTAGCCCTGCCTATAGCATGCTGCTTCCACTTTTGAGCACGCATGTAGTCCTGTGTTGCAGCTTCCCCAGGTTGGCACCTCCTTTTCCGGTATGCCTGGTGCTGCTCCTGGCATGCTCTTCTACACTCCTTATTGAACCAGGGTTGGTCCCCTGGCTTGATGGTAATGATAGAGTGAAGGATATGCTGGGCCATGAGGTTACAGGTTGTGGTGGAATACAATTCTGCTGCTGCTGATGGCCCACAGCGCCTCATGGATGTCCAGTTTTGAGCTGCTAGATCTATTCTGAATCTATCCCATTTAGCATGGTGGTAGTGCCACACAACACGATGGAGGGTGTTCTCAGTGTGAAGACGGGACGTCGTCTCTGCAATGACTGTGTGCGGTGGACATCGATACCAATACTGTCATGGACAGATGCATCTGCGATGGGTGAGGGCGAGGTTAAGTGGGTTTTTCCCTCGTGTTGGTTCTCTGACCACCTGTCGCAGGCCCAGCCTGGCAACTATATCCTTCAGGACTCTGGCAGCTCGGTCAGTAGTGGTGCAACCGAGCCACTCTTGGTGATGGACATTGAAGTCCCCCACCCAGGGTACATTCTGTGCCCTTGCTACTCTCAGTGCTTCGTCCAAGTGATGTTCAGCATGGAGGAGTACTGATTCATGAGCTGAGGGAGGGAGGTGGTAATCAGCAGGAGGTTTCCTTGCCCTGAAGGCAAGAGACTGGTTGCTGTATCCTGTCAGTGGGACAGGACATACCCAGGGATGGTGATGGAGGAGTTTGGGACATTGTCTGAAAGGTATGATTCTGTGAGAGTGACTGTCAGGCTGTTGCTTGACTAGTCTGTGTGACAGCTCTCCCTAGATGTTGGTGAGGAGGACTTTGCAGGGTCGACTGCTGTTGCTGTGTCCGTAGCTGGTGCCGAGGGATCCCTCCGGTTTCATTCTTCTTCTGTTTCGTAGCGGTTTGTTTCAACTGAGTGGCTTGCTAGGCCATTTCAGAGGGAAGTTAAGAGTCAACCACATTGCTGTGGGTCTGGAGTTAAATATAGGCCATACAAGGATGGCAGATTTCCTCTCCTAAAGGACATTAATAAATCAGATGGGTTTTTACAACAATCCAATAGTTTCATGGTCACCATTACTGATGCTAGCTTTTTTTATTTCAGATTATTTAATTAACTGAATTGAAATTCCCCAGCTGCCGTGGTGGGATTTGAACTCTCGTCTCTGGATCATTAGTCCAGGCCTCTGGATTACTAGCCCAGTGACATTACCACTACGCTACCGTTACAACCATGTATGATGATGCCATTGGCAGATCTGTCGTGGTGGTTGGCATCTGTCCCTCACTCCCCTGCTCACCAAAGCCTCCTCTTCTAGAGTCAGGTACTATTGGGTTAGTCTCCAATAGTGTGTGCAGGTTTTTGATGTATATTCTTACTCAGCTGGTTAAAATGAACAACTGCTTCATTCTGCATCAGGACCTTTTATGGGTGAGGGTATGGTGGGGGAACTATGTCGACAGACATTGCCCGGTGCTGGCTCATACTGATGCTGAAAACCTCAAGAAGCACTGGCCCACCAAGCGGTTTCCTCAGGACAACAACAGCAACTTGCATTTATATAGCGCCTTTAACGTAGCAAAACAAGACAGTTTACTATCCAGCTCAATTTCAGCGGTGGGTGGATGTTTACTGTTTGAAAAATGCTGGATTCCCCACAAGTTAGTTCATTTCTCTATTATATAACAACTTGGAATTTACTTGCATATGATATTTTAATAGAACAATGTGATTTGTTTTACAGGGCTACTAATTTGTTATACTTTGGATGATAAGGTAGAAGATCTCATGAATAATCAGGATTACTAGCCAATTTAACAGTCCTGAGAGTACAGATAATTTTATGTTTAATAAAGAAAGGATATTACAATTGAGTGAATTTGGAGCACTAATGGAGGCTATATACTCTTGCTAAGAATGTTCAAAGGATATACATTTTGATTTCTATCAAGTTGATTAATTCATCAACAACGTCAGTATTCCAGATGGGCATACTTTTGCTCAGCCCAATAGACTGTTAGACTGATTATAACATGGCAAAGATAGCCAAGTTTGATGGCATTCATTCAGAGTACAGTATATTTGTTAGAACAGAAGATGTGGAGCTAATTAAAGCACTCCCCTCTTGTCTTGCGCTTTTAATGGTTGTTGTTTTCTAGCATAAAGCTGATTCAGTCTTTCATTACACATGGTTAAAATGAACCACTTTTACATTAGTTTATATGCTTGTGTTCTCTCTTTACCATGAGGAATTTAGTATTTATCGTTTAATGGTACTTTTGATGAAATTTAAAACCTAATTTTGGTACCTAGAAAGTTTTTAGCAATGAAACACTACAGCCACTTCAGGAAAAAAAACAGGGAGATTTCTTTGAATGGTAGAAGTATCTAAAGATGAGGTTAGAAGAGATCTGGGATCAACACACTGCTCAATGTCGAGCAGCAATTGGTGTGAACAGAATCTTAGAGCTATATTGTCAAATTGGTAGAATACAATCCGAGAAGGTTATATTGAAATTTTGTTTCTTCATTCTAATTTGATTTTTTTAATTCAACTCTCAAGCCTGCAATTCATGGATGTCCCAGTCTTTTCCGCCGCAGTATCACTTCTGCAAAACAAGTATTGTTTAGAATTTTAGGTCACCGAAACACATAGAAAACATGAGCCACTCTTGGTGATGGTCCCCCACCCAGAGTACATTCTGTGCCCTTGCTACTCTGTGCTTCTTCCAAGTAGTGTTCAACATGGAGGAGTACTGATTCATCAGCTGAGGTTTTGGGGGGGCGGGGCGGTAGGTGATAATCAGTAGGAGGTTTGTTTGACCTGATACCATGGGACTTCATGGGGTCCGTAGTTAATGTTGAGGACTCCCAGGGCCACTCCCTCCCGACTGTGTACCACTGTGCCGCCACTTCTGGTGGGACAGGACATACCCAAGGATGGAGGAGTCTGGGACATTAGCTGAACAGTATGATTCAGTTAGTATGATTATGTTAGGCTGTTGCTAGACTAGTCTGTGGGGCAGCTCTCCCAATTTTGCCACGAGTCACCAGTTGTTAGTGTGGAGGATTTTGCAGGGTTGACTGGGCTGGGTGTGGCGTTGTTGTGTCCGATGCCGGGTGGTCGCCGTTTTTTTTAAATTCTTGTTATTGTTTCTTCTTGTGGTTTGTTAAACTGAGTGACTTGCTAGGCCATTTCAGAGGGCAGTTAAGAGTCAACCACATTGCTGTGGGTTATATAGGCCACACCAGGTAAGGACGGCAGATTTCCTTCCCTAAAGGACATTAGTGAACCAGATGAGTTTTTATGACAATCCAGTAGTTTCATGATCACCATTGCTGAAACTAGCCTTTTATTCCAGATTTATTTAATAAACTGAATTTAAATTCCACAGCTGCCATGGTGGGATTTGAACTTGCGTCTTCAGATCTTTGTCCAGGCCTCTGGATTATTAGTCCAGTAACATAACCTGTATAAGATACCCTGTATGCAAGCGTTTTGTCTCTAATGTTGTTTAAGAAAATAATTGTTCATAATATGGACAGGTCTTTTGCTATCGTTTCAGTATGCGATGGATCACTATTGGACCATTGAACACCTGGGAAGTTAAAATCCCTATTACACAGACGTGTCCCAAAACATTGACGGAATTTACTCATTCAAGTATAGTTATTGGGTTAGAGCGATTTACTTCACGTCTTCGAGGAATTATTTCTGATCTTATTCAGTGAGAGTATCGATGAAGAATTCCATAAATTTCATAGGTACCTTTTGTAAGTCACTGCGGGTTATGCAGGAAATTAGATCACAGCTTCAGAACCCGTAACCAGCAGTTGCTTGAATTTTCTTTGTTTCAGTGGGTAGCATGCCTCAGTGTTGGTGTACTTAAAATGAAAATGTAAAACATTTTGAGTCTGATTACAGTGACTAATCGATTGCCTATGACACAGTTCAACTTTGTATTGGACCAGCTAGTAGGTGGATCGTTATCTGACCATTCATCTTGGAACACATGGTTTTCCCCCTCTCTTGCTGGAGTCGAGAGCACTTTCTTATTTTGGCTTCAAAAGACACGTATCCACAATAGATCCTAATGGTGTAGCTTTGAATTTGACGCTGCATAGTGCAGTGCACCATTGGCAGCCTTTGGAATATAGAAAGCAAGCACCAGGGACTGCAGGTTTGTGGGGGCGAATCATCTGTTGGAGCAAGGCAAAGTGGGAGGAATGCTGTGGAATTGAGACAGCTCACAGTGTGTCCGTACAACTGGGGTAGCTTCCTGAGAGAAGAAGGGCATCAAGGTTGTATGTTATTCCCCACATAATTGAACAGTGGGACTAACTTGAGCCCAATATTTTCACTTCTCAAGTACATTTTATTCTGCAACAACTGCATGGAATTTCTACAGGCTAAAGGATGGGAATATAGGTCAAATGATCTTGTAGAGTTTGGATTGGAAAATATTAGTTTATTTCAATTGAAAATAATGTTGCTGTTCAGTAATAGTTACCCATTACATCATATTCAAGGACATACCACTCCACCATACTGCTGGAAATGTGAGTTGAAGTAATATTGAGTAGCATCAGTGCAGGAAGTGGGACGCAGGTTTGATTTCTCCCACTCCACTGAAATCCTGATTGTGGCTAAGCATTGCTGAGGGAAAATTGGATGCAATGCACTCTTGCAAGCTGCTGATGGTTGACTGTCAGCAGTGTAATTGGTAACAAGAGGGGGCATAGACTGAGGATCATCACCTGAAGATCAAAAGAGGAAGTTAAAAGGATTCCCCCCCCCCCACAAGGTTATTGGAACATGGAATACTTTACTACACATGGCTATCAAGTCAGGAACTATAATGTAATTTAAAATTGAATTGGATAAGTATTTGAAAGGGAAAAAATACAGAAGCGTGCAAGGAAAGCGGGGACTGAGTTTAGAGCAAATGACTCCAGTTGAAGAGCTAGTACTGACACAAGCACAATGGGCTGAGTTTAGGGTCTCCTTTTGTGCTGCGGTTTCTGTTCTATTACTTGCTGAGTTGGTAAACTAGTATCATAACACGTGGGAGGCAATGTCCACATGCTGTGACATTCCTATCTGTCATGCAGTGAAGAAGAGGCACAGAGCGGAGGACAAGTGTTCACAGTGGCATGGATACTGTTTATATCCTATCCTGTACCAAGTCCTGCTCACCCAGCACCCCTGTCCTCGCTGGCCTACACTGGATCCTTGTCCTCCAGCACCTTAAATTTCAAACATTCATCCGAGTGTTTAAATCCCTTCATGGCCTAGCCCCTCCCTATTGCGTAACCTCCTCTAGCCCTACAATGCCGCCCCCTTCGCCCAACCATTGGTGATCGTCTCTTCAGACAACTAAGCGCTACAGTCTGGAATTCCCTCCGTAAACCCTTCTGCTTCTTCACCCCCCTCTTCCTTTACAATGCTTTTTTAAACCCACCTCTTTGACCAAGCTTTTGGTGATCCCTCTTAATACAGGAAACTCTTTATTATCCAGCACCGACTGGACCGGCGTGGTGCCGGTTTATCAAAAAGTCCGGATTACAGAGGTATAGTTAAAAGGTACGAGAGCTCCGTACACAGCAACAAATCCAGGCTTCCCTGTTGCTTAGCAACATGTGCAGGAACTCCGGCCACAGACCAAGCGTCCCTGTTGTTTAGCAACAAGTGCACGAACCCCAGTTACACAGCCACAGATCCAGGAACTGCCACTAATATGAAGTAAAACTTACCTGAAACTACTAAATTTTGCCAGTTAACAGAGATTTCCGGTTATTTAGGTGCCGGTAAATTGAGAGTTTCCTGTATCTCCTTCTGTAGCTCAGTATCCATTTTGTTCTGATTTTGTTTTTCTGTGAAGCGCTTTGGATTATTTCTTCTGGCTGTTCGTGCAATTCTACACGTTTGACACTAAAAGGTTTATTCATCTTGTATATCTTCTGTTGATTTATGACTGAAGGTGTGCAAATTATAAATATCTTGGCAACTTTGCAACATTAGGTACAATTGATAGCCAGTATAAAAATTATAATTGTGTCTAGCGACAGATGTCAAATGTACTGTTGTGTTTTATAAAGTGGTTTTAGTAATTAAGGATTCATTTTTTTTGTCTTGCAGTTGAAAAAGATTGGAGGTGGTGGCTTTGGAGAAATCTATGAAGCTGTAGACTTTTTGACCCAGGAAAATGTTGCTCTCAAAGTGGAGTCAGCCCAGCAACCAAAGCAGGTTCTCAAAATGGAAGTTGCTGTTTTGAAGAAACTACAAGGTAAGTTCTGAAGTTGTACGTGTTTAGTCTGTCTTTTTTGTATTGGGTCAGTTACAGTGTCTCTGAACCATCCATTACCACAGTTGTACCCAAGGTCTTGCACTATTATGATTAAGAATGACATTCGTGCAATGCAGTTTGCTATGTTTGTAATTGAATTAATAATGTAGCCCATTTCCTGTATGGTTGTTGGGCAACAAGCATTATTGCACTTCAACACATATAGTGGGTGAACCAAGATTGATGTTGGAAGAGGGAGGAAGTTACCCGTTGGCTGTAAATTAACTTGATGTGCATTAGGATTAATCATGCACTGCAACATTAGATTCAACAATAGGATTGACCTGGTTACCAAAGTAACATGGTTCTCTCCAATAATTAATCTCTAACATACAGCAGTGCTGCCTTCAGGCATTTAAAACATTTCAAGACCAATGCACTCCAGCACTCTTCCAATGCAGCTCACTTTCTGATCCATGGAACATTGGAACTGAATGACTTAACTCCTGGACTGAAAGTAATTTTAAATTTATTTCCATATGTTAAAGTAAATAAACTACTTTTGTAAAGCACAGGTAAGAATGACTGAGATTGCATTCTTTCAAGTATGTAACCATGTAGTGAGATGTATGAAAAGTTTGTTGTTGAAGTAACCATTTTGCCATATTTATGGTAAATTGCACAAGAGAAGTTAACAAAATCAGGAACTGCACTTTTTGGCATATTTTTAAAAAAAAAAACTAAACTTGATGAGCATCTTCCATTGCAGCTTGCAGCGCTAAATGGGCCCTTTGGTTCTGCTTTGGAAATATTCATAAAAATATTTTTTTTGCCACTTTATTTGCAACTGCATGTGGAAAATTTTATTTTTGATTGGAAAAATGTACTTTTTTTTAAATGACAGTTTTGTAGTGGCGGCTTAACTAGTGAGACTACCAAGTGCACTAAAACTGTGGGGTGAGACCTTCAGTTATAATTTTTTTTGGTCAGGATATGGGTGATGATGGCAAGGCCGCATTAATGGCCATCCCTAAAACCTGAGTGACTTGCAAGGCTACTTCAGAGGGCATCAAGATTCAACCACCTAGTATGGAATTGGAGTCCTGTGTAGGCCAGACCAGGTAGGGGTGGTAGGTTCCTTTACCTGAAAAGTATTAGTGAACCAGACAACAATTTGGCAGCTTACACGGTCGTTTTTGTTTTACCCTGGTGCCATGGTGCAAATTGAACTCGTTAGTCCAGTATCATTACCACTACTACCGTACCCTAGTGCCACTTTCCTCCAGTATACAGCCACCTTGGCTATATTCAAGTATAACTACAGCCTAAATGACGACTGGGAACTAGTTACACACTGGACATTATCTGAGACTGAAGCTTGAACTATAATTCGCCTTTAGATCCTGTTCAGATCCCCATTGCAAAAGGCCTAAGGATCTTGTATGGAATGCTTAAAGAGGAAACACCATAAAGAGGCTAATCTTTACCAATGTGGACCTATTGTACTGCCATCAGGATGTGAAATACAAAGGTCTCTTTTTGAAAGGACTTGCATGCATCACCAGGCTCTCTCCGCCACTATTATCCTTTGCCTGGTGACAATGCTGTGCAAAATATATGAACACTAATATCTGTAATCTGCTAACATTTCCAAATGGCAATATGAAGGAGGATAAATCAGGCTTGCTCATAATTTCTGGCGGCCACTATACATGGCTGCAAACCGTGATTAATCAAATCTATAATTTATCTGTGCCCAAGCCTTGTTTTGCTATTAGAAGTGACAAAAATATTTCTTGAGAGTAGCTTCAAGCCTATAGTTCAGAGTGAAGGAAAGTGAAAATTTGCTTGCTGCTAGTGTTTGCAGTAAAAAATACTTTAAATATATCTCTCTTCAAAGACAGTAATGGCTTGTTCAGTGCCAAATGATATTACACTGAGGATACACATCAGGGACTGGTTGGGTACAATATCCAGTTGGCCCAACCAGTTGCTACACAGTCGAACAAGTATGTTATGAAGCTGAGGGTGGGTATTGCTTAAACATTGAATCGTGAGGAACCTCTCAATTTTTTTTTGTATCACCGGCATAAACAGAGAGAAGCACATAAATGAAACTTTCAATGGATTGTAAAAGATCAGGATTAAGTAATAAAAATCAGACTTCATGTTATGCCATAGTTTGTAAAGGAAGTATGTAACTGAGCCACACGCATCACAGGTATTGGTAAGCCCACATCAACGTTCCCTATAAGCTGTGCCGGCTGCACGGCTCTTTGCCGGTCCTGTGCATGCGCAAAACTGTGAGTGGGCCGCGCAGCCTCTTAAAGGGTCCACATCCCAGATTTGATTTGTGATCTGTGCTGAGTTAGCTGATCTCAGCCAGGATAACAGGTGACATGACAGGGTGTGAGGGTTAGAGTGCTAACCTGATTGCTTTTGAGTGACCTCTGGAGTAAAGTGTGCATGTATGGATATCTACTAATTGCGTGCTTTCAAACAGTGCCACCAAGGTTCAGCATATAAATGAAGCGAAGGGGTTTGAGGATGGAGCCTTGCGGCATACCACAGGTGGGTCTGCCGTTTCAGGCAGAGGAGCGATGATTGAGGAGGATGGAGTAGTCAGCATTGTTTAAGGCAACGGAGGGATCGAGGAGCATAAGAAGGGTCGCAGTCCCACACACACACGTTATTGGTGATTTTGACCCATGTGGTGGTGTACGATGGGCAGGACAGAAGCCTGATTGGAGGACTTGGAAGAGGGAGTGCCGAGCGGTGGGAAGCATAATTGTGAGGTGACCACATATTCTAGGGCCTCAGAAGGAAAGGAAAAATTGGAGATGGGCCAGTAGTTGGGGAGGGCGGAGGATTTTTTTCAGGGGTAATAAAAGCAGTTTTTAAGAATGTGTGGGTTGAAGATGTCTGCAATTATGGGATGGGCTAGTGGAGGTTGGGTAAAGAAGAGCTGTGGAGCAGATGGTGGGTTTCAAGGACAAGATATGTTTAATAGCAGAAAGGGCAGTTTGGTGTGAAACTGGAATAAGGAATGGTGGATGATCAACTGGAAAGTGGGTAGTTGTGTGTTGGGAGGAGGAGTCAGGGCACACAGGCAGCGGAGGTAATGCCTTTAATTTTGGACACGCAGAAATCCATGAGCTCCTCGCAACTGATATCTAAGGTAATGCCTGAGGGTACTGTGGAAGTTGGGCAGAGGAGATCGTTTGTTGTGAATAAGAGGTATTTAGAATTGTCCCTACTCAAAGGGTGACTTTTTGGTCGTAAGACAACATGGCTGCAGAAAGCGAGCAATGGTGGAACTTAAGGTATTCAAACCTTATTTGTTGATGGGTAGCCAAAGAAGATAATCGTCAAATTTGAGTTCAGGGAGGCAGCTGTTCTATCGGGGGAGTTGTGGGGACGGGAGACTGTCTGGGAACCGAAGGGAGTTGAAGATGGAGGCAACTTGGAATGTGAATTGCATCACAACTGAGGGTGGCTGATTCGAATGCCAGATTGCCATGGAACTCAAATCTTAGTCTTTGGATTGTGAATCACGTGCTTTTATCACAATGTAATCCTGCTCTTCAGTGGTTTCAGCATTTGCTGGATGTGACCTGTTGTTTTCGTATCTTTACACTCTTCCCATGCATTCAGTTATTTCCCATGGGGGAAGTTTTGCCGTGTAGCAATTAGAGCCGATTGCAATAAGCATATGGCGTTTTGTTCTGTGTGCTGTCTGTACACCATCAATTTATAACTTCTGACCAAATTGTAGAGCAGTGTTTTGGAGACATTCACAGAAACCCCACAGTGCAGATAGAGGCCATTTCGGCCTATCGAGCCTGCACCGACACATATCCCACCCGATCCCCGTAACCCCTGCACCAACACATATCCCCGTAACCCCACGTATTTAATCCCCCTAACAATAAGGGTCAATTTATCATAGCCAATCAACTTAACCTGCACATCTTTGGACTGTGGGAGGAAACCGGAGCACCCGGAGGAAACCCACGCAAACACGGGGAGAATGTGCAAACTCCACACAGACAGTCACCCATAGTATGTTCTTTAAGTCATGAATCTGTGTGGGTTGGCTGGCTTTGAAGGAAACAGAAGGAAAATGGGATAATTAAGTCAAAAAGGAACGGGGTGGGGACAATATCTTAATCGTCAAGGTATACACATCTGTGTTAATTCACTGTGATAAATGGACAAATGCAGTGAATATGCTTAGTAAATGCCTGTTGAGTTTGATCAACACAAGGGCTGGGACACAGGAGAATTGGCAACCTTCAGAAGATTGATGAGCAAAGCTTTTAAGGTAGCAATCCTCTGTTTCCCAAAAGACAATATGATCTCTGACGTGCCAGCAAAGCTCAACGCATATTCTTACACGTCAAGAAGTATTTTCTGGGTTTGTATAAGCGTGAATGATTTTCAGATGTGTAAGTGTTGCACTACAAAATTGTAAATGCTGATCAGATTTGAAGTTATTTTATTAATTGAAGTACAAGAAACTCTCGTTTTACCGGCACCTAAATAACCAGAAATCTCTGTTAACTGGCAAAATTCAGGAGTAGGTTCAGGTAAGTTTTACTTCATATTAGTGGCCGTTCCTGGATCTGTGGCCATGTAACCAGGGTTCCTGCACCTGTTGCTAAGCAACAGATACGCCTGGATCTGTGGCCGGGGTTCCTGCACCTGTTGCCATGAAACAGGGACGCCTGGATCTGTGGCCGTGTGCGGGGCTCTCGTACCTTTTACTTATACCTCTCTGTAATCCGGACTTTTTGATAAACCGGCACCATGCCGGTGCCGGATTTTAAAAAGAGTTTCCTGTACTCGGAGAAAACATTTTGCAACACTTGGCACAGTGTGCTGAAACAGTTAGCAGAATTTTGCCTCGACCAATTGAACAAGCCAGCACACCATGTTGTGATTTTGAAGTTGAGATAAATTAGAGACTGTTTTCAAAGTCACAAGTTCTACTGTTCCCTATAAGGTTAAAATGCATTCATTGTTCTCTCAGAAAATTAAGATGCTTGAGGTTAATCCCACCCTCAAGCCAGCCAGTCATGTATGTTTACCTGGGAGATTTCAGCGTTTCATGGGGCTTTCATGATTTCCTTTCAATTAAGTGAAAGAATTGAGGAAATTCAAAACCTGCCACACACTTTTATTTCTTGGAGAACTTTAGTTACATGTGTAGTGGGAGCATAACCAAATAGTTTGCACTCCATTTGCAGATGATTACCTCAACTTTTCTTTCCATGCAAAACTTTTATATTTCAGAACAGATTCTCTTGATCCAAATCTTCCTTCAACATCCTCTAACCCTGTGCATTCTGAAAGAACAGGAAAGTGTGTACATATTTCTCCATGGCCTCTACCAGTGTTAGCTGAGAGATATTGATGTGTGACTAGGTAGAATTGTTGTTTTCCTTCTTGCCCACCCCCCCCCCCCCCCCCCCCCCCCCCCCAAAAACCAATTATCTGTTAGGCATATTACTGCCCCTTAATGCTGCATATGACAGCCCAGATGACATCAACTATTTAGTGAAGAAATGAGTACAAATCCCATCCGAGTGTGGCACTTCAACCCTGATTTCCTAGAAAAAGAGAAAGAAAGAACTTGCATTTATATAGTGCCTTTCACAACCTCAGGACGGTCTGAAGCACTTTACAGCCAATTAAGTACTTTTGAAGTGTAGTCACTGTTGTCATGTAGGAAATGCACAGCCAATTTGCAATTTCCACAAACAGCAGTGAGATAAATGACCAGATAATCTGTTTAGGTGTTGGTTGAAGGATAAATATTGCCCAGGACACTGGGAGAACTCCCCTGTTGCTCGTTACATAATGCCGTGGGATCTTTAATCTCCACCTAAGAGGGCAGACAGGGCCCTGGTGGTTTAACATCTACTCAAAAGACGGCACCTCCGACAGTGCAGCACTCCCTCAATACTGCACTGAAGTGTCAGCCTAGATTATGTGCTCCAGTCTTTGGAGTGGGGCTTGCACCTGTGGTAGTGAAACAACCCATTCATTGCTGTTCAGTCATTGCAACCTACAATTTATTTAAATTCCTCTTTATTTTGCCTGTCTGTTTATAAGCCACTTTATTTTTTGAAGAATAGATTGCTTACATGTCATCTCGGTTGAAAAATGGTTTGTGGCAGAAAGGGATGGTAATGCCATGCCTCATTCCATTACTGAGAACAGTCTTGGATATGCTAATCCTTGGCTAAGCTGTAAGTGCTTACTGAGCGGAGTGAAAGAATGGCTTGGTTGTACCTCTTTATGCTTTAAATTAAAAAAATTGTGACTTTCTCAAGGTGAGTGATATTAGACATGGGGACTGGGAACATTATTCTCATTGCGGTTCCTCTTTGCATTCCTCCTGTTTCAACATCAAAAACGGCTAGATTAAGCATAGCACAGGAAGATGTAGAGTAATGTACCCTCTGCTTTCCTCCAAAATCGTTTTTAACTGCCTTCATGCAGAACAACAGGTACTGAGCAGCATTTTCCACTTATCAACACCCAGTGTTCTCTCTTCCTTCTCCCAAAAGGGAAAACAACAACTTTTATTCTCGGGGGAAACCCTTTGTCTCAGCCTGCACTCTTTCTCTCTCTTTTTCCCCCCCCCCCCCCCCCCCAATCCCAGATACCTAACTGAAAATGGGGGCCCCATCATGTATTTTCAGCACTAACTTGCTGCATTAAGCATTTGGAAATATTTCCCATCGATTATTCACATTTTCGTTTTTTTTTTCCAGTGACCAAATTAATGTCGCATTTTTAACACCAGTCGCATAATTGATGGTACACATTAGAATCTTCTCATAGAAATTGACCTTCAAAAAATGTTTGAAGTTGATTTCAGCTGAGTTGTGGTCTACAGTATAAATCAGACTAGAGAGTATATTGCACAGCACAAAGGTCAGTGGAACTGCATTAAGCTTATAACACAGCCATGGATCATTTAATATAATTACAGTGACGGTAGTAAGCTGACACGGATGAGATGATTGGATGAGCGGTGCTGCAAAGCATGAGGCTGTTTGGATTAACTGTTAAACTTAATTATATTTATTAGTGTTTTTTTAAGGCACATTTTAGCATCTTTCGATAGGTGAAGAGATTCAGTTGTTTGGCTGGAAGTGTTTTTTGATGGGCTATAGAAACTACAAGTCTGGAGGAGTAGAGGGAAATAATGGAGTGAGAATAGGCGACTAAGAGGCGAGTGTCCAGTGGGACCTTTTTATTTTCCGAGGAATGCACAAAGACACGGAAGCACAAGCTGGATGTTTTTACAATGTGCTGTGCAAGGAAAATGTTGAGGATCAGCTCGAAACACCAGGCAACCAACACTGAATTAATCAGAGTGTGTGATCTGTGTGCCGTAATGATGAGGGTTATGGTGACATTGCAGTGCCGAGCGAATGTGTGCCATGTGTCTGACGATCGGTACCCTTGAAATTGATGGAATGGATTTCAGCTGGAAAAGACAGTGTAAGAGAACAAAGCTGAGCTGATAAAATAGTTTACAAATGGATCTGAATGGAAGAGATGCTAGGCAGAAAGCAAGCATGAGAGAGGGGTTAATGGATCAATTTGTGCTGTCATTGGCCAGACTGATTATAATGATGACTGACAGACTTGCTATTATCATTAACAATCCTGAAAATATCTAAAATTTTTCTTTTTCCCCATCAATTTAGTGTGTAACTTAAATCTGATGGACTTGCTGTAGAGTCTCTTTCTAATAAAAAATTTTTCGAAACCTACTCCATAAAATTGCCCTTTTTTATGTGAATTTTTTTACAACCTTGTTTCAAATACTTCTAACTTTGTTGAAACCTTGTATTAAATAATGAAATTGCCAATGTCCGGTTAATTTGGTTATTGGGCTAAATTTGACTGGAGCAAATGATCTAATTATTTTGTAAAATAATTATATTTAATAATTTCATTTTGTTTTAAGTTAGATTTTTTTCATGGGCGTGTCCACCCTCTTGTAAAACACTGCAGGCTAAAGGGAAATGGTATGACGGTTTTAAAATTATAGCTTTTGGAGTTCTGCTTTGAATTGCAGCAGGTTTGTAGTTCCTATATAAATTGGTCTTGTGTAGCTGAAGACTTTTAGAATTTAGCCATTTCAAGCCTATGAAAGCAATGAATTTCTCTCCACATAACAAGTCATTCCAACACCACTAATTCCCATGGTTGGGTGAATCTCTCAGGGATATTTTGTGCTTCACCCTGTGTTGCACATACAGGAAACTCTCTTTTAACTGGCAAAATTCAGGAGTAGGTTCAGGTAAGTTCTACATATTAGTGGCAGTTCCTGGATCTGTGGCTGTGTAACTGGGGTTCGTGCACTTGTTGCTAAGCAACGGGGATGCTTGATCTGTGGCCGGAGTTCCTGCACATGTTGCTAAGTAACCGGGAAGCCTGGATTTGTTGCTGTGTACGGAGCTCTCGTACCTTTTAACTATACTTCTCTGTAATCCGGACTTTTTGATAAACCGGCACCACGCCGGTCCCGTTGGTGCCGGATAATAAAGAGCTTCCTGTATATCCTTGCCGTGACTCTTTTCTCTGACACCCTTTACATTGTGCTGCCATGCACCATCCCTCACTTTTTTTCCCCCTCTGTTGCTTGCCCCAGCTGCATTCATGTGGATCTGGTTACAGATCAAGTTAAAGGATTTTCCAGTTCATCTCTCTCTGCCCAGTGAACATCAGTTCTTTGTATAATGGAGAACTCTTGATCCAAACCCAGGCACAGTCTTCTTACCCATTCAACCACTACTGGTGTTTTCCCCAGATTATGGCGCAACATTACCATTTTTCGTATCAAGTTCTAAGGAACATTCATTGCAAAGTGACTGGAACAGCTCGAGATAATTATCAAGGAGACAATTGACCAGGCTGTGATGGTATCAAAGCTCTCTGCATCATCCTTCCTTGTTCACCTTCCTTTCTCCAGCCTGTTCTGCATAACATCTCTAAGAGCCTACCAGTAGTTTATTGTACCCCAAATCCCAAGGTCTATGGGAATTGGCCAAGAAGGCAACTTACATTTACGTCGCACCTTTAACGTAGGAAAACGTCCCAAGGTGGTAAATGGCCACCAAGCCAAAGGAGGAGATATTGGGATGGATGACTAAAAACTTAGTGAAAGAGGTAGGTTTTAAGGAGCATCTTCAAGGAGGAAAAAGAGGTGGAGAGGTTTAGGGATGGAATTCCAGAGTTTAGGCCTTGTACAGCTGATGGCATGGCTGCCAATAGTGGGACAAAGGGAGTGGGCGATGCACAAGAGGCCAGAATTAGAGGAATGTGAAGTTCTTGAGGGTTTTAGGGCTGGAGGAGGTTATAATTTAATTGCAGCACAATTTTAAATTATCTATTTTCATTAAAGCCAAAGTGACTTTTTTAGAAGATAAGTATGTAATTTAATCTCTGAATGAAGATGTGGTCGTGAGCCACTTGATCTTTGCTCTTGTGCGTTTATGATATCATTTTGACCTCTGACTAGTCCCACCGTCCACAATTTTATTTATAATCTGTGCGGGAAATACTGTTAGAAGTAGAAGTCCTACCTTTCTAACAACAATAACAACTTGTATTTATATAGCACCTTTAATAGTAATACGTCCCAAGGTGCTTGACAGGAGTGTTACAAGACACAAAAAAAATTGACACCGAGCCACAAGGGGAAATTAGGGCAGGTGACCAAAAGCTTGGTCAAAGAGGTAGGTTTTAAGGAGCGTCTTAAAGGAGGAAAGAGAGGTAGAGAGACAGAGGTTTAGGGAGGGAATTCCAAAGCTTGGGGCCTAGGCAGCTGAAGGCATGGCCACCAATGATTGAAAGTGATTGAAATCAAGGATGCTTAGGAGGGCAGAATTAGAGGAGCGCAGATATCTCTGGGTGGGGGGCTGGTTGTGGAGCTGGAGGAGATTGCACAGCTAGGGAGGAGCGAGGCCATGGAGGGATTTGAAAACGAGGATAATTTTAAAATTGAGGCATTGCTTAACTGGAAGCCAATGTCTGTCAGCGAGCGCAGGTGTGATGGGTGAATGGGCCTTGGTGTGAGTTAGGACACTGGCAGCCGGGTTTTGGATGTCCTCCGTTTATGTGGGGTAGAACATGGGAGGCCAGCCAGGAGTACGTTGGAATAGTCAAGTCTAGAGGTAACTGTTGTGTATGTAACCGTTTACCTTTAAGGGAACTATAGAATGTAACCGTTCGCCTTTAAGAGCACTACTTTAGGGTGGCACTATCTATTGGCTCATGTATACTGTAATACCGATAGTGACCACACCAGTATATAAGGGTTGTGATACGTTAACTAGGGCAGAATCGCCCGAGCCTCTGAATAGTAAAGACGTGTTTTATTTTGTTAACAGTGGAGTCTGTGATTATTTATAATACAACCCACAGACTTAACATTGGCGACGAGTCAGGATTCGAACCCTGCGGCAGTTGTTCCACGGCGGCTTCGTCCGAAGACAGGACGTTGAAGAGAGGTTTCAATCCTCACCAGTCTGGAACCGACAGGCTGGAAGCGACAGGCATTAGGACCCTGAAGCCTCCATAACCTCGTGGGTAAGCCGCAGCGTTGGCTGCAAAGACAGGGCGATCGCAATCCCTGATAAGAGCCGCGGTGAAACGCGCGAGCGGGTAAGCCAGAGCCCGGGAGGGAGCGAGCAAGAGCCGCGCGAGCGGGTGAGCCAGAGGCCGGGGGCCGCTTTCAAGTGCGAGGCGCAGCCGGGCCATCGATCGCATCCGCTGATAAGGCCCGCACTCGGCCTGAAAGTCAGCGTCGGGGAACGGGTGATAACCGCCATTGAAGTGGGCGGAGAGCGCCGAGAAGCGCGGGAAAACCGCCATCGAAGTGGGCGGGGAGAGCGAGAAGCGCGGGAAAGCCGCCATTTTTCGCGGGGAAACCGCTGAAGAAGAAGGAAGAAGCGGGAAACCGCCATCTTGGAAATTATTAAGAATTTCAGGAAAGTAATAAGATTTTTCAGAAAGGCTGGTGTGTTCTCAAGAAGAGAGGGAAAATAAGTATAAGTACAGCAATACTTGTGGTGTTCTCAAGAAGAGAGAAGAAAATTAATAATAAGTAAAGTAATACTTGTACTGTACTCGAAAAGAGAAGAAGATGCCTAAGCGAGGAAATATTAATGATTTTAATGCTGAAATAGAAGACAGGGCCACGTATGGGGAACGCATAGGAATATATTGCGTAGCCATATACGACAAGGCAATAACTTTGTTAAATTCGATGGGAGCAAAAACATACGGGCTCTTGAAACATCTAATAGCACCAGTTAAACCAGTGGACCAGACCTTCGAAGAGATCGTAGCAGTGCTGAAGGATCACTTGAACCCCACACCGTTGATACTGGCTGAACGATTTAAATTTTACGCCAGAACCCAGAGGCAAGATGAAAGCAATGCGGAATACTTAGTCGAACTGCGTAAGCTAGCGAAATACTGCCAGCTTGGAGGGAATTTGACAGAGGCGCTGCGGGACAAGTTCGTATGCGGCTTGGCCAAAGAAGGAACGCAGAAGCGACTCCTGGAGGAAAACGACCTCACACTGGACAGGGCTGTCCTCATAGCTTCATCGCACGAAGCCGCAGTGAAAGGAACGGCGGAAATGCAGCTAAAGGCGGCGGCACTCGGGGTGGACCAAATGACTGCAAGCATTTCCAAATGCTACCGTTGTGGAAAGACAACGCACGACCAGAATCAGTGCTGGTTTAAGAATCAAGAGTGCAGGAAATGTGGCAAACTGGGTCACATCGCGAAGGTATGCAGGTCCAGAAAGAAGACCAACAAACAAAGGAAGCCACCACCACAAGAAAAGTACAACAAGGTGCATCAGGTGGCTGAAAAGAGTTCAGACGAACAAAATTCAGACTCAGACCCAAACAGCCAGGAGTTGGATAGTCTGAGAATCCACAATGTGGGTAAAGTAACTGATCTACAGACGATCTGGGTCACACTAAAAATAGCTGGAGTCCAAGTACGAATGCAGCTGGACACGGGATCAGCTGTATCAGTCATCAACCAAAAGGACTACCACCGACTATTCTCTCACATACCCTTAAGAAATACCAAGTTCGTATTACAGACATACACGGGGCATCGCGTATACCCCATGGGGAAAATAAGAGTCAAGGTGAGAGATAGGGGTAAAGTACACCCAAGAATGAATTTGTACGTACTACCTGAGGGAGGACCACCACTTCTAGGACGGGAGTGGATCAAGAAAATAGACATGGAATGGCACTACCGACAAGCAATGACGAGTGAGGACTCGGTGCAGACAAGCAGCTCAGACTCTGAGCCGGAAGACGATAAGTCCAGCTTATGTATGAAAAACAAGGTTAACATTAACTCACAGACTAAGGTTGGAAAATCGATGGCGTGCATAAAGACAGAGAATTCTGAGTCTGTTCAAGCTACAGACATATGCATTACGGAGGAACACCGGGCTCGAACTCAACGCTATTTCAAAGTACGACAACAATTAGAACAATTAAGTTACCGCCTCGTACAAGAGATGAAAACAATGAAAAAGTTCTATGACACCGAATGGGAGAGTCTGGAAAGACAACAGAACCTACTGGCTCAAGCAGAGAGCGACCATAGAGCCATCGTGACCAATTACCGATCACATCTCCCTGATGATGTTCAGGGGTTAGAATATTTGCATGATCTAGAGATACAGCAGAAGGGCAAATCACGCTGCACTGAGGATTTTGTTCTGCAATTAGAGACGGAGCTAGTGCAGGCAAAGTTAAGAGAAGTTGAATCACAGGGTGCTCTTAAGGAGATGCAGAAACAAATCTTGGACATGGAAAAGAGAAACGCTTCTTTACCTGATGAGAATAATGTGGCCATGTTGCAAGAGGAGCTTATAGGGGCGAAACTGAAAGAAGCTAAGCAAAGGATGTTGGAACTTGCAACGCAGAACCAAATCAGCGGTAATCAGCTATGTCAAGCAGAGAAGGAGTGCAAGGGTCTACATGAGAAGGTGCAATATCTCTCAGCCCAAAATAAGGGACTACTCACTCAGTTAAATGAAAGTAAACGGGAAATGGCTGAGATGGACTGCAAGAATAAAGAAGAGTTGATGGCAGTGAGACTTCGAGAGGCAGATAGCATAGCAGCCTTGGCTGAACTCCAACAGGAAATTGCGAAAGAAACAAATGAAGAGGAATCTTCAGGAAGCCAGGATTTTATTCCAGTTCTTCTCTACGACTCCTTACAAGCAGAGTGCGAGAAGTTGAAAAAACAGTATGAACAGGCCCAGACTACAATTCTGGAGGGGGTTAACTCAGCAACCTCCGAAAAGCTAGTTTCGTTGGAAGTATATGAGCAACTAAAGGTTGAACATGAGCAAGAAGTCCAAAGGCTGCAGGAAATTCTTGAGGAGCTCAGGGCCAAGACAGACTCATCGGTAGAAGTTCCATACATAGATGAGGATGTAGAGGTGAAAGACATGGCAGAACTCATAAAAATATGGAAGGAAGCCCAAGACAAATATGAGGCGGCAATTACCGAGGTTGACCGACTTGAAGAACAGTTTCAACTGGGAATGGGCCCTGAACATGAGCTAGAGAGCATCGAGGCGCAACTTCTCCAAGCACTGGAAGCCAAAGTACAAGAGGAAGAGAAGATGAAAGCATTGGAGAAAATGATGGATGAAATGGAGGAGTACGCTGAATTACGTCCAGGGGAACAGGAGAATGGGGAAACAGCTACTTCAGTAGAAGGATTAAATAGCCTGATAACGAAATCCCTGAAGGAAGGGAAAGGATTGAACGCACAAATGAGGCCAGGAGGGAAGGAAGGGCAGACATCCGAGGAAGAGCAGGATGAATATGATTGCTTGAAGAAGGGTTTTGACCTGTTGAGTGACACCGAATGTTATGAGGATGTGGTCTGCCCAAATTGTGATGGGAACTCCCAAAGTGCTGAAATCCTGAGGAAGCACTTAAGGTCTAAGGAACATAGAGAGTTGGTGGCGCTACAGATGGCAGCCGGGAAAAGAGCTCGGAGAGTTTCAAAAAGGCAGAAAAGAAAAAGAAGAAGCAGAAAATAATAACTGTTTAAAATATTATTACTTCTACTACCTCAGTCCGAACACTACGAAAGGTGCTAAATTTGTAAAAAAAAATCCAGGGACATTATCAAGACAGCCAGTGGGTTGTATAAGTCCGCACTGCTGGTTCAACAGGACGAAAGTACAAGCTGTTTATAAAAAAAAAAGGCTATGGAGGATGCTGTCTGGAACGAATTAATACCAGAGACTGAATTTATGAACTGTTCCCACAGAGACTGAACCTGTAAACTGATTCCACTGAGAGTATGTTTGTAAACTGTTATATGACGTTGACTCCATCGAGAGTATATCTGCAAACTGTTTATATAAAGTTGAAGATTGTATATTTAACGGGATTCTGTAAGTAATAAGCTAGGAAGGGAGGAGTGTTGTGTATGTAACCGTTTACCTTTAAGGGAACTATAGAATGTAACCGTTCGCCTTTAAGAGCACTACTTTAGGGTGGCACTATCTATTGGCTCATGTATACTGTAATACCGATAGTGACCACACCAGTATATAAGGGTTGTGATACGTTAACTAGGGCAGAATCGCCCGAGCCTCTGAATAGTAAAGACGTGTTTTATTTTGTTAACAGTGGAGTCTGTGATTATTTATAATACAACCCACAGACTTAACAGTAACAAAAGCATGGATGAGGGTTTCAGCAACAGATGAGTGGAGACGGGCGATGTTATGGAGGTGGAAATAGGCGGTCTTGGTTATGGCGCGGATATGTGGTCAGACGCTCATTTCAGGGTCAAATATGACACTAAGGTTCCACAAGCTTTACATCACACTAGCAACAGTGTGGTCACTAAGATGTTTCGATTGATTTTCTTCAAACTTCATATCTGTTCATCAGAGTCTATTTTTGTTTAAAACCTGTTAAATGTTTTAAATAGAAAAGCTGCCAACCAGTGGGTGCGTTTCATTATATCAACTCCAAAAATAACCCACTAGTGAATTTTCTGATCAACTTGATATATTAAATTGCATACTGCTGACCAGGGCATATCTCGAGCTCATATCACAAATATGGGTACGTACAAGATGTAGAATGTTCACATCCAATACCAATTTCTGGGCAAATTGAAACAATTACCTCTCTGACACAGGTCATTAGATGCCCCCCTCGCCTGATGAAGCGCAGCAGCAAATATCCTGCATCTCTTCACTTTATTTTCTAATGGGTTTGATAAACTGACTTCCATTTCATTGTTTTGATCTAACTTTTCTTCTGTGAGCGCCATGAAGCACTGATCAGGAAGTTTTACGCATAATAAAAATTCTAAGAACATTAAATGTTATGAATGTTGCTTCTTTTCCAGGATTGGATATAGGGAGAGTCATTATGCCAAAATAAAGGCAGTGTATCCACCCATGTAATCACTGCAAAGGATTAAGATTAAATTATATTGAGCAATTTTGGTTTAGTATGAAGATGATTACAGAATGTGAAGTGCCATCACTGTGATGCATCTGTAGTTTTGAATGTGGGGTGAAAACTGGTGTATATGCATTTTTGTTAATGGTGGATATTGCAATAACATTAGCACAACATTAGTGTTGGGTTATATAGGAGTTTTAATTATCTTCATTTGGTTTTATAGGGAATTTATAGTAAGCAAAGTTCCAAATTTAAAGTTTGAATTTCAGGAGTCCCTTGTGTTTTAAGCAGTGAGTTTCTAGTTTACACTAGAAACTTTGTGAACCCACAGCTATGCAAGTCATTGTGTATGGTACATCGGCGAGACCATGCAGACACTGCGACAACGGATGAACGGACACCGCGCAACAATCGCCAGGCAGGAGTGTTCCCTCCCAGTCGGGGAACACTTCAGCAGTCAAGGACATTCAGCCTCCGATCTTCGGGTAAGCATTCGCTAAGGCGGCCTTCGAGACACACGACAACGCAAAATCATCGAGCAGAAACTGATAGCCAAGTTCCGCACCCATGAGGACGGCCTGAACCGGGATCTTGGGTTCATGTCACGCTACATGTAACCGCACCTGACGTAGGGTCATCCAGACTCGGGTCATCGTTGGCTTGTTCTCTCTACACAGATGCGGCCGGACCTGCTATGATTTCCAGCAAAAAAAATGTTTTTTGTCTTTTTTTGTTTTTCATACAGACCCCAGCATCTGCAACATTTGACCCCTTGTGACCCCACCTCATTGCTCTTTGATGTAATGTTTTCCTGACTGACCTGTTTGGACACCATTTACACCTTTGATTGCTGTGATTATCTCTCTGCCGAGGTGTGATAAATGGCAGTTAGAAAGATTACCTGTAAACATCTGACATTATTCTCTGACTATATAAGCTGTGTTTTTATGCATCTCTCCACTTCACCTGACGAAGAAGCAGTGCTCCGAAAGCTTGTGATTTCAAATAAAGCTGTTGGACTATAACCTGGTGTTGTGTGATTTCTTACATAAAGGAAAAAGGGTTAACTTGATTTGAAATATTGAACCACTCCTAACTGTTACGGATCAGCTTAGTGCCTCTTTCCCTTCTGAGAAGGTACTTTTTCCTCTCATTCCTCCTTTTCAGGATCACGCTGTTTCTTTCACATGCAAGAGCGTCTTTCTCTTTCATGTGTGTGAGAAGTGGTCTGAGCCACAAAAGTTGGCCAATCTTTACTCGCCCCCTCTCCATGATGAGCTGACGGAAGGCATTGCTTTAGCTAACCAAGGACCTAGCTGAGAGCTGGCAAACACAGCCAGTGACAGCAGGAGGGTTTGACTCTGTCAAAGCTGGGGCATGAACTTGTGGTACAGGTGTTCTATTTAATACTGTACATGCGTGCAGCCATGGATGAGCAGAAGATTGTTGTGCATTCTTTTTAACAATCTTGTGTGCTGTTTTATTAAGAGCTTTACATTTTAGAAAAATGAAATCTGCATGACGTCTTCAATTTTTCAGCTGTTGACTAAATGAGGAATTTGGGAATGTGCATTAAAGCCGCCCTCTTTCTCCACCCCCCCCCCCCACCTCCCATTTTCAACACTAAGGACAATCCATGTAAAACTCAAACAACTGTCACAATTCTTGTAAGGAAACCAATTAAAATACCTGCCAAAGTCTTAAGTATCTGAAACAGAATAGTTTTCTGACATTCACGCTGCAAGATTAGGGTAAATCAGGTGATCTAGTATTTTAGATCGCAAGATAATTATGGAAGGTGGAGAAGGATTTTGATCTTGGTCTTTATACATGTCCTTGAGATCCCCATGGCCTATATCGTTGACCATGTTCTCTTCAACCTCTTCCTTCACTCCACTCTACCAAGTGCCTACCCTCTCTAATGTTACTTTACATCTTAAAAAAAAAAAAACACCTGCAAACTGTTTCCCTAGTGTTCGCTCAAACTCTGACCTCTCCCAACTCTGCCAATGACTGACATCTTGGTCAATCCTGTTCATAACCTCCTCCAGCTCATTCTTCTCATCCATGAAGTCTAACACCACCTCCTTCGTTACCCCCTCATTCCAGTCCTGACTACTGTACCTATTTTTCACCTCAGCCCCATGCTTGCTGACATCAATTCTCCTCTAACACTATCCTTACCTCCTGCAAAACCTTCCTCAACAAACCCACCCTAACTCCCTCGAATATCTCCAACTATTGCACTATCTCAAACCTTTTTTATCTCTCCACTCTTCGTTTCCTTCAGCCCCTCTATGCCCTTGGCGCCTCTCCCATCAATTTCCTCAGCTGCCAACTTGAGTCGAGGTGTGGAATACTGCCCAACCTTGAATCATAGAAATTTACAGCACGGAAGGAGGCCATTTCAGCCCATTGTGTCAGCGCCGGCCAATAGAGCTACCCAGCCTAATCCCACATTCCAGCTCTTAGTCCGTAGCCCTGTAGGTTACGGCACTTCAAGTGCACATCCAAGCACTTTTTAAATGTGATGAGGGTTTCTGCCTCTACCACCCTTTCAGGCAGTGAGTTCCAGACCCCAACCACCCTCTGGGTGAAGAAATTTCTCCTCAAATCCCCTCTAAACCTCCTACCAATTACTTTAAATCTATGGCCCCTGGTTGTTGACCCCTTTGCTAAGGGAAATAGGTCCTTCCTGTCCACTCTCTATCTAGGCCCTTCATAATTTTATACACCTCAATTATAGGTCTCCCCTCAGCCTCCTCTGTTCCAAAGAAAACAAACCCAGCCTATTCAATCTTTCCTCGTAGCTAAAATTCTCCAGTCCAGGCAATATCCTCGTAAATCTCCTCTGTACCCTCTCTAGTGCAACCACATCTTTCCTGTAATGTGATGACCAGAACTACACGCAGTACTCTAGCTGTGGCCTAACTAGTATTTTATACAGTTCACAGAATCACAGAAACCCCACAGTGCAGATAGAGGCCATTTCGGCCCATCGAGCCTGCACCGACACATATCCCACCCGATCCCCGTAACCCCTGCACCAACACATATCCCACCCTATCCCCGTAACCCCACGTATTTAACCTCCCTGCTATGCCTTAGCTAATAAAGGCAAGTATTCCGTATGCTTTCTTAACCACCTTATCTACCTGTCCTGCTACCTTCAGGGATCTGTGGACCTGCACTCCAAGGTCCCTTTGTTCTTCTACTCTTAAGTGTCCTACCATTGAATGTGTATTCCCTTGCCTTGTTAGCCCTCCCCAAATGCATTACCTCACACTTCTTAATTCACATCTGCTCCATACCAAAACTGCTTTTTCCACTTCCACAACGTCGTCTGCTACCGCTACCATCTTTTCCCTTCCACTGCTGTAATCCTAGTCCATTGCTTCATCGCCTCAAGACTAGAATTCTCTAATACCCAGCTAGCTGGCATCTTGCCTCAACTCTTTAAGATACAACTTCTGAAAAATGAAGTTCTGAGTCCTCTCCCACGTTCTGATTTCCCTAATCCTCACCAGGCTTCACTGGCTCCCTAGTGTATCAATTTCAAAATTCTTCTCCTTGTTTTCAAATCTCTCCATGGCCTAATCCCATCCTACCTTCGTGATACCATCTTATTTCCCCTCCACTCCCCAATACTGGAATGCACTGCCCTTGTTCCTTCCACTCCACCATTGGCAGTAGCTCATTCACCCACTACATTTGTGCCTCTAACTTTGTACCTGGTTCTCTCTGCCTTACTGCCTCTACCCCTACTTTCAAAACCTCAACAAAACCCTCCTCTTTGACTATGCCCCTGGTTCCCCATTCTAACCTTCCTGTTCTTCTCTTTCTCCCGCCAACCCAACCCTTCCTCGGGGGCACTTTATAAATGCAAGTTGTTGTTGCCAAATGTGTATTCACTTGGTGTTGCATGACCCTGTCTTCAATTGGCCGCACTCTTCCATGCAGAACGTGGGGTCATGCCAAGGCTTGTAATAGTCCAGGACATGTGGTCACTGGCACAGATGCTGTGACTTCTATTAAATTCTATTAAGCAGGACTGAAAATGCTTAGCACTCCGTTGAGAGTACCTGTGAAATAAATTAAACAAACTGTCTTTTATTCTTCTCTGTGGAAGAGAAGGTAAGCTAAATTTCTGTAACATATTCTCAGGAACTAGCAGCCCTAATGGCTTTGCAGTGCTTTTTTAAAATAGCTGCACAAAATGCTGGTTAAGCTGATGGGGGTTAGATGAAGAAGTGTGGAAGGAGGCTTGTGTGGAGCATCAACACCGGCATAGACCAGTTGGGCCGAATGGCCTGTTTCAGTGCTGTATGTTCTATGTAAAATACTTGACCACAAGTATATTTTTAAAAAGTTAAATTAGGGTTAATCGGTTATTCCAAATAGGTTTTCATCAGTAGGTGATGTAATGCTGTAGTTTGTCAGAATACACCACTATGTGACATCATTATGATAAGAATATGTAACTCTTCAAGCTCTCTTCCTCTCCAATTAAAGCTTAGCTAAATACTCTAATTGGCAGGTTGAAGATTTTATTACTTGAAAGAAAGGAAGTGCAATGCTCTTTTTTAAAAAGAAACAAAAGCATAATATAACCAGTATTAAATTTCCATTTATAGGCTCAAACTATTTTGCATGCAAGAAATTACTTTCAGATGTAGTGGCTGTTATAATAGACATTTTACACACAGCAATTTCACAGAAATCTCAGATTAATTAATCTGTTTTGTAGAGGTGGTTGAGATAGGAATATAGACCAGGATACCAGAAGAATTCAGGTCATCGACCTGAAACGTTAACTCTGTTTCTCTCTTAGCAGATGCTGCCTGACCTGCTGAGTATCTCCAGCATTTTCTGTTTTTATTTCAGATTTCCAGCATCTGCAGTATTTTCTTCTTGTACCAGAAGAATTTGTTTGAATAATGCTACTGGATCTTTTAACATTCAATGCAGA
Organism: Somniosus microcephalus; assembly: GCF_052327205.1. Classification (NCBI taxonomy): domain Eukaryota; kingdom Metazoa; phylum Chordata; class Chondrichthyes; order Squaliformes; family Somniosidae; genus Somniosus; species Somniosus microcephalus. The sequence continues at coordinate 167,304,442 of NC_140998.1, read as the reverse complement.
GCCTTGGTTTAACATCTCATCCAAAGATGGCACAAGCATCATACTTCCGTATTGCATTGGATTGTCAAGCTAGATTATTCACTCAAGTCCTAGAACAGGGTTTGAACTCGTAGCTCTTTGATTCAGAGGCAGAAGTGCTACTGTTTGAGCTGAAGTATTGGAAAAAATCTTTATAAATGGTGGAAGTTTCGTGACTAGATTGACTTTCAATGATACCGTAAATGTTGTATACTGTAGCCTCATTGGAGTTGAAATTACAGCTGCACTGAATATTCAAGAACAAGAAACAAATCTTTCTTTTGTGCACAGATTGCATCCTTTAGAATTTACTTAAATGGATTTGAAAAGTTTTCCTATCTGAAAGATATTCCCTAAAGTTAACGATGGAAGCAGTGCAAGTAAATTTCATTGAAAGAGTTCATTGCTCGACACTGCATCATCCCGAATTATTATGCCTAGTGGTAATTACTTGAGCTTTTCTTTCCTGTTAAAGGTTCATTAACATTCTGCGCTTCAGTTTCCTGTCTGTGATTTTATAATAGATGAGCATTAAAAATTATATCTGTGTACTTCAACAATACTTCTACTGCAAGACAGTTAAAAACAAAGATACAATTTGCAAGTTATTGCACCCCAGAGTCCTGACTGGGTATTCTGTGCTGACTCATCCCCAACATAATATAGGCAGCAAAGATACTTTATTAAAAACTAGCTGGGGAGCCCCGCGTTGCGAGGGCAATTTTGGGGCGCTTGGTCTCCCTGCCCCTGTGTGTCCCACCTCTCCCTGTCATGTCCTCTCCCTGTCCTCTCCCCTCTCCCTCTCCCCTCCCCTCTCCCCCTCCCCTCCCCTGTCTCCCTCCCTCCCTCCCCTCACCCACCCCCACACCTCCACTCCCCTCTCTCCGGCCCCTCCTCCTGCCTAGCGCCTGAGGTCTAGTGCCATTGCGATAGCGGCCGTGCGGGGCCTAGCGCTTAAGGCGCGGTCGGGTTCTGAGGCCGGGAAGGACCGGAGCTGAGGTCCCCCGCGTATCGCGCGGCTGATGGACGGCCGCTGCGGGCGGGCGGCGCATGCGCGGTCAGTGCGGGCGGCGCGAGGAGCAGGCAAGGGCGGCTTGGCGGCCGTTAGCGAGCGGGAAACCTCGGGCGGCCCGCCCGCGCTCCGTCCGCGACACCGTGAAACCTGAGAGGGGGAAGTAGAGAGAGGGGGAAGAGAGAGAGAGAGAGAAATTTTTTGAGCTTCAGGCCCCGAGTCCCCCCTGCGCGAGGGTGAGGAGGAGGGGGGGGGGGGGGTTGCTAAACACAATATAAAACTCAAATAAATTGTTAATTAATTCCCTAACACACAATTCAAATATTTACCTTACTTCCCTAACACACTGAAAGTGTGGGGAAAAAATCATGAAAAATCAAGATGGCGGCCACTCACCTCGGTTCAGAAGGATAAGGCCCGCCCACACACGCACCGATTGGTCGACCGGTCAGGTCACCGAAGCGTAGGATTGGTCAATTGTCGAGTCACTCGACCTTCAACTGTAGGAAGGAACCCGCCGTCCGATTGGTCGACCTCGACGTCACACGGTCGCTAATGAGATGCTAATGAGCGGAAGGCTGAACGTTTTTCGGATACCGCGGGCGGGATTTTTGTGCGGCCGAAACGTAAATACGCCTATGACCGGTCCGGAATCGCAAGCTTTCTTTTGAGGCGACGCGTGCGTCGGTACGCTCTGTAACTTTCAAACGTATAGAGAACGGACAGACAGACAGACAGACAGAAGAGCCGCTTTATATATATATATAGATTTAAAGAACATTTTGAAACCATTTGTTTTTCAAGTTATTGACTTGTTCTTGAAAGCCTGTCATTTGTTACAGTAATATGATTTGCATGTACAATTGCAGATTCATTTTTGGACAATAATACTTTGAATTACTTCTTGTAGGCTGATCCGTGCGGCTTTTTGTAATTTGATGAAAATGGTGCCCATTTTTTAACCTAATTCTATAATGCAAACAGGCAGCAAAGTTGATCTACTTGTGTTAAATATGACAGTAAATTATTAGTACAGCACAACAATTTATTCCAATTCACGATATTCAGTCCATTTAGGACCCGGAGAGTTTCTGGAGAATCACATGTTCATACCATCTGTGCAAATTCAAGATTTATTTGAATTGATCAATTGCATTAGCTTGACATTTTTATGATGGAGGTGTGGGGGGAGATGGAAGCTATTAGCTTTCCTTAATATTATCATGTCCCCCTCAAATAATGAGCTAGTACCTTAAAATTCTTGTTCCTGATGACCTTGATTCTTGTGTTTAAATAAAGCACCCAGGTTTGGTTCGAAACGGTTTGCGGTTTCAGAAATATTTTTCCCAAGAGGCAAGCTCTTCGGGGCAAAATCATTAACCTCAAGGGGTGCTAATATTAAATCTTCATGGTCCATCAGCCTGTATTATCTCTATATTTGAACATCAGCTTTTGATTATAATCTCATGTTATGAGTGCATGTCTCATATGAAAGCAGTATCCTTCAGTGTTAACTGCTAATAAGGATTGGTGCTAGTTTTTCATACCTGTTCCTAATGAAAAATGGTCTTTATTCTCGTGTGCGATTCTCGCTATAGTTCACATGACAGTTTTAAGTTGATTCTGGTTGGCTTTCAAACTAGAAAATAAATCTGCAGCACAATTCTCCATTTTGTATTCTAAAGAAATGAAGTCAACACTAGGATGGCAAGGACACTGTATCCTTATGTCATTAAATGTGGATTTTTTTTTGTGTTCGTGCTCTGGTACCACATCAGGAAAGACTAAAACCCAACTTCTGTATTTCTCCCCAAATCTCTGCGTTATTTCCACAAGAGCGCGAGAGCTAAGTAGACCATATGAAGTAGAAAGGGTAACGGTGAGGTTGCATGCTCAATTTCCTGCTTTTGTGTACCCAGAGTTGCAGAATATTGGAAATTCTAAACTGAAGCTGAAAATGTGCTGTGATGTCTTGTTAGAATTTGTGCCTTGTATTTGTAGCAAAATATCTGGTTATTATTTTAATGTGGCTGATTACATTTTTGTTCAATTCGTTAACTTGTACCTTAATTTACAGATGGTACATGAATTTACCTTAATTACATTTATTTATACACAAGAATTTAAGCCCACCTTCTCAAAAAATATGATGGATATATATTTGATACATAAGTTAACTGGTCTTACTGATGCAAATTTCACTGTCTTCGGTTATGTTTTCTAGATTTATGTTTATTTTTATTCATATACTAGCGGACCCCCTGCTCACAGGCCATCCGGTGTCTGGCGCACAATAGTGAAATTTAGCTGCTAATATTACTGACCCTTTAAGCTGGATCTGAATTGCACCTGCCCTAATTCTGCAGCGCTGAAAGTTGGTGCGATACTGCTCAGCATTAGCTTTGCATTATCCCGCTCGCGATGACTTGCTTGAATAGATATGATAAACTTGTTTTTATAGCACATTTTGCCAGTAGGAATTAGCCTAATATTTACACTTCTATCAAGTGTTTTAAAGAATGCTCATCCCCAGTATAGTTACAGGTGGTGATTGTGTGAAAATAACACATTTAAAAGCAAGGATTTATCAAAACGAATACAGGTAAAAAGAAATGCTTCCTCACTGAAAGAGGCTTTTCCTCTTTAATTTCTGAATACAGGAAGCTCGTCAGAAATCTTACACGGTTACTCTTACTTATTACTTCATCTCCATCAAAAAAACAGCAGTGTTCATCATACTGTATCTGCCAGTATAATTTGCTGAAGTTGATTTGGATTTCTGAAGTCAGTTACAATGAAAGAGTCATAGTCATACAGTTATACAGCACAGAAAGAGGCCCTTCAGCCCATCATGTCCACGCCGGCCATCAAGCCCTGTCTATTCTAATCCCATTTTCCAGCACTTGCTCCGTAGCCTTGTATGCTATGGCGTTTCAAGTGCTCATCTAAATGCTCCTTGAATGTTGTGAGGGTTCCTGCCTCTACCACCCTTTCAGGCAGTGAGTTCCAGATTCCAACCACCCTCTGGGTGAAAAAGTTTTTCCTCAAATCCCCTCTAAACCTCCTGCCCCTTACCTTGAAACTATGCCCTCTGGTTATTGACCCCTCTACTAAGGGGAAAAGTTCCTTTCTATCCACCTTAACTATGGCCTTCATAATTTTGTACACCTCAATCAGGTCCCCCCTCAGCCTTCTCTGCTCCAAGGAAAACAAACCCAGCCTGTCCAGTCTCTCTTCATAGCTGATGCGCTTCAGCCCAGGTAACATCCTGGTGAATCTCCTCTGCACCCTCTCTGTGATGAAATATTTCCATTCATCACTGCCTGTGACTGAGATCGGTTTCAGTGTCATTTCCCTTCCCCCAGACCTCATTGTATTGTGTACTGGAATGTGCTGTGTGTAGGGCTCCGCCCATACCTGGCCCCGTTTGTAAGCTAGCTTCAGTCTAGCCCCAATCTCCAGAAGGACGACATCTCTCTCGCTTACGTGTTTCGTTCTAAGTTAATAAAAGCCTTGTTTTGTTCTGCTACCTTCGAGTCTCGGAATTATTGAGGCACATCACTCCAATGCAATCACATCCATCCTATAGTGTGGTGACCAGAATTGCACACAGTATTCCAGCTGTGGCCTAATTAGCGTTTTGTACAGCTCCATCATAACCTCCCTGCTCTTGCCTTCATTAGCCGAGGCATAGAATATAAGTATCCCATATGCCTTTTTAACCACCTTATCTACCTGTCTTGCTGCCTTCAGGGATCTATGTACATGCACACCAAGGTCCATCTGATCCTCTGTCCTTCCTAGGGTCCTACCAAGGTCCATCTGATCCTCTGTCCTTCCTAGGGTCCTACCATTCATTGTGTATTCCCTTGCCTTGTTAGTCCTTCCAAAGTGCATCACCTCACACTTTTCATGGTTAAATTCCATTTGCCACTGTTCTGACCAACCCGTCTATATCGTCCTGTAGCCTGAGGCTTCCCTCCTCGCTATTTACCACTCCACCAATTTTAGTGTCATCTGCAAACTTACTGATCATACCTCCTACATTCATATCTAAATCATTAATGTACACTACAAACAGCAAAGGACCCAGTACCGATCCCTGCAGTACACCACTGGACACAGGCTTCCAGTCACAAAAACAACCTTCGACCATCACCCTCTGCCTCCTGCCACTAAGCCAATTTTGGATCCAATGCAAGTGGAGACTAATTTTGTCCCTCAGAATTTTTTCCAATAATTTCCCTACCACTGATGTTAGGCTCACTGGCCTGTAATTCCCTGGTTTATCCCTACTACCCTTCATGAATAATGGTACAGGTAGACTACCTTTTATCCGAACTTCCGAAAACCGAAACCCTCTAAAAACCGAAGGTTTTTTCGTTCAGAGTAAGTCGTGTGCACGACATGACCAGAGTGGCGCACGACTTACGCTGAGCAGAGGGTCAGCGTAAGTCGTGCGCACGACCCCGACCCCCGCCGACGGACCCCCGCCGACCCCCCCCCCCCCCCGACGACCCTGACCCCCGCCGACCCACCCCCGACAAATTTCCCAGTCTTATAAAATACCTTCCGAAATTTTCCGAAAACCGAAACACGGCTAGTCCCGAGGTTTTCGGATAAAGGATAGTCTACCTGTACTACGTTAGCTGTTCTCCAGTCCTCTGGCACCTCCCTGTGGCCAGAGAGGTTCTGAAAATTTGTGTCTGAGCCCCTGCAATCTCCTCCCTTGCCTCACACAGCAGCCTGGGATACATCTCGTCCGGGCCTGGGGATTTATCCACTTTTAAGCCCGCTAAAACCGCTGGTACCACCTCCCTCTCAATACTAATTTGTTCAAGTATATCACAATCCCCCTGCCTTATTTCTATGCCTACATCATCCTTCTCCATCGTGAACACAGATGCAAAATATTCATGTAAAACCTCACCTACATCTTCCGGCTCTACACACAGTTTGCCATTTTGGTCCCTAATGGGCCCTACTCTTTCCCTGGTTATCCTCTTGCCCTTAATATACTTATAATAAAACACCGTGGGATTTTCCTTTATTTTGCCCGCCAGTGTCTTTTCATGCCCCCTCTTCGCTCTCCTAATTTCTTTTTTAAGTACCCCCCTGCACTTTCTATACTCCTCTAGGGCTTCCACTGTTTTTAGTCCTTCGTATCTGCCAAAAGCCTCCCTTTTTTTTCCTAATCCATTCTTGTATATCCCTTGACATCCAAGGTTCCCTGGGCTTGTTGGTCCCACCCTTGACCTTTACGGGAATATGTTGGCGTTGTACTCTCTCCTTTCTGAAAGACTCCCACTGCTCTGATGTGGATTTTCCTACAAGTAGCTGATCCCAGTCCACTTTGGCCAGATCCTGCCTTATCATATTAAAATCGGCCTTCCCCCCAATTTAGAACCTTTATTTCCGATCCATCTTTGTCCTTTTCCATGACTACCTTAAATCTCTCCGAATTATGGTCACTGTCACCAAAATGCTCTCCTACTGAAACTTCTACCACTTGCCCGGCTACATTGCCTAGAATTATTTCCAGTACCGCCCCCTCTCTTGTAGGGCTTTCTACATGCTGGCTCAAAAAGCTCTCCTGGATGCACTAAGAATTCCGCACCCTCTAAGCCTTTCACACTCGGACTATCCCAGAGAATGGAATCTTCAAGTGCCTGAACTCAAATAATCAGTATGTGCTAACCTTTTGGTAATTTCACAAAATAAGTCATTTTTAAAATCTGCATGAGGATGAAAATCTGCTCCAATAGATTTGGAATTATGAACATATGAAAAAGATGGGCAGGAAAAGACCAGCTGGTCCAGCAAGCCGGCCCCACACGCGATGCTGGAGCATCATGTCTAGACACTTCCTAACAACCCCTCCTGCTGCCATGTAATTTCCTGGGAGAGGGGAAAAGAGAAAAGCTCTGGGGCAATAAGGGAAAAAGTACTCTGGAAAATTCCTCTCCGACCCCCTCAGAGGTGAGCAAAACCAGTCCAGGAGATCCCATGGTCCATGTGTTTAAAACCACTTACCTTCTATATGATGCGATCTCTGCCCCAGTCACGAACTGGTCCGGTTCCCTCCAAAGGCAGGCAGAGAGTCCGCACCCACCACACCAGCTGGCAACGTATTCCAGCGACTCACTGCTCTCTGGGAAAAGAAGAACCGTCTAACATCCAGTCTATTCCTACTGTTGCATGTACCCCGGTCCTCCCCAAACTGTCAAAGTGGAATAACCTATCAATAGGCACGCTATCCAACCTTTATTTTATAAACCTCTATCAGGTTACCTCTAAGGCTGCTCTAAAGCAAACTGACCCTGCACCTTAATTTGATCTGAGTAACTAAGGTTCTTTAAGCTAGGAATTGATCTCGTAGCTCTCCTTTGTACCTTTTCCAAGGCCACTATCATCCATCATGAGAGGGGACCAACACTGGGTACAATACTCCAGATGCAGTCTAACCAGAGACCTGTATTGTGTTTTTTTTGTGTGTAACTTTATTTTCATACAATACAGATGGAGGTGCAGGAAAACTTTTTTTTATCTGGGACCGGCGTGGTGCCGATTTATCCAAAAGTCCGGATTACAGAGAGGTATAGTAAAAGGTACGAGAGCCCCGTACACGGCCACAGATCCAGGTGTCCCTGCAACAGGTGCGGGAACCCCGGCCACAGACCAAGCGTCCCTGTTGCACAGCAACAGGTGCAGGAACCCCAGTTACACGGCCACAGATCCAGGAACGGCCACTAACATGAAGTAAAACTTACCTGAACCTACTCCTGAATTTTGCCGGTTAACAGAGATTTCCGGTTATTTAGGTGCCGGTAAATCAAGAGTTTCCTGTAGTATAACAGAGTTTCAGCTTTTCTTGGCACTCTTTCACCTGGAGCAGAAAGTTGTAGGTTTGATCCCTACACTAGGGCTAGAACCCATAATCTAGGCTGACCCTCCAGTGTCCTAGCCTATGTTCCTCCTTGCACCAGCACCAACAAAATCAGATTTGCTTTTTATTAATCTCACTGTTTGTGGGGTTTTGCACTGTGCAAAATAGCTGACACATTTGCCTACATAATAACATTGAGTGCAATTCGAAATAATTCATTGTGCATGAAATGCCTTGAGACATGAGACATAATCTTGTACAGAAATGCACTAAGGGAGAAAATTCTGAAATATAGATGACAATATATGCAGAGCTAACACTTCATCCCTTCCCTCAATTTTCTCCCCTTTTCTTCTTTCCTCTTCTGAAGCATGAACTCTTTCTGGGGTATTGTTCCATGAGTCCCAACAGTCTTCTGATAGTTCACCCAAATAACCATGTAGGCTGTGAGCCTAACCAGTCAGCATTGACATGCTGCTTTACTGTAGGGGGGCATCACAGTTGATCCTGATTTTGTCCGTGCCCACGTGCACTTTCAAACAGGAGTGGGAAGCCTGGCTGATTTATCTCATTCCTACCCCAAGCACACTGAGGTGAATCTTGGCGCCCAAATGCTGCCCCATCTAGGAGCAGCTAATTCCCCACAGACGAGGAGAGCCAATACTTTGAAAAAATGGGAAGATGCAGTCGCTTGTCTATCACAGGGCCAAATATATTAAGAGATTTGCAAACAAATTGAATTCATAAGTGGTTAAGTAAATAAGCAGTGAAATGTCATCCATGATGAAGGGACATTGGTTGCAGAAAATGTCTGGCCCGTGTCCAGGCTGAAATCCCATCCAACAGTCAACCAGTTTCGCATGGAGAAGATGAGAAAGATCTGCATCTGGTACCCAGTGCCTCAAAATATATTCGAAGAGGTTGAGGGAGGTTTTAGAAGTAGGCAAGTTAACTTATGATTTGCATCAAGTCTGTTTCACTTAATTCTACTCCAGAAAATGAGGCCGCATTAGGAAGGAAATTATTTTCTAGTGCTTCTGTTCACTGAATCCTCTCTAGTACCCACCTTGTAGACACCGTGTTTGCTCTTCTAAAGTCTCAACTTTAATTATAATACTTAGTCAATATAAATATCCAGCAACCGCAAGATCCCAAGTTGAATGCTGAATACAGGAAACTTTGTGATATCCAGCACTGACGGGACCGGCGTGTTGCCGATCTATCAAAACTGCCGGACATACAAAGTTAATGTTGAAGCATACGGAGGTTTTCATCTCCGTATCTGACAACAAACACTGTTGCTTAGCAACAGCTTCTAAAGAGTCGGCTGCAGCTGCAAGCGTCTAGCTGAAACTGTTGCTATAGCTACAGACCTTGCAGTGGCTGACTGGGGACAAAAAAAGAACGAGATCTTAAAAAAAACTTACAGAAAATGGCTCCTGATTTTTGCCGTTAGATCGAGTATTCCGGACATACAACCTCCGGATAAACCGAAGTTTCCTGTAGTATTTTCTCCAGTACCATGCTTCAGCTTGTATTAAACAGTTACTTATTAAGTTGATGGAATTGTTGGAGGGAGGGAACTGAATGGTATCTCAGTAAGCAGTGTTTGCTGAAGTTTATACTGCTGGAGGTTAATTGTTTTTACATACTCTACAGTGTTGGGCACCTTTTATTGACAATAGAAGAACATGCCAATAGAACAATGTGTGTTTGTGTGAGAGAGATTGACCCATGTTGTGATGAGAAGTGCCAATGCTAGGCAAATAGAAATAATACTATGTATTACCTGCATTTATTACTAACCGGAATGAAGTAATACAACAAGAGTGTTTTTTTAACATTTTCTCCTGTCATCTGTAAAGGTGGTGACTCATGCTGGAGTACAGTTCGGTGGGTACCAGCAGGCCTTCAGGAACTCGCCCAAGTGGCCATTCTTCACCTCCAAGTTGTGTTACAGCTTAATTTTTTGTAGGAAGTATCATTTTGCCGAATCTGTGCTGTACTCCCCCCACCCAAAGTCCAATACATCCTGAGGTGCTGTACCCAAAACTGAGCGCCGTACTCCAGATGGGTTCTGACCCAGGCTCTGTACAACTGAAGTATCACTTCTTCCCCTTTGTATTCCAGCCCCCTCGAGATAAAGGCCAACATTCCATTAGCCTTTTTGTACCTGTGCACCAGCTTTTCTTGATTTGTGTACCTGGACACCCAAATCCCTTTGTTCCTACACCGGTTCTCGTCTCTCGCCATTACTACAATATTCTGATTCGTCGTTCCTGGATCCAAAGTGGATGACCTCTCATTTCCCCACATTGAACTCCATCTGCCACAGTTTTGCTCGCTCACTCACTTAATCTGTCTGTCACTTCATAATTTCCTGCTCCCATCTACAGAACTTACTGCGACTCCTAACTTGGTGTCATCTGCCAACTTGAATATACAACACTCTTCCCTGGGGAACAGCACTTATCACACCCTGCCGATCAGAGTACGTTCCCCTTATATTTACACTCTATCTCCTACCTCCCAACCAATTGTCAATTTTTTTTTCCAACATCCAAATTTTCGTGATTTAGGAATATTTTGATGCAGAATGGATGATGCTGTATTCTGAGTAGGTAATTGGTAGCGGAATGGTTTGCACAGAAAAATGACCATCAGAAGCTGCTTCAAGCAAAACTACGTATTCCTTGTCATTTTTAATAATAAGGCTGGTATAGATTATTTCTATAGTCCTTGACAAACTCCTGTGACTTGAGTATTGAGTTGACTCAGACTAAAAGATTTCATTTTATGCATACATATCCAGATGCTGCTTTTGTACTATCCAGACCATAAAATAAATATAGTTTCAAATGTAATTGATCTGTTTTTAGAGTTTACTAAGAAAATGGGAACTTGCTAGCTTAACAGGTTTGTATGATGTATATTTCTTGTTGGTGTGGATTACTGGTAAAGTAAAGGCGCATTATATTGTAACGTCACCTGTTAAACTGTTTAGACGAATGTCTGGTAAAATGACGCGTGACCTGTGTTGTAAGAACATCAAAATAAGGTGGTTATGTTTAACCTAAGCTTCTAGCCTATGTGTTTGTCATTGATAATTAATAGACTTCGTGGGCATATAAAAGGATAAATTCTTGTAAATATTACTAAATCTTAAGAGCATTTCATCCAACTCTGCAGTTTATGAATCAGCTCAGGGCAAATTCTTCTAGCATCACTGAGACTGGATAATTTCAATTGTTGAATAGGCTTATGCTTCATCTACTATAGTTTTCCATTCTTACCATTGATGTTTAGTAGCCCATGGACTATTGTACGATTCAGAATCAACAGTACTGCCTAATTCTCCCAAGAGTGCACTCTGCGATTGAAGAAGTGAAATTAATGCTATTGGATTATGTCTGGGGCTTGTCAATTATTGCAATTTCCGGTTGTGTAGTATCTGCACCATGTTTCAACTTTTGTCGCATCCTCTCATAAGTGAAATTGCTGATGGAGATTTTTTTCCCCTCTTTACAATAGGGAAGGATCACGTTTGTAGATTTATTGGCTGTGGAAGAAATGACCGATTTAATTACGTTGTTATGCAGCTGCAGGTTAGTTTATTTAAAAAGCACTATCTACATGTTAATGTACCGATAACTAAAAGTTTCTTTTTCACCTTGTTCTTGAAGTACCCAGTTTCTAATGCAGCTCAGAGCAGGGCCATTTAATGCATTTGTCTTTATTCTAAATATAAATAAAATAATTTATTACAACTAATGTTTTCTTAACATATGTCTGTGGAAATGTATTTGATTTGTGTTTAGTTGAATGAAACTACTTTTGTAATGGTCAGAATTTCTTTTTGAAGTGTTGAAGTTTAATTTGCTGTAATGCAAAATACCCTTTTACTGTTTGCCTTTATACTTTGCATTGTTTGCAGAGTCTCTAACCTCTGCAATTTCCTTATTCCACTATTAGTTTGTATTAAATTGTCTAACATATTACCAAAACATAAGGCCAGATAACCTAATTGTGTCTTTTACCTAGAGTCTGGAGCCGATGCCACCCTCCAGTTGAGTGACCTCAATAATATACTTGGAATAGGATAGTACTGTCAGAAAGGCACTCTTCTAGTTGCTTACAAACCATGCATACGAGGTCACTGCTGTGTATAGAGCGCCATTTTGCATACTAGCAAAGATACTGTACTGCGAAAATGCAGTTTTTACTTAACATAATTTTGAGCAGTCCTGATAGATGCCATCTTGAAGAAATTCTACTCCCATCCTCATTTAGTATTGCTCTGTTTTTCTCTCCCTTCCTATACATTATTCCCCACCTGAGAAGTTGGGTAGCTGACCTGCTCCTGCCTTTTTCTAACTAGCAAGTGAGGTCCACTTGTTTCCTTGCTTCCTTTGGTGAAGCACCTGGCCTCAACTCAGTATGTTTCCCTGGCCCAACAATTGAGATTGCAAAAGCAAAATGCTGCAGATGCTGGAAATCTGAAATAAAAACAGAAAATGCTGGAAATACTCAGCAGGTCAGGCAGCATCTGTGGAGAGAGAAACAGAGTTAACGTTTCAGGTCGATGACCCTTCGTCAGAACCAGTCTTCGACCTGAAACGTTATCTCTTTTTTTCTCTCCACAGATGCTGCCTGACCTGAGTATTTCCAGCATTTTCTGTTTTAATTGAGATTGCAAACTTTTATTGCTTGTCTCGTTTGGAGGTGTTTCATCTGTCTTTTGTACCTCTGTAGTTGGGCCTTCCATATAGAGGAAGAAAAAAAGTGATGTCTCACACAAGTGAATCATATGATGTGATGTGATGTTGGTGGCATTTTGTCTTTTTCTTCTCTTCCCCTTCTCCCCCCCCCAGGCCATACCCTTCTGCCACTCCAGTTCTCTGATTATAAACCGCCTGCAGAAGAAACATTTTGGGCTGGTGGCGGCGGGGGGAGAGCAGAAACACCTGGAGGAATTGTAGGGGAGGAGCAGGCAATGAGAAGCTCTGAGCTTTTCATATACTATGCACTGTTTGTACAGCCTTGATGCAGGCAGAATTTGCCAGTTGTCAGCGGATATCGTTACCCATAGCTGAGGCCACTTACTAGACTGACGTTTCGAAACCCCTACCATCACTGCGTTACACATTAAAACTGGAGCCTAAACTTTGGGAGTAGCATTTTGAGGGCCCATTCTTCCACTACTATTCCCAAGGAAGGTTCTCCTCGACCAACCATGCTGGCAGGCCTGGTACTCCCATGCTCTTCACTCCCAGTGGGAGGTGAGGCAGACGCCTGATTTAAGAAGTTCAGACAGGCGATGCATTCCATCAACTGTCAGGCCATCTCTGGGATGATTTACCGAGTTGACGTTTCTAGTGGGGAGTCTCGCACGCTGGGAAGCACTTACGGGAAGTTTGGGTGTGCGCAGACCACTATTTTCTCTATTAAAACGAAGGGATGGGAAATCGTTGGCACCATACACCCATATTCCAACAGGCAAGGCAAGGCTCTCCTCGGAAAATTATTCCCCCGGAATTCTTTTTGCTCAGAATTGGCAGAGATGTTAAAGTATTTTTGCCTCTCCCATGGCTGCTGATGGGTGAGAGCATCGAGGGTCATGATACTTAGTTGCAACATGAATTAATGGGACCGGCTCAATGGACCAGCTGATCTTTGTTGTATGTACAAGGGAAATTGCGCTGATCCTGATCCTGTCCTCATCCGACTTCTGGGCACATGTGCTTCCAGCGCAGATCACTTGACAGTGATCAGGAACGGTAGTTGTTTCCTCCCTAACTGAGGAGCACTGAGGTAGTTGTAATTTCTCTACTGCCACTGTGGCTGAGATTGGTTAACTTTGCATAGACCAGGGATCAAAATGCTAACCTCCATAAACTACATTTTCCAGCTGTTTCACCTTTGCACAGGTGCTAACATGGATACTCTGTTTAAAAAGTAAATTCTAGAATAGTGAACAAGAATTAAGTAATAGTAAACGAGAGTTAAGTATTAGCATTAAATTTATGAATGTACTAAATCCTCGCCCTGCCTCACCCCGGGAATCCAGTCCTTTTCTTAACTGAGGAACCTGGGCGAGAAATCAAGGTTGGGAAGATTGAGCAAGAAGGTTTTTTTTTATATTCGTTTATGGGATGTGGGCGATGCTGGCAAGGCCAGCATTAATTGCCCTTGAGAAGGTGGTGGTGAGCTGCCGACTTGAACCGCTGCAGTCCGTGTGGTGAAGGTACTCCTACAGTGCTGTTGGGGAGGGAGTTCCAGGATTTTGACCCAGCGATTATAAAGGATCGTCGATATACTTCTAAGTCAGGATGGTGTGTGACTTGGAGGGGAACTTGGAGGTGGTGGTGTTCCCATGCATCTGCTGCCCTTGTCCTTCTAGGTGGAAGAGGTCGTGGGTTTGGGAGGTGCTGCCAAAGAAGCCTTAGTGAGTTGCTGCAGTGCATATTGTAGATGGTACACACTGCAGCCGCGGTACGCCGGTGGTGGAGGGAGTGAATGTTAAGGTGGTAGATGGGGTGCCAACCCAGCGGGCTGCTTTGTCCTGGATGGTGTCGAGCTTCTTGAGTGTTGTTGGAGCTGCACTCATCCAGGCAAGTGGAGAGTATTCCATCACACTCCTTACTTGTGCCTTGTAGATGGTGGAAAGGAGGTGAGACACTCGCCACAGAATACCTAGTCTCTGACCTGCTCTTGTTGCCACAGTGTTTATGTGGCTGGTCCAGTTAAGTTTCTGGTCAATGGTGACCCCCCCAGGATGTTGATGGTGGGGGACTCAGCGATGGTAATGCCGTTGAATGTCAAGGGGCGGTGGTTAGACTCTCGCTTGTTGGAGATAGTCATTGCCTGGCACTTGTGTGGCGCGAATGTTACCTGCCACTTATCAGCCCAAACCTGAACATCGTCCAGGTATTGTTGCATGCGGGCATGGACTGCTTCATTATCTGAGGAGTTGTGAATGACACTGAACACTGCAATCATCAGCAAACATCCCCATTTCTACCTTATGTTGGAGGGAAGGTCATTGATGAAGCAGCCTAGGACACTGCCCCAAGGAACTGCTGCAGTGATTTCCTGGGGCAGTGATGATTGACCTTCAGCCACCACAACCATCTTCCTTTGTGCTAGATGTGACTCCAGCCAGTGGCGAGTTTTCCCCCTGATTCCCATTGACTTCAGTTTTACCAGGGCTCCTTGATGCCACACTCAGTCAAATGCTGCCTTGATGTCAAGGGCAGTCACTCTCACCTCACCTCTGCAATTCAGCTCCTTTGTCCATGAGGTCGGGAGCCGAGTGGTGAGGTAAATCAAGAAGTAATGATTATGTAGGCTTTTAAGGCCTGTAGGTTATCGGAAGAAGGGAAGACTGAGATGACAATAGATGATTATGGGAAATATTAACCTACTTGAATGTTACTGGTTTTTATGGCCATGCAAGAAACAACTATTGTGCTGGGAAATTTCTAAAACCTATATACAGTCCACATCATGAGTATATTAATAATGTATCATGTTTTAGGACTAAAATAAAATTCCTCTTCTCTCCACTCAGGGTCGGAACCTTGCTGATCTACGTCGCAGCCAGTCTAGAGGTACCTTTAGCATCAGCACTACTCTGCGACTGGGAAAACAGATTCTTGAAGCAATAGAAAGTATTCACACAGTGGGCTTCCTTCACAGGGACATCAAACCTGTAAGTAATTCACGGGGCAGTTAAAGCTGCTTTTCCTAGTGTGCTTTAGTTTTAAGTTTGTCCAAATGCAGTTTGAGAATCAAACATTAATTGGGATTGCCTATTTTCTTAAACTCTTATCAAACTGGTATAAAATTGTGCAATCTGAGAAGTTCGATGTTTTCAATCTAAAGAAAAACATTCATTTATATAGTGCCTTTCACAACATCAGGAGGTCCCAAAGCTCTTTACAGCCAATGAAGTACTTTTGAAGTGTAGTCACTGTTGTAATGTAGGAAACACGGCAGCCAATTTACACACAGCAAGCTCCCACAAACAACAATGTGATGATGACCAGGTAATTTTTTTTAGTGATGTTGGTTGAGGGATAAATATTGGCCAGGACATGTGGCGAACTCCCCTGCTCTTCAAAATAGTGCCCTGTGATCTCTTATGTCCCCCTGAAAGGGCAGACAGAGCCTCGGTGTAACGTCTCATCCGAAAGACGACACCTCTGACAGTGCAGCACACTCTCTCTACAGCACTGGAGTGTCAGCCTCGATTTATGTGCTTAAGTCTCTGGAGTGGGGCTTGAACACACAACCTTCTGACTTGAAGCTGAGAGGGTTACCCACTGAACCAAAGCAGACCTCTTGGTAACTAGAGGTAATAAAATTGTGAAGTAAGTTACAGAGCTTCACTGTTCAAAAAAAGAAAAGAAAAGAAACGAAAAGAATAAAAAAAGTGTGTGTGTGTGAGAAAACTACTCCAAGGTTTGCCCTTCTGCTTGATCTGGTTCAGTGGAGGCCGATCATTCAGTTACGATGCCCCTGTCCTCTGGAATTCTTTACCCAAATCACTTTACATTGCAGAAAGAAAATTATTGCGTTCAAAGTCTTTTTAAAAACTCCATATCTTTTTGTTGCTTTTGTATTGGGGTTAGTAGAGTGCTTGGGCTGCTAGTTCCCAACTCATGGGTCTCCTGAAGCTGGCGGCAACATGCAAAGTAAACTTGCTGCATTGGCTAAGGCCGGTGACCTGCTTTTCCGCATCAGTGGATCCAGCACCTCTAGCATTTCCGGCTGCCCGAGATCCATGTGTTGGGAGTTGGCGGCCCCAGCACCCACTAATCCCAAAATAAAAACTACTCTAGACTGCCTTTTGCTTCTAAATTTTTTCCTTTCTCCTGTTTTTTGTGACCTGAGATGTTTTTACTTGAGTGCTATATAAAAAGCTATCATGTGTCAATCAGATTCGAGCTGTTTACTTCACTCCCTGCTATCGATCTATGCATACTATGTAATTTACTCCTCAACTGGCATTACTAAAAGACAGTTTACCTGGTGATGTATTGCATTGCTATTTGTGGGATCTTGCTGTGCACGAATTGGCTGCTGCATTCCCTACATTATAACAGTGACTACACTTCAACAGTACTTCATTAACTGTAAAGAGCTTTGGGACGTTTTGAGGGGCATGAAAGGCGCTGTATAAATGCAAGGCAGATGCAGTATAATGTGGATAAATGCGAGGTTATCCACTTTGGTGGCAAAAACAGGAAGGCAGATTATTATCTGAATGGCAATAGATTGGGAGAAGGGGAAATGCAACGAGACCTGGGTGTCCTTGTGCACCAGTCGCTGAAGGTAAGCGTGCAGGTGCAGCAGGTGGTTAAGAAGGCAAATGGTATGTTGGCCTTCATAGCGAGAGGGTTTGAGTACAGGAACAAGGATGTCTTGCTGCAGTTGTACAGGGCCTTGGTGAGACCACATCTTGAGTATTGTGTGCAGTTTTGGTATCCTTATCTGAGGAAAGATGTTCTTGCCATGGAAGGAGTTCAGCGAAGATTCACCAAGCTGATACCTGGGATGGCAGGAATGACGTATGAGGAGAGATTGGGTCGATTGGCTTATACTCGCTGGAGTTTAGAAGAATGAGAGGGGATCTCATTGAAACTTATAACATTCTAACAGGACTAGACAGACTAGATGCAGGAAGGATGTTCCCGATAGCCGGGGAGTCCAGAACCAGGGGTCACAGTCTAAGGATAATGGGTAAGCCATTTAGGACAGAGATGAGGAGGAATTTCTTCACCCAGAGAGTGGTGAACCTGTGGAATTCTCTACCACAGAAGGCAGTGGAGGCCAATTCATTAAATATATTCAAGAAGGAGTTAGATATATTTCTTAAGGCTAAAGGGGTATGGGGAGAAAACAGGGACAGGGTACTGAGTTTGGGTGATCAGCCATGATCTCATTGAATGGTGGAGCAGGCTCGAGGAGCCGAATGGCCTACTCCTGCTCCTATCTTCTATGTAAGTCTTTGTCTCTAATTATGAAGGTGGGTTGATTGAGTGTTTTGTCAATTTGTTCACTAAAACAAGGAAAATTTTATTTTTTATTTTCAGTCAAACTTTGCAATGGGCCGCTTTCCTAGCACCTGTAGAAAGTGTTTCATGCTGGACTTTGGTTTGGCACGACAATTCACAAATTCCTGTGGAGACGTTAGACCTGTAAGTATTCTCTCTTGTTACAGGTTTTTAAGTTGAACTGAACACAATCATGTTGGGAACAATTAGATGATGCAGTAGGTTATAGCCCTGCTCTTTTCACCTTTTTAAGACCTGGATTTAAATTTTCCCTTTTAAAGTTTGTGAAATAGGATGAAACTATTTCAACTTCGATTCTAAAGGAGGCAGGGCCGCTACATGGAACTGGCCACAATTTGATACAACTGTGACTGTCAGTCAAAGAAGTTAACCAGATGGCTAATGTGGGAAATAGAATATTTGCTTTGGTGAAGTAGGGCTGCATTCCGAAGGTTAGGGTTATTGCAAATTGTTGTGGAAAAGTTAGCAGAGTTGCATTGTTCAGGCAGAGTAGAAGGGAGCTTTATGCTTTATTTTGCATAGAGATGGCATGTTTTAGAAGTTGTCACTTGCATTAATTTATGGTGTGACGTTATTTTTTAATGATTTAAAAGCGGACAAAAAGGGTGCGAAAGCACCTCAAACCTGGTCCATCCAGTGCAACCTCGTACACCATTCCCCTACCCCCTGACGATGCTATCGCTTAAGAAAGCCAAACAAACAAAATGGGGGGAAAAAAAAAAATCAATTCAGGAAAAGCTCTGGAAAATTCCTCTTTGGCTCCTTAAGGCAATGAAGCAAACTCCAGAAGACTGTTAGCCCGTAACTCATCAACGTCACAGCTAACTAACAACTTGTTCTTTTTAACTGAAAATGTCCTCTTCACTCAAGAATATGTCTCAGTCCCTGTTAAAAGACTGTAGTGACTCCTAACCCACTGCATGTTGTGGCAGGTTGTTCCAGAGAGCAGTGACTTGCTGCAAAAGGAAATGCTTCCTGGATTCTAAGCTGACTTTTTGTTTACGCATTCTTTAGGCACACCTCTAGTCCTATCATCCCTATCAATCTCAAATAACCTACCTGACCATTCCCTTCTTCGTTTAAAAACATTAATCAGAACCCTTCCAACCTTGCGTTTCTTCAAAGTAAACAACCCTAGCTCCTACGATAGCAAAATACTGCGGATGCTGGAAATCCGAAATAACAACAGAAAACGCTGGAAAAACTCAGCAGGCCAGGCAGCATCTGTGGAGAGAGAAACAGAGTTAATGTTTCAGGTCAAAGACCTTTTGTCAGAACTGGAAAAAAGCAGGAAATGGAAAGCAGGTTTAGGGGCTGGGAAAAGGAGGAGGGGAATGATACAACAAAAGGGAAGGTCAGTGATAGGATAGAAAGCAGGAGAGATTAAGAGATATTCAAGACGAGAGGAGGTGGTAATAGGACAGGTTAAGGAACAAAGGATGGCTCTAGATGGGGTGTGAATTGCGCTGGCAGAATGAAGGACAGCTGCCATGTGGGAGGGAAGAAGAAAAAAATTGTGGATAAAAAAAAAAGAAAATATATGTGTGATCGGGGCCGAGGTTATAATCTGAAATTGTTGAACTCTATGTTGCGTCCAGAGGGCTGTAGAGTGCCTAATCAAAAGATGAGGTGCTGTTGCTCGAGCTTATGCTGAGCTTCCGTGGAACAATACAAGAGGCCGAGGACGGTGAGGTCTGAGTGGGAATGGAGCGGTGAATTGAAATGACAGGCCACCAGGAACTCTGGGGTCTCCCTTACAGACTGAACGAAGGTGTTCTGCAAAGCAGTCACCCGATCTGCATTTGGTCTCCCCAATGTAGAGGAGACCACATCGTGAGCAACGAATACAGTATACTAAATTGCCAGAAGTACAAGTAAATCGCTGTTTCACCTGGAAGGGGTGTTTGGGGCCCTGGACAGTGGGAAGGGGGGAGGTATAAGGGCAGGTGTTGCATCTCCTGCGCTTGCACGGGAAGGTGCCGGGGGAAGGGGTGCTGGGGATGGTCGAGGAGTGGACTAGGGTGTCGCGGAGGGAGCGGTCCCTATGGAATGCTGAAAGGGGAGGAGCTAAACACGATTAAAATCACTAAGGAGATGGTACTCGGTAAAATAATGGGACTTAAGGCGGATAAATCCCCCGGACCTGATGGCCTGCATCCTAGGGTCTTGAGAGAAGTGGCGGTAGGGATTGTGGATGCATTGATGATTATTTTCCAAAACTCCCTGGACTTAGGAAAGGTCCCACAGATTGGAAAACTGCTAATGTAACACCCTTATTTAAGAAGGGAAGTAGACAAAAAGCTGGAAACTATAGACCAGTTAGCCTAACATCTGTGGTTGGCAAAATGTTGGAGTCCATTATTAAGGAAACAGTAACAGAGCATTTGGATAAACATAATTTAATAGGACAGAGTCAGCATGGTTTTATGAAGGGGAAGTCATGTTTGACAAATTTGCTCGAATTCTTTGAGGACGTAACATACAGGGTGGAGAAAGGGGAACCAGTGGATGTAGTGTATTTGGACTTCCAAAAGGCATTTCACAAGGTTCCACACAAAAGATTACTGATCAAGATAAAAAATCACGGGATTGGGGTAATATACTAGCATGGGTGGAAGATTGGCTATCTAACAGAAAACAAAGAGTTGGGATAAATGGCTCGTTCTCGGGCTGGCAATCAGTAACTAGTGGTGTTCCGCAGGGGTCAGTGCTGGGACCCCAACTCTTTACAAACTATATTAACGATTTGGAGGAAGGGACCGAGTGCAACATATCCAAGTTTGCCGACGATACAAAGATGGGAGGGAAAGCAGTGAGTGAGGAGGACATAAAAAACCTGCAAAAGGACATAGACAGGCTAAGTGAGTGGGCAGAGATTTGGCAGATGGAATATAATATTGGAAAGTGTGAGGTTATGCACTTTGGCAGAAAAAATCAAAGAGCAAGTTATTATCTAAATGGAGAGAAACTGCAAAGTGCTACAGTACAAAGGGATCTGGAGGTCCTGGTGCATGAAACACAAAAAGTTAGTATGCAGGTGATCAGGAAGGCCAATGGAATCTTGCTCTCAAGGCGGTTCAGAGAAGGTTCACTCGGTTGATTCCGGAGATGAGGGGGTTGATGTATGAGGAAAGGTTGGGCCTCTACTCATTGGAGTTCAGAAGAATGAGAGGCGATCTTATCGAAACATATAAGATTGTGAGGGGGCTTGATCGGGTGGATGCGGTGAGGATGTTTCCACTGATGGGTGAGACTAGAACTAGGGGGCATAATCTTAGAATAAGGGGCTGCCCTTTCAAAACTGAGATGAGGAGAAACTTCTTCACTCAGAGGGTAGTAAATCTATGGAATTTGCTACCCCAGAGAGCTGTGGAAGCTGCAACATTAAATACATTTAAAACTGAGATAGACAGTTTCCTAGCAGATAAGGGAATTAGGGGTTACGGGGAGAGGGCAGGGAAGTGGACGTGAGTCTAGATTCGGATCAGCCATGATCCTATTGAATGGCGGAGCAGGCCCGAGGGGCCGTATGGCCTACTCCTGCTCCTACTTCTTATGTGAGGGGCAGATGCGTTTGGTGGTGGGAATCACGCTGGAGGTGGCGGAAATGGCAGAGGATGATCCGTTGAATGTGGAGGCTGGTGGGGTAGAAGGTGAGGACAAGGGGAACTCTATCGTGGTTCCGGGAGGAAGGGGCATGGGTGAGGGCAGAAGTGCGGGAGATAGAATGGACACCGTCGAGGGGAATCCTCGGTTGAGGAAAAAGGAAGACATGTCTGAAGCACTGGTATGGAAGGTGGCATTGTCTGAGCAGATGCAGCGGAGACGGAGAAACTGGGAGAATGGAATAGAGTCCTTACAGGAGGTGGGGTGGGAGGAAATGTAGTCCAGGTAGCTGTGGGAGTTAGTGGGCTTGTAGTGAATGTTAGTCAATAACCTATCCCCAGAGATGGAGAGGAAGGGAAGAGTCGGAGATGGACCATGTGAAGGTGAGGGAAGGGTGGAAATTGGAAGCAAAGTGAATGAAATTTACTAGTTCAGGGCGAGAACAGGAGACGGCACCGATAGTCATCAATGTACTGGAAAAAGAGGTGAGGGAGGGGACCCGAGTAGGACTGGAACAAGGAGTGTTCCACATATCCCACGAAAAGGCAGGCATAGCTAGGACCCATGCGGGTACCCATAGCAACACCTTTGATTTGGAGGAAATGAGTGGAGTCAAAGGAGAAGTTGTTCAATGTGAGAACAAGTTCAGCCAGGTGGAGGAGGGTGGTGGTGGATGGAGACTGGTTGGGCCTCTCCAAGGAAGAAGTGGAGCGCCCTCAGGCCATCCTGGTGGGGGATGGAGGTGCAGAGGGATTGTACGTCAATGGTGAAAAGGAGGCGGTTGGGGCCGGGAAACTGGAAACTGTTAAAGTGGCGGAGGGCATCGGAAGAGTTGCGGATGTAGGTGGGAAGAGACTGGACAAGGAGAAAAAAGAGTCGAGATAGGAAGAGATAAGTTCCGTGGGGCAAGAACAGGCTGAAACGATGGATCTACCAGGGCAGTCCTGTTTGTGGATCTTGAGAAGGAGGTAGAAGTGGGCTGTGCGGGGTTGGGGAACTGAGGTTGGCGGCTGTCGGGGGAAGATCTCCAGAGGAGATGAGGTCAGTGACAGTCTTGGAAACGGTGGCTTGATGTTCGGTAGTGGGGTCGAGGTCGGTTCGCGTAGCTCCTAGATGTATAAGGGCTCTAAGGTTAAGTATAACAATGGTCATCCTAAGGTGTACCTTTTCCAGAACATTGACACCTTTCACCATATAGGACCAAAACTAGACACAGCAATCCGTACTCCAAATGCAGACGTACCTGAGCCTTTGGGATTTTTTTTATGTTGAAGGTGTTCTATAAAGACAAGTTTTTGTATTTACTACTCTTGGTTTTGTATGCTATGGTATTAGCTACACAACCTAAAATCCTATCTGCTTTCCCTATAACTAACTCTCAATGCACCGTAACAAGTGATTATCTATTATCCCCGGGTCTCTTTCTGGATCTGTTAACTTTATTAGGTACTCGCGCATGGTATAAATATGTCGAAGAGTTTCCTAACTCCAAGTGTGTGACATTATATTTGTCCACTTTAAAAGCTATATGTCACACACTGGCCCATTTACCTAACTTGTCTAAATCAGCCTGTAACCCATGGATTTGATTTGAATTGTTAATTGCATGGATATTTTTGTGTCATCAGCAAATTAAGGATAGTTCCATTTAAACCCTCCATTAAATTAACCATGAAAATGTTGAATAACAGTGGTGACAGTACAGAGGCATGTGGAACTCCACCTATGGCAAGATCTCAATCCAGTCCACTCCCATTAATAACAACCCTCTGCTTACATGCTTTCAACCAACTGTCTGACCAACATAGTAACTGTCCTATCATCCCATGTGATCAAGTTAGTTCTAACAGTTGTCTATGCATTATTTTGTCAAAAATTTTCTTTTTGGAAAGCGAGCTTTACATCTGAAAACAGGTTTTTGTTTTAATCTGTAATAAATAGAATTTTTTGACAAGCAAATTATACTTGCTGTGATTTTGATGGTATTTTAATAAATGTTTTGTATTTTCATGAAAACATCAGTAGTTGATGAGCCTTGCTTTGAACTTGATAACAAATACTATTACCTGGCAATATTAGATTTTGTGGAAGCCATGCTGGTAGAATGAATGATTGATAGTTAATTATATTACTATGGCCAAGAAATTATGTATCTAAAAATGTGTATTTTGTTATGAAATTATTAGATTTTTATGTCATGAGAAATAATACTGTAGTTTTACAAGCCTATGATGAAACTGAATAAGCCTCTTACATTTTCTACTTTTGGTTAACATTCCCATGAGATGGGGCAGGAATTCTGATTAAATCTTTCAACAGTAGTGGTTAAAGAAAGCCATTTACTCATTATTTTACCTTTTGCAAACATTGGCCAGTTGATCCAAGGTTGTGTTGCTATCGCACGGGTGACTGTTTTCTTTCTCTGGTAATGGAAGTAAAAGGTTTTGTGGTCTTCTGGAAGTTGACATTTGGAGGTATTGGAGGTTTGCCGTTGAAACTGAAACCTGTACTATGATTTCCAGTGGGAAGCTTTGGCTGGTAATCTTCCTTTGGGTGGAAATTTGAACGTGGGGTCAAGCACAAGTCTTTGGAATTCTCATATTTGCTCCTCAATTTCTGGTATCAATGTTGTGCTTTTTTAAAAACAAAAGAAGTCGAAATATTGATTGTGGGGTAATGTTACTGAAGAATGGGTCTTCAGCATTAAATATTAATCCAGATATGCATCTGGTGATATTTAATACTTAAATGCTGATCTTTGACTATTTTCATTATACCCTGAAAGGTTGCTTTTCCATTGGGAAATAAATGCCAGAAACTATAAGGATATAATTTAGTTTGTACCAACTAGGTTTGATCTTACTTTACAGTACTGTGTATCAAAGGTTCTTGTTTGTTTTTTTTTCCAGATTCTAAAAAGGGCAGATTTTGTGATTCAAAACTGTCTCACACTTAAGAAATGGGATTTGTTTCCGTTCCTTTCCTAACTGCACCCCGCCCCCCACCCCCCCCCCCCCCCCCCCCCAAAACCCCATAGATACTTTTCACTAATCATCTGAAGACATAGACTTCTAATGAGATATAGTTTCACTGGAGCCTGCTGCTCTCTCATACTTGGCACAAAAGAACATAAGAAATGGGAGCTTGTGAACCTTCGTTGCACTCCCTCTATGGCAAGTATATCCTTCCTTGGGTAAGGAGACCAAAATTGTACACACTAATCCAGGTGTGGTCTCACCAAGGCCCTATATGATTGGAGTAAGACTTCTTTACTCCTGTACTCAAATCTTCTTGTAATGAAGGCCAGCATACCATTTGCCTTCCTAATGGCTTGCTGCACCTGCACATTCACTTTCAGGGACTCATGTACAAGGACACCCAGGTCCCTTTGAGCATCTGTGTTCCCCAATCTTTCACCATTTAGGAAATACTCTGCCTTTCTGTTTTTTCTACCAAAGTGGATAACTTCATATTTATCCACATTATATTCCATCTGCCATGTTCTCGCCCACTCACTGAGCCTGTCGAGATCCCCTTGAAGCCTCTTCACAACTGACACTGCCACCTAGCTTTGTATCATCAGCAAATTTGGAAATGTTACATTTAGTCCCCTCATCCAAATCATTGATATAGATTGTGAATAGCTGGGGCCCAAGCACCGATCCTTGCGGTACCCCACTAGTCACAGCCTGCCATCCTGAAAAAGACCCGTTTAATCCCTACTTTGTTTTCTGTCTGTTAACCAATTCTCAATCCATGCTAGTATATTACCCCCAATTCCATGTGCCCTAATTTTGTTCACCAACTTCTTGTGTGGGACCTTATCGAAGGCCTTCTGAAAATCCAAATACACCACATCTACCGGTTCCCCTTTGTCTACTCCACTAGTTACATCCTCAAAGAACTCCAATAGGTTTGTGAAACGGGATTTCCCTTTCATAAATCCATGTTGACTCTGCCCAATCTTACAATTAGTTTTTAAGTGCCCAGTTATTGCATCCTTTATAATAGATTCCAGCATTTTCCCAACCACTGATGTGAGGCTAACAGGTCTGTAGTTCCCCGCTTTCTCTCCCTCCTTCCTTAAATAGCGGGATTACATTTGCAACCTCCAATCTGCAGGAACTGTTCCAGAATCTATAGAATTTTGGAAGATGACAACCAAATGCGTCCACTATCCCAGTGGCCACCTCTTTCAAAATCCTAGGATGTAGGTCATCCGATCCTTGGGATTTATCGACTTTTAGCCCCATTAATTTTGCTAGTACTGTTTTTTTACTAATAACTTCTTTAAGTTACTCCTCCTCGCCACTCGTATTTCTGGGAGGTTTTTTGTGTCTTCCTCCGTGAAGACAGAAACAAAGTATTTATTTAATTTCTCTGCCATTTCCTTATCCCCCATTATAAATTCTCCCATCTCTGACTGTAAAGGACCTACATTTACCTTTGCCAGTCTTTTCCTTTTCACATACCTATAGAAGCTTTTACAATCCGTTTTTATATTTTTCGCTAGTTTGTGCTCCTATTCCATTTTCCCTTTCTTTATCAATTTCTTGGTCCCCCTTTGCTGATTTCTAAAAAGATTCCAATCTGGCAACTTTATAAGCTTCCTCCTTTGACTTAATACTAGCTTTAATTTCTTTTGTTAGCCATGTTTGGATCACTCTTCCTTTTGGGTTTTTATGCCCTAGAGGAATATATGTTGCAAATTATGCATTATTTCCTTGAATGTTAGCCATTGTATGTCCACTTTCATACCTTTTAGTGTAGTCTCCCAATCTGCCATGGCTAACTTGTCCCTCATACCCTTGTAGTTTCCTCTGTTTAGATTGAAGACCTTAGTTTCAGATTGGACTACATCACTCTCAAACTTAATGTAAAATTCAATCATAGTATGGTCACTTGTCCCTAAAGGCCCCTTTACCACAAGATTATTGATTAGCCCTTTCTCATTACACAGTACCAGATCTAGAATAGCCTGTTCCCTGGTTGGCTCCTCCACATACTGATCCAGGAAACAATCTGGCATGCATTCCAAGAATACTCAATGTGTGAGCCTATAATTCAGCATTGTTTGACAGTCCATGCTGCTAAGTGATGACCGAAGGATGGTTCATGAGAAATAGAAAGTTCACACTGGTATGCTAAGGTGCATGCCTTCAAGGTTGGAGTTTAGGTACATTATTAGGAGACAATATGCGTATTGTATGAGCTGCAATTTCCTCCACTTAAACATTGGGGAGATTGAAGCCATCGTCTATGGCCCCCGCCACATACTCTCTACCCTGGCCACCAATTTCATCCCCTTCCCCGGCCATTGTCTTGGGCTGACCCAGAGTCCCCAGTCTGAACTTCCAACCCTGTATACGCTCCATCACAAGGACTGCCTACCTCCACCTATGTAACATTGCCCCTGCCTCAGCCTATCTAGCACTGAAACCCTCATCCATGTCTTTGTCAACTCCAGACTCAATTATTCCAATGCTTCCTCTTGGCCGGCCTCCCATTTTCCAGCCTCTGTAAACTTCAGCTCAACCAAAACTCTGTCGCCACTAACTTATCCAGCACCAGATCCTGCTCACGTATCACCACATCCTTGCTGACCTTCATTGTCTCCCAGTCCCCTGACACCTCCAGTGTCAAAAGTCTCATCCTTGTGTTTAAATCCCTTCATGGCATTGCCACTTCCTATCTCTGTAACCTCCTCCAGCCCTACAACCCTCCCAGTACACTCTGTTCCTTTTGATTCTGGCCTCTTGTGCATTGCTCTTCCCTTCACTCCACCAAGGGTGGCCATGCCTTGCTCTGGAATTATCTCCCTACACTCCTCCATTTCACTCTCCTCCTTTTAAGGCCCTCCTTAAAACCCACCTCTCTGGTCAAGCTCCTTCTACGACTCGGTGTATATTTTTTTCTGATCACTTTGTGAAGCATCTTGGGAAGATTTTCTTCGCTAAAGGCACTATATAAATGCAAATTATTGTTTCATTCTACATCCAACTGAATTGATGCTGACACTGGGAATCTAGAATTGTTCCATAAGAAGTAAAAGCAGTCAAGGATAGGTCAAGGCCACTGGATTGACAAATACCCTGACTTTCCCAGCTTAGCATCCAACCATATTTTGAATGAATGTAATGTTTGATGTACTACCTCACCTGGCATGTTATTCCAAACATTTGCCACACTTTGAATAATTACAAAATTGACTTAATATCAATTTTAGATTTCATTTTCACTAATTTAAATTTACGTCCTTTGGTCCTATTGGCTTGGCTTACATCAAAGTAATGTTCTAGGTTTACCTTGCCACTAACATTTAATATTTTATAAACCTTGATGAGCTCTCCCCACCCGCCCCCACCCCCTGACTGCCTTCTGTCCAGACTATAGAATTTGAGCTTCTCTTTGTTCTGTTTCTGCATATGGGATTAGAACAACTGCTGATACGGAGGATAAGCACCAACATGTTTGGGCTGAACAACCTGATTCCATGTTGTACTTTCTATGTAATTCTTTCCTTGCTGCTCATCCCCTTTATACTTGGCTCTTCCCTTCCCTATCTGCAGTGCATGCACATCCTTTGGGTGGCATGGTAACTAGAATTGAGCAAAGCAGTCCATATGTAGTCTGGCCAATGCATTGTCAAACCTTGCCATGCCGTCTGTTTCAGTCCCCAGTGCTGACATCCCTCAATCTAATGAGCATGGAAAATTACCCAACTGTTTGATGGGAAATAAATAATCATAATAGTATCCCTGTGCAGTTATTTATGCAAAGTCACTATCCAACATTTTCACTGTATATGGATGATTGTGATATTTCCCTCTCTTTATTAAAAAATAAGTTTCACACATAGACCGAACTAGACACATTGCTCTAATTATTGGTTATTTCAGTAAGTTGTATTGCACCAGGCATGTGATCTTTCATTGTATAACTGCTGTGCAGCATTTCAGAGAACTCCATACGAGTTATGTAAAAAGAATATATCCTCTGACAAACAGAAGTGTTATTTTGCCACATATAACCAAGCAAGGAGGATTTTTTTTGGGGGGGTGGGGACGCTTGTGATGTGATAGCTAACTGAGCAGATGTGGGGGTTTTTAAAAAAAAAGAAAAACACAGTTTTGAAATTATATGGATGGTGGTGGTGGTGACTTTGGGGAATAGCGGCAGTCCGACAGAACCTTCAACCCTTATTGAATCATGCCAGGTGCAGCACAGAAGGAAGTCATTCGGTGATCGCGCCAGCCCTTCAACTAGAACTCCTCTAATCCCTGGAACACTTTTTTTTCCCTCCCTCTAGGTTTAAATAAAACTAATACAGGAAACTCTATTATCCGGCACCAACGGGACTGGCGTGGTGCTGGTTTATCAAGAAGTCTGGATTACAGAGAGGTATAGTTAAAAGGTACGAGAGCTTCGTACACAGCAACAAATCCAGGCTTCCCTGTTGCTTAGCAACATGTGCAGGAGCTCTGGCCACAGACCAAGCGTCCCTGTTGCTTAGCAACAAGTGCACGAACCCCAGTTACACAGCCACAGATCCAGGAACTGCCACTAATATGAAGTAAAACTTACCTGAACCTACTCCTGAATTTTGCCAGTTAAGAGATTTCCGGTTATTTAGGTGCCGGTAAATCGAGAGTTTCCTGTCGTTGTGGGTGGTGTGGTGGAGAAAATGTTCTGTCGCTACAGATAAATGGAGGTGATGTGACCTTGATTGGAACAAGAGTAATTAGCTTTTCAGTGTACATATGGTTTTCTTTCCACAAAGGGACCTTGCAAAATATATCCTAATCTACGATGTAAGGTATTTATTTAATGTGTGTTTTCCTGTAATGCCAATAACTTAAAAGCAGGATTCTCTGAACACACCAAAGGCTAACCATATTTATATCTAGTAATGCTCTGTAGAAATTGATCTATCCAATTTGGGATTTATCTTCAAATGGATTTGGGGAGCAATTAGGCTTCTGGGCACCAGTCTTTTTTATTTGTACAATCCTCTTACTATTCAGTTTCCATTTGTTTCAGCAGCAGTGTGCGTGTAGTAATCGTTCACACTTTCCAATGTAGATTTGTGACTCGCAAGGCTCTAGAAGGATGCTTGTTGGAAATATTTTTAAGTAAAGTTTTATTTAATGCAGCATTAAAAAAAAAACACACCATCAAATGCTGCAGTAATCATCTGTTATGTACTCCAGTCGGTGTCCTGCAGCAGTCATTTTGTTGTGGTTGTGTGGTTTGATGTCTCCTGGAGATAGCAGTGTCTAATGATGCAAGTGCTGATGGTGTCGGTTGACAGAATTGTCTTCTCCCAGCTGTCCCTCGTGCATTCGTTTCCTAACTTTTTTTATTCGGACCCAAGCAATCTTCACTGTGATGCTGAGGAAGCATTCCAGTAGTGCAAGCTATTCCAACCATTGGCCGTAACCTTGCAGAATATACTTTATCTCGACTGTTGCAAGGTATTTTCACTAAGGGTTCTATTGTACTTCATTTTGATGACCAGCGGTAATTCTATGTACAACTTGCTATCCTTTATTTATCCCCCTTTTATCCTGCCTTGTATAATGGGCATTGAGCTCTGAATGCTTGTCACTGATGCTGTGCATCCCAGGGTACTTGGTAAAAATGCATGTCAAGCAAGCAGAAATGACCTTCAAATTGATCCTGTGTAATTTAGCGTAGATAGCAGTAAACCGAGCCTGCACTCATAATTAATGCAACGTGAGGTTTAACTCTTCTGCTCTGACCAAACCTTTTGCTGCATATTAGCCTCTCGAAATTGCCTAAAGAATTTTTTTAATATAGTTTTAACAACTGTGCATCAACATTTTTGTAGTGGTTTAAATATTTTTCCTGTTTTCAATGGGAGAAATAAATGTAAATGCTTTTGTGGTTAGACACAGATTAAATGCTTTTATTCATTTTCTGGCTGGATTTCACACAGTTAATCAAAAGATATGACAAACAAACACTAAAGTGAAACTTTATCTTGTATAAGAATGATCTGTTTTGAAAGGTTCCTCACCAATATAATCCTTTTTCCTACTTCTCTCAGTACTTGATTTGTGCTGGAGAAACTTGGCTTGACACTTGTACAGTGTATAAACTGCAGTATTTTGCCTTGAGTGAATGGGACGCACTGTTTTCCTCCTTGCATGTTCATGACTTAGTGACTGGGTTTCCCAGTGGGTGAGCAAGTTCCAGCATGGTACTCAAAAATGCCCTATAGTCGCCTGTTAGTTGAAGTAGCATTTTACAACATAGGAACACAACGTGAAGCATGGAACATGAAAGTGACATTATTCCATTTGGTCCCGCAGACCATATGTAACCTTGCAAAATTATGCACCCAGTCCAGCTAATTCAACAACCATAGCCAAAACCTCATGGA
This sequence comes from Somniosus microcephalus, assembly GCF_052327205.1. Taxonomy (NCBI): domain Eukaryota; kingdom Metazoa; phylum Chordata; class Chondrichthyes; order Squaliformes; family Somniosidae; genus Somniosus; species Somniosus microcephalus. The sequence goes on along the minus strand of NC_140998.1, from coordinate 167,273,435 downwards.
GCGCTACAATGTTTTCCCTACTCCAACCCCCAAGACAATCTGGAAAAATTACAGGAATCAATCCAGCACCATTATCTATGCCATGGAACCAAGACGCACTTCCTCCATGAGTACCCAGTGGTATTGTCCTCATTTCTAGATCAACTATAGCACAACCAGATGCAGAGGAGAGCTCCCTCTTCTCGACCTCAACCTTGTGCTTTGACTCCAACTTCAGAAGAGCAATTCGCTGCACCAGTGTGGATTTTCCACTTCCCACATCAACCATCCTTGTGGACTAACTGATTGAGATTACCAACACTTTGGTGCTGTAGGTCTTATACCAGCTAGTTAGGCAGTGACTGACTATGCTCCGTTCATGCAGGGCTCTTGCAAACAACAGAGAGTTAATGCCCTTAATCTGGGGGGTTTCCAAAATCCAGGAGCAAGAGAGGAAACAACTGAAAACCTGACCTATTCTGCTACCCAGTTGTCCCAAAAACCCTGAAAGCAGCAACTGTATTTCTAACATTAGATAATATAATGCTCCCAGATAGGGCACAAGTAGGAGCACTGCAGTTGTTAAGAGGAATACTGCTCAATTCAGCTCAGTGTCCCTCCATCTATTATCCATACCTAGGATCTCCACTACGTCTGCAGCTTTTCTTGCCCAGGAAATGATGTCCTCACCGCACCTGGATCACCAGTCTACCATTAACCAGTGCTTTCTAAGCCTCTATGTATGGGACTTGTGTAACCATGTTTTAATCTATTTTGTATCTTAGATCTTAGTTTATGTAACTCAAAGCTAGAACTGCTGTATTCACTTAGGTGAGATATTGACTATCTCCTCCTGACCCCCTCCGCTCTCCATCAATTCCTATCTCCTTTTGCCTCAGCCACCCAAATCTTCTGAACTCCTTTCCCTCTGTTTTCTGAAACATTACCTGCTTGATTCCTCACCCTGCTACTCACTTGCTTTGGCTTGGTGTCCATTTTTGTCTGTTACGCTCTTTGAAGTACTTTGGGATATTTTGCCATGTTAAAGGTGATATATAAATGTAAGTTGTTTTGCTGTCACTCCAGTCCACAGTCCCTGCTCAATATGCCCACGGCTTCCAACAACAACAACTTGTATTTATATAGCCCCTTTAATGTAGTAAAATGTCCCAAGGCGCCGCACGGGAGTATTTTAAGACAAAACAATTTGACGCTGAGCCACATAAGGATAAATTAGGGCAGGTGCCCAAAAGCTTGGTCAAAGAGGTAGGGTTTTAAGGAGCGTCTTAAAGGAGGTAACGAGGTGGAGAGGTTTAGACAGGGAATTCCAGAGCTTAGGGCCTAGGCAACAGAAGGCACAGCCACCAAAGGTTGAGCAATTTATAATCAGGGATGCTCTAGAGGCCAGGATTAGAGGAGTGCAGATATCTCGGGGTTGTGGGGCTGAAGGAGATTACAGAGATAGGAAGGGGCAAAGCCATGGAGGAATTTGAAAACAAGGATGAGAATTTTGAAATCGAGGAGTTGCTTAACCGGGAGCCAATGTAGGTGAGCGAGCACAGAGGAGATGGCCGAACGGGACTTGGTGCGAGTTAGGACACGGGCAGCCAAGTTTTGGATGACCTCAAGTATACGTAGGGTGGAATGTGGGAGGCCAGCCAGGAGTGTGTTGGAATAGTCAAGTCTAGAGGTAACAAAGGCATGGATGCGGGTTTCAGCAGCAGATGAGGTGAGGCAAGGGCGGAGACGGGCGATGTTACGGAGGTGGAAGTAGGCGGTCTTTGTTATGCTTCCCTCTATTTAACCTGAGGCATTCCCTGCCATCCCCACCAGTCACTGCCTCTTCAAGAAGACCATCCTACCCTATTCACTGGGGATTAATCTCTCTCATCTGCTCCCCAGTGGGTTGTCAACTTCTGGCCTGCTCCATACTGCTCTCCAAGGAGTTCATTCCTTTGGGAGCAAGCTCCTTCCAATCCACAATCACAAAGTACCACTAAATTTCAAGAAAGTGAATAATTTTAACCGTGCATTTATATAGCACCTTTAATGTCGTAAACCGTCCCAAGGTATTTCACAGAAACGTTGTCTGACAAAATTAGACACCCAGCCACATAAAGCAATATTAGGACAGGAAGAGGTAGGTTTTAAGGATTAAAAACATAATGGGAGCTGGTCATTTTGTATTTACAAAATATATTCTTGTCCTGATACAGATATTTTGTTTGAAGGAGTTTTTTTTTTATATTCGTTCCAGGAATGTGGGTGTCGCTGGCAAGGCCAGCATTTATTGCCCATCTCGAATTGCTCTTGAGAAGGTGGTGGTGAGCCACCGCTGCAGTCCGTGTGGTGAAGGTACTCCCACAGTGCTGTTAGAGAGTGAGTGCTAAGATTTTGACCAAGTGACTATGAAGGAATGGTGATCTATTTCCAAGTCAGGATGGTGTGTAACTTGGAGGTGATGGTGTTCCCATGTGCCTGCTGCTTTTGTCCTTCTAGGTGGTAGAGGTCGCGGGTTTGGGAGGTGCTGTCGAAGAGCCTTGGCGAGTTGCTGCAGTGGGGTACACTGCAGCCACGGTACGCCGGTGGTGGAGGGAGTGAATGTTTGAGGTGGTGGATTGGGTGCCAATCAAGCGGGCTGCTTTGTCCTGGATGGTGTCGAGCTTCTTGAGTGTTGGAGCTGCACTCATCCAGGCAAGTGGAGAGTATTCCATCACACTCCTGACATGTGCCTTTATAGATGGTGGAAAGGCTTTGGGGAGTCGGAAGGTGAGACACTCTCCACATAATACCCAGCCTCTGACCTGCTCTTGTAGCCACAATATTTATGTGGCTGGTCCAGTTAAGTCTCTGGTCAGTGGTGACTCCCAGGATGTTAATGTTGGGGGATTCGGCGATGTAATGCCATTGAATGTCATGGGGCGGTGGTTAGACTCTCTCTGGTTGGAGATAGTCATTGCCTGGCACTTCTGTGGCATGAATGTTACTTGCCACTTAATCAGCCCAAGCCTGAATGTTGTCCAGGTCTTGCTGCATGGGGGCATAGACTGCTTCATTACCTGAGTTGGGAATGGAACTGAACACTTTGCAATCATCAGTGCGCATCCCCACTTCTGACCTTATGATGGAAGGAAGGTCATTGATGAAGCATTAATGACTTGGATGAAGAGACCGAGTGTAATGTAGCCAAATTTGCTGATTATACAAAGATAGGTGGGAAAGCAAATTGTGTGGAGGATGCAAAGAATCTCCAAAGAGATATAGATAGGCTAAGTGAGTGGGCAAGAATCTGGCAGATGGAGTATAATGTGGGAAAATGCCAGGTTATCCACTTTGGTAGGAAAAATAAAAAAAGCAAATTATTATTTAAATAGGGAGAGATTACAAAATGCTGAGGTACAGAGGGATCTGGGGGTCCTTGTACATGAATCACAAAAAGTTAGCATGCAGGTACAGCAAGTAATTAGGAAGGCAAATGGAGTGTTGGCCTTTATTGCAAAGGGAATGGAGTATAAAAGTAGGGAAGTCCTGTTACAGCTGTACATGGCATTGGTGAGACCACACCTGGAGTACTGCATACGTTTTGGTCTCCTTGTTTAAGGAAGGATATACTTGCATTGGAGGCAGTTCAGAGAAGGTTTACGAGGTTGATTCTGGAGATGAAAGGGTTGACGTATGAAGAAAGGTTGGGCCTATACTCATTGGAGTTTAGAAGAATGAGAGTGGATCTTATTGAAACATAAGATTCTGAAGGGGATCGACAGGGTAGATGCAGAGAGGATGTTTCCCCTTGTGGGGGAATCTAGAACTAGGGGGCATAATTTCAGAATAAGGGGACACCCATTTAAGATGGAAATGAGGAGGAATTTCTTCTTTCAGGGTGTCGTGAATCTTTGGAATTCTCTTCCCCAGAGAGCTGTGGAGGCTGGGTCATTGAATATATTTAAAGTGGAGATAGACAGATTTTTGAAAGGTAAGGGGAGTCGAGGGTCATGGGGAGCGGGCAGGGAAGTGGAGTTGAGGCCAAGATCAGATCAGCCATGATCTTATTGAATGGCGGAGCAGGCTCGAGGGGTCAAATGACCACCTCCTGCTCCTACATCTTATGTAAGCAGCTGAAGATGGTTGAGCCTAGGACACTGCCCATAGGAACTCTTGCAGCGATGTCCTGGGGCTGAGATGATTGGCCTCCAACACCCACAACCATCTTCCTTTGTGCCAAGTATGTCTCCAGCCAGTGGAGAGTCATTCCCATTGACTTCAATTTTACTAGGGCTCCTTGATGCCACACTTGGTCAAATGCTGCCTTGATGTCTAGGGTAGTCACTCTCGGCTCACCTCTGGAATTCAGCTCTTTTGTCCATATTTGGACCAAGGCTGTAATGCGGTCTGGAGCCGAGTGGTCCTGGCAGAACCCAAACTGAGCATTGGTGAGCAGGTAATTGGTGAGTAAGTGCCGCTTGATAGCACTGTTGATCACACCTTCCATCACTTTGGTGATGATTGAGAGTAGACTGATGGGGCGGTAATTGGCTGGATTGGATTTGGCCTGTTTTTTATGGACAGGACCTACCTGGGCAGTTTTCCATATTGTCAGGTAGATGCCAGTGTTGTAGCTGTACTGGAACAGCTTGGCTAGAGGCACAGCTAGTTCTGGAGCACAAGTCATCAGCACGACAGCCGGGATATTGTCTGGGCCTGTAGCCTCCAGTGCACTCAGCCGTTTCTTGATATCACGTGGAGTGAATCGAATTGGCTGAAGACTGGCTTCTGTCATGGTGGGGACCTCAGGAGGAGGCCGAGATACATCATCCACTCTGCACTTCTGGCTAAAGATAGTTGCAAATGCTGCAGCCTTGTCTTTTGCACTTGTGTGCTGGGCTCCACCATCATTGAGGATGGGGATTTTCGTGGAGCCTCCTCCTCCTGTCAGTTGTTTAATGTTCCACCACCATTCACGACTGGATGTGGCAGGACTGCCGAGCTTTGATCTGATCTGTTGATTGTGAGATCACTTAGCCCTGTCTATAGCATGCTGCTTCCATTGTTGAGCATGCATGTTGTCCTGTGTTGCACCTTCACCAGGTTGGCAACTCAATTTAGGTACGCCTGGTGCTGCTCCTGGCATGCACCTCTTCACTCTTCATTGAACCAGGGCTGGTCGCCTGGCTTGATAATGATAGTGAGATATGCCGGGCCATGAGGTTACAGATTGTGGTGGAATAGAATTCTGCTGCTGCTGATAGCCCACAGCGTCTCATGGATGCCTAGTTTTGAGCTGCTAGATCTGTTCTGAACCTACCCATTTAGCACGGTGGTAGTGCTACACAACATGATGGAGGGTGTCCTCAGTGTGAAGACGGGACTTCGTCTCCATAAGGACTGGGCGGTGGTCACTGCTACCCAAGCTGACATGGACAGATGCATCTGCGATGGGTAGATTGGTGAGGATGAGGTCAAGTAGGTTTTTCCCTTTCGTGTTGGTTCTCTCGCCACCTGCCGCAGGCCCAGTCGCAGCTGTGTCATTCAGGACTCGGCCGAGCTACCAAGCCACTCTTGGTGATGGGCATTGAGGCCCCCCACCCAGAATACATTCTGTACCCTCAATAGTGCTTCCAAGTGGTGTTCAACATGGAGAAATACTGATTCATCAGCTGAGGGAGGGCGGTAGGTGGTAATCAGCAGGAGGTCTCCTTGCCCATGTTTGACCTAATGCCATGAGACTTCATGGGGTCCGGAGTCAATGTTGAGGACTCCCAGGGCCACTCCCTCCCAACTGTGCTGCCACCATTGGTGATGGAGGAGTCTGGGAAATTGGCTGAAAGGTGTGATTCGATTAGTATGACTGTCAGGCTGTTGCTTGACCAGACTGTGTGACAGCTCTCCCAATTTTGGCGCAGGTCCCCAGATGTTGGTGAGCAGGACTTTGCAGGGTTGACTGGGCTGGGTGTGCCGTTGTCGCGTCCAAAGTCGGTGCCGGGTGGTCCGTCCGGTTTTATCCTTGTTACATAGAAACATAGAGATAGGAACAGGAGTAGGCCATTCGGCCCTTCGAGCCTGCTCCGCCATTCAATGAGATCATGGCTGATCTTCGTCTGAGATCATAGCTGATCTTACCAGTTCAGTACCCCGTCCCCGCCTTTTCTCCGTAACCCTTAATCCCCTTAGCCTTCAGAAATATATCCAATTCTCTCTTGAAAATATTTATTGAATTAGCCTTCACAGCCCTCTGTGGCAGGGAATTCCACAGGCTCACCACTCTTTGAGTGAAGAAATTCTTCCTCATCTCTGTTTTAAATGATTTGCCTGCTATTTTTAGACTGTGGCCCCTGGTTCTGTGCTCCCCGGCCATTGGAAACATTCTCTCTGAATTCAGCCTGTCCAGGCCTGCCATAATTTTATATGTTTCGATGAGATCCCCTCTCAATCTTCTAAACTCCAGTGAGTACAAGCCCAAACTATTTAATCTCTCTTCGTAGGTCATTCCCGCCATTCCAGGTATCAGCCTGGTGAATCGCCGTTGCACTCTTTCCATGGCAAGAACATCCTTCCGCAGATGGGGCGACCAAAACTGTACACAATACTCCAGATGCGGTCTCACCAGCACCTTGTACAGCTGTAGTAAGGTATCCCTATTCCTATACTCGAACCCCCTTGATATGAAGGCCAACATACCATTTGCCTTCTTAATCGCCTGTTGCACCTGCATGCTCTCCTTCAGTGACTGGTGCACAAGAACACCCAGGTCCCTCTGCACTTCCCCATCTCCCAATCTATTGCCATTTAGATAATAATCTACCCTCCTGTTTTTACCCCCAAAGTGGATAACCTCGCATTTATCCACATTATAGTGCATCTGCCATGTATCCGCCCATTCCCCCAACCTGTCCAAATCGCACTGTAGCCTCCTGACATCCTCATCAGAGCCCACCCCTCCTCCTAGTTTAGTGTCGTCAGTGAATTTGGAAATATTGCATCCAATTCCCTGATCCAGATCATTTATATATATTGTGAACAGCTGGGGTCCCAGGACAGATCCTTGCGGCACCCCGCTGGTCACTGCCTGCCACTCCGAAAACGAGCCGTTTATTCCAACTCTCTGTTTTCTATCCGCCAGCCAGTTCTCTATCCACGTTAATACTTTGCCCCCACTCCCATGAGCCTTAATTTTGCATGATAATCTTTTGTGTGGAACCTTATCGAAGGCTTTCTGGAAGTCAAGGTACACCACATCCACTGGCTCTCCCCCATCTATTTTACCAGTTACTTCCTCAAAAAATTCCAGCAGATTAGTCAAACACGATTTACCCTTTGTAAATCCATGTTGACTCTGTCCGATCCTTTCCCCATTTGTCAAGTGCTCCGCTATTTTATCCTTAATAATGGACTCTAGCATTTTGCCCACAACCGATGTAAGGCTTACTGGTCTATAATTCCCTGCTTTCTCTCTACCCCCCTTTTTAAATATTGGGGTAACATTAGCTACCCTCCAATCCACGGGTACTGTTCCCGAGTCAATGGAGTTCCGGAAGATGATCCTTAGAGCATCTGCTATCTCCAGGGCCACCTCCTTAAGTACCCTAGGATGTAGTTTATCAGGCCCCGGGGATTTGTCGGCCTTCAGTCCCCTCAACTTACCCAACACCATATCCCTAGAGATACTAATTTCTGTCAGCTCCTCCCTCTCATTAGTCCCTATGTTTGCCGATATTCCTGGGAGGTTATTTGTGTCCTCCTTTGTGAATACAGAACCAAAGTATGAGTTTAATTGGTCTGCCATTTCCTTATTCTCCATTATATATTCTCCCGAATCGGACTGCAAGGGACCGACTTGGGATTTTACCAGTCTTTTCCTCCTGATATACCGATAAAAGCTTTTGCAGTCTGTCTTTATGTTTGCTGCAAGTTTACTTTCGTATTCTATTTTCCCCTTCCTGATTAATCCCTTTGTCCTCTTTTGCTGTATCCTGTACTGCCCCCAATCTTCCGGTCTGGTGCTTTTTTTTGCCAGTTGATATGCCCTTTTTTTTAATTTTATGCTGTCCCTAATTTCCCTCGTTATCCACGGTTGAGTCACCTTTTTAGGTTTATTTTTATGCCAAACCGGTATAAACATGTTCTGGAATTCTTCCATTCTATCTTTGAATGCTTGCCATTGTCTATCCACTGTCAATCCCCCCAGAAACACCACCCAATCAATCTTACCCAATTCCCGTCTCATACCCTCGTAATTCCCTTTATTTAAGTTCTGGACCTTAGTCTCTGATTCAATTTCCTCACTCTCCATCTCGACTGAGAGCTCGATCATATTATGATCGCTCTGACCCAAGGGGCCTCGTACAAGAAGATTGCTGATAAGTCCCTTCTCATTGCACAATACCCAGTCTAAAACGGCCTGATCTCGAGTCGGTTCCTCGACATATTGGTCCAGATAACCGTCCCGAAAACATTCCAGGAATTCCTCCTCCTCAGAATTTTTACTAATTTGGGTAGTCCAATCAATATGTAAATTAAAGTCTCCCATGATGACAGCTGTGCTCTTATCGCACGCTTCTCTAATTTCCCTTTTTATGCCTTCCCTCACCTCCATATTACTATTTGGAGGCCTATATATCACACCCACTAACGTTTTCCTCCCCTTGCTATTTCTCATTTCTACCCATACAGATTCCGTTTCATCCGAGTTAATATCCTTCCTTTCCATTGCATTAATCCCCTCCTTTACCAGCAATGCTACCCCACCTCCCCTACCTTTTTGCCGATCCTTCCTAAATATTGTATATCCCTGGATGTTAAGTTCCCAGCCTTGCCCACCCTGCAGCCACGTTTCTGTAATCCCAATCAAATCATACTTGTTTACCTCTATTTCCACAACTAATTCATCCACCTTGTTCCTAATGCTTCTAGCATTAAGATACAAAGCCTTCAGGCTTGCTTTTTTCACACTCTCATTATGAATTAGTTTGGCCCTTTGTGTTTCTCTCCTTTGCTTATTGCTTCTCACCTTTCTACCATCTATTTCTGACTTCATATGACTTCCCTCTTTTCCACTACCTAGGTTCCCATCCCCCTGCCAAATTAGTTTAAATCCTCCCGAACCGCCCTAGAAAATATTACCCCGAGGACATCGGCTCCCTCACAGTTCAGGTGTAGACCGTCCCCTTGGTACAGGTCACTCCTCCCCAAGAACTGGTTCCAATGCCTCAAGAATTTAAATCCCTCTCCCTTGCACCACTGCTCAAGCCACGTATTTAGCTTATCTATCTTACTCTCTCTAAACTTATTAGCTCGTGGCACTGGTAGCAATCCAGAGATTACTACCTTTGAGGTCCTACTTTTCAATTTAGCTCCTAACTCCCTAAATTCAGCTTGTAGGACCTCCTCCCTCTTTTTACCTACATCGTTGGTACCTACATGTACCACGACAACTGGCTGATCCCCCTCCCCCTTCAGAATGCTCTGCACCCGCTCCGAGACATCCTTGACCCTTGCACCAGGGAGGCAACATACCATCTTGGAGTCGCGGTCTCGGCCACAGAAACTCCTATCTATCCCCCTTACAATTGAATCCCCTATCACTATAGCCCTATCCCTCTTTTTCCCGCCCTTCTGTGCAGCAGAGCCAGTCATGGTGCCCTGAACCTGGCTGCTGGTGCCTTCCCCTGATAAGTCATCTCCCCCAACAGTACCCAAAACGGTAAACCTGTTTTGGAGGGAGATGACCGCAGGTGACTCCTGCACTACCTTCCTGCCTTTACCCTGCCTTTTGGTCACCCATTTACTGTCTGAGCTAGCCTTTACCTGCGGTGTGACCAACTCACTGAATGTGCTATCCACAACATCCTCAGCATCTTGTAGCGGTTTGTTACAACTGAGTGGCTTGCTAGGCCATTTCAGAGTCAACCACATTGCTGTGGGTCTGGAGTGACATACAGGACAAACAAGGTAAGGACAGCATAATGCCCTAAAACACATTGGCCCAGAAATTCGGGTCCCAACGCATGAGTACGCACGGGGTACTCGCGCGTGGACCCAATGGAAGTGCCGGTTTCTTGCATGCGCGGGAAACCGGTACTTCCGTTCCTCTGAACGAAGGGGTTCAGAGGCCGAACGCGTGCGCGCGGGAGTCTGCGCGTGCGCTTTGAACTTACGTTTTTTTTTTACAGGTTTTTCCGTGAGGGTAAGTCTTTCGATTTTAGAAATGTAAAAACCAGGCGTAAGGCCTGCATTTTAAAAGGTAAGTGGTCAATTAATTAAAATTAAAACATTTTTTCCACAGGTTTATTATTTTTAAATACTTTAAAGCAAGGTAAGTTTATTTTTAGCCCTGTTTATTTATAAAATTCTTTTTTTCAAAAATTTAAATTATTGTTTAAAATAGTTATTTAATGTAATTTATAGTTTATTTAAAATTTAAAAAAATTATTTGAAGGTTTACTGTTATTTTGGGGCCTGTATATTCATAAGTTTAGACAGGTCTTCCTGTCAATCTTATGAATGGGCTTTTCCCTCCTCTGATTGGCTGCCCATGGCTCACGTGATCCAAGGGGACGCATCGCCCCTGGGACACGCAAGCACAGCGCGCCGGGAGTTGGAGCAGGCCCCGGAGCGGAATTCCACGGGAGCCCAGAGCTCAACTGCCGACGCGCAAGATAAGTGCAGGTCGGGGGCTTGCACCCGCGGGAAGCTCCCGACCCGAATTTCTGGGCCATTAGCGATCCAGATGGGTTTTTACGACAATGTGTCATGGTCATCATTCTAGATTTATTTAAATTCCACAGCTGCAGTGGTGGGATTTGAACTCGTGTCTCCAGATTATTAGTCCAGGCCTCTGGATTACTAGTTCAGTAACATACCACTATGCTACCGTTCCCTAGTTATAACAGTTATAATTTGAGTACTTTATGCAGTTTCAAGCTACCAAGAGAACAAAATGAAACAACCAATCCACCCAGGGACAATGCTCCAAAACTTTGATGTGATGCAACAAGCCAATGTCCTCTGGCTTAATGATGACCGTCTACTGCCAATCCAAACGTGACTGCAGTGTTTATGACCTGATGCAGTGTGTTAGCCAGGGTTACATAACTGAAGTAGTTATTGTTAAGCCAGTCAGTAACTAGCTGTCAGTCAAACTAGCCTCCATTTTATGATTGAGCTTAGTGTTGCTAGCCTCTTCTTCACCTTTTCCTGTTAATTACAGAGCTAGAGCAAAGGAGAGTGGTATGAAGTCATAAACTGGGCATTGCTGACTTCTGTGAAAATCTTAAAGATATTTATAATAGTTAGAACAAGAAAGGATTTTTTTTTTAACTGGGAACCAATTCCTTGCTTCGTACCACTGCCACAGAAGATCATGTTATGGCACCTGTGGGAGGGCGCAATGTTAGTGCACAGGTTATTTGAAATCGCTACAAAGATGGAGGGGCAGCCCACTTATGCAATGTATTTGTGTATTAAACTTGATTTCACATCTGTCAGCCATTTTGTACACCAAAGGTTACCAAACTTGTAGAAGGTTTTGGTATTAAGTGTAAGCTAAGTGCTAGTCACTGAATTGTGATTAGGAAGAGGACCCTGCTTGTGGTTACTGGTGACCCTGGCCATGCTACAGTGATGCTAGTTGCAATTCTTTTACTACAGTAGAGATTCACAAACTTGACATAGACGAATGATTGGAGATTGGGCTTTCCTGAGCTCCCTGGCTCAGTACCACACCGGGCAATGCATTCACAATGAGTCATTGGTGAAAATTACTTTCCTTTAACATCTGTGTAGTTATGCAAGTGAAGCAAGGCATTTCAGTATTAGAAAATGTTCTAATTTTCTGTTGCACCCATTGAGTTTATAGCTGCAGGTAGAATTGATTGTGGTAGGGAAATAGCCATTAGTGAGAGGTCTGCACAGCTGAACATAAATAAGCAGTCTTTATTTCATATTTTAAAGACTTGACATTTTTTCCCCTCCCACCTCATTTAAATTTTTGAATCTTGTGACAATTTTTTCTTACGCTTAATAATGAAGGAACTGGCTGGACTCGTCTCATAGGCTGTCAGTTACGTGGTTCCTCCCCCTCCATAGTGAGTTGTAATAGGATGACTGCAGTGTAGACCTACCACCGTTTGTTTACTAACACTGCTTCTCACCTGTCTCCATTTTTATCCAAAAAATATATATAAATGCAAGTTCTTGAAGAGAAAATGTGAATTTTTTGCTAGATTACCTTTGTTGGACGGGAGTAGGGAGGTGCATGCCAGACTCTTCCTTGGGAGACTAAATCGACTAGACTATACAGTCTACAGTGGAATTGGTTAGACTTGGTCTATGGAGGAAAAGCCTTGTTTGATTACATTGCATTTTTTTTTTCATCAGTACATTTTAATCTAGTTTTATAACTTTGTTAACAACACAATGAGCTTTATTTTTTTATAATTAGACACTAAGGGAATCGAGGGATATGGGGATAGGACGGGAAAGTGGAGCTGAGGTCGAAGATCAGCCATGATCTTATTGAATGGCGGAGCAGGCTCGAGGGGCCGAATGGCCTACTCCTGCTCCTATCTTCTATATTTCTGCTCCTAATTCTTATGTTCTTGTTGGATCTCTAAAGTTGAGGTAAATTAAAAATTGCACAGTCACTGTGCACTGCTACTCAGAAGAATGATGCCAGCCATTCAGTGTAGCTTGTGCTACAAAATTGTGTTTTCAATTTATTTACAAAATTTAGTTACTGAATTTTTAAATTATTAACTCAAATATTCCTTCATAACAAATGAGTCATCTCATCTGGGCTTGGATCAAGCTTCTGCCGCATGGATGACATAACTTCCCCTGCATGTATGGCATCTTGTGAACCCTTCAAACAAATCAAGCATTACTGTGACAGTACCAGGCTCTTAAAATGCCGGTACTTACTTGGCTTAAAAAAATCTTCAAAAAGCATTTGTTTAGCCAAATCAGTGGCCACTTTTTTCAGTGTGGGTCCAACTTGCAATCTGGTGGTACGTAGGTGGCATAGAAGATATGGTAACAAAAAGTTCTAATTTTTTAACATACAGTATAGATGTTACAGTAGGCTTTATATATTGTGTTGTAGGAGTCTACGTACTCCTAGTAAAAAATACTGAACTCTGAGAGGTTCAACAGAAAAGGTTTAATTGTTGAGACTGCATGTTGAACACAAAATGGCGTCAGAGCCTACACCAAGTCCGACTGCCTTTCATCAGTCCACAGCTTCGACTGCTCCTCCCCCGCTCTGGGCTTAACTATGTTGCAGATCGAGTTTCTTAAAGGTGTGATCCTTCTTAAAGGCATGACGCCTGATTTATAGTCTACGGACCGAAAAGCGGATTGTGTCCTTTCTGTGATCGGTACGCCACAGTGTATATATTTATACTACAGGTAGACTATCCTTTATCCGAAAACCTCGGGACCAGCCGTGTTTCGGTTTTCGGAAAATTTCGGATTTCGGAAGGTATTTTATAAGACTGGGAAATTTGTCGGGGGTGGGTCGGTGTCGGCGGGGGTCGGTGGCGGGGGGTCGGCGGCGGGGGTCGGGGTCGTGCGCCACTCTGGTCATGTCGTGCGCACGACTTGCACTGAACGAAAAAACCTTCGGTTTTTAGAGGGTTTCGGTTTTCGGAAGTTCGGATAAAAGGTAGTCTACCTGTATATATCTAAAATTTATATAAAAACATTGATTTAGTGAATGTCAATGATTGGTGTTCTTTGTAAGTGTTCTGTTTTCTTCTGTTTTTTTTCCTTCTAATTGGTTATTTTCTTTCATTATTCACCAATTGTATTACACAAACTTTTCTCTCCCCAGTAAGAGCCTTCTGCCCAATCACACGGCAACAAAAAGAAACTGTGTTTCAGCTCCACCTTGGCTCCCTCGCGCACCCTTATCCCAACTGCTCCATCGCCGACTCCTTTTACCAGTTACTTTACCTCTATCTTTGCCCCCTTCTCACTTGGGCCTAAGGCTGTGATTCATGCTCCCTGGAGGTCATTGTTGATGCACCTAGCTTAAAAAATGAACCCCCTTCCCCATGGCCCTGCAAGATCCATAACCCCAACTCCTCAGCCTGAGAACATAAATAAAATTATGATGCAGAGGATTGATGAAAAATGGATAAAGTCAAGGAGGTGCAAAGATTCACATTTATAATTTTTAATTCTAATGTTTTAATATGTACTTTGGTGACAGAGGCTGATGTTCAATTACTGCTGTCTCACAGTTTGTTCCAATGACCATGTATGAGCTGAAAACCTACAATGCTAGCTAGGGAGATGGATTTCTTGATATTTTAAAATTTATTTTGGGTCTCGATGCTTTGTTTTCAACTTGCCTTTTATCCCAGCTTGCTTATAATATTTGCTTTCTTTCCACAAACAGACTGGCTGAAATTGGTCAAATTGCCCATTAGTAACAAATTCTGCCCCATTACTGTATGAACAGGAACTGTGTCGAAGTGCTTTGATTAATACCTCTCGACTGGAACCTTTTTTTAATTGACATTGCAAATACAAACCGTCAAGTACGGAAACTAGCTCATTTAGTCTCAACTAGTCACATTTACCAGCCTATTCAAGAGGAAACCAAATTAAAAACAAGTTCACTTTACCTGAGAGAAGGGGGGAAAATATGAAGGATTTGCAATCGCAAGGACAGAAATTAATGTTTTAATGTTAGCTTTCAATATACTCTGCAATTTTTATGATCTCTTTAAATTAAAATATATATTTGTTTCATGCACCAAAATCTAGATCAAAAACGTGCAACAAAACAAATTGCATGTAGTCGAGTCACTGCATTAGAGCCAAATGGGAAAAGCAATGGTATCGACCAGCTCAATTTCCCCATAACACACCAGAGACTTTTGTTCACTAGTGAAGTATTGTAAATGTTTTACTTTTTCACTAAGCTTTGTTTCTCAATACCTCATCAAATCCATGTAATAATTAAGCTGTTGTTAAATTCTGATATAAGAACAAAACATAAATAGGAGTAGGCCATTCGGCCCCTCGAGCCTGCTCCGACATTCAATAAGATCATGGCTGATCTTCGACCTCAACTCCACTTTCCTGCACTATCCCCATATCCCTTGATACCCTTAATATCCAACAATCTATCGATATCTGCCTTGAATATATTCAACGAATGAGCATCCACAGTCCTCGGATAGAGAATTCCAAAGATTCACCGCCCTCTGAAGAATTGTTTTCTCATCTCAGTCCTAAATGGCCGACCCCTTATTCTGAGACTGTGACCCCTGGTTCTAGACTCCCCAGCCAGGGGAAACATCCTCCCTGCATCTATTCTGTCAAGCCCTGTAAGAATTTTGTATGTTTCAATGAGATCACCTCTCATTCTTCTAAACTCTACAGTATATAGAATATGTCCATTTTCACTACACTATTTGTGAATGTGCTGCAAATTGGAATTTCTGCTTAATGTGCTGAAATGTTGCTGTTGGCTGGTGGTGCTGATACAGGTGAGGGATAGGCCAAACTACAAACTATAGGTGACAAATAAATCCTATGTACATGAGCTTTCATTTCTTCTCGATGAACAATTTTGACCTTTTGGTCCTTTTTATATAAGGACCCCTAAAGCAAGCTGTCAAGTTAGACAAACAGTTAAATTTTTAAGTGATATTCTTATTTCATTGCTTATTGATTCAGGCAGATCTGATGAAGGGTTACAGTTTTAGGGGGAGGAGGAAGAACAAATTGCCTTTTCAACATAAACGTTTCAACAAACTTAACAAGAATTCATCCTTATTGGAAAAACTCTGTTGGTCAAATATTGAGTAGAACTTGGTATCTGATTAAATATTTCTTTCTGTAGATTAAAATTGTCAAAGTTTGTCACTTTATTTTCATAAGCTGTTCACTTTAGAACATCATTTAAGTTGTCACTCAACGCTAATGTAAATTGGGAAGTTTACTCTGGCAGAAACTACAATAAGGGATGAGTGCTCACATTCTTTATTTCCAACAGGCCCACAAGTTTTATCTGTTTAAAAATTAAGAACTGTATTGCTTTTGAATGGTATCTTGTCAGTATTACAAAAATAAAATCAATTTTCTGCATATTTAAGGAAATTTGAATTGGATGTTAGATAATATCATTGCAGATAGTCCACCATAGAGAACCTCAGCAAGCTGATTCTAAAAAAAAAAGTAGCTCATGAGGCAGTTAGACTTTGCATTGCACTGGACATCCCTTAAGAGACTTCTGTCTGTATCTGATTTGTAAAACTGTAATTGCAGAAATTGGGCTAGGGTTACTGCTTAAACAACTCACACTGTGGGAAGTAAACCATTTGCTTTTCTTTGCATTCATTCAGAAACACATAATTAATAGTCAAAATATTTGTAGACTGACAATGTAAGCTACTGCTGTAGTTCAATGGTGTATTAGCTCTGCTCCAGAATTTGATGAAACACTGTACTTTTTGTTACTATTGTTTTTCCTCTTGGTAATTTTCATTGAAATTATAAAGAATGATTAATTCTATTTTTCTTTTCATTTTTTTCAGCCTCGAGTGGTAGCAGGGTTCAGAGGCACAGTGCGCTATGCATCAATCAATGCACATAAAAACCGGGTATGTAAGGACGTCTTGCTGAAAGGTTAATGCATGCAGAACATCAACTCGGCAACATCATGATGAAGCACAGATATTTTAGCACTTGCTTCCCCCTCCCCCATGATTATATACGGTAGTAAGACTGCAGCCAGTGGCAGCTTTCTCTATTCAATACCATGTATCCTAATGACTAACCTAAAAGTAGCATTTATCACCTGCTGCAAATGCAAGTAGCAAGGCATGAACATGATTAAAAACATTTACTCTTGCTCCATTTTGAAACCCTTCACCATTATGTGGACCAACAAATCAATGTGAGCTGTCTGTAGATTAGTGCTCAGCTGTAGTCATCCAACCATGGGCAGAATTTCATTTTAACCTATATTAAGAACTGTGTCCAAAAAAAACTAACTGCTCGTCTGGAGAATGATTCAACTGTCTATACAGTGTTTGCTTACTGTATTTTCCCTGAATGTTGCACAGTCTCACTATGTTCTGTTTTGTGGTTCTGTAATATTTGTATCAGGAACTCAGAAATTGAGAATGTTCAATATCTGACCAACTCTCTTCATTTGTTCTTGGGATATGGGCAACACTAGCAAGGCCAGGTTTATTGATCATTCCCAGATGCCCTGAGACAGTGGTGATGGGGTACTTTCTCTTTGAACTGCTGCAGTATGTATGGTGATGGCGCTTCCACAATTGTTAGGTAGGGGATTTGACCCAATGGTGGTGATGAAACCATGGTATCTGTCCAAGTCAGGTTGGCGTGCGACTTGGAGGTGATGGTGATCCCAAGATACTGTTCTTGTCTTTCTTGGCGGCAGAGGTTGCTAGGCTGGGAGGTGCTGTGCAAGTAATCTTGGTAACATCTGCAGTGCATCCTGCAGATAGTACATACTGCAGCTACAATACACCAGAGGTTGAGGGGTTGGGCATTGAGTTCAGTTTCAGAGTGCTATGTTAAAACATTTTTAAGTTAAAGGCACAATTGAATGGAAGTTGCTGTTGCTGATTACATGACTACCTTGCCGTGGATTATGTAGAGATTCTTGAATGTTGTTGGAGCTGCACTCATCCAGGTGAGTGGTGAATATTCCATTGCACTCCTGACTTTATTTGTTCTCGGGATGTGGCCGTCGCTGGCAAAGCCAGCATTTAACATTTGAGTGTCTTGCTAAGCCACTTCAGAGGACAGTTAAGAGTCAACCACGCTGGCATGGGACTGGAGTCATGTTTTGGTCAGGCTGGTTAAGGAAAGCCGCTTTCCTTCCCTAAAGGATATTAGTGAACCAATTTGGTTTGGACACAGTGTTGATCCTTGTAGCTGACAAGGCTTTAAAGGGGTTGAGCCATCAATTGGAGTACTCTGCCTCTGTCCTGCTCTTGTAGCCACGGTCTTGATGTGGCTGGTTCATTTGAACTTCTGGTGAATGGTGACCCCCCCCCAAGATGTAGATGGTGGGGGATGTTTAGCTACAAGATGAGCACGTTTTCCATGAAGTCAGAATTAAATTTTCTCAGAGGGTGCAAGTCATTCCATGCACTTCCTTTATCCAGCAAATAATTGTGTTCAACAAACATTGGCTTCAGATGGGCAGAAAAAGCAACAAAACAGCAATGCTGTAAGAGAATGGGAACTCTTGCACTCAATTGTGTAACCAGTGTCATGTTGGGTGTTACCTAAGCCACAGAGGACAAGATATTTGGAAATCAAATCCCATTGTGCTCAACATACAATTATGTTTGGGTATAGACCATTGAAATCACTTTTTGTACTCTAGTTTTTCATGTGCTTACTGTATTCAAGCATACAGATGTGGGCTATTCTCCTACTCTCTCCTGCACCATTAAAAAAAACCTTATTGCTCTCAAACCAAGATGTTTTAATAATTAATTTCAGTTCTACTCTCAAATTCTATCCAGTTGATTCATGGTAGATAATTTGATATTTTAATATCCAAGAGTTTTGGAAGCAACTGATGAAGGAAGGTTTTCCTGTTTCTGGCTACTTGTGGTGTCAATAATTATTTATTAATGTGTAAAATGTAGTGTGCCAAGAGTCTGGAAGCCAGGAATTTAAATGAGCTCTTTAACAAGTTATTGTCCCATTTGATTGCCAGGAATGCTTGTCCATAATTTTTAACTTTAATTCTGCTAAGGAGATTTTTTAAGATGTGACTCAATCTCACGGAGAGATGGGAATACTGGTTGTGAAGATTTGGGAAGTATTAAAGCTGCGTCATGTTTATTATAATGCAGATTGAAATACAACTGATGCCATAATAAAATTAACAATTAAGATAACTCCGTGGTATGCTGTTTAAGTATAGACTATTGCACTCCTGACTGGGACCTATGCAAGAGCTGTTTATCCTAGTAATTTGAAGGATAAATTCTGTAATCAGCCTTTGAACAGCTTTTGTTTACTTGCTGCTTTCCCCACTACCCAGTGCTAGATATTCTTGATATGCCTTCATGTGCTTTATATTTTTGTCTTAAAATACTCCTGTGCAGCGCCTTGAGACATTTTACCACATTAAAGACGTTATATAAATAAAAGTTGTTGTTGTTGTTGTTGTTGAAGAAGAGCTATGTATTGCCATTCATAATATAGAAAAATAGGAGCAGGAGTAGGCCATTCGGCCCTTCGAGCCTGCTCCACCATTCAATATGATCATGGCTGATCCTCTATCTCAATACCATATTCCCGCTCTCCCCATACCCCTAAATGCCTTTTGTGTCTAGAAATCTATCTATCTATCTACTTAAATATATTCAGTGACTTGGCCTCCATAGCCTTCTGTGGTAGAGAATTCCACAGGCTCACCACCCTCTGAGTGAAGAAATTTCTCCTCATCTCGGTCCTAAATATCCTACCTCATATCCTGAGACTGTGGCCCCTCGTTCTAGACCCCCCAGCCAGGGGAAACGTCCTCCCTGCATCCAGACTGTCTAGCTCCATCAGAATTTTATATGTTTCGATGAGATCCCCTCTCATTCTTCTAAACTCTAGTGAATACAGGCCTAGTCGACCCAATCTCTCCTCATACGACAGTCCTGCCATCCCAGGAATCAGTCTGGTGAACCTTCGCTGCACTTCCTCTATGGCAGATATATCCTTTCTTGGGTAAGGAGACCACACACTACTCCAGGTGTGGTCTCACCAAGGCCCTGTAACTGTAGTAACCTTACTCCTGTATTTTTTATGCATGTTCACAAAACCCCAAATGTAGCTTCATGGTCTTATGAAATCAAATCGATTTTTTTTTTCTGGTTTCTCATAGTCTCAGCATACAAGGCAGTGTTTAAACTGATTATTGCAATAGGTATAAAAAAGGCTTCTATAGGAATTTTGTAACTTCATGAAAAATGTAACATGGTTTAAGTAATAAAGGTTCTTTAAAGAATGCAGTTGACAAACACATTTTGCCCATTATACTGATTGAATTTTACATTAATTGGGATTAGAAATTTACAGGACATTTACATAAATTATTTCACCGTATACAATATTAAATAGTACAGCACAGAAGGAGGCCATTCGGCCCATCGAGCCTGCATTGGCTCTTTTGAAGAGCAATCCAGTTAGTCCCACGCCCCTGCTCTTTTCCCAAATCCGTGCAATTTTTTCTCCTTCAGCTATTTATCCAATTCTCTTTTGAAGGCTACGATTGAATCTGTATCCACCACCCTAATGGGCAGTGCATTCCAAATCCTAACCACTCATTGCGTAAAATAGTTCTAGTTCTTTTGCCAATCACCTTAAATCTGTGACCTCTGGTTATCGTCCTTTCAGCCATTGGAAACAGTTTCTCTTTATTTACTCTATCTAAACCCTTCATGATTTTAAACACTTCTACTAAATCTCCTCATCGCCTTCTCTGCTCTAAGGAGAACAACCCCAACTTCTCCAGTCTATCCACGTAACTGCCATCCCTCATCCCTGGACCATTCTAGTAAATTTCTTCTGTACCCTCTCCAAAGCCTTCACGTCCTTCCTGAAGTGTGGTGCCCAGAACTGGACACAGTACTCCAGCGGGGGCTGAACGAGTGTTTTATAGAGGTTTAGCATAACTTCCTGGCTTTTGTACTCTCTATATGCCTCTATTTATAAATGGTGTGGAGATGCCGGAGTTGGACTGGGGTGGACAAATGTAAGAAATCACACAACACCAGGTTATAGTCCAACAGCTTTATTTGAAATCACAAGCTTTTGGAGCGCTGCTCCTTCTTCAGGTGAAGTGGAGAAATGCATAAAGACACAGCTTATATAGTCAGAGAATCATGTCAGATGTATCAGTTTCTGCTCGACGATTTTGCGTTGTCGTGTGTCTCGAAGGCCACCTTGGAGAATGCTTACCCGAAGATCGGAGGCTGAATGTCCTTGACTGCTGAAGTGTTCCCCGACTGGGAGGGAACACTCCTGCCTGGTGATTGTTGCGCGGTGTCCGTTCATCCGTTGTCGCAGTGTCTGCATGGTCTCGCCGATGTACCATGCTCCGGGGCATCCTTTCCTGCAACGTATGAGGTAGACAACGTTGGCCGAGTCACATGAGTATGTACCATGTACCTGGTGGGTGGTGTCCTCACGTGTGATGATGGTATCTGTGTTGATGATCTGGCATGTCTTGCAGAGGTTGCTGTGGCAGGGTTGTGTGGTGTCGTGGTCGCTGTTCTCCTGGAAGCTGGGTAATTTGCTGCGAACGATGGTCTGTTTGAGGTTAGGCGGCTGTTTGAAAGCGAGTAGTGGAGGCGTGGGGATGGCCTTAGCGAGGTGTTCGTCGTCATCGATGACCTGTTGAAGGCTGCGAAGAACATGGCGTAGTTTCTCCGCTCCGGGGAAGTACTGGACGACGAAGGGTACTCTGTTGGTTGTGTCCCGTGTTTGTCTTCTGAGGAGGTCTATGCGATTTTTCGCTGTGGCCCGTCAGAACTGTCGATCGACGAGTCGAGCATCATATCCCGTTCTTACAAGGGCGTCTTTCAGTGTCTGTAGGTGTCCATCGCGTTCCTCCTCGTCTGAGCAGATCCTGTGTATTCGCAGGGCTTGTCCATAGGGGATGGCTTCTTTAACGTGGTTAGGGTGGAAGCTGGAGAAGTGAAGCATCGTGAGGTTGTCCGTGGGCTTGCGGTAGAGTGAAGTGCTGAGGTGTCCGTCTTTGATGGAGATTCGTGTGTCCAGGAATGAGACTGATTCTGAGGAGTAGTCCATGGTGAGTTTGATGGTGGGATGGAACTTGTTGATGTTATCGTGTAGTCTTTTCAGTGATTCTTCGCTGTGGGTCCATAGGAAGAAAATGTCGTCGATGTATCTGGTGTATAGCGTTGGTTGGAGATCCTGTGCAGCGAAGAAGTCTTGCTCGAACTTGTGCATGAAGATGTTTGCGTATTGGGGTGCGAATTTGGTCCCCATGGCTGCTCCGTGTGTTTGGGTAAAGAACTGGTTGTCGAAGGTGAAGACATTGTGGTCAAGGATGAAGCGGATGAGTTGTAGGATGGCGTCTGGAGATTGGCTGTTGTTGGTGTTGAGTACTGAGGCTGTCGCAGCGATGCCGTCATCGTGGGGGATACCTGTGTAGAGTGCCAAGACGTCCATCGTGGCGAGGAGTGTTCCTGGTTCAACTGGTCCGTGGGTGCTGAGCTTCTGTAAGAAGTCTGTAGTGTCGCGACAGAAGCTGGGGGTTCCCTGTACGATGGGTTTCAGGATGCCCTCGACATATCCAGAGAGGTTCTCACACAGGGTTCCGTTGCCTGATGCGATAGGACGTCCAGGTGTGTTGGCTTTGTGTATCTTTGGGAGGCAGTAGAAGTCACCCACGCGGGGAGTACGTGGGATGAGAGCATGTAGGATGCTTTGAAGGTCTGGATCGAAGGTTTTGATCAGTCTGTTGAGTTGGCGGGTGTGTTCTTTGGTCGGATCTGCGGGTAACTGTCTGTAGTGTTCCTGGTTGTCCAGTTGTCGGTATACTTCTTTGCAATAGTCCGTTCTGTTCTGTATGATGATGGCACCTCCTTTGTCTGCTGGTTTGATGACGATGTTGCGGTTGGTCTTGAGAGCGTGGATGGCGTTGCGTTGTGCTCGGGTGACATTCTGGACTGTCTTGTGAGTGCGGCTGATGAATCTGGCGTTGATGCATCTCCTGACAGCTTGAGCATACATGTCAAGCTTAGGGCAGCGACCCTCCGGAGGGGTCCAATTTGACTCTTTCTTCTTCGGTCGCTGCACTGCGGATCCCTCTGTCTGCTGTTCCGGATCATTGATTGTCTCATTGGGTTCGCTGCTGACATCTTGGGATTTGTGGAAGAATTCCCGGAGCCTCATTCTCCTGATGAATTCCTCTGTGTCTGCCGCGAGACCGATGGGGTCCATTTTGGTGGTGGGGCAGAAATTGAGACCTCGGCTGAGAACTTCAATTTCGTCTGGTTGAAGGGTGTGGTCGGACAGGTTGACGATGGATTTCCCTGTGGTTTCAACCGTGGTACCGGGGGAGGCTTGGTTGCTGCTGCTGGTGATGCCAAGTTTCTCAAGCTTCCTGTTCTTGGTGTGCATGTAGGTAGCGTAGTTCCGTTGCCTTGTTTGTTTGGCGGTGTCTCGTAGCTGGTCTGCTGCGTCCTGAGCACAGGCTGAGAACATGGACTCCATCTCGGTTTCGAGGTTGCGGCGTCTGCCGTAGAGCTGGTGTACGAGATGGTTGAGGAGTGTGCGAGAGGTACGACGGCAGAGTCTCTCAGCGTAGTCTGTGCTGTAGGTCGACTTGAGTGGGTTAGTGATCTGTAGTCCTTTCGGGATCTTGTCTGCTTTCTTGCATCTCTGTAGAAACTTGATGTCTGTGTCGATATGCGCGATCTTCTTGGAGATCCTCTCCACTTTGAGCCGGCAGTTTGTGGTGTCGATAGTAGCCATGGTGTGGAGATGCCGGAGTTGGACTGGGGTGGACAAATGTAAGAAATCACACAACACCAGGTTATAGTCCAACATCATCCAGACTCGAGTCGACATTGGCTTGTTCTCTCTACACAGATGCGGCCGGACCTGCTGTGATTTCCAGCCAAAAA
Organism: Somniosus microcephalus; assembly: GCF_052327205.1. Classification (NCBI taxonomy): domain Eukaryota; kingdom Metazoa; phylum Chordata; class Chondrichthyes; order Squaliformes; family Somniosidae; genus Somniosus; species Somniosus microcephalus. Next base: position 167,249,805 of record NC_140998.1, on the reverse strand, counting down.
AAATGTTTTTTGTCTTTTTTTTGTTTTTCATACAGACCCCAGCATCTGCAATATTTGACCCCTTGTGACCCCACCTCATTGTTCTTTGATGTAATGTTTCCCTGACTGACCTGTTTGGACACCATTCACACCTTTGACTGCTGTGATTATCTCTCTGCCGAGGTGCGATAAATGGCAGTTGGAAAGGTTACCTGTAAACATCTGACATGATTCTCTGACTATATAAGCTGTGTCTTTATGCATTTCTCCACTTCACCTGAAGAAGGAGCAGCGCTCCGAAAGCTTGTGATTTCAAATAAAGCTGTTGGACTATAACCTGGTGTTGTGTGATTTCTTACATCTATTTATAAAGCCCAGGATCCCATAGGCTTTATTAACTGCTTTGTTAACCTGTCCTGCAACCTTCTAAGATTTGTGCACAAACACCCCCAGGTGCCTCAGTTTTTGCACTCCCTTTAAAATTGTACCATTTAGCATGTGTATATATAAACAAAGTATTTATTAGCTGTAATGGGTTTTTTCCCCAAAATATATTGACCCAGTTTTTTTGTGTGTCTAAAATCAGACTAGGATCAGGCATTTAAAAATAAAACCTATACCCATCATGCAGGTGCCTGTCCTTGTATGTGAAGAATAGGAACAGGCACCACACGTGAGGTGGGCCCACTCTCTCTCGCTCATATATGCAAAGGCTGTTTTCTGATTTTTCTGTTCTTGCACTTCCTCTCTTGAAGGTGGTTTCTCTGGATGTAGACAGGTGCTTGCAGGTCTGCAGAACTGTTCCAATGTACCTGTATAATCATGTAGTCAAGGCAGTGACTGATAACAGGCTATACAATGCTAAGAAAGCATCGCAGCAAATATGTTACAAGTATACTAACCGCAGGAGTTGTTGGATCAAGAGTGGGACTCCTGGGTGATGATTCTTCACCCCCCCACCCCCCGCAGGCCATTGTAGTGCCCTGACCCTGGCTGAGCGCAGGGATCAAACTTCTGACCTTCCTGGTTGGTGCAGCTTGCTACCATGTATTTATGCATTTACTCAGTGAGCCTTTGGTGAGTCCTAAAACCTACTTGGGTATAAAGTTTTGATTTTGCTCAATGATCTGGATTTATGGAGCAAGATTAGTTTTGCACCATTGTTGGCTCTCATGACATCTTCAGCTTTTGTTAAAAAGGAAAATAACACTTCTAAATTTTCAAAATGTTGACCTATCACTTGTGAAGGCACAAAAACTACTATATAGAAACATAGAAAAATAGGAGCAGGAGTAGGCCATTCGGCCCTTCGAGCCTGCTCTGCCATTCAATATGATCATGGCTAATTCTCTATCTCAATACCATATTCCCGCTCTCTCCCCATACCCCTTGATGCCTTTTGTGTCTAGCAATCTATCTATCTCATTCTTAAATATATTCAGTGACTTGGCCTCCACAGCCTTCTGTGGTAGAGAATTCCACAGGTTCGCCACCCTCTGAGTGAAGAAATTTCTCCTCATCTCAGTCCTGAATGTCCTACCCTGTATCCTGAGACACTGACCCCTCGTTCTAGACCCCCCAGCCAGGGGAAACATCCAGTCTGTCTAGCCCTGTCTATGCCAATCAATTTTAATAAACTTTCAGACTACAGCCTCAGTGGCATTAATAACACACTATTTATCTGACCCGAGGGGAAATTCATGTGTGCTTATGGATTGCCTGACTATTATCATCCATCTGGTGTTGCACTTACAATAACTTTGACCACTGAACGAAAAGGCTTGAAGACCATTATTCGAATAAGGTTCTGTTGTACCCCAAGTCAGGTAAGGTGGTTGAAATGGTGAAGTAACCAAAGGAAAAATAGCATGTGATTGCCAGTTATCGATGCTAGGAGCTCTATCCGAGAACTAACTTTATCACTGCACTATCACCGTAACACCTTTTCATAAAGGCAAATAAATAGAATGAGAAATTAAAAATGAAAGGAATAGTGTTTGGAGATTTTAATTAAATTATTTAACTGTCAGTATTGTATATTAATCTATTGCTTTAAAAGTTTTCATTTTTAATCCAATTTAAAGAAATTATTGTAGTGCACCCTTAATGAAGCTCGTCCCACTGGCCCATCTATTCCATTGTGCGGTGCCAGATGCAATTATACATCTATCCCAGTGCAACATGCTTCCATGGAAACTGAGTCAGGGCCTTAGGGGGAGGGTGCTGTGGGGAGACTAAAATGTGCCGCTGCAGCTCTCTAAACTGACGGGCCTGGCCAACATTTCCTTTTTATGTTTAACGTTTGTTAGTGGAAGAATCGGCATATTGTTGATCCTGCCAATAACCAATGTGACAGCAGCACACTACTCCTTCAAAGGACAGAATCACAGGACGAACACCATTTTAAAATTTGTTTTATTAAGCTAAGGCAGTCCTTATGACAGAATGGCCGCTTTAACAGAATGGTTGCTTTAACAACACGGACGCACTACAGGTCTCAGTATGATGATGATATTCAGTGAATTTTTAAGAGTGAATGAAGTAACTTTGTTAGTAGATTTCAGAGTCCGTTACATAACAAAATCCCATGACAGTTTGCTCTATCTATCCAGCTTTCTGATGGTATTTGAATTCCTCGTGCTTACAGATCTTTTTTTTTAAACAGGAAATGGGCCGACACGATGACCTCTGGTCCTTATTTTACATGTTGGTGGAGTTTGTCATTGGGCAGCTACCATGGAGGAAGATAAAGGACAAGGTATTTCTTCAAACAATAAATTGAAGCACAAAGGCAGAACGCAGTGTAGTACTGAAAGATTATAATGACTTCCATTCAGTTAATTACCTACACAACGATTGGAGTGGAAGCAAAAGCACAAAATGCTACGTCAGCAGATGTTGGGGCTTACTGAGAACATTTAAGATGATGACCACATGGGGCCCTTTGCAGTTAGTCTAATATCTTTACTGCGGGGCTTGTATGTCTGCACAATGCCGTTCATCATTAGAAGCCATCTTTATTAATAAGGTGCGATTAAACATTCATGAGACTGAGGTTGAAGTTATGAGTCCAGTAGAAATAGCAAACTTGCACCTGCTGGTATTTATGTGTACAATCAGTTCTTCTGTAATTCTGAGGACTCGGATGAAATATAAACTGTGGCCAGTTATAGCATCCATTGTGCTACCCAGCTGAATCAGCTAACTGAGCACAGACTGGGGGCTAAGCCTTGCCCTTCCTGGTCTGTATAGCTTAGCCATCCACTGTGTAAACTTGTTGAACCACCTGGAAAGGAATGGGTTTTACTTCTCTTAACTTCGCCCAACAGGTTTTGCCTTTGTTCTTAGATCAGTGTAAAATATATTGCCTGTATGAATGAGATTTCACAAGTGCGGATAAGCTTGTATTTAAATAAACATCTTGCAACATCAAGGGCATTATTAAGGGAACCTCCACCGCACCCTTCACCCACAAAAACTTGTATTGTCCTACAGAAACCTGTTTATATGTTGTGGTCACAGCTAGCTACATTGTGTATAGCTTACTGGGGTCCAGTGCCCGTTAAGCTTCCTTCTTTTCTGTGTTTGAATTAAATGTGTTATCTGGTGTTTTAGCTACCCTGCTTTCAAAATCCCATCAAGGGGAAAGGTGTAGACCAATCATTAGGGAGAAGTCATGTGAATACAGCAAGGACAACAAATGAGCTAAAATGCTAGGAGCATAAGAAATAAAATGGGTGAGTTAGAAGTGGTGGTAAATAAGGAGCTGTTAGATATGGGAGTTGAGAAAACCTGACTAAAGGACGACTGAGTGGGAAACAAATGTGTGCCTCAGGAAGGATTGAGAAGAATAGGGTGGGGTGGGGTGGGATAACACTTTTTAAGCAGGGAGGCTTTATATGTTGAGCAGAAGGAACTGGAAATTGGCACAATCTCTTTGGTTGGATCTGAAAGCTGGACAAGGGAAAAAGTTAGTGGTAGGAATATGTTATAGCTACCACAAACTGAAAGGGAGGTGAATGCTTTGGGAAATCGGTATAAAACGTTTTCAAAAAAATAATTCATGAGGAAGCCTCAGTTATAATCAAAGGGCATCTTCAACCTGACATGGACTGGACTGGAACGTAGAGTGGGGACAATCTACGGGCAAAAGAGTTTACTGAAGTACTTCAAGCTTCTTTTCTTAAACTGCAGGTGAAGGAAGCACAAGAGGGAAGGCCGTACATTTCAAAATTGATTAATTTGAATTATCTGTGTAATTTTAAGCACAGAATTTCCATAAAAAGGGACTTTGAATTATCAGGAGTAGATTGCATTGGATTTGGTCATAACTAATAAACCGAGAGTAATAAGCAAAGTTTAAGTACGGTAACATTTGTGGTCTAGTGACCATTAAGCCTTAATTTTAAGGTTAAAATGAAAACGGAACAGATAATAAAAGCTATTAAGAAATTGGATTTCAGGATAGCAGACTTGGAGGGGATGGAATATTGTATGAAAAATAAAATGGGAAGAACTACATAAAGGGAAGAATATGGAAGAAAAATGGGAGTTTTAAGGAGATATGTTTTATGTTGCAGGGGCAATTTATCGAGGACCAATCGTGTAAAATTAACATGGAAAGCATTAGATAAAAGGGGCATATAAAATTCAGAAATGCCTGGGAAAGAACAGGATTGGGAGAACTGTAGGAAGGTCAACAAACTGATGCAAAGCAGAAACATGAGAGGGATATAGAAAATGTAAAGGGCAATAGCCATTCTTTTTAAAGAAGTCAGGAGCAAGAGAAGGCTGCAGAGAGATGTTGGACCATTTACCAGTGGCAGTGGTAAAGTACTGTCAGAGGATAAGGAAGTAACAGATTCACTAGATCATTATTTTGTGATTTGTTTTTATCATTGAAATGAAGGAAAGAGTAGACATAAGAGTATAAGGCAGAAAGCCTACTAGAAATCCTTAGAATCAGAAAGGAAGGCATAACATAAGGTTTAGGAAGTTGAATGTAAACAAGGCTCCTGGCTGAGACAATTTCCATCCAAGGCTGCTGATGGAGTTGGCTGAAGAAATTGCAAACCCTTCACCAATAGCGTTCAAAGCTCATTGGAATTGGTAAGATCCCAATGGATTGGACAATAGCAAATGTGTGATCGCCACCTTTTTTAAGGGGTAAGGATGGAACCTCAAATAACAGATCTTGTAGCCTTACCTTAATTGTGTTTAAGACTTTGAGGGATAACGTAAGGAATCATCTGAAAGGACAGGATCTGACGAGAAATAGGTTAAGAAGCAGCAGACTATATCTGGCCAGTTCACTGGATTTCTTCAAGGAAGTTACAGATTTGGGTATTATCTGCCTGGATTTCAGGAAGGCATTTGACATTGTTCCACACAACAGACTAATTCACAAGGCATATGTGCCAATGAGGTAGATGTCAATACAATAGATTAACTCATGCCTGGTTAAAAGGTATACAGCAAAGAATGATGTTGCGCAGAAAGTTGTTAAGAGTGGCAATCCACTCGTAGTGGAGTCCCGCAAGGGCTGGTCTTTGGGCTGCTGCAGTTTATAATTTTTATAAATGTGTCGGAGGATAGAATCTTGCCCATGGCAGATGGTATCAAATTGAGTGCATTGACCAATGTATAAAGGGTGTGACTCAAGTCTAAGGAGGCGATGTTAAAGTTGTGTCCAGTCATGATGAGGCCAAATCTGGAATACTGTGTTCAGTTTTGGTTCTGATGACTGGAAAGATGTAGAATTATTGAAGGGAGTCAAAACGAGGACTTTGTGAGGCTGATCCCTGCACTTAGAGGGATGAGTTATGAGGAAGGATTGCCTATTCCGGGACTTTATTAACCTGAAGAAGACTACAGTGCAGGAGGTTCTGTAAAGCTTCTATCAATATGGAAAATTTGGACCCATGAAAGTTCTATCAAATGAAATTCAATATAGCGAAGTGAGGTGATTCATTTTGGTAGGTGGAATAAGGAGGCCCTTTACTCCTTGGAAGTTAAACTAAATGGGGTAGAACAGCAAAGCAATCTGGGAATACAGATACATAAATCGCTAAAAGTAGCAACGGAATTTGATGAGGCACAGAATTAAAGAGTGCAGCCAAGTACTGGGATTCATTCCTAGAAGAATAGAATACAAAATCAGGCGATATTGTGATCAATGATAGACAGGAAACGACTCTCTAGTCCATTCAGCCTTTCCCACACAATTGTGATGTCTTGTGCATCAATGAATACACTCCCCACCCCACCCAAAACCATGTGACCTCCTGGGAGAGGCAAAAAACAGATTTTAAAAACCCAGGCCAATCTGGAAAATTACTCTTCAACCCCCTTAAATGATAGAAACTAGTCCAGGAGATCACTCTGGCCATGATCATGCTGAGCAGTACCTACTTTTTGTACAAGGTGCTCTCTGGCCCAGCCAGAAACTGGTCCAGCTCTCGCTTGAAGGAATTCAATGAATCGGCGTCTATCGCACGAGCCGGCAGTCTGCTCAGGAGGTCCACTATTCTGTGGTGAAAGAACCACATACTGACATCATGCTTTATACAACTTAAAATTGTGACCTCTGGTCCTCCCTAACTATTTAATTGGAACAAACCGCCCACTCGAACACAATCTATTCGCTTCATTTTATAAAGCTTGATCAACCCCATAGATCCCCACTAAAGTGTAGGGTCCCAGCTCTTTTAGCCTATATCTTGATAAATAAGATGCTTTAAAGTGGGAATTAGTCTTGTGGCCCTCCTCTATACCCTTTCCAAAGCCTCAGTATCACCCACCATGTGAGACATCCAACACTGGACACCATATTCCAACTGAGGGCTGACCAAGGTATTGTACAAGGACAAAATAGTGTGCTTTGTCTTATAGTCAATTGTCCTATAAATGCACCCCAACACTATTTGGCCTTGCAATCGCTTCATGACATTGTTCATGAACCTTTAAAGATCTATGCACTAGAACACCCAGATCTCGCGCTCTCTCCATTGGCTTTAATGCTTTTTCCTGAAGGGTACATGCACGTTCAGCATTCACCCTGCCCACATGCATAACACTACACTTTTCCCAGTTAAACATCCTTTGCTAGTCACGAGCCCAATCCCCCAACGAATCAAGATCTGCCTGAAGCGATTGAGCATCGCCAATAGTCCTGACACTCACACAAATAGGTGCACAATTGCAGATCGTGCAATGTTAAATTTCTGTAGTACCTTGGTTGGACAGTACTGTGTGCAGATCTGATCTCCATACAACAAACGGAAATTGAAGCACTGGAGAAAGTGTATAAAAGATTTACAAAGGTGTTACCAGAATTGAGAAGATGCAGGAAAAATTGAGCAGGCTTGGGGCTTTTTTCTCTGGGGAAATAGAAGACTAAGAGGAGGCCTGATAGAGGTCTTAAAAATTATGAAACTGTTCAATGGAGTGATGTGGAAAACTGTTTCCACTTTTGGGTGAGTCCAGAACAAGGATGAATACTATTAAGATAGCCACTAACAGATGAAATATAGAATTTAGGAGGAATTTCTTTACACGGAGTGATAAGAATGTGGCACATGGAGTGGTTGAAGCCCATATCATTGACAAACTTAAGATGAAGCTTGAAGGGAATAGTGTGTTCGTATGAGGGCCTTGGATTCCACAGGATGTTGCGGCTTGAATTTATGGGTGAGAAGCTATGAACCCAAGAACCTAAAAGAGATAACTGGTTAAAAATACTCCTATAGACCAAAGGTGCACTTTATGTATTTTCTGTTTTACAGAAGCTCAAAATCTCTCTCAGAAGTTAAAGGAGAATTTTGCCATTAGTTTTGTTGAGTCTGCGTGTCCCAGTTATGTTTAGGATCAATCACTGGACACAGACAACAAGAATAACTTTTAACAGGTCTTTACTATTCGGAGGTCAGGGCTGAACTGCCCAGCAAATCCTTGCACAACACTTATATACCGGTGTGGTCACCACCGGTATTACAGTATTACAGTATACAGCAGCCAAGAGAAAGTAGTACATCTCTTAAGGTAGTTCTCTTAAGGTGGAACAGGTTACATACACCACAAGTTTGCCTTGGATTCCCTCGTGGTACTATGTTAATAAGAAAAGTAAGGAATTTGTTATCCACCGAGCTATAAAGGTGGTGCCACTGGGTCAGGCAAAAAGGGGATATAGTGCCTGCAATTTTGTCATCTCCAAAATATTTACGGGCTGCTTCAATCTTCAATTGGAGGGAATGGAGAAAAGGCCTCCCTGAGGAGGGGAAGCAGCAGAGAGACACAGCACCTCTGGAAAAATGTTGTTCTAACTATTGAGTATTTTTATTGTTTAATGTAATGAAGGGTTTGGTTAATTCCCCACCCCCCAAAGTAGTATTTCAAGGTAATTGCTACCTCCTGAAAGATGGTAAAACTAATCAGAATTTATCCTGATAAAGCATTGGTGGAACCATGTAGCGGCACTGGCTATGGCCACTGTACTTAACGAGGGCAGTAAAGAGATTCCAGTAGACCATTGATCTACAAAGAGGGGAATGAAACCATAGCTAGTCTCAATAGAAAAAGAAAAGCAATTGTGAATTAGAAGCTAAACCTTTTAAACAAGGAAAAGAATTGATAATTTGTATAGAAAACAAGAAAGACTTGCATTTAACTAGCGCCATTCACGGCCTCAGGACATCCCAAAGCGCTTTACGGTCAATTAAGTACTTTTTGAAGTGTTGTAATGTAGGAAACCTGGCACCCAATTTGCACACAGCAAGGGCCCACAAGCAGCAATGTGATTACGATCAGATAATCTTTTTTAAGTGGTGTTAGCCGAGTGGTAAATATTGGCCAGGACATCGGGAAGAAATCCCCTGCTCTTCAAAAAACATAATGGGATCTTTTACGCCCCCCAAGAGAGCAGACGGGGCCTCGGTTAAATGTATCATGCGAAAGACGGCACCTCCGACAGTGCAGCACTACCTCTGTACTGCACTGGAGTGTCGGCCTAGAGACCTCGAGTCTCTGGAGTGGGGCTTGAACCACAAACATTTGAATGAGAGGCATGAGTGCTACCCACTGAGCCACGGTTCACACCTTTTATGAAAAGAAACTGAATAAAAGAGCCAGGAGCAAAGAGCTCAAGCTATATCTAAGGATTTTTTTTTTGTTTGTTGCTTAGTCTTGAGTTATGAAGTAAGCTGTCACCTGTAATTAATTGAAGTAGTGGACAGACTATGACCTCAATGTTGCTAATTGGATGTATATGGATTAAACTTGTGTCCCTGTCTTTTCTGTTCTGTGTTTACAGGAACAAGTGGGCTTAATAAAGGAAAAATGTGATCACCGCCTTATGTTGAAGCACCTCCCCCAAGAGTTTGCTTTATTTCTGGAACATGTTCTCTGTTTAGATTATTTCACAAAACCAGATTACCAGGTAAATTACTATACAATGGCGTGCGTATGAGAATCTTACACAGACCCATAATAGTTCTAGGTGTAGAGTGGGTTTTGCAAAGTCTCTGCCTCTCTTCAGCTAGTTGCTAGAAGATAGTGTAAGAGTGGCACAGCTTCTGTCAGCCTCCAGTATTTATTTTCTTCATGTGGTAAAGGTCCTTGCCACCTCCTGAGCCCAGCTGAAATTAGGAACTCGCCATGAGGGAACTTCTTGTGTGTACCGTGCAATGAAATTGTAAACCCATTCATAAAGAATACCATTAAAATTTTGCTACCCATAAAACAGTGGAAATTTACCCCCCACCATGAATAATTGGAGACATGATGCTCTATATCGGCAATTTTGGGTGAAATGTGTTTGTACACTTGCAGGCTGCACCACTGAACTGTTGCAGCTTTTTGTTTAATCATTATTCTTTGTCATTCAGTCATTCCTCACACACTTGGAACTTACCCAATCTTGGATCTGGGGAATTGCGTGTTTTATCCTGACCTCATCAGGACTGCCCTCTCATGTGACCACCTGTCCTGTATAAACATTCGGGACCTGCACAATAACTTTTACTCATGTGGGACAGACTAGATGGACGAGCTGGTCTTTTCCTGTTCAACGCTTTTGTATATTTGTATCTAGTTTTAAGAGTTTTGTAAGTTTTCAGTGTCCCTTTTATTCAACTTCCAAAGCCAAGCCCTGCTGTTTTTAACAAGTATTAGTAGAGATAAGTACAGTTTATCTGTCTTTTCTTCTGATTCATTGCGTGCAGGCCCTATAGGGGCTGGCTTGTTGCTATAATTCCAAGACTCCGAGGTCACTGGTTCCTTGGCCAGAAATGGGGCAGTAGCAACCTGAAAATCTGGGGGTGGGGGGAGGGGGGGGGGTTGCCAACAAGCTGCCCTGTTCCTGCTCCCAATTTGGCCAGCACCATCTTGAAAGGGGACAACCACTGGGCAGCTGGAGTGCCCGCTTGTTTTGAACGGTTAGGCCCTTTCAGTCTGAAAATTGTGTCTTATGACTTGGACCCTGATTGCCATTTTTAAAGATAACTGGGTGAAGCAATCCGCCCTCTTTTTCCCCCCCCCCCCACCACACCCCCAAAAAGCAGACTTACCTTGCTGCTGGCCGGGTTGGCCTCGGCAGGGGGTGGGGGCTGCATTGGACCAGCACAGAGCCGGCGTGCTACCGTGGGGCACCCATTTGACGTCCGCAGCCTGTCGGAGGCACGGTAACGAGACCCATCCCTCAAGATAGATTAGACCTCCCGCCGGCACCAACTGATGGGCAGGTGGCGCACTCCACTGGTCGGCTGCTCAATGGTTAAAATCTACCCTCTCATCCTAATCAAACTTGCCTGTCTTGAACACAGAATCCATTGTTCTCAGTCTCTGTTGGAGTGCTGTGTCATCAGCAGGACTGGTCTATAAAATGAGAAACTCCTGTAATTCTCAGGATATCCAGTGGGGGGTTTTGTTGCACAAAAAGATATCTCCAGAATATAGCTTCTCTCTTTTAGTTTAAAAAAAAAACAACATTTGGGATATGGACATCGTGGGCATAGCTGGTATTTATTGCCCATCCCTAGTTGCCCTTAGAAGATCGTGGTGGGCCTTCCCCTTGAACCTGTTCCAGTCGTTGTGGTGAGGGTGCTACCATTATGTAGGGTATTCTGATCTATTAACCCAGTGATAAGGAAGGAGCAGCATCAGGATTTTCTGTGACTTGGAGGTGACTATTCCTACAACGTTGCTGCTCTTGTCCTTCTCAGTGGTAGAGGTTGCAGCGAAGAGCTCAGTACTCTGACTCTGAGCAGGCACCCAGTTTCCAGAATTAAGACGCAAGAGTTGGGGTCCTCAGATGCACCGCTTTGATCTCTATTGCGATTGCTGTTTAAAATGTTGATTAAAAAAAAAATAGTATCCTGGGTGAAATCTTTGTTTTATTGTTCAGACCAAAGTCCAGTTAAAAAAGTGTACTATATAAGCTGCTTCTTCACGCTCTTAACAATCTGGTTGCAGGGGATGTACCCCAGTGTTCTTTTGGCCAACAGGTGATCAGACTAAGGAGAATACATTGCACAGAGGCTAATAATATTAGCAATTAAATCATAGTTAAGAAAAAAGAGGCGGATTGGTCGTTCTCTACTCAAATACATTACATGGAGCACTCTTATTAGGACTTTCAGGTAGGGAGATATATGGCTGCCCCTGTTGATTATCAAACAGTGCAAGAAATGTGATGGTCCATTTTCTGTTGGAGATGACATGAGTACTGCTCAAACTGTCTGCCCCAATTCACAATCCACCAAATCTCGCTTAGTCAGACTCTGCACTCTAGAATTAACAAAAAGGTGGACCTCAAAGTTCTAAGAAACCAAAGTCCAGCCACAATGTGTTGGGTCGTTCTGGTAAGTACTAGCCTTCCCCATTTCTCTTGAGTTTAGGTTTTGCAGGCATTAAGCAGAGTAGATCACAAGGGCTTATTGGATTGTCTGATCTCAGGAAGAGAAAGTGGGATTCCCAGTTCAAGGCCTAATGCTCCGCATTATGTTCTCTCTAACTAATCCACCTGTAAATTGCCCCATGCCTTATCTGTTCAGATTAGCAATACATCCACATACACACAAACAGTATTTTCAGCAATGTTTTGCCAACTGGAGATTGGAACCAGCCAGGGCTTCCCCCCTCCTGTACTCTGGTATGGCTCTTGTGTGTCTAAGATGCCTGATTGATGATGAAAATAAGATTGCCTACCTTTTGTAGTATATGCGTCATTCTCTTAATGATAGCATCCCTCACACCGTCAGGCTCTGCCGGAGTCATTATTTTTGTTTGATCATTTAAGAAGTATTTTTGAGTTCATACAAAAGAATTGAGCTATTGCACAGGTGCTGGGTCTCTGTGCAGGCCAGTGAAGTAAGGGACAATCCCAATGACTATGGGACAAAAAAAAGTGTGTTTCCCCAGAGCCGAGCAAGGTTTGGGCAAGCTCCTGCAGTTTGTGTGGGATGCTATTCTTCAATGAATGATAACACCCTACAAGGTAACAGCTTACTTTTTATTTACAATAATTACGATTTCATTGTGAAAATATACCCTTGTTACAAACGATGACATTTAAAAACAAATGTATGCTGCTACATGAAAGCAGCAGGGAAGATGTGCTTCACAAATTAAATTGAATTGTGTTTTATTTCAACTCATCAAATAAAATACAACAATGTGTGAAATGTTGAATGCGATACAGTACTGCAGAAGGATCCAAACATAAGACTCAACAAACAGCTTTTACTGTTTCTTCCCAGTTATCAGTCGTGTTGGACCTCTGTTGTTTTCCTATTTTAGTTAGCGGTTTGGTAAGTTTACAGATCTATCAATTTTTAGTATTTGAAAATATGGCTGAATTCAAAACCATGCAAGTATAGTCTTCACAAGAAATAGAAACTCTATTTCCTGTTGGCTAGTTTTTGACTACTACTTAATTAACATAAGTGATTCGCCAGTAATCCTTCAGAGTGGCCATGATTTTACAATGGCATAGTCTGTTGGTCATTGATTCTATAATGTGTGTCTTGCAAAGTCTATCACACGAGTTCCACATTTATTGTAAAAACAAATCTTGTGATTTCAAGGCAACATTCTCATCTTGAGGACTCCAAAAACCATTCAAAATCACTTGAGCTTTGCTGTAAGGGGTTCTGAATTTCCTGTTGAGATCCTTGCCTTGTAATCACAGCCAGCTACGCATTATGTTCTCTCTAACCATCTCAGAGCAGCATAGCTGACCCGTTATTGTACTGTTTAGTTCATTCTGATCTGCCTTTATTTCTCTCTTCTGCAGTTGTTGATGTCTGTGTTTGACAGCAGCATTAAAGCACATGGGGTCGTTGACAGTGACCCTTTCGACTGGGAGAAAACTGGGACGGATGGATCTCTCACCGTGATAACCACCTCTACCACTCCTCAGTTACATACGCGGCAGACACCTGCTGCTCTTGGGTGAGTAGAGAGCCCTTAGAAGATTGTTAGAAGACTGGTTGAGAATTTGAATCCATAGAAATATTTCACACCAGAAATAATAACACTGTTCACAACTATGCAGTGTTCCATAATTCGGGCAATGCTCGTATCAAGGAGCACAGTCCTACAGAACTGGACAATTCACCATTGTGTGTTAATTCCAGTTATACTCGTGTATGAAAAACCCATGGGATGCAAGTGCAGAATGAGTCTGATATTTGGAGTGGCGGGGGGAGGGAGATTGATGTAATTCTGCCACTGATCTAATTTATCGTCAGTAGATGGTTGTAGGATTTGGGCTGTCTCCCAACACCTTTAATGTATTCGCTGAAGGCAGGCAGTTTCACAAGCAGACCAAGTCTTCTATAAACTGGAACCTGTGCCTTTGTGTACTGTGAATGGGATAGCATGTGACGAGATTAATATCCTTTTTTATTGCGGGATATCACACCAGAGACCATTTGGGATGCTTACCACTTACTCCTGTTTACTGTGAAAGTTGGTAAATAATCTTTCGCAGGCAACCTGTGCAGTTGAAATTAATAGATTTGCACAGAAGTAAAATACAGCGAAATACTGATAGTATAAATATTCAGAAAAGAAGAAAGATAAAATCAGTCCACAGAATTTTGGAATGTCCCCATATTTCTAAGCCCAATAATCAGCAAGACTTTTTGAGGCAATATTCTTTCTTCAACTTCCCAATACGTGGATGAGGTGATATCGATGCTCATTAAATTGAGTGTCAGTTCCAGAAATAAAAACCCTGAACATGAACACCTAACAAAGGCCTTTGAGGAAAGACTGCAGCATATATCCTAGACAAAACTCCCCTGAATAAAGCATTGGTCGAAGACACAACGGTAAATGATTTACACAGAATCACTTGACGAGACATGTTTTAACCGTGTGTAATCTATTTAGCCCTAGGGCAGATTTTCTGCGTCCTAGCTAGTCTGCGGAACAAAGAATCTGACTACATATGTGGACAGTTGATCTCCACCCCACCATCTTATAGTTTAGTTAGGAAAGACAGCATCCATCTTGACTCGTTATTTCAAAAACAAGTTAACCTTGTACTGTATGTCCTAAGCCACGCACATTTTTTTTAAATTCTGTCGTTGAAACAGGACAGAGCCTGGCTTTTGTCACAGGTGGCAACTCTAATTTTAATACCACGTACAATATTTACCTTCTAAGTAAGTTTTAGAAATGTGGTCATTTTTAGTCAGGCCTTAAAGGATTCCCACTTAATATGGTTTCTTAATTTGTCAATGCGTCCCATACTTGTTTAAAGAACTTGCATGTCCTATGTGCACTTCCTTGCTGATTCTTATTGTTCCATCTCCTACTTATTCCTTCCCAGAACTCAAAATTGTTTTTAAGCTGAGCACTGCCTAATCACTTCTTGACTTACAGTTACACTTTTAGGTTTTACTCAGATATTCTTTAATGCTCCGCATCAAGGACTACTCCCATAAAAAAGCTCTTGCTCCTTGGTATTAAGTAGGGATTGAACAGGTAACCATGGTGCTGCATTTAGCTCGCTGGATATGGTGCAAGTCCTCTTGGGATTTCCTAGACTTGGGGAAAGCAGTGGAACAAATACTATCAAACCATGGTTTAGGCTTTAAACTATAGAATAAGATTATTAAAGTAGACAATACAGCAGATTACAGTAGTTTATGAAACTTTACCTACATCACCGCAATACAAAAATAACAAACTGTGTACGACCTTCTGCTCCAGTAATTCTCTTGGTAATATGAGACCTGGATCAGACTCTGTAACATAGCCTGTGTGCCAGCTTTCCTCAGACCCATATAGTCTCCAGTCCCTATCTTGACCGCAAAGCTTTCCGATATATATTTTTCTTCTTTCAAGTTTGACCAGCAACAAAAGAAACAAAATATGCATTCTTTAAACTAAAATACAGCTGTTAATCATACACAGGATTAAAGGCACAAGGAATGTCTACAGACTTGGGGACTATGCCCTGGAGTGTTAGCAGATTTCACCTAACTGTCACCTTGCTGCAAACTCCATTTGACTTAACTTCTTACTTCATTCTGCAGAATAGTTAACTAACAAGAATTAGTGTTCTGCACTATGGGGCATGTTTTGATGGTGTTTTGCACTATAAATCATAGAAATTTACGGCACAGAAGGAGGCCATTCAACCCATCGTGTCTGTGCCGGCCGAAAGAGCTATCCAGCCTAATCCCACTTTCCAGCTCTTGGTCTGTAGCCTTGTAGGTTACAACACTTCAAGTGCATATCCAAGTACAGTTCAAGCATAACCTCCCTGCTCTTATATTCTATGCCTCGGCTAATAAAGGAAAGTATCCCATGTGTCTTCTGAACCACCTTATCTACCTGTCCTGCTGCCTTCAGGGATCTGTGGACATGCACTCCAAGGTCCCTCTCTTCTCTACACTTCTCAGTAGCCTACCATTTATTGTGTATTCCCTGCCTTGTTAGCCTTCCCCAAATACATTACCTTACACTTCTCCAGATTGAATTCCATTTGCCACTTTTCTTACCACCTGACCTGTCCATTGATATCTTCCTGCAGTCTGCAGCTTTCTTCCTCACTATCAACCACACGGCCATTTTTTGTATCATCTGCAAATTTCTTAATCATGCCCCCTACATTGAAGTCTAAATCATTGATGTATACCACAAAAAGCAAAGGACTTAATACTGAGCCCTGCAGAACCCCACTGGAAACAACTTTCCAGTCACAAACACATCTGTTAACCATTACCCTTTGCTTCCTGCCACTGAGCCAATTTTGGATCCAATTTGCCACTTTCCCTTGGATCCCATGGCTTTTACTTTTCTGACCAATCTGCCATGTGGGACCTTGTCAAAAGCCTTGCTAAAATCTGTGTAGACTACATCAAATGCACTACCCTCATCAACTCTCCTTGTTAGCTCCTCAAAAAATTCAATCAAGTTAGTCAGACACAACCTTCTCTTAACAAATCCATGCTGACGGTCCTTGATTGATCTCTGCCTTTCTAAATGACGATTAATACTGTCCCTGAGAATTTTTCCAACAATTTGCCAACACCGAGGTTAGGCTGACTGGCCTGTAATTACTTGGTCTGTCCCTTTCTCCCTTTTTGAACAACAGTACAACATTGGCAGTACAACATTGGCAGTCCTCCGTCACTACACCTGTAGCCAGAGAGGATTGAAAAATGATGGCCAGAGCTTCCGCTATTTCCTCTCTTGCTTCTCAACAGCCTGGGGATACATTTCATCCAGGCCTGGCGATTTATCTACTTTCAAAGATGCTAAACCCTGTAATACTTCCCCTCTCACTGTTTATCTCATCATATTTCACACTACTCCATCTTAACTACAATGTCTGCATCGTCTCTCTCTTTTGTGAAAATAGACGCAAAGTATTCATTAAGAACCATACCCATGTCTTCCTTTTTGGTCTCTAATAGGCCCTACTCTTTCTTTATTTATCCTCTTGCTCTTTATGAATTTTTAAAACATCTTTGGATTTTCCTTAATTTTACTTGCCAATATCTTTTCATGCCGTCTCTTTGCTTTCCTAATTTCCTTTTTAATTTTGCGCCTGCACTTTCTATACTCCTCTAGGCTTTCTGCAGTATTTAGCTCTCAGTATCTGACATAAACTTCCCTTTTTTTTGCCTTATCCTACCCTGTTCTTCAGTTCAACCCATAGGGCCTCATTTGATGATCCTTCTAACAGATCATCCCTCCTCACAACTGTAATTGTTTTTAACCAATATTGCGACCCCCCCTCCTTTTTTATCCCCCCCTCCATCTTGTCTGAAAACCCTGTAACCAGGAATGTTGAGCTGCCATTCCTGCCCTTCTTTCAGCCATGTTTCAATAATAGCTACATCATCATACTCCCACATGTCTATCTGTGCCCTCAGCTCATCCGCCTTATTCACTAGACTCCTTGCATTGAAGTATATACCATTATGCACTGCCAAACTCCTTTGTTATCTATTTTCTAGCCTTCCAAACTCACTCACTAATTTACTGCCTTCCATTTCCAGCTTTGCTTCTCTCCCTTCTGAACCTGCGCTCAGGTTCCCACCCCCCTGCCAAGCTCGTTTAAACCCTCCCCAACAGCATGAGCAAATCTCCCTGCTTATGGAGCTTGGCTCGATGGTGTTTTGCACTATGGGTCTTGGTTCGATGGTGTTCTGCACTATGGGTCTTGGATTGATGGTGTTTTGCACTATGGGTCTTGGTTTGATGGTGTTTTGCACTATGGTTCTTCACCTCTGTTTCTCAGTTTGAAAAGTTAATTGGTCTGAAAACTTAACCACTAAAATCAATACCAACATTTTTTGAATGGTTACTAGTAACTGCTAACATTAAAATGAAACACGTCTTAAATTCATTGTCACTTTCTGTAATAATGGAGGTAAGAGCAGTTTTGTTTTGCTGTCCCAGCAGAAGCAACAATCTGCATTCACATGAATTGCAGTGATGTTGATAAAGGGCGAAGCATGATTGTGGGCCCAGGATATGGAGACAGAGAATTGACAAAGTCAGGGTCCATTCCAGAGCTCTAATTTCTCTCCACAGATGTTGCCTGGCCTACTGAGTTTTTCCAGCATTTTCTGTTGTTATTTCGGATTTCCAGCATCTGCAGTATTTTGCTATCATACTAGTCTATTCCAGAGCTCTCCTGGCCGGCGCCTCAAATTGCACCCTCCTTAAACTTGGGTTTATCCAAAACTCTGCTTCCCGTATCCTAACTCTCACCTAGTCCCATTCACCCATCACCCCTGTGCTCGCTGACCTACATTGGCTCGCGGTTTGCCAACATCTCAATTTAAAGATTCTCATCCTGGTTTTCAAATCCCTCCAAGGCCTCGCCTCTCCCCATCTCTGTAATTTTCTCCAGCCCCACAACCCTCCCAAGATCTCTGCGTTCTTGCACATTTCTGATTTTCTTTGCTCCCAACATTGGTGGCCATACCTTCAGCTGCCCAGGCTTTAAGCTCTGGAATTCCCTCCTTAAACCTCTCTGCCTCTCTATCTCTCTCTCCTATTTAAGACACTCCTCAAAACCTACCTCTTTGACCAAACATTTGGTCATCTGTCCTAATATCCCCTTATGTGGCTTGGTGTCAAATTTTGTTTGATAACGCTCCTGTGAAGCACCTTGGGGCAAAGTTGTTGTAGAGTCTGCAGATGGCAAATAGTAGGAATAAAAGATGACTGCAAATGAAGAAGAGTTAATCAGGAGATAGCATAGATTGGGAATGGAGGGGAAGAAGGATAGAATTAGAATGGGAGATAGAAAGAGCCAGAGACAATAAAGAAATGAGAGGAAAATAAAAAGTTTTTAACATTAAGGAACTTTTTATTTTTCTATTACAGAGAGAAAGCAACAGAGACAGAGAAACTGAGACAGAGTATATGGGATCTGCACAGACAGGCTTCACTGGACTGGGGCCTAGTCGAGCTTGCTTTAATACTCAGAATTAGGAAAGCTGACGTGAAACTTTAAGTAAAAGGATCACATTGGAGCCCTGGTGGGAATACCTGATTTGAAATGGGATGTTGCAGAACAGCTGGTGTAACATTCAAAGTACACAAATAAAATGTTTTACCATTAACAAATTTAATAAGTTTTTTTAATCTTATTTCATTTGTTAAATAGAAAAAAATATATAAAAGGGTACATAGAATAAGAACCAATAATAGCCTGAGCATAGTTGGGGCAAAATATCACTTGCCCACCCATGTATCTAATGTAAGAAATGAATATTTCAAAAGATTTTGTTCCAAAACTTGCACACTGGCTTCCAAATTAATTCGCCATATCCTATGCCATTCCAAACCTCCATTGAAGAAATATAGCAGTTCATTCCATTACTTTTGACTGCCACTACCAGTTGTCTTCCTTGAACACTGTTTCTCTCCTGCCCCCACACACCCCCCCCCGCCCCCCACCTCCAGACTCCCACATACGCTTCCACTGCACTGAAAGCAATAATCATGTCTTCATTACTCAGTTAAGGAAATGCTGAGATGGCAACTGGTTAAAGAGTTGTATTGCCTGTCATAGAGTGGATCATTTGCGCTCTCCTTTGCTGGGAATAATGCAGCACATCAGGAAGCTAAAGGGGAAGGGAACTATGCAGATTACAAATAACATTTTTTTTTCAGCAACGTACTGCAACAATTTGCATTTTTATAATACAGAACATCCAAAGATGCATCACCGAGGTGTGAGGTAAAATGCACACTGAACTAAGAGGGGGAGATTAGGAGGGGTGAGGTGGGTTTTAAGAAGGGTGTTAAAGGAGTTGGAAATGTGGATGGGTTTAGAGAGGGAATTCTAGAGAGTGGAACCTAGGTGGCTGAAAGCACAACCACCAGTGGTGGAGTGATGGGATGCACAAGATGTTGGAATCCGAAAAATGCTTGAGTTGTAGGTTAGAGGACATTCGAGGTGGAATGGGGTGAGGCCATGAATGATTTAAACGCAAGGATGAGAATTTTAAATTTGAGGTAATGGGGACTGGGAGCCAATTTAACTCGGCAAGAACCGGGGTGATGGGATAACTGGACTTGGTGCGATATAGGATAAGAGCAACAGAGCTTTGGATTAGCTGAAGTTTGTGGAGGATGGGAGTCCAACCTGGAGAGCCTTCGAGTAGTTCAGTCTTCATTTTATTCTTTGTAAATTAAGTAAAATGAATATAAATAGCTTAACATTAATCACAAATCCAGATATACTGTCATCATTTTGTGAAGTCACTACAATTTTGTCTCGGTAGTTGAGAGGAAAATACCTGGCCAAATGTGGATCATTTGTATGATTGTGCACGTGCTCGCAACAATAGCTTGTATTTCTAAAGTAGTCTCACTCGCAGGAAGATGTCAGCTTTATATTGAGGACAATTAAAGCTGTCTGCTGAACATATGGGTAAAAGCTTAAATGGAGAGAATTAGGTTGAAAGACCAAAGGTACAGTCAAAGAGAAAGCTTTTGAAACCAGGTGGGATCGTGACAAGATAGAGCAAGCTAGGCAGCATGCTGTTCGAGGATTACATAATTTGACAGCAGTCCCTGGGGTTAAGCTGTGACCTGACATACCGGTACCAACGTAGAGTGGAGTTTTGTACGGTTGTGTTGCTGCCCCTTGACAATTTCTAGGACGGGTCTGTTGTGAGCTTGTGTCCCCATTCCAATATGGCCCATTCTTGCATTGTTGGGGTGATCTGGATTATGTGGGCTTCTAGGAAAAGGCTCCAGGTAGAGATTGCTCACGAACATGTTGTTCAGGTCTGTGTTTTCACAGTTCATTATATTACGATGGTTTTCAGCTAGATCCATCTCATGAAACATTCAATTACTGGACTGTCTTGGGTTGTCTAAAAGCTTATAGTTGAGATTTGGTTTTAACTCTTCACTCAGGAAGAGTGTTAACTCATTAGAGATCATCTCAAATTACTGTTGTTAAATCCATTCTGAGATGCTCAAACGTATCACAAAAAATTCAGGTGTAGTTTGTTAAATAAATATTTTAAACAGTCAAGATATGCAGTCAGTAAGGGAACTAGACATAAGTAGCTCATCTTCGACCAAACCAAGTCATAGTATTTTCTCGTGTGTAGTAGTATCTACATTGAAACAATAGAGAAAAGCACATTAAAGAAATAACTTTTACAGTACAAAGTCTTAAAAACTTGAGGGCACCTATTGTTATCATCTAAAATCCCATCCTTACCAAATAAACAGATAATGGAAAATAGTTTTCTCTACATCTTAAATTTCCTTGAACATATGCTGGATTACTGCACTGTGTGAGGGAATATACTGTAGTTCTGTAATGATAAACCATACACTCCTGCAAACAGAAAAACCCAAGTATTTTATTTTATATATTTTGCATTATAAACAAAATACTTCGCTAACTTTGCTTTCTAAATTTTTCTCTTATTCCCCCACCCCACCCCTTCCTCATTAAATTACTTTGTTCAGCGCACCACTTCTTGGCAACTAAGTGATTTGGTCCCCAGCCACAATCAATGACTTTTGTTGCAGCCACTAAGAAGTGTACAATGTGCCCTCTTCGTTTTTTCACAATCTTTCTATGCATCCTGGCAAGCCTATCCCCCAATAGCAATCCCAAAATGGGGAAATTGCAGGCATAACCCTGTGCCTTGCCAGTATATGACGGAATCTGTTAAACCACCCTGCAACCAAAGTGGCTTAAAACTACATTGTTTTGTCGGTTGCTCAAAAGTCTTACACTAAGATTCTAGCCCTTTGAATAGCCAGTACATTAGATCCCTTAATTTCTTGTTGATAACTTGTTCTAAACACGAAAAGTAATCTTGTATTTCTCCATCAAGTTTATTCGCTTCCAGTTGCTTTCCCTCAGGAGGAAAAATGTGGTACATTGTGGTCAACTAACCATTTCTTGGGCCTGTTGACTTGAACTCCATCTGCTCTGGTGTTATAATTTTTAAGGTACTGCACAATTACCTTTGGCTGAAAAACACATTCCTTGGCCACCAGATACAGTGCTTCAGTATAAGATTCATTGTACAGTAATAATCTGTTATAATTATTTTGTTCCCAGCAAGCGAACTGATCAGTATATCAGAGGGCTGATCCCCAATGTGTTCTACTGATTCCTTGGTCCACAGTGTGTATTGCACTACTCGGTACTCGCTGGCATTTCAAGCAGACGATAAAATAGCTGCTCAGCGTCTCCTCCCCAATGCGTTGCTCAGAATGTCAGTGCTTTAAATGCTCTGGACCCAAGATTGACATGAGTCTGGTGGCACTGCTGGTGAACGTAGAGGAGTCTCTCAGCTGTGCAATCACAGAGCCATCCTCAGAGGATCCTTTACAATTAACCAGTTAAAGACAGTTAGCTGCCCATTAGCAGTGTCATTATCTATTCATATGCAAGATGGTTTACAAATAATGATGCAGCTGAGGCAGTAGACTTCTAACAATGGGGAAATGCCACTAAAATAATTATAACTGATCTACACTGATCACTACAAGTGATTGCAAGAACATAGCATCAGATGGGATGTGTTTTTGGAAAGCAGATTTTGCTCAGCATAAGTAACTGATGTATAATAGGATTCTGCCATACCACATACGTTGCAGTATCTCACTACGTAATAGAAGAACCATACACTCATTGCTATAACGATAGCAAAATACTGCGGATGCTGGAAATCCGAAATAACAAGAAAACGCTGGAAAAACTCAGCAGGCCAGGGCAGCATCCGTGGAGAGAGAAACAGAGTCAACGTTTCAGGTCGATGACCTTTCGTTGCTATAACTTGCTTTTTGTATGAATCACAAGACTGCTTTTTAAGAAAGGATCTAGAATTTTACAACACAAGTGCCTGTGCCGGCCCTTTGAAAGAGCTCTCCAATTAGTCCCACTCCCCTGCTCTTCCCCATAGCCCCGCAAATGTTTCCTTTTCAATTGCCTTTTGAAAGTTTCTACTGAATCTACTTCCACCGCCCACACAGGCAGTGCATTCCAGATCATCATAATACCTAACCCATCTCTTTTTGTCAGATAAGTGTGCAGTCAAGAGAAATATTTTTTTTAATTAACTTTGGAAATTGCTATTTTTCTTTTCCTCCCTTTAAAAGTAGACTGCATGAAGTGTCTTGCTGCTTGTGTTTTGACAGAATTGCTAATGCTTCACTGGTGCCAGGAGATCTGATGAAAGAAAACACTGATGAGGTACTGCAGGATGAACAGCTCAGCGATGGCGAGAATGTTATTCCAGGCATAATTTGCCCCGAAAGGATGGCAGAAATGCACGGATCCCATAACCCTCAAGCTCCTAATGTTGGAGAGAAGGATGTTTGGGAAGAAATGGACATCAACAGGAACAAAATGAAGATGGCTGGCTGTAAGGTAAATTGGGCTTAGTGTGTTAAATAAGGATGGTAGAGTTTATAGGATGTAATGGAGCCCATAATGTTATATTTAAATTGCATTCCTTCTTGCCATTTTTAATGAAAATTATACTGTAAACTGTGTCCTTGCACGGAAATGATCCTATTATAGCCCTTGCATTTTTTCCCCCTTCAATGGTAGAGAGTCATTATAGGATTCTGACCTTTAGGTCACAGGTCTATTCCTTTACACCAATCATCTCATTAGTACAGAGATTTTACCTTTTATGTGTGCTGCTTTTTTTCTTTTTTATTGAACCCTCGCCCGGCCCGCCACAGTGAACCCTCGCCCGGCCCGCCACAGTGAACCCTCGCCTGGCCCGCCGCACAGTGACCCCACCCGGCCCGGCCCGCCGCACAGTGACCCCCCCCCCCCCCGGCCCGCCGCACAGTGACCCGCCCGGCCCGCCGCCGCAGTGACCCCCCCCAAACCCGGCCCGCCGCCGCAGTGCCCCCCCCCCCCCCCCGGCCCGGCCCGCCGCCGCAGTGACCCCGGCCCGCCCCCCCGGCCCGGCCCGCCGCTGCTGCAGTGACCCCCCGGCCCGCCGCCGCAGTGACCCCCGCCCGGCCCGCCGCCGCAGTGACCCCCCCAGCCCGGCCCGCCGCCGCAGTGACCCCTGGCCCGGCCCGGCCCGCCGCCGCAGTGACCCCCCCGGCCCGGCCCGCCGCCGCAGTGAGTATTTAAACTCACTTTCGCGGGCTTTCTTACCAATCTCAGACCGGCAGCGGCGTTCCAGAGCCACGTCACGATTCAATACGTGACTCGGGCAGGAGGGAGCAGCTGATTGGGTGAGTACGACCAGGGAGTATTTATACTATATAGTTTGACAGTTAAGGTTCATAGTTTATAAAGTTTAGACGGTCTTAATTTTTTTTATGGTTATAGTTTCTAGTGCTGGTAACCAAGGGCCCTTGAATATATCATTTAATTGTAGTGTAATTGGTGGTATTGATTTGATTTAAGTTAATTTAAATTAATTGAAGGGTAAGTCATGACAGCCCAGCTTGGCCCCGTGGCATGCTCCTCCTGCACTATGTGGGAAATCAGGGACGCTTCCTGTGTCTCTGACGACCATGTGTGCAGGAAGTGTATCCAGCTGCAGCTACTGGCAGACCGCATTGTGGCGCTGGAGCTGCGAATGGATACATACTGGAGCATTCGCGATGCTGAGGACATTGTGGATATCACGTTTAATCAGTTGGTCACACCGCAGGTAAAGGCTGCACAGGCAGGAAGGGAATGGGTGACCGCCAGGCAGAGTAGTAGGCGCAGGCATCCCCCTCTCAAACAGATATACCGCTTTGGATATTGTTGGCGAGGGGGGGGGCGGGTGGCTTATCG
Source organism: Somniosus microcephalus (assembly GCF_052327205.1). Taxonomy (NCBI): domain Eukaryota; kingdom Metazoa; phylum Chordata; class Chondrichthyes; order Squaliformes; family Somniosidae; genus Somniosus; species Somniosus microcephalus. Next base: position 167,225,057 of record NC_140998.1, on the reverse strand, counting down.
GGGGAAGACCGCAGCAGCCAACTTCCTGGCACCATGGGTGGTTCTGCTGCACAGGACAGGAGGAAAAAGAGTGGGAGAGCTATAGTAATAGGGGATTCTATTGTAAGGGGAATAGATGGGCATTTCTGCAGCCGCAAACGTGACTCCAGGATGGTGTGTTGCTTCCCTGGTGCAAGGGTCAAGGATGTCTCAGAGTGGCTGCAGAACATTTTGGAAGGGGAGGGTGAACAGCCAGTTGTCATGGTGCATATAGGTACCAACGATATAGGTAAAAACCGGGTCGAGGTCCTAAAAGCTGAATATAGGGAGTTAGGAGGTAAATTAAAAAAATAGGACCTCAAAGGTAGTAATCTCAGGATTGCTACCAGTGCCACGTGCTAGTCAGAGTAGAAATAGCAAGATATTTCAGATGAATACATGGTTAGAGGAATGGTGCAAGGGGGAGGGATTCAAATTCCTGGGACGTTGGAACCGGTTCTGGGGGAGGTGGGACCAGAACAAACTTGTCGGTTTGCACCTGGGCAGGACCGGAACCGATGTCCTAGGGGAAGTGTTTGCTAGTGCTGTTGGGGAGGTTTTAAACTTAAATGGCAGGGGGTTGGGAACCTGTGCAGGGAGATAAAGGAAAGGGAAGCAAGGATAGAAGCAAAAGAGAGGAAGGAGAAAAGCAAAAGTGGAAGGCAGAGAAGTCAAGGGTTTAAATCAAACATGGCCACAGTAAATAATAGTTCTAAAAGGTCTGAGTGTTTAAAAAAAAAAAGCCTGAAGGCCTTGTGTCTTAATGTGAGGAGCATTCGTAATAAAGTGGAGCATTCGTAATAAGGTGGATGAATTAGCTGCGCAAATAGATGTAAACGGGTGTGATATGATTGGGATTACGGAAACATGGCTCCAAGGTGACCAAGGCTGGAAACTCAACATCCAGGGGTATTCAATATTCAGGAAAGACAGGCAAAAAGGAAAAGGAGGCGGGGTAGCATTGCTGGTTAAAGAGGAGATTAACACAATAGTAAGGAAGGATATTAGCTCTGAGGATGTGGAATCTGTATGGGTAGAGCTGAGAAATACCAAGGGGCAGAAAACGTTAGTGGGAGTTGTATACAGACCCTCAAACAGTAATGCCGAGGTTGGGGATGGCATTAAACGGGAAATTAGAGACGCGTGCAATAAGGGCACAGCAGTTATCATGGGTGACTTTAATCTACATATAGATTGGGCTAACCAAATTAGTAACAATAGCGTGGAGGAGGAATTCCTGGAGTGTATACGGGATGGCTTCCTGGACCAATATGTCGAGGAACCAACTAGAGATCAGGCCATCTTAGACTGGGTATTATGTAATGAGAGAGGTTTAATTAGCAATCTCGTTTTGCAAGGCCCCTTGGGGCAGAGCGATCATAATATGATAGAATTCTTCATTAAGCTGGAGAGTGAAGTATTTGACTCAGAGACTAGGGTCCTGAATTTAAATATAGGAAACTACGATGGTATGAGGTGCGAGTTGGGTAGGATGGATTGGGGAATGTTACTTAAAGGGTTGACAGTGGATATGCAATGGAAAACATTTAAAGATCGCATGGATGAAGTACAGAATTTGTTCATCCCTGTTTGGCATAAAAATCAAACAAAAAAGGTGACTCAACCGTGACTAACAAGGGAAATTGGGGATAGCATAAGATCCAAGGAGAGGATAAATACATTGGCCAGAAAAGGCAGCAAACCTGAGGATTGGGAGCAATTTAGGATTAAGCAAAGGAGGACAAAGGGGTTAATTAAGAGGGGGGAAATAGATTGAGAGTAAGCTTGCAGGGAACATAAAAACTGACTGTAAAAGCTTCTATAGATATGTGAAGAGAAAAAGATTGGTGAAGTCAAGCGTAGGTCCATTGCAGTCAGAATTTATAATGGGGAACAAAGAAATGGCAGACCAATTAAATACATACTTTGGTTCTGTCTTCACAAAGGAGGACACAAATAACCTCCCAGAGATGTCGGGGAACATAGCGTCTAATGAGAGGGAGGAACTGAATGAAATCAGTATTTGTAGGGAAATGGTGTTAGGGAAATTGACGGGATTGAAGGCCGCTAAATCCCCAGGGCCTGATAATCTACATCCTAGGGTGCTTAAGGAAGTGGCCCTAGAAATAGTAGATGCATTGCTGGTCATCTTCCAAAATTCTATAGATTCTCGAACAGTTCCCATGGATTAGAGGGTAGCTAATTTTACCCCACTGTTCCAAAAAAGGGGGTAGAAAGAAAATGGGGAAGCCTGACATTGGTAGTGGGGAAAATGCTAGAGTCCATTATAAAAGATGTAATAGCAGAGCACTTGGAAAACAGTGACCGGATCGGACAAAGTCAACATGGATTTACAAATGGTAAATCGTGCTTGACTAATCTACTGGAATTTTTTGAGGATGTAACTGGTAGAATAGATAAGGGAGAACCAGTGGATGTGGTGTATTTGGACTATCCGAAGGCTTTCGATAAAGACCCGCATAAGAGATTAGCGTGTAAAGTTAAGGCACATGGGATTGGGGGCAAGGTATTGACTTGGATAGAGAACTGGTTGGCAGACAGGAAGCAAAGAGTTGGAATAAACTGGTCTTTTTCCGAGTGGCAGGCAGTGACTTGTGGGGTACCGCAGGGATCAGTGCTAGGACCCCAGCTATTCACAATATATATTAATGATCTAGACGAGGAAACTAGATGTAATATCTCCAAGTTTGCAGACGAGACAAAGCTGGGTGGGCGTGTGTGCTGTGAGGAGGATGCAGAGAAACTCCAGTATGATTTGGACAGGTTGGGTGATTGGGCAGTTGCAGTATAATGTGGATAAATAATAATCAACTTTATTGTCATTGTTAGTGCACAAGTGCAGTACAACGAAATGTAGGCTTGCGGCTCCCGAGAGTGTACATTTAGATTAAGACATTTAAACATTCAACATTCATTTGGCTTGTAATACATTAACATAAACATAACCATAATAAAGTGCATTGGCAGATGTGCAGGCTTTAGAGTTTATTTGTGGAGTTCAGTAGGATGACAGCCCTGGGAAAGAAGCTGTTCCTAAATCTGGTCGTTCGGGTGCGAATGCATCTGTAGCGTCTCCCAGATGGCAGGAGGGCAAACAGACTGTGGCTGGGGTGGGTAGGGTCTTTGATGATGGACCGTGACCTCCGTAGACAGCGTTTCTGGTATATGTGCTCTATGGTCGGTAGCCGGGTGCCGGTAATGCGTAGGGCAGTTTTGACTACCCACTGCAGGGCTTTCCGGTCATAGTAGCTACAGCTGCCATACCATACTGTGATACAGTTCGTCAGGATGCTCTCTATTGTGCAGCGGTAAAAGTTAGAGAGGATCAGGGGTGACAGGTTACATCCCTTCAGCCTCCTTAGGAAATATAGGCGCTGCTGGGCTTTCTTCACCAGAGAGGAGGTATTGAGGGACCAGGAGAGGTCTTCTGTGATGTGGACCCCGAGGAACTTAAAGCTGTCCACCCTTTCCACCAATGCGAGGTTATCCACTTTGGTTTCAAAAACAGGAAGGCAGATTATTATCTGAATGGCAATAGATTGGGAGAAGGGGAAGTGCAACGATACCTGGGTGTCCTTGTGCACCAGTCGCTGAAGGTAAGCATGCAGGTGCAGCAGGCAGTTAAGAAAGCAAATGATATGTTGGCCTTCGTAGCAAGAGGGTTCGAGTACAGGAACAAGGATGTCCTGCTGCAGTTGTACAGGGCCTTGGTGAGACCACACCTTGAGTATTGTGTGCAGTTTTGGTCGCCTTATCTGAGGAAGGATGTTCTTGCCATGGAAGGAGTGCAGCGAAGATTCACCAGACTGATACCTGGGATGGCAGGAATGACGTATGAGGATTGTGTCGATTGGGCTTATACTCGCTGGAGTTTAGAAGAATGAGAGGGGATCTCGTTGAAACTTATAATATTCTAACGGGACTAGATGCAGGAAGAATGTTCCCGATGGCGGGGGAGTCCAGAACCAGGGGTCACAATCTAAAGATAAGGGGTAAGCCATTTAGGAAAGAGATGAGGAGGAATTTCTTCACCCAGAGAGTGGTGAACCTGTGGAATTCTCTACCACAGAAAGCAGTTGAGGCCAATTCATTAAATATATTCAAGAAGGAGTTGGATATATTTCTTAAGGCTAAAGGGATCAAGGGATATGGGGAGAAAGCAGGGACAGGGTACTGAGTTTGGATGATCAGCCATGATCTCATTGAATGGCGGAGCAGGCTCGAGGGGCCGAATGGCGTACTCCTGCTCCTATCTTCTATGTTTCTATGTCGCCATTTTCATATCTGATGTTTTTCATTTTCCTGCTTGAGCCTGTATTGGACTTGACTTATTAATATAGGAATCTCAAGATCTGGAATCACTAACGATTTTATGAAGCTACTTACCAACACTAACCCAGTTGTCTTCTCTTCTTAGGCAGTCCCTCGGCACCGAGGATGACTTGCTTCCACATTAAAAATGAGTTCTCAGGTGACTGAGTCCAATGTGGGACCTGCAGTCTCTGTCACAGGTGGGGCAGACGGTGGTTGAAGGGGCAGGTGGGTGGGGTGCTTGGATTGACGTGCACTCCTTGCGCTGCCTGCACTTGGCTTCCGGTTGCTCCCGGCGAAGAGACTCGGTGTTCGGCGCCTTCCCGGATGCTTCTCCTCCACTTTGTGCAGTCTTGGGCTAGGGATTCCCAGGTGTTGGTGGGGGATGTTGCACTTTTTCAAGGAGGCTTTGAGGGTGTCCTTGAAGCGTTTCCTCTGCCCACCTGGGGCTCTCTTGCTGTGCCGGGGCTCCGAGTATAGCGCTTGTTTTGGGAGTCTCGTATTGGGCATGTGGACAGTGTGACCCGTCCATCGGAGCTGATCGAGCGTGGTCAAAGCTTCGATGCTGGGGATGTTGGCCTGAGCAAGAACACTGGCGTTGGTGCGCCTATCTTGCCAATGGATTTGCAGGATCTTGCGGAGGCAGCGTTGGTGGTACCTCTCCAGTGCTTTGAGGTGCCTGCTGTACATGGTCCATGTCTCTGAGGCATACAGCAGAGCAGGTTTCACTGCTGCTCTGGAGACCCATGAGCTCAGTGCCAGATTTGAGGTCCTGGTCTTCAAACACACTCTTCCTCAGGCGACCGAAGGCTGCACTGGCACACTGAAGGCGGTGTTGGACTTCGTCGTCGACGTCTGCCCTTGTTGACAGTAGGCTCCTGAGGTATGGAAAGTGGTCCACGTTGTCCAAGGCCTTGTCGTGGATTTTGATCATCGGGGGGCAGTACTGTGTGGCGGGGGCAGGTTGGTAGAGGACCTTTGTTTTACGAATGTTTAGTGTGAGGCCCATGCTTTCGTACGCTTCGGTGAAGGTGTTGACGATAGTTTGGAGTTCGACCTTCGAGTGAGCGCAGACACAAGCGTCGTCTGCGTACTGTAATTCGATGACAGAGGATGGGACGACCTTGGATCTGGACTGGAGGCAACGGAGGTTGAACAGTTTCCTGTTTGTTCTGTAAATTAGCTCCATTCCAGTGGGGAGCTTACTGAGGGTGAGATGGAGCATTGTAGCAAGGAAGATCGAGAAGAGCGTTGGTGCGATGACACAGCCTTGCTTGCCCCCGGTTCGTACGTGAATTGGGTCTAGTGGAACCGTTGGTCAGGATCACGGCTTGCATGTCGTGAAGCAGGCGGAGGATGGTGACAAACTTTTGAGGGCAGCCGAATTTGAGGAGGCTACTCCATAATCCCTCACGGCTGACTGTGTCGAAGGTTTTTGAGCTCAAAGAAGGCCATGTACAGCGGTTGGTGCTGTTCCCTGCATTTCTCTTGTAATTGACGTGTGGTGAAGATCATGTCCATTGTGCCCCTTAGTGGGCGGAATCCGCATTGCGACTCTGAGAGGAGCTCTTCGGCCACTGGGAGAAGGCGATTGAGGAGGATTCTTGCAATGACTTTCCCTGTGGCAGACAGCAGGGAAACTCCTCTGTAATTACTGCAATCGGACTTGTCACCTTTCTTGAAGATGGTCACAATTATGGTGTCTCTGAGATCCCCTGGCATGCTCTCCTCCTTCCAGATAAGAGAAATCAGTTCATGAAATCGTGCCAGTAGTGCTTCTCCGCCATGCTTTAGTGCCTCGGCGGGGATTCCATCTGCTCCTGAGGCCTTGTTGTTCTTCAGTTGTCGGATGGCCTTTTCAACCTCATGCCGGGCTGGGGTTGTGCTGAGATGGTCGCGGGTGGCATGCTGTGGGATGGAGTTGAGGACACTCGTGTCGAAGACAGTCGCCGTTGGGGAGATCTTCGAAGTGCTCCTTCCAGCGGGCACTGACTGCCTCTCTGTCCTTGATGAGTACTCTCAGTTCTTGGCCCGCAATGGGGTAGGGCCTTGGATGCTTGGGCCGTAGATGGTCTTGACTGCGCAGTTGTACCATGTAGAGCTCATTTTCTATTATGTTCAAGAACCATAATTAGATTGTTAGTCATAAGCTCTGAAATTTGCTTGTTGTGTCATAATTGGCCATTTGTTTCCAGGGACTGATCAAATTAGAATTGAACTCTGTTAGTTGTCCTGAAATATAGAATAGCCTCCATTCGTTTCCACGGAAATTGTTCTTGATTTTGTGAAACATTTGAGTAATTACTATGCTATATCTGCTTTCAATATGCTTTTTAAGAAGCAGCTAGAAACATAGTGATGGGCCTTCAATAACCACAAAACTAGAAGTTATAGACTTAAACAAGTTGGCTTTTAATCACTAAGATCAGAGCTAACATCTCAACACGCCGACTGGTTCACAGGAATGAGTCATACAGATCCTGGGATCTTTATGTAAGAGACGTCAGGGGCGGAGCCAAGCGCCAAGACCTGGAACCTCCCAGGTTAGTCGGGAAAGAGGAAGTGAAACTATACACAGTGGGGGAGGGTAATATACATGAGTGCAAAACGAATACAGGATCGAGATAAACAGATTTCATTACATTAACCCCTTCTATAGATTTAGTCCATCGGGGTGATGTTTCTTAAAAGTTGGTATAAGTGAGTCTGTCAGGAGGGTTTGCAGTTCTCCGTGATCGGCGCAAAGCCGGTTGGGGTGCCTCTAGGGGAGTGGATTCTGGTTCCTCTGCTGTCCGGGCCTCCGCAGTGTCTTCCAAGTTATCTGCAGTGTCCTCCAGGTTAAAGTTGGGTATTGATGCCTCTGGGCATCCTGTCTCTTTGTAGTGTAGGTCTTCATCGGGTAGTCTCCCATCGTTCTCTCCGCTCCCCGAGGGAGCGAGGTCTTTTATGGAAACAGTGTCCTCTCGCCCGTCAGAGTATTCGATATAGGCGTACTGAGGGTTTGCATGGAGGAGCTGTACCTTTTCCACAAGGGGGTCCGTTTTATGGCCTCTCACGTGCTTCCGCAATAGTACTGTCCCCGGAGACGTCAGCCACGCGGGTAGAGATATGCCCAAGATGGATTTCCGGGGGAAAACGAACATCTTTTCGTGAGGGGTAGCGTTAGTGGCAGTACATAACAGAGACCTTATGGAGTGGAGCACGTCTGGGAGGACTTCCTGCCAGCGGGAGGTCGGAAGGCCTTTTGACTTTAAGGCTAACGTGACAGCCTTCCAAACAGTAGCATTCTCCCTTTCCACTTGCCCATTACCCCGGGGGTTGTAGCTAGTGGTTCTGCTAGTGGCTATCCCCTTCGAGAGCAAGAACTGGCGCAGCTCGTCACTCATGAATGACGCCCCCCTATCGCTGTGTATGTAGTTCGGCATGCCAAACATGCAGAATAGATTACCGAGACACTTGATGACCGTGGCACTGGTCATGTCTGGGCAGGGAATGGCGAAGGGGAAGCGGGAATATTCATCAATGATATTGAGGAAGTATACGTTACGGTCGGCAGAGGGAAGGGGTCCCTTGAAGTCCAGACTTAGGCGCTCGAATGGCCGTGTGGCTTTGATAAGGTGTGCACGGTCAGGCCTGTAGAAACGAGGCTTGCATTCCGCACAGATGCGGCAGGCTCTGGTCATTGCCATGACCTCCTCGATGGAGTGGGGCAGATTGCGGGACTTTATAAAATGGTATAGTCGGGTGACCCCTGGGTGACAGAGGTCGTTGTGGAGACCCTGTAATTTGTCCGTATGAATGCTGGCACACATTCCCCGCGATAGGGCGTCTGGGGGTTCATTAAGGGCTCCCGGCCTGTACATAATATCATAGTCGAACGTGGATAGTTCGATCCTCCACCTGAGTATTTTGTCATTCTTGATTTTCCCCCTTTGTTTGTTATTAAACATGAAAGCCACCGACCGCTGGTCGGTAAGCAGGGTGAAACGTTTGCCGGCTAGGTAGTGTCCCCAGTGCCGCACTGCCTCCACTATAGCCTGTGCCTCCTTCTCGACAGAAGAGTGCCTGATTTCAGGTCCCTGAAAGGTTCGGGAGAAGAAGGCCACAGGTCTCCCAGCCTGATTGAGGGTCGCAGCTAAGGCAAAGTCTGACGCATCGCTTTCGACTTGAAAGGGAATGCATTCGTCCACTGCACACACTGCAGCCCTTTTAATGTCCTGTTTAATACTGGTGAAAGCCTCCCGAGCTTCAGCTGATAGTGGGAAGGACGTCGATTTAATGAGGGGTCGGGCCTTATCAGAGTAATTGGGCACCCATTGGGCATAATACGAAAAAAATCCCAGGCACCTTTTTAAAGCTTTGGGATTGTGTGGCAGGGGCAGTTCCTTTAGGGGGCGTAATCGGTCAGGGTCCGGTCCAATTACCCCATCTTCCACCACACAGCCGAGGATACAGAGACGGGTTGTGTTGAAGACACATTTGTCTTCGTTGTAGGTTAGATTCAGCTTTAGGGCAGTTTTTAAAAATCTCGCAAGATTTAGATCGTGGTCTTGCTGGTTGTGCCCGCAGATAGTGACATTGTCCAGATAGGGGTAGGTAGCTTGTAGTTTATTCTCGTCAACCATGCGGTCCATCTCACGTTGGAAGACCGAGACCCCATTTGTTACCCCGAAGGGCACTCTGAGAAAATGGTAGAGGTGCCCGTTCGCCTCGAAGGCGGTGTATGGGCGGTCCTCCGTTCTAATGGGGAGCTGGTGATATGTGGATTTGAGGTCGATAGTCGAGAAGACTCGGTATTGCGCAATCTGGTTGACCATTTCTGATATGCGGGGTAAAGGGTAGGCGTCCAGTTGGGTATAAATATTAACAGTCTGGCTGTAGTCAATTACCATCCGTTTCTTTTCGCTATTTTTAACTATGACTACTTGGGCACGCCACGGGCTGGTACTGCATTCAATAATGCCTTCCCGCAGGAGTCTGTCCACTTCCGCCTTGATAAAGTGTCTGTCTTCCAGACTGTACCGTCTACTTTTGGTCGCTATGGGCCGACAGTTCGGAGCGACATTAGCGAATAAAGAGGGCGGGCTGATTTTTAAGGTTGCTAGGCCACAGACTGTGAGTGGCGGCTGGGACCCGCCATATGCTAGCGTGACACTTTCGTGGTGGCACTGGAAGTCCAGGCCCAAGATTACATTAACAGAGTTCTGGCATCACGAGGAGTTTAAAATCCTTGTAGTCCGTGCCTTTTACAGTCAGTGTTACCACACAGTAGCCCAAAATGTCCGAAGTGTGGGGCTTAGCAGCCATAGCAATTCTGCTCCGTGTAGGGGTTACCGTTAATGAGTGCCACCGTACCAGGCTAGGGTGGATAAAACTCTCGGTACTCCCACAGTCAATTAAAGATTTCGTTAAATTCCCGTTTACCTGTATGTCCATCATGGATTTTGTCAACGGGTGTGGCCTAGATTGATCCACCGTGATCGAAGCCACTGTTGGGTCCTGGGCGGCCGTTGAGTCGGGAAAAGATGGCGGATCCCAAGATGGCAGCCCGCACAGCACGCACGAGGCGGTGACGGAGTTGGAAATCGGATTCCCCCTGCAGACTTTGCTAAAATGCCCCTTTTTCTTACATTTGAAGCATGTAGTGTCCTTCGCTGGGCATCGTTGTCTGGGGTGCTTGGCCTGGCCGCAGAAGTAGCATTTCGGGCCTCGAGACATTGCCGCTGTAGTAGGACTCCTGGGTGAACTTCTGTGTGGGGTCTCCGGCGGCGTAGAGCTGGTCTGAGACCTGGATGGGGAAGATGGCTGATTCCAAAATGGCGGCCCCCTCGGCGCGCACGAGGCGGTGAGGGCCACATGGCCGGAAGAATAAGAGTCAGAGTTTCTCTGGGCCACGTCCAGCGATCGCGCAGTGGCCACTGCCTTTTTTAAGTCCAGGACCTCCTTCTCCAGCAGTCTCTGCCGGATATAATTCGATTTGAGGCCCGTGATGAAGGAATCGCGGACCAATTCGTCAGAGTGCGCGTTGGCCGTCACGGCCTTGCAGTTACAGTCCCGGACCAGGTCCTTTAGGCCCTGTAAGAAATCGTCCATTGATTCCTCTGGTCGCTGCCTGCGTGTAGCCAGCAGATGTCTGGCGTACACTTCGTTTACCGGCCTCTGGTATTGGGCCTTCAGGATAGTGATGGCCTCCGTGTAAGAGGTGGCGTCCCGGATGAACGAATAAATCCGATGACTTACGCGAGTCGTCAGTAGACTCAGTTTATCTACCTCGCTAGCAGATGAGGCCCCCGCGAAGAGTTCGAAGCATTTGAGCCAGTGTCCAAATTGATTTGATGCTTCAGCAGAATGTGGATCCAAGTCCAGACGCTCTGGTTTTAGGAGTCGATCCATCCTAGTATTCTTTAGTGATTAAAATTGATGGGCCTTCAATAACCACAAAACTAGAAGTTATAGACTTAAACAAGTTGGCTTTTAATCACTAAGATCAGAGCTAACATCTCAACACGCCGACTGGTTCACAGGAATGAGTCAGACAGATCCTGGGATCTTTATGTAAGAGACGTCAGGGGCGGAGCCAAGCGCCAAGACCTGGAACCTCCCAGGTTAGTCGGGAAAGAGGAAGTGAAACTGTAAACAGTGGGGGAGGGTAATATACATGAGTGCAAAACGAATACAGGATCGAGACAAACAGATTTCATTACACATAGAAACATAGAAGATAGGAGCAGGAGTAGGCCATTCGGCCCCTCGAGCCTGCTCCGCCATTCAATGGGATCATGGCTTATCATCCAAATTCAGTACCCTGTTCCTGCCTTCTCTCCATATCCCTTGATCCCTTTAGCCTTAAGAAATATATCTAACTCCTTCTTGAATATATTTAATGAATTGGCCTCTACTGCCGCCTTTGGTAGAGAATTCCACAGGTTCACCACTCTCTGGGTGAAGAAATTCTTCCTTATCTCTGTCTTAAATGGCTTACCCCTTATCCTTAGACTGTGACCCCTGGTTCTGGATTCCTGGGTCATCGGGAACATCCTTCCTGCATCTAGTCTGTCTAGTCCTGTTAGAATTTTATAAGTTTCAATGAGATCCCCTCTCATTCTTCTAAACTCCAGCGAGTACAAGCCCAATCGACCCAATCTCTCCTCATACGTCATTCCTGCCATCCCAGGTATCAACCTGGTGAATCTTCGCTGCACTCCTTCCATGGCAAGAACATCCTTCCTCAGATAAGGCGACCAAAACTGCACACAATACTCAAGATGTGGTCTCACCAAGGCCCTGTACAACTGCAGCAAGTCATCCTTGTTCCTGTACTCGAACCCTCTCACTACGAAGGCCAACATACCATTTGCCTTCTTATCCGCCTGCTGCACCTGCTTGCTTACCTTCAGCGACTGGTGCACAAGGACGCCCAGGTCTCGTTGCACTTCCCCTTCTCCCAATCTATTGCCATTCAGATAATCTGCCTTCCTGTTTTTGACACCAAAGTGGATAACCTCGCATTTATCCACCCGACTGTTGTCTAGGAGAACTGGATTCAACATTTCCCTACGAAGTATTTAACCTTTACTGACATCCCAGAGATGTCTATTTTTGATCTGTGGGAGGCAACTGAAGCCAACTTCAGTGAGAACCATTTTCCTTTGCCCCATATAAAATAATACTGAGTACACCGTCATACCCCCTTCAAAATGGACAACATGTTTGGGATTAAATCCTTAACTTGCGATCTGTTAAGCTCCGACTTGACAGATCATCCGCTCTGACTGACTGTATTATCTTCATTGCTGGCGCAGAGTTGGGCTAATTGCCCACCAACTGCCCTCCAATGTAATTTGATTCATTGATTACTTGCTCTAAAGGAACATTTTATGTAGAGGGATAAGGTAGAGAGCAAAATAACAGAAAATGCTGGAAACACTCAGTAGGTCGGGCAGCATCGTAGAGAGAGAAACAGAGTTAACAATGACCTTTCGTCGGAAATGGAAAAAGTTAGAGATGTAACAGATTTTTATCTCTTAACTTTTTCCAGTTCAGACAAAGGGTTATCGACCTGAAACGTTAACTCTGTTTCTCTCTCCACGATGCTGCCTGACCTGCTGAGTGTTTCCAGCATTTTCTGTTGTTTCAGATTTCCTGCATCCGCAGTGTTTTGCTAAAGTAGAGAGCAACTTTGTTAGAATGATCGCAATGTAAAAAAAAATGTCATACCCAAGTATAAAAGTTTAGATAGCTAGTGATTTTATTGCGGATCTGCTAGAAAATTTGAGTCTTTTCCCTTACATAAGAACATAAGAAATAGGAGCAGGAGTAGGCCAATCGGCCCCTCGAGCCTGCTCCGCCATTCAATAAGATCATGGCTGATCTGATCCTAACCGCCAATCTACTATCACAGAACCATCTCCTGAATCTAACAGAATTAGACATACGAAATAGGAGCAGGATCAGGCTACACGGCCCCTGGGCCCACTCCGCTACCCACAGGGCCATGACCGATCCGAACCTAGACTCTCATGTCCAAATTCCTGCCCGCTCCCCGTACCCCTTAATTCCCTTTACTTCTAGGAAACTGTCTATTTCTGTTTTAAATTTATGTAATGATGTAGCTTCTACAGCTTTTTGGGGCAGCATATTCCATGGACCTACCACCCTCTGAGTGAAGTAGTTCCTCCTCATCTCAGTTTTGAAAGAGCAGCCCCTTATTCTAAGACTATGCCCCCTAGTTCTAGTTTCACCCATCATCGGGAACATCCTCCCCGCATCCACCCGATCCAACCCCTTCACAATCTTATATGTTTCAATAAGATCGCCTCTCATTCTTCTGAACTCCAATGAGTAGAGTCCCAATCTACCCAACCTCTCCTCATATGTCCATCCCCTCATCCCCGGGATTAACCGAGTGAACCTTCTTTGTACTGACTCGAGAGCAAGTATGTCTTTTCTTAAGTATGGACACCAAAACTGTATGCAGTATTCCAGGTGCAATTGCTTCTTCCTGCAAAAGTTTGCAAATATATCTAAATATGCAATTCAATGTCAATATTACCAGCTCAGGATTAATAAATATGCAAATAAACCGCTAGCCTCTAGGACAACAGTGCAGTAAAACAAGAGACATTTCCTTAAACTCTGAGGGAATCAAGCCCCTTGCCACTCTCAGCATGTTGGATGCATCCGGTACCTCAGCTTTACGCTGCGCTCCTGGGCTCCGTGATGCACTACGCTGCACACAACTCTGCAGCGTCTGACAGCAGGTTTACGTGCGGGGCCTCACACCAGGTAAGTGCGAACGCCGCCGACTGCAATTTCAGGGCCATTATCCAAAACATTGTTCGATTAAAAGTCTGGAAAGAGAGCATTAGAAAGGAAGCATTAGAACAGCAACTCTTGTCGTTTTGGCCGGTACCCTGCCCTAACATAAGCACCCTCGAGGCTAAGAAGATAAATGCTCCTTTACCATCTGAGCTGGAATTTGTTTACTGTAGAACATAAATCTACTATAATGAGCACAAGAAAATCAATAAACCTTGGATGTCTGAGACGCCTCGAATAGGAACAATTTTATTACTAGTGGCTCTTCCGTGACTTTGCTTGTGGCAAGTTGCAGGATACACTGTTTGATGCTGTGTAATGTACAATATATTACCAGGGCCATTGTCTTAGGGTGATTGAATAGGTGAAATTGTGTTTTTATCACGGGTGTCGGCCTTGACTCAGTGGTAGCACTCTGTCCACTGAGTCAGAAGGTCGTGCATTAAAGTCCCACTGCAGAGACTTGAGCACGTAATCTGGGCTGACACTCCAGTGTAGTGCTGAGGGAGTGCACTGTCGGAGGTGCCGTTTTTCAGATAAGACGTTAAACCAAGGCACCGACTGCCCTCTTGGGTAGATGTAAAAAAAAATCCCATTGCACTATTCGAACAAGAGCAGAGGAGTTCTCCCTGGTGTCCTGGCCAATATTTATCCTTCAAACAGCACCACTAAAACAGATTTTCTGGTCACGATTACTGTTTGTGGGACCGTGCTGTGCGCAAATTGGCTGCAGCGTTTCCTACATTACAACAGTGACTACACTTCAAAAGTACTTAATTGGCTGTAAAGCGATTTGGGATGTTCTGATAACAAATAGAAGCAGGAGTAGGCCATTCGACCCATCGAGCCTGCTCCGCCATTCAGTAAAATCATGGCTGATCTACCTCAACTCCACTTTCCTGCACTATCCCCATATCCCTTGATTCCCTTAGTATCCAACAATCTGTCGATCTCTGTCTTGAATATGCTCAACAAGCTGAGCATCCACAGCTCTCTGGGGTAGAGAATTCCAAAGACACTCAACCCTTTGAGTGAAGAAATTTCTCCTCATTTCAGTCCTAAATGGCTGACCCCTTATTCTGAGACTGTCAATCTCTATGAATTTTATGTTTCAATGGGATCACACCTCATTCTTCTAAACTCTAAGGAATATAGGCCTGATGTTGTGAAAGGCGCTATATGAATGCAAGTCTTTTTATTTTAATTAGCTCTGTTGCATAAATTATTTTATATAAATTTATATTTTTGGTAACTTTTTTATGCTCATCAAGATCAAGGATTTCAGTGCTGGATAATGAAACTTTTTAAATTTTGGCATAATGCAAGCAATGAAAGGTCCAAGGACAGGCAAGTTCAGTTGTATAGAGAATAAAGCTACCATAGAATTTCACAGCACTGTACAAGGCCATTCAGTCCATCACAACTGTGCTGGCTCTCTAAATGAGTCATCCATTTTGTCCCTTACCCTGAATATTCCTTCCAGGCTCCAGCCTTCAACTGCCTCCCACGTGCATAATCCAGAATTGCCGCCCTTTATTTCTTCCTCACCTCTACCTCCTCGCTCTCTTCCAGCCTGAATTCCTAACCTCCACTTGCTCTCTCAGTTGTGTCTTCCATCTCCTCACAGATAACATTTCTCTGCCCGATCCTGGTAACTTGTTGCCTGCCATCTTGCTGTGCAAGGCTTTTATAGCCAGTTACAATAAAAAAGGTGAGAAAATTTGATTCCCAGGTAAAGGAAAAATATAGTAATTAAGGCCACTGATTGACGGGCTTCATGGAAAAATGGCCTGAATCTCTCAATTCAATCCCTAGTGTACTCGTAAAAATGTAAGTGCCATGCAACAAAAATGGAATTTGACATATTCAGTCACCATAACCCACCAGGCCATGGAAGCAGGGTTCACTGTTGGTTTGTTAATCAGCCTGTGAACTATAAACCAGTGGCCCTGATAATACATTGCATGATATCCTGTTATAAAATATACTCTGATTTCCCTGTGAACAATTACAAAAGAGAGCTGCAATCAACACAAGGCAAAGTAGGACAACTAATTGTGAATGATTTTAGTTATTACATGCTCCAATTATTAGATTATGAAAATGAACACAATTTTTATTTTAAATGTGAGGCAGGCATTATGCTCTCACTGGTTTAATATGAGGACCCCATGGAGTAATTAAGTACAAGTAATAAAGGCACCAGCTGCTTTTTGTTACTGCCCTACATTAACCTGCCTAAATTTATACATTTTTTGACAGGAAAATTCTTATGGACATAGGCCATGGTATTAAACTTTTAATTTAGCCACAGTGTGTGGGGTTAAATATAAATGTTTATTCTGTAATAAATGTAACACTGCTGCAACCATTTTTTTTTAAATGTGCCATTTCTAACATTGTGAGATGGGTAGATTTTGGCTTCATCTGACACTGATTTATTGCAGATCCTCCCAAAGCCTGTATTTCAGACAACTTGAGCACATTAAAAACTATTGATACTACACAACATTTTAAATGAACATCTAGCCTTCAACTGCCTAGGCCCCAAGCTCTGGCATTCCCTCCCTAAGCCTCTCCACCTCTCTACCTCTCTTTCCTCCTTAAAGACGCTCCGTAAAAACTGCTTCTTTGACCAAGCTTTTGGTCATCTGCCCTAATTTCTTAGGTGGCTCGGTGTCAAATTTTTGTCTTGTAACACTTACGTGAAGCGCCTTGGGACGTTTTACTGCGTTAAAGGCACTATATAAATACACGTTGTTGTTGTTATAGCCAAGTTGTGATGAGACTAAAATAGCAGTTTAAAATGAGAATAATCACTGTATAAACATTGAAAGTGATTTATTTTACAGTAGCAATTAAGTTTTTTGATTAAAACCAGCAGTTTATATAACAACACAAAGCAGAATCTATGCAAAACCCTGGGGCAAGAATAATAATTAGGAGACAACATCAAATAAGCTTCTATTGAAAGATAAATTGATTATCATCTGTATGGTCAGAAAATCTGTAAGAAAGACTTCCAGGATCATTGGTTAATTGGGATGGAGCAACACTGCGATAGCAAGAAATCATTATTTTAAGCTTAAAAATTATGTACCATCATTGCATCTCTGTGTTTCAATGGGGTAGACTAACTTCAGAACAGTTACAGATCTCAGTTTTTGTGCAGTGTGCTTCAAGCTTTATCTACTCTGTTGAAACATGCTTTTTAAAGAAAGAAAGAAAGAACTTGTTTTTAATCTAGCGGTTTGCACAACCTCAGGACGTCCCAGAGCACTTCACAGCCAATGAAGTACTTTTGAAGTATAGTCACTGTTGTAATGTAGGGAAAGGCGGCAGCCAATTTGCGCACAGCAAGCTCCCACAAACAACAATGAAGTAATGACCAGATAATATTTTAATGAGTTTGGTTGAGAGGTGAATACTGACCAGAACACACACTGCTCCACTTTGAATGGGTTCTTTTACATCCACCTGAGAGGGCAAACGGGGCTTCGGTTTACCATCTCATCCGAAGGAATTTTAAAAATGAAATCTACATGTACAAGTAAGGAAGACAAAGCGCTGGCTAAGTAATTGGACAGCTAAATGGGCTGTGAAGAAAAAAAGAGAGAATCAAGTAACAAAAGAGAAAGAAAGGTACATAAGTGGGTGACTGGAAAAGGCTAGTTTATTAGTGGCACTTGGCCATCCTTTGTGGTCCATGTGACAGATGCAGTAAAACATTTTTCTTTTGGAAATGCAGGGCGTTACAGAGGAAGAGAACAGCCACGGTGCTGGAAATGGGCCTCAAAACGGGCCAAGCCTGGGTTCCCCTGTGAAGGTGCGTTCTGAGACCTTACAACCAGATCGGGATGTCCCACTGTTAAGAAAGTTAAGGTCCATACACAGCTTTGAGTTTGAAAAACGTCTCACCTTGGAGCCAAAGCCTAGCACTGATAAATTCTTGGAAGCTTGGTAAGTGTAGGTTTACTTAGTTCTGGCTTAACTTTTTGTTACAAGCATATTCGGCTTTTACTTAAAGGGGAGAACTCGAGAGAATCCCGGTGCTTTTGCTGAACGCTGCTCATTTCTTAATGGAAAAACATGTTTCTCAGGACATCAATTCGACAATGAAAGACATGAATCTCGGTTTGCTTTCCTGACGCAGAAAAATTAACAGTTTTGTAGGTCCCATTCCATCTATAATATCGGATATAGTATTTTTGAAATGGTTACAAATATATGCTTTATGTAGTTTAGAAATCCAAACATTTTGGTTTTGAAACTGGTTTGTTCTATTCTGTTTAGTAAAACTTGGCAGAGCTAAGGGAGCAAAACAGGTGAAGTGGAAAAAAATACACTCACATTTCATTTTCGCACAAAATATTTGCTGCGCATCAGAGACCTGCCGTTTAAGGCCTCGTCCCCTTCAGAACCATTCTGGTGATGTCGTCTGAATCCCACAAGTGGCCCCATTTATTTTAATGAAGTCCCCGACTTTATACCATCCTGTAGCTGGTCCAGAGTTGCGCGACCATAGGATGCAAGCTACCAGCTGAATACTGTTGCATAAGAGAGAGAAGAAGACTTGCATTCCTATAGCGCCAGTCGCAACCTTTGGGCGTCCCAAAGCGCTCCAAAGCCAATGAAGTACTTTTGAAGTGTTGTTACTGTTGTGATATAGGAATAATGTCGTAATGTAATAATTTTAAGTGTTCGGTTAGCATAGAATATGGTGCTTCAATAGAAAGACAAACAAAAAGATGCGCATTCATCAAAATTAAAATGCAATAAACTGCTTTTTAAAACTGTTAATGAAGAAGGTAACTAGAGGCGAGAATTTTCAATATATTGTGCTTATGTTTGTCTTAAAATACTCCTGTGCAGCGCCGTGGGACATTTCACTACGTTAAAGGCACTACATAAAGACAAGTTGTTGTTCCCATTGTGTTTCTGGTGACTGTTTTGTTAATTCTTGAGAAAATGACAAGTCTACTCCATGGGGATGCACTTAGTTGACATTAATGGGGTGTCCCTGCTTTTCTATTCATCAATTAATACGATGTATTCTGGGTACCACAGAAGGACACTTCACTACCATTTTGAGAAATAAAGATATATGGTTTAAAAAAATGTATAGAAACATAGAAGGCAGGAGTAGGCCATTCGGCCCCTCGAGCCTGCTCCGCCATTTAATGAGATCATGGCTGATCATCCAAACTCAGTACCCTGTCCCTGCTTTCTCCCCATATCCCTTGATCCCTTTACCCTTAAGAACTACATCTAACTCCTTGAATATATTTAATGAATTGGCCTCAACTGCCTTGTGTGGCAGAGAATTCCACAGGTTCACCACTCTCTGGGTGAAGAAATTCCATCTCATCTCAGTCCTAAATGGCTTACCCCTTATCCTTAGACTGTGACCCCTGGTTCTGGACTCCCCTGCCATCGGGAACATCCTTCCTGTATCTAGTCTGCCTAGTCCTGTTAGAATTTTATAAGTTTCAATGAGATCCCCTCTCATTCTTCTGAACTCTAGCGAATATAAGCCTAATCGACCCAATCTCTCCTCATACGTCATTCCTGCCATCCCAGGTATCAGTCTAGTGAATCTTCGCTGCACTCTCTCCATGGCAAGAAAATCCTTCCTCAGATGAGGTGACCAAAACTGCACACAATACTCAAGGTGTGGTCTCACCAAGGCCCTGTACAACTGCAGCAAGACATCCTTGCTCCTGTACTCTAATCCTCTCGCTATAAAGGCCAACATACCATTTGCCGCCTTAATCGCCTGCTGCACCTACATGCTTACCTTCAGCGACTGGTGCACAAGGGCACCCAGGTCTCATTGCACTTCCCCTTCTCCCAATCTATTGCCGTTCAGATAATCTGTCTTCCTGTTTTTGCCACCGAAGTGGATAACCTCGCATTTATCCACATTATACTGCATCTGCCACGCATCTGCCCAATCACCCAACCTGTCCAAATCATACTGGAGTTTCTCGGCATCCTCCTCACAGCACACACGCCCACCCAGCTTTGTGTCGTCTGCAAACTTGGACATATTACATCTAGTTCTCTTGTCTAGATCATTTATTTATATATATATATTGTGAATAGCTGGGGTCCTAGCACCGATCCCTGCGGTACCCCACTAGTCACTGCCTGCCACTCGGAAAAAGACCCGTTTATTCCAACTCTTTGCTTCCTGTCTGCCAACCAGTTCTCTACCCAAGACCGTACCTTACCCCCAATCCCATGTGCTTTAACTTTACACACTAATCTCTTATGCGGGACCTTATCGAAAGCCTTCTGAAAGTCCAAATACACCACATCCACTGGTTCTCCCTTATCTATTCTACCAGTTACATCCTCAAAAAATTCCAGTAGATTAGTCAAACATGGTTTACCTTTTGTAAATCCATGTTGACTTTGTCCGATCCTGTCACTGTTTTCCAAGTGTTCTGCTATTATATCTTTTATAATGGACTCTAGCTTTTTCCCCACTACCGATGTCAGACTTAGCGTTCTGTAATTCCCCGTTTTCACTCTACCACTTTTTTTAAATAGTGGGGTTACATTAGCTATCCTCCAATCCATGGGAACTGTTCCAAAATTCTGTGGACTCTGGAAGATGACCAGCACTGCATCTACTATTTCTAGGGCCACTTCCTTAAGTACCCTAGGATGTAGATTATCAGGCCCTGGGGATTTAGCGGCCTTCAATCCCGTCAATTTCCCTAACACCATTTCCCTACAAATACTGATTTCATTCAATTCCTCCCTCTCATTAGACCCTATGTTCCCCGACATCTCTGGGAGGTTATTTGTATCCTCTGAAGACAGAACCAAAGTATGTATTTAATTGGTCAGCCATTTCTTTGTTCCCCATTATAAATTCCCCTGATTCTGACTGCAAGGGACCTACGCGTGACTTCACCAATCTTTTTCTCTTCACATATCTATAGAAGCTTTTAGTCAGTTTTTATGTTCCCTGCAAGCTTACTCTCAATCTATTTTCCCCCTCTTAATTAATCCCTTTGTCCTCCTTTGCTGAATCCTAAACTGCTCCCAATCCTCAGGTTTGCTGCTTTTTCTGGCCAAATTATATGTCCTCTCCTTGAATCTTATGCTATCCCTAATTTCCCTTGTTATCCACGGTTGAGTCACCTTTTTTGTTTTATTTTTATGCCAAACCGGGATGAACAAATTCTGTAGTTCATCCATGCGATCTTTAAGTGTTTGCCATTGCCTATCCACCGTCAACCCTTTAAGTAACGTTCCCTAGTCCATCCTAGCCAACTCGTGCCTCATACCATCGTAGTTTCCTTTATTTAAATTCAGGACCCTAGTCTTTGAGTCAACTACTTCACTCTCCATTTTAATTGAAGAATTCATTCATATTATGATCGCTCCTCCCCAAGGGGCCTCGCACAACAAGATTGCTAATTATTCCTTTCTCATTACATAATACCCAGTCTAAGATGGCCTGATATTTAGTTGGTTCCTCAACATATTGGTCCGGGAAACCATCCCCTATACATTCTAGGAATTCCTCCTCCACAGTATTGTTACTAATTTGGTATGCCCAATCTATATGTAGATTAAAGTCACCCATGATAACCGCTGTGCCCTTATTGCACGCGTCTCTAATTTCCCGTTTAATGCCATCCCCAACCTCAGCAGTACTGCTTGGGGGTCTGTATACAACTCCCACTAACGTTTTCTGTCCCTTGGTATTTCTCAGCTCTGCCCATACAGATTCCACATCCTCAGAGCTAATATCCTAATATTGTGTTAATCTCCTCTTTAACCAGCAATGCTACCCCACCTCCTTTTCCTTTTTTTCTTGTCCTTCCTGAATATTAAATACCCCTGGATGTTGAATTCCCAGTCTTGGTCAAACTGGAGCCATGTCTCCGTGATCCCAATTATATCATATCTGCTTACATCTATTTGCGTATTTGCGCAGCTAATTCATCCACCTTATTACGAATGCTCCTCACATTTCAGAAGGCTTTCGATAAGGTCCCACATAAGAGATTAGCGTGCAAAATTAAGGCACATGGGATTGGGGGCAAGGTATTGACTTGGATAGAGAACTGGTTGGCGGACAGAAAGCAAAGAGTTGGAATAAACGGGTCGTTTTCTGAGTGGCAGGCAGTGACTAGTGGGGTACCACAAGGATCGGTCCTAGGACCCCAGCTGTTCACAATATATATTAATGATCGGGACGAGGGAATTGGATGTAATATCTCCAAATTTGCAGACGACACACAGCTGGGTGGGAGGGTAAGCTGTGAGGAGGATGTCGTGAAACTCCAGTACGATTTGGACAGGTTGGGTGATTGGGCAGAAACATGGCAAATGCAGTATAATGTGGATAAATGTGAGGTTATCCACTTTGGTGGCAAAAACAGGAAGGCAGATTATTATTTGAATGGCAATAGATTGGGAGAAGGGGAAGTGCAAAGAGACCTGGGTGTTCTTGTGCACAAGTCGCTGAAGGTAAGCATGCAGGTGCAGCAGGCGGTTAAGAAGGCAAATGGTATGTTGGCCTTCGTAGCAAGAGGGTTCGAGTACAGGAACAAGGATGTCTTGCTACAGTTGTACAGGGCCTTGGTGAGACCACATCTTGAGTATTGTGTGCAGTTTTGGTCGCCTTACCTGAGGAAGGACGTTCTTGCCATGGAAGGAGTGCAGCGAAGATTCACCAGGCTGATACCTGGGATGGCAGGAATGACGTATGAGGAGAGATTGTGTCGATTGGGCTTATACTCACTGGAGTTTAGAAGATTGAGAGGGGATCTCATCGAAACCTATAAAATTCTGTCAGGCCTGGACAGACTAGATGCAGGAAGGCTGTTTTTGATGGCCGGGGAGTCCGGAACCAGGGGTCATAGTCTAAGGATAAGAGGTAAGCCATTTAGGACTGAAATGAGGAGGAATTTCTTCACCCAGAGAGTGATGAACCTGTGGAATTCTCTGCCACAGAGGGCGGTGGAGGCCAGTTCATTAAATATATTCAAGAAAGAGTTGGATATATTTCTTAAGGCTAAAGGGATCAAGGGATATGGGGAGAAGGCAGGGACAGGGTACTGAATTTGGATGATTAGCCATGATCTCATTGAATGGCGGAGCAGGCTCGAAGGGCCGAATGGCCTACTCCTGCTCCTATCTTCTATGTTTCTATGCATTAAGACACAAAGCCTTCAGGATTGATTTTTTAACACTCTTAGTCCTTTTAGAATTATTATTTACTGTGGCCCTGTTTGATTTACACCCTTGATTTCTCTGCCTTCCACTTTTGCTTTTCTCCTTCCTGTCTTTTGTTTCTATCCTTGCTTGCCTTTCCTCTGTCTCCCTGCACAGGTTCCCAACCCCCATGCCATTTTAGTTTAAACCCTCCCCAACGGCACTAGCAAACACCGCCCCCCCCCCCCCCCCCCCCACCCCCCCCATGACATCGGTTCTGGTCCTGCCCAGGTGCAAACCGTCCAGTATGTACTGGTCCCACCTCCCCCAGAACCAGTTCCAATGTCCCTGGAATTTGAATCCCTCCCCCTTGCACCATTCCTCTAGCCACGTATTCATCTGAAATATCCTTCTATTTCTACTCTGACTAGCACGTGGAACTGGTAGCAATCCTGAGATTACTACCTTTTGAAGTCCTATTTTTTAATTTACCTCCTAACTCCCTATAACCACCATGAGCACCTAAAGGGAGAAGTACCTTTCAGCAACAAGAACAACTTGCATTTATATAGCGCCATTAACGTACCACAGGTACTTCGTAGGAGCATTATCAAACAAAATTTGACAGAGCTACATGAGAGATTAGGACAGGTGAGGTTGTTTTTAAGGAGCAACTTGAAGGAAGAGAGAGAGGCGGCGAGGTTTAAGGAGGGAATTTCAGGGCTTGGGACGTAGGCAACTGAAGGCATGGCCGCCAGTGGTGGAGCGCAGAGGTTTCGGAGGGCTGTAGAGCTGGAGTAGGTCATGGAGATCGACAGGGGCGAGGCCATGGAGGGATTTGAAAACATGGATGAGAATTTTGAAATCGAGGCGTTGCTGGACCAGGAGTCAATGTAGGTCAGCAAGCACAGGGGTGATGGGTGAACGGGACTTGGTGCGGGTACGGTGAGCAGAGTTTTGGATGAGCTCAAGTTTACGGAGGATGGAAGCTGGGAGGCCAGCCAGTAGAGCATTGGAATAGACTAGGCTAAAGGTAACAAAGGGATGGACGTACTTTCACTGAAAGTACCTTTTTTATTTAATGCCGGAATAGCAGAATTAAAAAAAATTAGTCAAGCCTTTGACACAGGAGAGTTTGGAGGATACATGAAATGCGGCAGAGTGCTTAGGGGACATTAGTGGTTGATTTAGTCACGTGTCTGAGTCCACTGGGTAGTTATCTGTCCAACTAGGCTGCATTGGAAGATTGAAGGGTAAAACATATATAATAAAGGTTAGTACAGTTACTAGTGGCTAGTTGTTAATGAGATTTATTAAATAGAGCCATAGAAGTTTACAGCTCATCGTGCCTGTGCCAGCAATCCAAAATATAATCCCACTGCAATGCTCTCTATCTTCCTCTGCTGCAAATATTTATCCACTTTTTCCTTAAAAGGGCAATGGCCTCTGCCTCAGCTACTCCTTGTGACAAAGCATTCCATGCTCTAACAACTCTGCATAAATAAATGTCTCCTAATCCCTCTCCTCGCTCTCCTACTGACTTATTTAAATTGAGCTACTTCTCGTCACTGACCTCCCAGCCAGAGGGAATATCCTTTTCCTTATCACTCTATCAAAGTGCTTCATAATTTTAAAAACCTGTATTAAATTTCCTCAGCCCTCTTGGCGCCAGTGGAGATTGTCCAAGTATCTAGTCCCTCCTCCTAACCAGTTTCCCTGGTGGTATCCTGGTGAATCTAGCTGACTTCTAGAGCATATGGCATAAATACAAGTTCTCTCACTAACCAAAGATGAGAATACAAGAACGCTTGTGTCGATTTAGTGAGCTGGGGGGAGAGGTGATCTTATTGAAACATAAGATACTGAGGGGGCTCGACAAGGTAGATGCAGAGAGGATGTTTCCCCTCGTGGGGAAATCTAGAACGTGGGGGCACAGTTTTAGAATAAGGGTCGCCCTTTTAGAACTGAAATGAGGAATTTCTTCTGAAGGTCGTAAATCTGTGGAATTCTCTGCCCCAGAGAGCTGTGAAGGCTGGATCATTAAATACATTTAAGGTGGAGATAGACAAATTTTTGCAAGATGAGGGAGTGAAGGGCTATGGGGAGCGGGCGGGGAAGTGGCTTTGAGCCCAAGATTAGCCATGATCTTATTGAATGGCGGAGCAGGCTCGAGGGGCCAAATGGCCTATTCCTGCTCCTATTTCTTATGTTACGGCACTTTGGGTGCACATCCGAGTACTTTTTGAATGTGATGAGGGTTTCTGCCTCTACCACCCTTTTGGGCAGTGAGTTCCAGACCCCCACCACCCTCTGGGTGAAAAAAGTTCTCCTCAACTCCCCCCTAATCCTTCTACCAATTACTTTAAATCTATGATGTGGAGATGCCGGTGTTGGACTGGGGTGGACAAATGCGAGAAGTCGCACAACACCAGGTTATAGTCCAACAGTTTTATTTGAAATCACAAGCTTTCGGAGCGCTGCTCCTTCGTCAGGTAAATCTATGCGCCTTGGTTATTGACCTCTCTGCCAGGTCCTTCCTATTCACTCTATCTAGGCCCCTCATAATTTTATACACCTCAATCAAGTCTCCCCTCAGCCGCCTCTGTTCCAAAGAAAACAAACCCAGTCTATCTAATCTTTCC
Source organism: Somniosus microcephalus (assembly GCF_052327205.1). Classification (NCBI taxonomy): domain Eukaryota; kingdom Metazoa; phylum Chordata; class Chondrichthyes; order Squaliformes; family Somniosidae; genus Somniosus; species Somniosus microcephalus. Next base: position 167,199,567 of record NC_140998.1, on the reverse strand, counting down.
ACATAGCTAAAATTCTTTGCTGTGATCTGCTGCAAGTGAATTCTAAATATTAATGCATACTGGCAATATTGAAAGGAAGCTGAAATGCTTCTACCCACTAAATCTGAATGAAGTCATTTTGATCGATTCCCACACACCAGGTTGTAAAGAAAGAAAGACTTGCATTTATGTAGCGCTTTTCACATCCCAAAGCACTTTGCTGTAAAGGAAATACTGTTGAAAATAAATTGCCATTTTTCTCAAACAGCAAACTATCAAGCCACTAACCACCATCCTCTCAACTTAGAATCTTACAAGTATGTAAACCCTTTAAATTGGCTTGTTCAGATTGTCGTTACGTGTTTTAATACATCAGGCATTTACATCAAATAGTAATTGTACTAGTTGATTCCAGAATTTCGATGTAATGTAGAACGTGTTCCTTATCCAAGCCTTATTCCCATTTAAGCTTTCAGATTTTAAACAGACATCTGACAAGATGCCTGAACGCAGTAATTAGTTACTATTGTATTCCACACACTGGTTGGTCGGAAAAAGGAGTGTGGGGAAATGGGAAGATTGATTAATAGTCAGGATTCATTTTAATATCTTTCTTGTCCCTTTGCCTGTGCAGCTATAATGTCCTCGAAGCACAGACATGACGTTCAGGGTTATCGGAGGAAATCTGACAAACAACAATTTAAAAAAAAAAAAAAAAAAATACAACCTAGCCTGCACAGTATGGGTTTATTTATTCCGGATCGTACTAGAAGTTGTCCGAACTATCTTGTATTTTTGTTATAAGTCTGTGTATAACTATATATGTTTTTCGTGTCCAGCTCCACGAAGGCGCAGGAAGACTTGGGCTTGTTTAAGGATGTTGCTGCTTCCCAGCCTCTGAAAGCCGCTGCTGCTGCACGTACCGACAGAGTGTGGCACTTTGACGAGGAGTACATCCCAGACAGTTCAAAGCCCGTCTTTGTGGGATCTCCTGAGCACGGTGATGCTGTCATTAGCAATGGATTTGTAGCAGTCAATTTAAGCTCCTGCAGGCAGGAGGTTGACTCCAAGGAGTGGGTCATTGTGGATAAAGAGCGTGACCTTCAGGATTTCAGGACTGATGGAGGTCAGGGCCAGAAATTGACCAGCCCATCTGGACGAACAGATGATGAGCCAGAAGTCCTAGCAGAAGATTCTCCTCGGGAGGAAGGATTAAAGTTGGAAGCAGCCATTCCGAGTGAAAACACGGGACATCCAAGATCTCCAGAAGCAGGGAGAGAACAGGTACCTGCTAGTGAAAAGAGTAGCTTTAGAAGCACGTGTTTATGTAACTGCTGAACTGCACCATTCAGCGAGACGTGTTGGTCAGCTACCACAGGTTAACGATGGGAGTCTGCTGAAAATGCAGTTTGGGAATCGTGTACAGCTAAAATAAAGACATTTGTTTTAATTCAAGGTTTTTTATTTAGTGCAGTCTGAAAGGATTGATACTAATTTGCCCCATCCCATCTGTCTGTCTCTACCATTGTGTCTAAAAGTGTTGAATAACAGCCCCAGACTCTCATCTGCATTAGTCAAATTCAGTGCCAAAATGTTGGAGGCTTAAAGTTGAGCTTGAATTTTAAATGTTTCTAAAACTCACATTGATCTTAATGAGGAGAAAGCAGATCAGTATTTATTTTTACACTTCTTAATGAAAGCTGTACAGAAAGGCATCTAGGGGTGTGAATGTATAAATCTTTAAAATTGAGAATGCAGGTAGAAAAGGCCACAAAAATGTTAAATGAGAATTGTGGGTTTTATGCCTGGGGTTTTAAACAGCAAAGCAAGGAAGCAATGTTAATTTTGTGACCTAACCACAGTCTTGTGCAGTTGGGTTGTTGTGTGCAGTTCTGAGCACCTCATTACAGGAAGGATAGTAGAGCTATGGAGAGGGTTCACTGGAATGATGCCAGGAATATGAGGTTATAGTTACGAAGGAAGGCCCAAAAAATTGGGCTTTTTTTCACCAGAATACAGAAGGTTAAAGGGGGATCAAATGGAGGTTTTCACAATAATGAAAGCATTTGAGAGGATGAACATTTAAAGATTTTTCCCACTGTTTTGCAAATCAGCAACATGGCACAGACTGTGGATAATCATTAGAATGCTTTTCTATGAGTAGTTATTGAGGCAGAGATTATAAACATCATTTAATTTAAAGTATTTGAAAAGAAGGCATGAACTAACTTGCATTCCTATAGTGCCTTTCACATTGTAAAGTGATTCACAATCAATTAATTACTTTTGAAGTGTAGTCACTGTTATTATATGAGGGAAACATATGTAATATACATATAACAAACACATACAGTTTGTGCACAGAAAGGCCCCACAGTTAGCAACGTGATGATCTGTTTTGGTGGGGATAGATGTTGGCCAGGCCACCAAGGGAACTCCCTAGTCATCTTTCAATAGTATCATGGGACCTTTAGGAGGAACATTTAAAGGATGTGTTAGCAAGAATATGAAAGGATGATGGGAAATGGAACTAGAGTAGATAGCTCCACTTGAAGGGCTAAACCAGCAGAGGATTAATAGACTCAATCCTGTTGTAATTATTATAAGTACAATAATGCAGTATTATAGAAATGTAGTACAGGGTATCAGTGTATTAAAATTTAGTATTTTCCATCTTTGGTAGTTTAATTTAAAATGTTTTTCTTTGGATTTACTTTCATTTAAAATGACAGAGGTTGTCTCCCCTTCAAAGGATGCATCAGGACAAGTAGTGTAACTTTCTGTAGTAGTCAAGAGGAGGCTCTCCACTCCCACCAAAGGTGTGTGTCTGATATGGAGCTCCATGGTGGCAGAGAGAAAAACATTTAGAGAGGGCCGTTATAACTTGGTTTGCATGGCACCAGTGGAATGATTTAATCGCAGTTGGTTAGAGATCTTGAATGTCCGAGTATTAGCTTAGTCAGCGTTGTTTTCACTGTAGTCCAGCATGTTCTAGTCAGCACTGGCGTTGTGTACCATTATTTCTTAAAACCAAAAAAATGCCCCAATTGATTGTAATTATCAACCAGACTGCAAACATTTCATTGGTGTGTAGCACATCTGTCAGTATATCTGTAGTGCATTGGCCAAGTGTTTGCCCCACTGTTTGGTATCAGTCAGATGTGACTGTTTTTCTCATCAGTTCTTAAGCCAAGCAACTGTTCAGGACAGTTTGCAAAAGATAAATCCTCACTTTAAGGGAATGCTGGGTCCACTGGGTCTTGTAATGACAGCATCTCTGGTGAGTGCAGCTTAAGCATTAGTATTAGAATTCCCCAAAGTATCTACGTTTCTAGTGACTGGTAGACGTGTCACTGCAATGAAGAAGGATGGGGAAGAGGAAAGGCAGGGGAGGAAAACTGTGTACTTAATCAGTTTATGTCACATGGTCTGTAGTTTACTTCCATTTTCTGGCATGGTACTTGGAATTGTTTTCTGTGATGTGACCCAGGGTTTGTTCTCCCGTACCAAAAAACTTCTGCTATTTTAATGACTCCGAAATACCAGGATTCACAGTCTAAAAATTCCACTATTTCAAAAGGCAGCACAGACAACATCACAGAGAAACTATGATTAAACTGACTGGCACAAACATGACTGGCAAGGACAGGGTTTACCATAAATCCTTGATTTTTGCAATGCATCTATGATGGGAATCAAGTGTTGAGAATTCAGGTTTGATCCTGTTTTTGTTGTAATAAAGAAGCTTCCCTTTGTGAGTCCACTGAGTAGGTTCAGGTCCCCTCCTATAATGAATGAGAAGCTAGCAGAATACAGATTGGTATATATCTGGGACACTGATGTGTAATAGCTGTGAAGACTTGAGATCACTACCTACAGCAGTATTTGCTCACGTAGTGCTTGTTCACTATTTGGTCCCCTTGGATTAGTCAGACTCCTATCTCTTTCTCTGATAAATCACAGTCAGAATTTCTTCCTGGGTCCCGGGGTTTCCAGGGTTTATAATAGGCATTCGGGATTGCAAATTTCCACTGCCACCTGAGGCCATAAGTCTCACTACCACTTCAAATAGTTTGTTTTTAGTACTTTTCGACCTCATAATGAATAACCTAAATTTCATTTAACCATGTGTTGCCAACAAATAAGAGTATCCCCAATCGCTGTTGAACCATGGTGATGCAAACGAGCAGTAAAACTGCACATTGCATAAGAAGGACATATATCCATTGTTTTCAGTGAGAAGAAAATAATGGGTTCTTGCAGCTTTGTGTTTAATTTTTTTCTCCTTTTTTGATTCTTCATGACCCTTTTACCTCATTTCCCTGGTTGGGTGCAGGAGTATGTCAATGTCACAGTTGAATCTGCCATTAAGAGCAGTGTAAGAGCAATCCATGGACCCTCCCCTCCCACCCCTACCCCCCAAGCTCGCCACGTGTCAGAACACAGGGTGTCAACATTTTACACTGCCACACTTTCTCCCCCCAGCTCCCCCACCCTTGGGTTTGTGCAGCTTTGCTTTCTGTGTTGAGAATTTTGAAATTCTCCTCCTCATGTTCAAAATCCCTCCATGGCCTCGACCCCCTCTAACATCCTCCAGCCCTTACCACTCTGAGAACTCTGCTTTCTGCCAATTCTGGCCTCTTGTGTAGCCCCTACTCTCTCAGCTCCACCAATGGCAGTGTGCCTTCAGCCGTCTAGGCCCTAAGCTCTGGAATTTCCTTTCCACCTCTCTACCTCTCTCTCTCTTTTTTAAGACGCTGCTTAAAACCTATCCCTTTGGCCAAACATTTGGTCACCTGCTCTAATATCTCCTCCTCCTTTGGCTTAGTGTCAGTTTTTATCTGATTACACTCCTGTGAAGGTCCTTGGGATGTTTTACTACATTAAAGGGACTATATAAATACATGTTGTTTAGTTCTCCTTGTGATGATGCAATTTGCTAAAATAAAGGGTTGTTTCTGATTGGTTAATTTCTGGTAATAATTATACAAATTATTACAATCATCCTTGGAGTGTTCACATCGACTTATAGTAGTTTTAACTTTTGAAAAATTACACAGAATTGAACAAAAAGATGAATAAGCCTTGGGGACCATTATATTGAGCACATGAACATGATATGGGACATCCCTTGACTGATAGCAAGATTATCTGCTGTGAAGGCTATATCTAGTCACATGGTGCATTGATTAGCTGATAAAATTACTGCTGAATGGGTATAGAGATTCATAACTGTTTTATTGGGTTAACTATAATAGGCTCCCTCAATCAGCATTGTGCTATTCCTCCAAGCTGCTGGTGACTTGACCTTCATCATCCTTAATGGAGGTTGATGAAGGTTGAGCGCTGAGAAAATGGATGGAAAATCAATGTCTGACTAAATTTGAGAACTGTGCATGAGTCACAGTAAAGTTATCCGTACCACAGTGTTTTAAAGAATATCAAGGACATTTAAAAAAAAAGTGACCTGCTCAGACAGTAAAGTAAGTGATTTCTTACCCAAATAAATGTGTTCTACTTGCATACCATAGTTACATTCCTAAATAAATAAATCTGTATGCCCCATGGGGGAAGCGGGGGGGGCGGAGTCCTCAGGTTAACTAATATGTACGCTGTCCCATCTTTTTAGGGTGCAGGTTTTTATAGTGAAATACAAAATTTAAGAAAACATTACATTTTTCCTTCTGTACCAAATTTATCTGCAAGATTACTTGATCAGACTTAAAGCTTCTGCTTAAATAAACGTGCTTTGTCTCTGATTTGTCACGCTGCTTGTCAGGCATCCAGTAATGGATAAGTAGAAATTTCTTCCAATTAAATATTGGGAAGACCAGCACCACCACAAACTCTGTTCCCTAGCCACCGACTTCATCCCTCTCCCTAGCCACTGTCTGAGGCTGAACCAGATCGTTTGCAACTTTGGGATCCTATTTGACCCTGAGATGAGCTTCTGACCACATACACTCCATCACCAAAACTGCCTACTTCCACTTCTATAACATTGCCCGTCGCCCCATCTGCTGCTGAAACCCTCATCCGTGCCTCTGTTACCTCTAGACTTGCCTATTCCAATTCTCTCCTGGCCGGCCTCCCATCTTCGCCTCCAAAACCCTACTGCCCGTGTCCTAACTTGCACCAAGTCACATTCACCCATCACCCCGTGCTTGCTGACCTACATTGGTTCCCATTCTGGTAACACCTTGATTTAAAAATTCTCATCCTTGTTTTCAAATCCCCCTCCATGGCCTAGCCCCTCTTTATCTCTCTAACTTCCTCCAGCCCTACAACCCTCCCAAGATCTCTGTGCTCCTCCAATTCTGACCTCTTGCACATCCCTGATTTTAATCGCTCCACCATTAGCAGCTGTACCTTCAGCTGCCTTGGCCTTAAGCTCGGGAATTCTCTCCCTAAACCGCTTGGCTTCCCTACCTTTAAGACACTTATTAAAACCTACCTCTTTGACCAAGCTTTTAGTCATCTGCCCTAATATGTCCTTGTGTGGCTTGGTGTCAAATTTTGTCTGATTATGCCTCTGATGAGCGCCTTGGGACATTTGTCTACATTAAAGGCGCTATATAAATACAAGTTCTTGTTGCTTATATCCAGGACTTCAGTTTAGAACCTCCCTGCTAACCTGAACTCGGGTGCAGTCCTTCCAGAATTTGCCAATGTTAATTAATTTTCTTTATTGCTTTCAAACACACACAAATGTGGAAACTATAATTACTTCTTTATTAAAAAGGCAAGATTTCAAAGTGCAAAATTTCATTTGTCACATCTATAATCACATTTCCAAATGGCCTACTCCTGCTCCTATTTCTTATGTTATGCTCTTCTGTTCTTAAATGTAAATGACTCTGAATATAGTAACTTAAAATTGTTTGTTTCAGTAAAGTTACTGCAGACAAAAATTGGAGTTACCTATTTTAATGTTTTTTTTCACTGTTCCTAAAATGGTTTCCATAGATTTTATTTTCAGTCATTTTTCCATCGGGTGGGGTTTACAGTAAATTCTATTGTGCTCTTTCAACTGTTGGGTATTTTGCCCATCATAAAAAGAATTCTGAGATTTGTAGGCATGGATGCATATTGGAAGTTGTAGCCTGGTACTTCGTTGAGTGACAGTAATAGCTCATCACAGGTTTCTCAGAGACCTCCAATAGAGGAACATTGTTCAAGACATTTCAAACACACAAAGGGCTATTGTTTAAGCAAGTTTAATCATTTACTTGTGAAATTTTGTATTTTTGTATGGGTTAGCATGTTTCAATGCATATTTACAATCATACATTCTCAGCTTAGTGAAGAAAGCAAGATGATGGATGAAAGGATTTTCATAAAACATTTGGAGCAGTTTCATTACTTCCCTTTTTATTGTAAGAAGTCACACAACACCAGGTTATAGTCCAACAGCTTTATTTGAAATCACAAGCTTTCGGAGCGCTGCTCCTTCGTCAGGTGAAGTGGAGAAATGCATAAAGACACAGCTTATATAGTCAGAGAATCATGTCAGATGTTTACAGGTAATCTTGCCAACTGCCATTTATCACACCTCAGCAGAGAGCTAATCACAGCAATCAAAGGTGTGAATGGTGTCCAAACAGGTCAGTCAGGAAAACATTACATCAAAGAACAATGAGGTGGGGTCACAAGGGGTCAAATATTGCAGATGCTGGGGTCTGTATGAAAAACAAAAAAACAGACAAAAAACATTTTTTTTGCTGGAAATCACAGCAGGTCCGGCCGCATCTGTGAAGAGAGAACAAGCCAATGTCGACTCGAGTTTGGATGACCCTGCGTCAGGTGGGGTTACATGTAGCGTGACATGAACCCAAGATCTCGGTTGAGGCCGTCCTCATGGGTGCGAAACTTGGCTATCAGTTTCTGCTCGACGATTGTTGCGCAGAACAATCACCAGGCAGGAGTGTTCCCTCCCAGTCGGGGAACACTTCAGCAGTCAAGGACATTCAGCCTCCGATCTTCGGGTAAGCATTCTCCAAGGCGACCTTCGAGACACACGACAACGCAAAATCGTCGAGCAGAAACTGATAGCCAAGTTCCGCACCCATGAGGACGGCCTCAACCGAGATCTTGGGTTCATGTCACGCTACATGTAACCCCACCTGACGCAGGGTCATCCAAACTCGAGTCGACATTGGCTTGTTCTCTCTTCACAGATGCGGCCGGACCTGCTGTGATTTCCAGCAAAAAAAATGTTTTTTGTCTGTTTTTTTGTTTTTCATACAGACCCCAGCATCTGCAATATTTGACCCCTTGTGACCCCACCTCATTGTTCTTTGATGTAATGTTTTCCTGACTGACCTGTTTGGACACCATTCACACCTTTGATTGCTGTGATTAGCTCTCTGCTGAGGTGTGATAAATGGCAGTTGGCAAGATTACCTGTAAACATCTGACATGATTCTCTGACTATATAAGCTGTGTCTTTATGCATTTCTCCACTTCACCTGACGAAGGAGCAGCGCTCCAAAAGCTTGTGATTTCAAATAAAGCTGTTGGACTTATAACCTGGTGTTGTGTGACTTCTTACATTTGTCCACCCCAGTCCAACTCCGGCATCTCCACACCATTCCTTTTTATTATCATTTGTTGCTGGCTTCTCATTGGTTTTATTGCATCTTAGCAGTTGTGATTGGGAGTTTATGCATTTGCTTTGCCAGATTTGGATTGGTTTGCTTATAACTGTGAAATTGAGCCAATAAAGTTGTGACCCTTGCCTTGCCAGTCAAGTTATAAGGCCTGACGTGTGACATCTAAATTGTGATGAACATATTCACAGGATTGCAGAATCTGCGCAAGATTGAGAAAAACAAATGTGTTCTTCTTTAGTTCTTTGCAGAAGCCTAACAGTTGTGTAAAATTGAGATTCCATATGTTCTGGGAAGCTTATATATGGGCTATACGTGGATGGGGGAATCTTAGCTACAAGGACAAGTTGGAGAAGCTGGATTTATTTTCATTTAGAGCAAAGGAGGCTGAGGGGTGATTTGATAGAGGTGTACAAGATTATGACCGGTTTGGATCGGCTAGACGGGGAAAGGCTATTCCCACTAGTTAATGGTACAAGGACTAGGGGACACAGATTTAAGGTTTTGGGCAAGAGATATAGGGGGGATGTGAGGGAAAAACTTTTTTACGCAGCGAGTGGTGAGGACCTGGAACTCGCTGCCGACGGAAGTGGTGGAAGCGGAGACAATCAATGTTTTCAAGGGGAGACTGGATAGGCACTTGAGAGAAATAATCTTGCAGGGCTAAGGGGATAGAGCGGGGGAATGGGACTGACTGGATTGCTCTACAGAGAGCTGGCATGGACTCGATGGGCCGAATGGCCTCCTTCTGTGCCGTTATGACTCTGACTCTAAAGTAGCCTATTGTTTTTAAGTGAGCTTCAATTTGAGAGACTTTTTTTTAAAAGGGAGAGAGGTGGTATGTCCGCACAGTCAGGCAGGCACGTCTGATTGATTAGTACTAATAAAAAGAAAAATGTAGTTTACGTAAATCCTGGGAACAGGACCTGGCCACCCACTGCTGGGAGCAACAGTAGAGGGAGACACTTCAGCCTGACATATACAACCTCTACTGAGTGAAAATGGGGCAGTTCAGTATATAAGGAAATTTTGTATATTATTCTACCTGATTCTATTGGATGAGTGCTGGTGGAACTTTGATGAGGGCACTGTCATGTTTTGGAGTGCAGACTATGGAAGAACCTTGGTGTTAAAAATGCTGCTGTTTAGCTAAATACAACTCTTATGGTTAAATTCACTGGAAAGCAGGGCTGGTAGCTGTACCTTTGATTTCAGATGGAGCGTCTGAACCAGCGTCTTGAGGATGCTGAAAGATTACTTGACGTCCCAGCAACTGTTCACACGCATTGCTGCTGCAATGATCCTATTTTTTTGAACTCAGCAGGGATCATTGCAAAGTTAGGCTGGTGCTGCACTTCTGGGGTGGGTGGGTGGAGAAGTGGAGGGAAGGTTGTCACTTGTGACTACATACAGATGTTGGAGTCTATTTTTTTTGTAAGAATGAGCTGTAGAAGCGGAAGGCAATCTTGCAGTGAAGTGCTGAGAGAAGCTTGAAAAGACTGGAGAGGAGGCTGTACCCTGGGCTATAGGACAGAATGCAGAGGAGACAACCCATTATAATGGGGCAAAATAGCTTCTTTGTTATTTTTATATCATAACGGAAAGATAAATTTTACCGATTGAACTAAGTGAATCTGATAACTATTGGTCTGTGCGTTCACCGAACTGCGGAATAAAGCAGCTTAAAGATTCAAGTCAAGTCTCTCCTTAACCAAGTGTTAACTTGGTCTGCCTTTGGCTATACTTATCAGCTTGTTGGTGCCAATGTTTTTTTCTCATTCCAGGTTTTTTGGTGCTCTTGTTCTTTAGATTAGGAAAAAAAACCTGTAGATATGTAACTCTGACTTATAAAGCGCTGTGGAGACTAAACTTTTGAACCTTCACAAAAGTGAAACTCCCATTCAGGAGCCATTTGCTGACTCAAATTCAGTTTTGTAAATTTAAATTTTGTTTTTGCAAGCTCAAAATTGATGACCGCCCAGCTCTTTTAAAGAGCAGATATCAGCCATCTATTAGCAGAGTCCCAACTCTTGAAAGCAAATAAGATTAGTGTTTCCATGCTAATGGCAGATTTCCACCAATGCCTTCTGTTGCCTTTCAGTGGGCCTGTCAGTGACATATGGTGAAAATTTCAGCTGCGGTTATTTTGATCGATAGCAAAATAAATTGACAGCGCAAAACTAGAATTGAGATGTTAAAACTGGTTAGCACTGAGGAGGTTTGCCCACATAATCATCTTCCCGTGGAGAACACGCCATTGCCAGGTCTGGAATTATACTTTATTGCTAAAAGATTGATCTTGTCTTGCATATGTTTGAACGATACTTTACCAAAGTAGTTTTCCTTGTAATTTTATATTCTGCCACATTGCTCAAAAAAGCCATTAAAGAGGCTCTTTAAATGAGCAAAGATGCAAGTGCTGCATCAAGTAAGAACAGGAAATTTAGCAACGATGGTGGCATAACAAAGCTGTTCGTTCTGTGGTTTCTTTTAACATTTTTTTGACCCATTTCGAGAAAGTAGCCTTCAAAGAAAAGGTTTTGTATGAAGTTCATAGATTTATTGCAAAATGAACAAGACGTAAGTATTTTCCTCTCATCTATGCTTTATGGACCACTTTCAGATTACCATACAAGGAGACATTATTGCTCGCTATTGCATCATGCTGCCTCCCTTATCAGATGACACAGAACTTGTGGTGTCAGAAAAGCCCCATGGTCGAAGACCCTTGGATGATCTAATTGATCTAACTGTGCAAATCGCCAAAAATTGTGGTGCCCTTATGTACCGATTAGAATCCCTTCTGAAATGTTCCAGTGGTACCTCAAATCGGGAATATTTTGTGGGGCACAGATGGCACCCTACCCTTTCTGCCCCAGACAAGTCCGTGCTCTACTATAACTGAAATAATCACCAATATCTTGTGTACAGTATTGAGGGACCACAGGCTTAGACATGGCCTGGGAAGTCCCTCCCTAACTTTGAGCAGCAACAGTCTAAAATCACAGTGACCCTTTCTCCCCCTCCCCATTGAAATGATTGCACCATTTCTCACTTGAGGAATAATCTTGGTTCCTTACTGTGTCCTATATTGACAAAGAAAAGATTTACAACAAATAGGTTTTATGTTGATGTATTTTGAAGTAGAACCCATATTGAGGGGAAAAAATCTTTCAGGCTGTGTTATCTGCCGCTGTAACCTTGACCTCCTTGTCACAGTAGGTTTCTTTTAGATTCTCAATTTTGGAAGATGACCAGCAATGCATCTACTATTTCTAGGGCCACTTCCTTAAGTACCTCATTACTAAATCTAATCTGGCTTGCCCCCCCTTGTTGCCTTTAGGACATATTGTTGTAGAAAACTATCCCGGACACACTAAAGAAATTCACTACCTTCCTGACAGTCTGCTTATCCCAATCTATATGAAAGTTAAAATCCCCCATTAAACCCACTCTGCCTTTACTACACGCTTGTCTAATCTTTGTACTTTTACAATCTACCACTTCAAGCTGCTACCAGGGGCCCTATACACAACTCCCACTACAGTCTTAAATCCTTTCCTATTTCTTAATTCTACCCATAAAGCCTCCACTGCCTGCTTACCTCTCATTATATCCTCTTACCATTGAAGTGATATCATCCTTGATCACTAAGGCTACTCCTCCCTCTCTGCCATTTTCCCTATCTATCCTGTAGACCTTATAACCTGGTATATTTAGTTCCCAGTCTTGACCGTCTTGCAGCCATGTCTCAGTAATGGCTACCATGTCATACCCTTCAATTTGAATTTGCGCCTGCAGTTCATTCAATTTATTCCTTGGTGGAGTTCGTCCCAACGGTACAGTTCCTTCCTGTCCCAGTACTGGTGCTAGTGCCCCATGAAATGGAACCCCTCTTTCCCACACTACTCTCTTAGCCATGTGTTCACTTCGCTAATCAGCTTATCCCTACGCCAATTTACACATGGCCCAGGTAATAATCTAGAGATTATAACCCTTGAGGTTCTGTTTAATTTAGCTTCTAGTTCCTGGTACTTTCCAAACAGGACCTCTTGCCCACTCATCCCTATGTGGTTGGCCCCAAAGTGGACCTCAACGACTGGATCCTTCCCACCCCCCCCACCTCTCCAATATCCTTTTTAAGCCAGTTCGAGATGTCCCTCACCCTGGCCCAGGTAGGCAACATATCATGTGGGACTCTCGTTCTTGCTTACAAAGGATGCTATCTGTCCCCCTAATTATAGAATCCCCTACAACTACCACATTACACTTCCTTTCCTCCTCCTCCCCCCTTAGGATAGCCTCCTGCTCCAAAGTGCAATCAGAAAGTGAGCTCCATATCTATGACCATTTCATTAATTCTGTTCTGAATTCCTAGGTTGTGGTGAAGTATTTCACATTTGGGTAAAAGAAAGACTTGCATTTCTATAACGCCTTTCACGATCTCAGGACGTCCCAAAGCGCTTTACAGCCAATGAAGTACTTTTGAAGTGTAGTCACTGTTGTAATGTAGGAAACGAGACAGCCAATTTGTGCACAGCAAGGTCCCACAAACAGCAATGTGATAATGGCCAGATAATCTGTTTTAGTAGTATTGGTTGAGGGTTAAATATGGCCAGGACACCAGAGAGAATTCCCCATCTCTTCTTTGAAATACTGCCATGGGATCTTTTACGTCCACCTGAGAGTCTAATCTGAAAGACGGCTCCTCCGACAGTGCAGCACTCCCTCAGTACTGCACTGGGAGTGTCCGCCTAGATTGTGTGCTTAAGTCTCTGGAGTGGGACTTGAACCCATGACCCTCTGACTTGGGAGAGTGCTACCCACTGAGCCACGGCTGACACTGTTTGGAAGATCTGACCTGGGCTGTGTTGTACTTCAGCAACACATGTCCTTTTGTTTTTACTTTCTCTCCTGAAGGTGCTGATTGCTCCATATGGTTCCATGGGCACTAATCACCTTTCAGAACCTGACCCAATAGCCGTGCTTCATGCGTGAGCGCATCATAGGCAAGATTGTTCTCCTATCGCATCTACACGTGCACTGTCCAGCAGAGGGGCCACTGGATCAGGAGTGGAAATACTGGCTGATATTTTTTTCTTCCCTCAGGAGGGACAGAAAGCAGAACTTAGTGGTGAACGGTTGTTTTTCAGATTGGAGGGAAGTATACAGTGGTGGTCCCCAGGGGCTGATGTAGGGAACACTGTTCTCTTTGATACATATCAATGACCTGGACTTGGGTATACAGGGCATAATTTCAAAGTTTGCAGATGACATGAAACTTGGAAATGTAGTAAACAGTGAGGAGGATAGAAGCAGACTTCAGGAGGACATAGACAGACTGTTGAAGACACATGGCAGATGAAATGTAATGCAGAGAAGTGTAAAATAATACATTTTGGTAATAAGAATGAGGAGAGGCAATATAAACTAATGGAACCTGGGGGTGTAATTGTATAGCTCTAGCAAAGAGCCAACACAGGCACGATGGGCTGAATAGCCTCCTTCTGGGCAGTATCATTCGATGATTCTTTTCCTTACCCCAAGTTCAACTCACCTATGTGACCTCCGCTGAGATCAGTCAACTCCGCACTGACTGGGTATCAAACTTGGCGCCCTCCTGGTTTGTATGTCACAGTTTTACACTTTTCAAACTGGGCAATGCCATAAACCAACCGAAAAAACAAAAAGCAGTAATGTGGTGCTTACTGGGGCTATTATGAAACATAATGGTCTTTTCAGGTGATAAGAAATTAAAAGTTTAATGTGGGTGAAAGGAATTGGGATTCAGTTTAAATACAAAGCAATTTTTATTACAGATCAATTGGTGTTTGGCTTCTGCAGGATTACTATACTCTTCACTGGCAGAATTTATTAAACCTCCCCAAACACGGGGGGAGGGGCTTCTCTATATAGATTGTTCGAAAAGGAAATTGTATAATCTATCTTTAATCAAATGCATCTCATAACGCCAGCACGTTTAACATGCAGTGCAGGAACTTTGACAGTAGAGACAAACATAAAACTAATTTTCAACAGTTGTTTACAACCATGTGGGGCTGTTTGTGATTTCCATTCAAACGTGTAACCAAAATGCAGATTGTTTGTTATTTATATCATATCCTTTGGCCATCCAGAAATTCTTCATGACCAAGCTGGCCTTCGAAAACACGCATTGGCTTTTTGTGTTCCTGGAATTTTGTTCTTCCCAACATAGCATCATGGGTGTCTCAACATTTCCACAACTTCCATTGCAGAAATTTTGTGCAATGACTGAATAATTTTGAGACCAGTTATAAATTTACTTGTGGCTGCCAACGATAACAAACACATTTAACCAAATATGTTTTTTAAAACATTTTGCGTCCTCAACAAGCCATTCAAAATTCCATACATTGGCCTGTTCTGTACAGTGCTATAATTGTCTCTAAAATGTGTAGAGGGAGTGTCATACTGGCATTGGGGTCCAAAATGATACTGTAATACCGACAGTATATCAGGATAAATGAAGACATGTTTCACAATGCAGTAGTTGCAGCTCCCCCACTGGTCTCATTGGTGAAGGCTCCATACAGTGCAGCACCAAACCATCCAGGCCAAAACGTCTGTGCTGTAGTAGCCAATCTCAGCTAGGGCAGACTTTAAGGTGCTGGCAATTGGCCTCAGCATGCCTAAGCTAAGGAGGGGCAAAAATAAACCGGGGTTCTAGCTCATGATCCCTCTCCAGTGACGGCTGCCAAACAAGCCCAGGTGTGTGGACATGCAGCGGGAAGACAGAGTTGGACTCGGGTGTTATGCCCCGCGTGGTCAAATTACTTTCCGACACTCTTAAGTCTAGGCTTGCACATGAAGAATGGCCACTTGGGGGAGCTACTGAGCTGCCGTCACCTGTGAAACTGTATCCCAGCAAGAGTGAATGAGAAGAGTAGAGTGGCTTAAAAGGCAGGAGAGAAAAATCAAGAATTAAATATGGTTTTGGTGTCACTTGCCTTGAGCCTCTTCTGGTTCTTGGTGGAGCCTTTTTTCATCCATTCACCAGCCTGTTAAAGGGGCTGTATTGTCTGTTTTTTGAGTTGCAACTCAAAGCCTCGTTGGTTATATGTTTGAATGAAAATATGTCTTTATTAATATGTTTTCCATTGTGAACACTGACATCACTCCAGACTGAATTGTACCTGGATTGGGGGGGGTGAAGCTATTTTAGAAATGTATGAGTGTTCCTCTAGTGTGCTTGCATTTTTTTTTCATGTGAGCAGAAAGCAATCATGATCTTGAATTCACCAATATTCCCATCCATATGTTCTCACAGCTGAACACAACTCATTTGCCACATCCCAACACTCCAAGGATGCAGAGTCCCCTCCGATCCCCGAGCCCTGTAGTATTCTTTTCCTCTGATTCGGATCCACTTCACAGGAAGCAGTCAGATTTGCACAGGAGCCAGTCAGCTGAGAGCAGTTATTCACGCTCGCCTGGTCGCAGGCAGCTACCCTTCATTCCAGGCAATACCAAGCTGCCTTCTATCATTCGCATCTCCAAAGCTCAGCTCCAACAGGTGAACCAATAGATTATTTTGTTTGCAGTATTTTCTACTGTAGTAGAGGATTTTTAATTTAAAATTTTCCTGCCTTGTATCAGGAATAAATGTTTAACTCATGTTTTTTTTTCAATGCATCTGTCAGAATTTTGCACTAACCCTAAATTTAGTGACTTACAAATGTATTAATCATTTTATTTCATTGACATTCTGGGAATGTGTTGTGAAATGTTTGAGTTGAGGAACGGTCTTGGTTTGGGAGGAGCTTTGCAGCTTTTTAATGAGTAGACCATTTAAATGAGTAGTCAATTGGCAAACGTGTCATTGACTTCTGTTAGAATAAAAAAACATCGAGTGCGTTCCCATTATTGAGTTAATAATGTTTCTCACTACATCGGTAGAATAACAGCTGTCTGGCTGTGTAGTGGTTGAAAAAAAACTGGTCATTATAATGAGCCAATAGTACGATGGTATGCTCCATATCTGGGCAGTTATCCCCTCGTTTGTATTAAAATTCATACATTACATGTATTTTTGTAAACACGGAGCACAGTCAAACAAGTAGATTTAAATGCATGTACTGACAAGAATGTGCACTTTATAGAGACCTAATTTCCATAAATTATAAGAGGGGGAGGACATCCTATTATACTATAGGATAATGAATGGGCCCTTTTGAGAAAATAATCTGGAGACCCAATAACACCACAAACTAGAAGTTAAACAATGCACTGTCACTCGAACAACAAATTTAATATTCTAACTGCATAGTACTATAATGCATTGAATGAAGTCTGCCCTTTTGTGCTGCTGTCTGTAGATGGCGAGATAAGGTTTGTGTGGCGGTTTATTGGGGCTACATGGTGGGTGAAGTTTTGTTAAAATTCCATGCAAGCTTGGTACAATAACACTTTCCTTATCATGGAAATGTCTCGGTGCTTCACACAATTAATTGTCTTGGTGTGTAGTGACTGTTGTTATTCAGGCAAAATAATAAGGAATTAAGTGAAACAATATTCAAAATGTATCCGCAATCAATTGACCAATTCATTTGAATGTCAATAATTCTCAGCAGATATATTTAAATTAAATACAACAGGAGTTTACTCTCAAGCTGTGATATGTCAGTACTGCAACTCACCTTAATGCTGCTTAGACAGATATATCGATATTTAAGTTGGAGTTAACACAAGGTGATCCAGCGGCACAGGCAAGCTGAAGCTCGACAGGACAGTTGGATGAGGTTTGCCATTTGCCACAGATCAAGCTGTCTTTCTCCACCATACTGTAGTGCAGAAAGAAAGAACCTGCATTTATACAGCAACTTTCACGTCCAAGAGACACCCCAAAGTGCTTCTCAGCCAATTAAATACTTTTAAAATGCTGTAATGTAGGGAAACGCGGCAGCCAATTTGCACACAGCAGGGTCCCATGAACAGCAATGAGATCAATGACCAGATAATCTTTTTTATAGTGGTATAATGGCAAAATACTGCGGATGCTGGAAATCTGAAATAACAACAGAAAACGGGTCCCATACCTGAAACGTTAACTCTGTTTCTCTCTCCACGGATGCTGCCTGGCCTGCGGAGTATTTCCAGCATTTTCTGTTGTTATTTAGTGGTGTTGGTTGAGGGATATGAATAGGAAGAAAGACTTGAAAAATTTGGGGATGTTTTCATTGAAACCGATGAGATTGCAGGATGATTTGATGGAGGTGTTTAAAAGTAGACGGGGATGGGATGGATTAAGTAGATAGACTGTTTCCAGTGATTGAACGATCTAGAACGCGGGGGACATAGATATAAGATTGAATGTAAGAAATTGAGGGCAAGAGGAACTTTTTTTTACATAAATGGTTGAGAGCAGAGATCAGGCAATTCCTTACACAGAATGAAGGAGAAAAGATTTGAGGACTGGTCACTAAATTGGCATCACATGCATTTCCCAGTGCCTGGCTGTGGAGCATTTTGGCAGACACCTTGGAGCAGGCTCTTTGCCCGTTCTTTCAGCTGGGGAGGATGCATAGCATAAAACTGTTCCATGAAGGGACAAGAGTAAAGTAAAAAAAAAAAGAAAGACTTGCATTTATATAACATCATTCAACAACCTCCGGCTGTCCCAAAGCATTTTACAGGCAATGAAGTACTTGAAATGTAGTCACTGTTGCAATGTAAAGTAAGTCTGCAAAAAAAAAATTAACAGTTAAATAATGCACAAAAAAACAGAATAATGTGGAAACACAACAGGTCAGTCAGCATCTGTGAAGAGAACAGACAGAATTATGCTTCGGACACAGCCCTTCTTTAAGACCTCCTCTTAAGAACATAAGAATTAGGAGCAGGCGTAGGCCATATGGCGCCTTGAGCCTGCTCTGCCATTCAATAAGATCTTTGACTTAAACTCCACTTTCCTGCCCTATCCCTTGATTCCTTTAGTGCCCAAGAATCTATCGATCTCAGTCTTGAATATACTCAACAACTGAGCATCCACAGCCCTCTGCCCACTCCAGAGACTTGAGTACATAACCCAGGTTGACACTCCCAGTGCCATTACTGAGGGAGTGCTGTACTGTCCGAGGTGCCGTCTTTTGGATGCGACGTTAAACCGAGGCCCCGTCCTCCCCCTAGGGTGGCTATAAAAGATCCCATGGCACTATTAGAAGAAGAACAGGCTCTCCCTGATAAAAGTATTGGTAAGCTATTCACTGCTTATCCAGCCAGGAATACTCTATCTGTTGGGACATTGATTTACAGGGTTGTCAAGTACTTAATCCAGGCCTTATGAGGGGCATTAGCAAAGAGCCGTGCCTGCCCTCCAGGCTATTCAGTCGGTGTAAGCTGTAACTTCACTCCCTCCAGCCACTTTCCCTTTTTGCCACAAATCCACCTCTCAACTTGGTCCCTGGATCTGGGCCAGATGAAGCCCGTCCATTGTACACCCAGGAGTTCTGAACCGAGAATTGTTCAGCCACGTGTCTTGTATATGCCATAATTTTAACGTGTATTGTGATATCGCTGCTGTTGAAGAAAGATGAGAAAGAACAAATCCTGCTTTGCTTCTTCATGCAATTCCAGAGGCCTGTGTCCACTTGGACCCAAGGTACCAATATGGATCCACAAATCGGACATGATCCAGTTGTATTTTTCAATCAATACTTCAAGGTTCCCGCTTGATCCATGCACAATATTGCATTCCGGGCACATCCCACAGTTCAAGATGATGAGTAGAATATATTGTGGAGAGTTCTGCCAGCAGCATGATATTGTCTGCAAAAAGAAAAGTTGCAATATTTGAACAGACACTCCGTCTCGTAAAATGCAAAGTATTGTTGAAAAGATTAAATAGGATGGAGGACAATGGCCAACTTTGCCGTACTCTTCTTTTGAGAGAGAGTTTGAGTCTCCCAGCTACTCACATGGCTCTTGGATAAAATCCATTGTATGCTCCTAACTTTCAGCTTCATGAGGCACTAGATTGATTTTCAATGAAGACAGTGTGTGTGGGATTTCCTTGAGCCTCAAATTTTCATACTAAGTTTTTAAAGTGCGAAATACTCCCACAGTGCAGCTGTAGAGCTCAAAGGGTGAAGTACAATAAATTACAGGTGGTGGCTTAAGTGTGTTTTATTTTCTTCCTCTACCCTATTGGTACCAGTATGCTAAATAAGGTTAGTGATGCATGTCTATTTTCCATTCTGTCAGTGTTGATGCAAGGATGTGTAAAAGCTATTCTAAATATGTACCAAGTCTAAACCAGGGGCCAGGGTCCCTTATATGAATAGACATAAATTTGTTGGTAGGATTTTACTGTCTTTGTTCACGAACAGCCATATGCTGGATATGCAGCCAGCGATTGTCCCCTGGAGCCATCTCTTGAAGGAAGACCAACATTTCAAAAATTAATGTAAAAGTTTATTTAATACAATGGCTGTTAAGTTCCTTGTCCCTGATTTAATTCATGATTTGTGAATGCAAAGCCCAGTTGTACATGGTCTTGTGTCGATACGGTAATCCTTTGACTCTCTCGCATAGCTGATGGTTCAGTTATATAGTGCAGGTGAGTCTTGAAGAAAAGCAGATTACTATCTGAAGAGCAGTTTGTTGTAAAATTGTAACAGAATCGTGGCACTTGGATGACATTCTGACTGTAGAGTGCAGGTCAAGTCATTTGTAGTCGCCTAAACCAGAAGTTATCAGAAAA
Source organism: Somniosus microcephalus (assembly GCF_052327205.1). Lineage (NCBI taxonomy): Eukaryota > Metazoa > Chordata > Chondrichthyes > Squaliformes > Somniosidae > Somniosus > Somniosus microcephalus. The sequence continues at coordinate 167,179,239 of NC_140998.1, read as the reverse complement.
GTCCGAGGTATTGTGGTGCCTGCCAATTGATGCTCTCGTTTATCAGGTGTAACGACCTCAATTGGTCCTAAACCAATTATACCTGGGTCCTTCCATTCCTTATCTCATCTTCTTGATATCCAAAAGAGAGACTGCATCACAAGAGCTAATTTTTATTGAAGCACAAAGTACCATAGAAATATCAGGTTGTCCAGGCTGTGGCTGATCATGCAATATGACTGGATTCTTTTGTCATTCTGTGTCATGACAACACTTATTTTTCCACCAGTGGACTTTTTAGATATCCGTTCAAAATAACTACCTTTACTGCCCAAAGTGAGCCACTTTACCTGAACAAATGACTTGTTTTCTCCCTTCCTGCACATGTCCCCGCAGTCGACAAGGTTTTCCGGTCTGTTTCGCGTGTACAACTGTAAGAACTCAACGTACTAGTCGCACAAGTTTACTTAGACACAAAGTAACAAAGATCTACAAGTAACACTCCTCGGTACAGTTGGTGCATTGTAGTCCCCAAAAAAGTCATCAAAATTGCCCAAGTTGGGAGAAGACCTGAAAACTGCAAGAAGTGCAACAAGCGTTTGGACAAAAGAAAAGTTCAGCAAAGATTCACTAGGCAAGATCCAATTTTTTTAATCGTTCCTGGGATGTGGGTGTCGCTGGCCAGCATTAATTGCCCATCCCTAATTGCCCTTGAGAAGGTGGTGGTGAACCGCTGCAGTCCGTGTGGTGATTGTACTCCCACAGTGCCGTCGGAGGGAGTTCAAGGATTTTGACCCAGCAACTATGAAGAAACACCGAAGGAAAACAATTGTGTACAAAGCTAAGGGTGGCTCGAATCTTTTGGAACAAAGACTGGATCTAGCATCTGGCTACTCAATTTCTGGTAAGATTTTCCATTATTTTATTATTTAACAATCTCAGCCTTATTACATGATGCACAAAATGTATTGTAATAATGCAACTTCTTTAAAGCATATTAAATGTTGTAATCCATAATCTGGTCCTTTGTCATAAATACAAAACAGTCTTTGATTATTTGTAAAGTTTCATAGTCATATGGTCCTTCAGTTTATTTGTAGTTAAATTAATCAAAGGTCTGTCCTTGTATCTCCACAGATGATTTGTCTGCATATTTATCCTTTTGTTCTGGTGCAATAATAATTTATGTTGGAGGAGGAGAAAGTCTGTACCCAGCACAAGGAATCTGATATCACCAAAGGATGCATAGAAAGAAAAGACAGATGGAGAGCAGATCCTTGAGTATACAGTTAGGCAATGGAACACAGTTTCTGTTGTGCAGTGATATTGTCTACAAGGCCATGACAGGTTGTGGTAAACCACTGTTATTGTTGTTCACTGTTGTTGTTGTTGCACACTGTTGTACCTATGCATGCCTCAGCATGTCTCTGCTGGCTCCGCCCCTGGCTCCACCCACAGGCCCAGGTACAAAGGTGATTGCCCTGCAGCCCCCTGCCTTCTTGGAACCCAGTCAACCACGAGAGGCATGCTCTGTTCTTTGCTAATAAAAGCCTTTAGTTACTCTCCTAACTCTCCGTCTTTTATGAGTAATTGATAGCGCATCACAGGTAAGAGAGAGAAGTCAGCCAGAGTGTGCAGGTGTTGTCCCTTCACCCACTTTATAGCCCCAGGGAAAACTTTATGGGGGAGAAATTCAGTTGGCTGCGCCACCCGTTAGCGCCTTAAGAGGGCTCTAAGTGGGTCGCAAGCCACTGGCCACGCCTCCCGCTAAATTCCGTGGGACGCTAGTGGTGGCGCTAGCCGTTAGCGCTGCGCCGCTACCGATAACGTCATCGGTGTGTGCAGCGCCCCGCTGACGCCCTGGCCGCGATATTTGGAAGCGCCCCCCTGTTTTACCGCCGGACGCTATGTGCGACCGGTTCAGGGGGGCCTACCTGCGGCGGTGGAGGCGCAAATTAAAGGAGAGGTGCGGGGTGGCCATTTTTGTTGGCCGCCTGCCAGCACACCTCTGCGCTCCCGTCCCCGGCCTGCTGAACCCTCCCCCGCAGAGTGCCGGCTGCATTCCAAGAGCCTGGCACTTCTCCTCGGTGCCGGGCTCTTTTGCCGGCACTCGCGATCCTCAGGGGCCCAGCTGGGCCCCAGATTGCGCAGAACAAGGCCCCTCCCCCTTAAAAAGGGGAGGAAGGCCTGCAGTACCGCAGCGCGACGTGCCGCAGCGTGTGGCGCTGCGGCACATTGCGCAACGATATTCAGTCGCAGCGCCCCAAGAGGGATGCGGGGCGCCTCCAGTAACGCCGCGCTTCCCTTTGGGGCGCTACCACTGAATTTGCGGCGGGCGGCCACGAATGCTTCCGGGCCACTACTTTTAGCGCCCTGGCGAGGCTGGCGCCCCAAACGGGGCTATAGTCAATTTCTCCCCCTATATGTCTGAGGCTGGATACAGTTGTGAACTTTGCAGTTTGGTTTCAACCACACCACCAGTACACAAGTAGAAAGCATTGTGTAATATGAGGATCATTAGTTGTAGACTGCTTACTATTGAGCACACGCATACTGGTGATGCATATCCAGTCCTCCTCCTCACTGCTCCAGGATGTTGCCATACAAAACCCTGCACTAACATTTGAAGGCTATCGTAAATGGAATATTGCGTTTTCGTCCAGTGACGCTGGGGCTGATGTATCCCTCTATCCTGAGGATGACTGTATGGAGATTATCTCATAAAATCATAAAATGGTTACAGCACGAAAGAAGGCCATTTGACCCGTCAAGCCCGTGCCGACTCTCGGCTAGTCCCACTCCCCCGCCCTTTCCTCGTAGCCCTGCAAATCTTTTTCCTTCAAGTACTTATCCAACTTCCTTTTGAAAGTTGAGATTGAGTCTGCCTCCACCACCCTTTCAGGCAGTGCATTCCGTATCTTAACCACTCGCTGTGCAAAAAAGTTTCTTCTTGCGTCGCCTTTGGTTCTTTTGCCAATCACCTTAAATCTGTCTCCTCTGGTTCTTGACCCTTCTGTCAATGGGAACAGTTTCTCTCTATGTTCTCTGTCCAGACCCCTCATGATTTTGAACACCTCTATCAAATCTCTTAATCTTCTCTGCTCCAAGAAGAACAACCCCAGCTTCTTCAGTCTATCAACGTAACTGAAGTTCCTCATTCCTGGAATCATTCTCATAAATCTTTTCTGCACCCTCTCTAAGGCCTTCACATCCTTCCTAAAGTGTGGTGCCCAGAATTGGACACAGTACTCCAGTTGGGGCCGAACCAGTGTTTTATACAGGTTCTTCATCATTTCCACACTTTTGTACTCGATACCTCTATTCATGAAGCCCAGGATTCCATAAGCCTTTTTAACTGCTTTCTCAACCTGCCCTGCCACCTTCAATTGATTTGTGCACACATGCCCCCAGGTCTCTCTGTTCGTGCACCCCCTTCAGGATTGTACCCTTTAGTTTATATGTCCTCTCCTCATTCTTTCTACCAAAATGTATCACTTCACTCTTTTCTGCATTAAATTTCATCTGCCATATGTCTGCCCATTTCACCAGCCTGTCTGTCTTCCTGAAGTCTATCACTCTCCTCCTCACTGTTCACTATACTTCCAAGTTTTGTATATATTTTATATCTATATCTCTCTCTTACCACAGCTCCTCGGATAGTCATTTGCGAACTTTATAACTCAGACAAATGTACACAATCTGACTTCCATACTTATTGTCGTCTTAGTACTTGCTACGAAGTAAATTTTAAGATAACTACTTTCAACTTTGACATTGTATTTAATGATATAAATGTGCTATAAAAATAATTAAATTGAGGTATTTCTTGTCACTTATGTTGTAAATACAGCTTTGTTTAACTTGCAAGATGTTGGATTTCCAAAATATTTTTACTATTTGCAATAAAAGTTTTGTATCAATCATCTCTGTCTTGTATTTATTGGTCATGATTTTCCTACCATTTAAGGGGCACATGAGCACTAATTTGGCAGTGCAAGGTGTAGTTATTGAAGAGTTTCCTCCTGTGACCTTTATTCCTGAGTGGGTCCTGCCTTTACTTACATACTAGTAATAAAGTAAAATGTGCTTCTGATTGTCTGTCTGTTTGCAAATACATATACATTATTTGTCCTCTCCATTAATGTTCAAAACTCTGTTGTGCATAGCTAGCCTTTTTGCAAATTCAGCGGTGTAGCATTACTGCCATTGTCTACACCTAGCAATCTATGCAAGGGTCTTTGGTAAATGTTTGTAATGAGCAAAAAACATTGTTCAGTGCGTTACATTAAGACCGCCTCGGGTATGCCTGAAAAAAAGAAAGACTTTTACCTCGGGATGTCCCAGAGTGCTTTACAACCAATGAAGTACTTTTGAAGTGTAGTAATGTGGAAGCCAAGGTCCCATAAACAGCAATGAGATAAATGATCAGCGAATCTGTTTTGGTAATGCAGGTTGAGGGATAAATATTAAAACTCTGCTCTTCAAATAGTCCCGTGGAATCTTTTACATCCGCCTGAGAGGGCAGACGGGGCTTCTGTTGAACGTCTCATCCTTAGTGCGGCACTCCCTCGGTACTGCACTGAAGTGTAGACATGGATTATGTACTTAAACCACAGGAGTGGGGCTAGAAACCACAACCTTTCTGACTCATGCAATGTTTTATGGTATACTCGGCCCCTCTCACTCAAAAGTCGACCAGTGTACCCACATCCGATTGCTTTCCAGTGTGCATGTGTGGACATACCGAGTGAGCACAGGTTTTGGCTTGGCTGTGTCAACACTTCATGTTGATACTCTACATTCACACAAGAATGGCCACTTGAGAAAAGGCAGCAGAAAGCTACAGTGCTCATAGGGTCATAACCCAGTTAGAGTCAGCAACTTCAGCAGAGAAGGGGAGAGATGTGGCAAAAATGAAACTGACCAATTGGTCAAACAAAATTATAACCACAGAGAGTGATAGTTTGCTTAGTTGATCGTACTGTTATGGGATGAAGTTTTAGTGTAGAATCTGCCATCCACTTGTGTGACTAATGTGGGAAAACTCTGGAGCAGAGTCTTTCATCTCAATGCTTTTAGTGCAATTGAAAGTTTCCAATATAATGCAGTGGGCTTTTCAGAAGTAGCAAGCAACACTGGGAGGGTGTCAACAAGAGTGTGAACGGTCACTTTTTTGGTGAGGATGGAAAGCAAATGCTGCTGGCCATCTTCAAAATGGTAAAGTGAGGACTTGGGTCAGAACGGAGGTTTTAATTGGGTTTTATTTTTGGTCATCTATAGTATAATATTTACGATGGGTCCCTATCTCAAACTGGGATGTCTATTAATATGTGAAACCTGGTCCTACCATTCCATGTCGCAATGAATTGGAGCACTAGTTTTAACGCTGATTTAACCACAGTACCCTTTGATGTTTAATCTTTTAAAGCGCTTCTGATCGGATATGTAATAGTAGATGCAGTGGGCACTGTGAATTACAAAATAAAATTAGTATTTCATTGGATTTCCTGAGGCTTTGATGGGGCAATTTCTTTCTTTCCATTACTTACTGATGCTTATGTGTTTATAAGAACATAAGAATCAGGAATGAGCAAAGACCATTTAGTCTAATATAGCTCACTCTTCTAGTGCCCTAATTCTAATGATATCAAAAAAATATATAATTTGTATTCCACTGTTCTCTCTCTACATTGTACCTTTTCTTGTGTCTCTATTTTAATATACTTTTGTTTCTCCATTTTATTGATAATACTTCGATCATTTTTTCATTGGACTTCCCCCTTTCCATTTTCCCCCCTTAAGTTCCATATACTCTTCTACAGGGTGCTACTCTTGCCTGCATCCTCACTAATGAAATCTTCACTCTTTACACATTCTTCTACTTTTAATTCCTTCTCTCCCAAGACCTCAAAACTCCTCACTTCTGTCTTCTTCCTGCAATCTTCAGACTTTTAAAACCTAACTGAGGAACATGAGTTCATGGGAAGAAAAATTTGGATATATGTCAAAAATTTAGATGTATTAAAATATTTGCTGCCGTTTGTAAATATTTAAATTACAAATGTTTCTGTATCAGAAGTCCATAGATACTCGAGAGAGAGACATATAAGAGATTAAATGATATAGAAAAGGTAAACCTGGAACACTGCTTCAAGTTAAGCCATGACAGTAGAACAAGAGAGCGTAGGATAAAACTACCTGAAAGGTTAAGCTAGGATGCAACGAGTGATCAACACTTGGGAATGATCTACTGGGCTGAGACAGAAACCTTAGCTGTAGCACATTCTCCTCTGAGTTAGAAGGTCGTGGATTCAACTCCTACTCCAGTGACCGGAACACAAAATCTAGACTGACACTCAGTACTGAGGGAGTTCTGCATTTAGAGCTGCTGTCTTATAAGATATTAAACTGAGGCCCTGACAGCCCCCTCGGGTGGATGTAAGCGATTCCATGGCATTATTTCGAAGAAGAGTGTCCTGGTAAATATTTATTCCTCCACCAACATCACTAAAACAGATTATCTGGTCATTATCCCATTGCCATTTGTGGTACCTTGCTGTGCGCAAACTGGCTGACGCGTTTCCTAAATTACAACAGTGCTTACTCTTCAAAAATACTTAATTGGCTGTAAAGCAATTTGGGATCAATTCAATTCAATTCAATTTTATTTGTCATATATGCAGCAGGCTTGGACTGCACAATGAAATGTTGATTTTTATGAGTCCTCCCAACATTGGAATAAATATGGCATAGCAATGATAAAAATACTAATAGAAATACAGTAATAATAAATAAAACAACAGTAATAAATAATAATAAATTATTTGTTCATGAGTCTTATGGCCTGGGGGTAGAAACTGTTTCGAAACCTGCTGGTATGAGACCGTATACTTCGGTATCTTTTACCGGACGGGAGCAGGGCGAAGAGGTTGTGGCTGGGGTGACTCGCATCTTTGATGATTCTCAGGGCCTTCCCCTTTTAAGCTGTGCGGCCGCACAGCTCTCTGGATCTTCCGCACAGCCGGCTCGCCAGCTTTTCAATGCAAAAAGCCACGCATGCGCGGCATTTTGAATGGGCTGCGCACCCAAAGAATAGAAATGGGAACATTGTTTGGGATGTTCTGAGGTTGTGAAAGGCACTACAGGAAACTCTTTGGTATCCGGCACCGACGGGACCGGGATGGTGCCGGTTGATTAAAAATTCCGGATGACGGAGAGGGTTATCTACCGAGGCTATTTTTAACAAACAAAAATAAAAAAAACAAGAAATGTGCAGTATACAGTAATTGGGTACTCACCTACAGAATGTTGTGTTAAATGGATGGTTATTGAGGTGTTTGGACTTCTGACAGCGCCAAGAAGCCGAGTAGTGGCAGTTTGGAGAACTACCCCCACTGACTAACTCGGCCACCACGGGAGACTCTGACTCGGCAACATTTCCGGTTATTGAGGTGTTGTTTTCAGAGTATGAATTTTGCCGGTTAATAAGAGAATTCCGGATATTTAGGTGCCGTTTAAACAAGCGTTTCCTGTATATAAAAGCAAGTCTATTTTTTAGATCTCTTAATAATCTGGACTGTTTTCTTCTTGAGTGGTCTTTCTCATCTGTCGGTATCTTATGAGAAACTCTTTCTCTTTTTCGCATTTCTGGTGTTGCCTGTTTTGTCTAGGGCTATTTCAGGCTTTATAAAAACTAATTCTTAAGCCTCGAAGACCCACAGAAGCAGATGGAACATTAGCCATTGTGTTAGTGGGGTACAAGTAGTGAGAGACTAAAACAAAAGTGGAGGCAGATATTACTGCAGTCTGATCTGATTAGTATCCTGTGTGTTTCATTTCCTTTTCCTGGCTGTGGTGCATCTCCTCGCCTAAATGCTTATTATTCATAAGCCATGACCCCGAGTGTCATTAGGTTATTCAATTACAATGAGTATCACAGGAACATAAGTGCATGCACACTTGCAGCAAGGGTTACTAGATAGCAATCAGGCATGGGAACCCCATCCCAATCTCAAGGGAGCTGACTCTGATCTTTACACCACTATTGCCACCTTGAGTGAGATCAGCAAACTTAGTACAGCTCGGTGATCAAACCTGGGGGCCCTCATGGTCTGTCTGGTTTAGTTTCTTTTCTATTTCTGTTATTGTTTTAGAATTACTGGAACACTGCTTTATTACTCTGTGACCATATAGATGATATGTCAGAAATCAATAATCCTTACCAGCTGAACATGTTGAAAGCTCCTGAGTAAAATCCAAATGTGCTCTTGGGTCTTCAGAATTAAATTATGATGGAGCGGTGCAAAAAAAACCAGCCTGGAGACAAGTGTAGTTGCACTCTGGATTATTATATTAAGACAGAGACTGAGAGACATTACTGAGAAACTGATTGCCATCTTATGGTAAAGAAAAGTGAAACAGTTCTGAAGGTGACTGAATGCAAATTAATGTCAGAGTTTGTGTGTTGCCTTTTCTTGCTGTAAATAGCCTTTGTTCTAATTTCCTTTTTAAAAACTCGTTTATAATTTTGTTTTCCTTACTCTTTTCCCGCAGGAGTCTTTCACTGCCATTCAACCTCCTTGACACAAAGGAAGGGGTGCTTTTGGCCACAGCTACTATCTGTGTACTCGGTACACGAGTGGTGTGCCTGTTGTGTGGAAATGGAAGTGTTCATTTTCCATTGGCCTGAGGTGGATCACCTCACAACTGCAAAGTACTCCTTCTAGTCTTGCTAAGGCCTGGCAAAACTCAACGGCAACTGTGGCAAGTGGGTTTGAGTGAAGGCAACTTGACATCTGGGATAGGACATAAACCCATCCCTGGGTATGTACTGTCCCGCCGGCAGGACAGACCCACCAGAGGTGGTGGCACACAGTCGGGAGGGAGTGGCCTTGGGAGTCCTCAACATTGACTCCAGACCCCATGATGCCTCATGGCTCCAGGTCAAGCATGGGCAAGGAACCCTCCTGCCAATTACCACCTACCGCCCTCCCTCAGCTGATGAATCGGTACTCCTCCATGTTGAACATGACTTGGAAGAAGCATTGAGGGTAGCAAGGGCACAGAATGTACTCTCTGTGGGGGACTTCAATGTCCATCAGCAAGAGTGGCTCGGTAGCACCACTACTGGCAGAGTCCTGAAGGACATAGCTGCCAGACTGGGCCTGCGGCAGGTGGTGAGAGAACCAAACACGAGGGAAAGACCTACTTGACTTCATCCTCGTCAATCTACCTGTCGCAGATGCATCTGTCCATGACAGTATTGGTAGCGGTGACCACCGCACAGTCATTGTGGAGAGGAAGTCTGGTCTTCACACTGAGGACACCCTCCATCGTGTTGTGTGCCACTACCACCGTGCTAAATGGGATAGATTCAGGACAGACCTAGCAGCTCAAAACTGGGAATCCGTGAGGTGCTGTGGGCCATCAGGTGACCCAACCGTGGCTAACAAGGGAAATTAGGGATAGCATAAGGTCCAAGGAGAGGGCATATAAATTGGCCAGAAAAAGCAATAATCCTGAGGATTGGGAGCAGTTTAGGATTCAACAAAGGAGAACAAAGGGATTAATTAAGAAAGGGAAAAAATGAGAGTAAGCTTGCAGAGAACATAAAAACTGACTGTAAAAGCTTTTATAGATATGTGAAGAGAAAAAGATTGGTGAAGTCAAGCGTAGGTCCCTTGCAGTCAGAATCGGGGGAATTTATAATGGGGAACAAAGAAATGGCAGACCAACTAAATATATATTTTGGTTCTGTCTTCACAAAGGAGGACACAAATAACCTCCCAGAGATGCCGGGGAACATAGGGTCTGAAGAAAGGGTGGAACTGAAAGAAATCAGTATTTGTAGGGAAATGGTGTTAGGAAAATTGATGGGACTGAAGGCCGATAAATCCCCAGGGCCTGATAATCTACATCCCAGGGTACTTAAGGAAGTGGCCCTAGAAATAGTAGATGCATTGCTGGTCATCTTCCAGAACTCGATAGACTCTGGAACGGTACCCATGGATTGGCGGGTAGCTAATGTTACCCCACTATTCAAAAAAGGTGGTAGAGAAAAGGCGGGGAATTATAGACCGGTAAGCTTGACATCGGTAGTGGGGAAAATGCTAGAGTCCATTATAAAAGATGTAATAGCAGAGCACTTGGAAAGCAGTGACTGGATCGGACAAAGTCAACATGGATTTACAAAAGGTAAATCATGCTTGACTAATCTACTGGAATTTTTTGAGGATGTAACTGGTAAAATAGATAAGGGAGAACCAGTGGATGTGGTGTATTTGGACTTTCAGAAGGCTTTCGATAAGGTCCCGCATAAGAGATTAGCGTGCAAAATTAAGGCACATGGGATTGGGGGCAAGGTATTGACTTGGATAGAGAACTGGTTGGCGGACAGAAAGCAAAGAGTTGGAATAAACGGATCGTTTTCCGAGTGGCAGGCAGTGACTAGTGGGGTACCGCAAGGATCGGTCCTAGGACCCCAGCTGTTCACAATATATATTAATGATCTGGACGAGGGAATTGGATGTAATATCTCCAAATTTGCAGACGACACAAAGCTGGGGGGGAGGGTATGCTGTGAGGAGGATGTCGTGAAACTCCAGCACGATTTGGACAGGTTGGGTGATTGGGCAGAAACATGGCAAATGCACTATAATGTGGATAAATGTGAGGTTATCCACTTTGGTGGCAAAAACAGGAAGGCAGATTATTATTTGAATGGTAATAGATTGGGAGAAGGGGAAGTGCAAAGAGACCTGGGTGTTCTTGTACACCAGTCGCTGAAGGTAAGCATGCAGGTGCAGCAGGCGGTTAAGAAGGCAAATGGTATGTTGGTCTTCGTAGCAAGAGGGTTCGAGTACAAGAACAAGGATGTCTTGCTGCAGTTGTACAGGGCCTTGGTGAGACCACACCTTGAGTATTGTGTGCAGTTTTGGTCACCTTACCTGAGGAAGGACGTTCTTGTCATGGAAGGAGTGCAGCGAAGATTCACCAGGGCACGGTGGCATAGTGGTTAGCACTGTTGCCTCACAGCACCAGGGACCCGAGTTCGAATCCGGCCTCGGGCGACCGTCTGTGTGGAGTTTGCACATTCTCCCCGTGTTTGCGTGGGTTTCCTCTGGGTGCTCCGATTTCCTCCCACAGTCCAAAGATGTGCGGGTTCGGTTGATTGGCTATGATAAAAATTGACCCTTAGTGTTAGGGGGATTAAATACGTGGGGTTACGGGGATAGGGTGGGATATGTGTTGGTGTAGGGGTTACAGGGATCGGGTGGGATATGTGTCGGTGCAGGCTCGATGGGCCGAAATGGCCTCTATCTGCATTGTGGGGTTTCTGTGGTTTCTGTGGATACCTGGGATGGCAGGAATGACGTATGAGGAGAGATTGTGTCGATTGGGCTTATACTCGAGTTTAGAAGATTGAGAGGGGATCTCCTCGAAACCTATAAAATTCTGTCAGGCCTGGACAGACTAGATGCAGGAAGGATGTTTTTGATGGCCGGGGAGTCCAGAACCAGGGGTCATAGTCTAAGGATAAGGGGTAAGCCATTTAGGACTGAAATGAGGAGGAATTTCTTCACCCAGAGAGTGGTGAACCTGTGGAATTCTCTGCCACAGAGGGCGGTGGAGGCCAGTTCATTAAGTATATTCAAGAAAGAGTTGGATATATTTCTTAAGGCTAAAGGGATCAAGGGATATGGGGAGAAGGCAGGGACCGGGTACTGAATTTGGATGATCAGCCATGATCTCATTGAATGGCGGAGCAGGCTCGAAGGGCCGAATGGCCTACTCCTGCTCCTATCTTCTATGTATCTAGCAGCAGCAGAATTGTATTCCACCACAATCTGTAACCTCATGGCCTGGCATATCCCTCACTCTACCATTAAACCAGGGGACTGTGGTAAACCACTGTTTGTATTCCACTGTGGACATGCCTGGACATGCCTCGGCTGACTCCTCCCACAAGTCCTAGTATAAAGGTGACTGCTCCCCAGCCCTTTGTATTTCTGGACCGGTCGACCACTCGAGGCAGACCTTCATTCTTTTGTTAATAAAAGCCTTTAGTTACCCACTTAACTCTCAGTCTTTTATGAGTAATTGATAGCGCATCAATTTTATTAACAAAATTTTTATAATGGAGAAGATCCTCACACCAGCATGCCTGGACTTAGATCATCGAGAGGCGGACTCATCCACCAAGTTTACTCACTGGCTTAAGTGTTTTGAAAAATTCCTGACCGCCTCCGCAGCAATCAAATCGGACGAGGACAAACTGGGGCCCTGACCTCCAAAGTGAACCACCGAGTGTACTCGGTCATCCAAGACGCGACCTCGTACGCGGACGCTATCAAGCTCCTCAAGGACCAGTACACGCGCCCAGTGAACGAAGTGTACGCCAGGCACCTTCTGGGGAGTCGTAAACAACAACCTGGGGAATCGACCGTGGAATACCTCCAGGCACTGTCTGTGCTTGGCCGGGCCTGTGGTTGCAAGGATGTAAAGGCCGCCGTGTACACAGAGGAACTTATCCGGGACGCTTTTGTAGCGGGCCACAGATCCAATTACACCGGACAGCAACTGTTGGAGCAGAGTGACCTCGACCTCAACAAGGCCTCTGAACTCGCACTATCATTGGATGCAGCCTACCGGGGCATGGATGCCTACTCCTCTGCACCGTGGACGCCGCGGGGAATGACAGCCTGGGACACGGTAGGACCGCCTCATAGCGCCGTGCCACCCCAGCCACACCCCAGCAACGGCCCAACTACCGCAGCAGTGTCCCAAGGCCAGACAGCAGTGCCCCAAGGCCAGAAATGCTACTTCTGTGGCCAGGCAAAACACCCCAGAGCGCGCTGCCCGGCGAAAAACGCGATCTGCTCGGGCTGCGGGAAGAAGGGACACTACGCTAGCGTCTGCAGGGCCAAAGCCACCCCGAACCCCAGCAGCGCCGCGTGTGGGCCATGCGGGCCGCCGGTACAGCAGCCATTTTGGACGCCTCCAGCCACATGGGGATCATGGACGCCGCCATCTTGGACGACAGCCGGAACGCAGCAGGCCCCCAACACCGCCTCATCTGATACCCGCAGCGACACACCGACCCCTACGCTGGCATCCGTTACACTGGACCAAGTGAGACCGCACCAGCTGGCCAGTTCCACAATGGACATTAAGGTAAATGGTCACGATACAATCTGCCTTTTTGACTCTGGGAGCACGGAGAGCTTCATCCACCCCGACACGGTGCGGCGTTGCTCTCTCCCAGTCCTGCCTGCGCACCAGCGGATTTCTATGGCCTCCGAGTCCCAGTCGGCGGACATCGGCGGCTACTGCGTGGTGACACTCGTAGTAGACGGGACTGTGTACGATCATTTTAAACTTCTGGTCCTGCCCGACCTCTGCGCTGCCGTCCTGCTGGGGTTAGATTTTCAGTGCCACCTTAAAAGTGTTACGATGGCGTACGGTGGACCCCTACCCCCACTCACAGTCCGCAGCCAGCAGCTTCCAAATTGCCCGCCGCGCACCAGGTGCAACCTCTCCACACTCAGAGTCACCCCCCCACCACTGTTTGCTAACCTCACCCCCGACTGTAAGCCCATCGCCACAAAGAGCAGGCGATACAGTGCCGGGGACAGGGTTTTCATTAAAACCGAAGTGGAGCGGCTCCTGAAGGAAGGGATTATTGAGGGCAGCACCAGCCCCTGGCGAGCCCAGGTTGTGGTCGTTAAGACCGGCGAGAAGCAGCGCCTGGTCATCGACTACAGCCAGACAATAAATCGCTACACCCTGCTGGACGCCTACCCACTCCCCCGCATAGCTGATATGGTCAACCAGATCGCGCAGTACCGCGTCTTCTCGACCATTGACCTGAAATCAGCGTACCACCAGCTCCCTATCCGCCCTGAGGACCGCCAGTATACCGTCTTTGAGGCAAACGGCCGCCTCTATCACTTCCTTAGGGTTCCCTTTGGCGTCACCAACGGGGTCTCCGTCTTCCAAAGGGAGATGGACCGGATGGTAGATCAAAATGCGTTGCAGGCCACTTTCCCATATCTGGACAATGTGACCATCTGCGGCCGTGACTTGCAGGACCATGACGCAAACCTCGAAAAATTCCTCCGCACCGCCCAACTCCTGAACCTGACATATAACAAAGAAGTGCATATTCCGCACAAACCGCCTCGCCATCCTTGGCTGTGTTGTGGAACACGGAGTCATCGGCCCCGAGCCCGACCGGATGCGTCCCCTTATGGAACTCCCACTGCCCCACTGCCTCAAGGCCCTGAAGAGGTGCCTAGGGTTTTTCTCCTATTACGCCCAGTGGGTCCCCTACTATGCGGACAAGGCCCGTCCGCTGATCAAGTCCACCTCTTTTCCCTTGACGGCAGAGGCCCGCTTAGCCTTCCACCGTATCAAGAAGGACATTGCCAAAGCCACCATGCACGCAGTGGACGAATCCATCCCCTTCCAGGTGGAAAGCGACGCGTCCGACTTTGCCCTGGCCGCTACCCTCAATCAGGCGGGGAGACCCGTGGCCTTCTTTTCACGAACCCTCCAAGGCCCGGAGACCAGACACTCCGCTGTTGAGAAGGAGGCCCAGGCGATTGTGGAGGCTGTGCGTCATTGGAGGCACTACCTGGCCGGAAAACGATTTACCCTGCTCACTGACCAGCGTTCAGTTGCTTTCATGTTTAACAACAAGCAGAGGGGCAAAATCAAAAATGACAAGATCTTGAGGTGGAGAATCGAACTTTCCACCTACAATTACGAGATCTTGTACCGGCCCGGGAAGCTCAATGAACCCCCGGATGCGCTATCGCGTGGCACCTGCGCCAGCGCGCAGATCGATAGACTGCGGGCCCTCCACAATGACCTCTGCCACCCGGGGGTCACCAGGTTCTTCCACTTCATCAAGGCCCGCAACCTGCCTTACTCTATTGAGGAGGTCAGGACCATGACCAGGAACTGCCAAGTCTGCGCTGAGTGCAAACCGCATTTTTATAGACCAGACAGGGCCCACCTGATAAAAGCCACTCGCCCCTTCGAGCGCCTGAGCGTTGATTTTAAAGGACCTCTCCCCTCCTCCAACCGCAATGTGTACTTCCTCAATATTATTGACGAGTACTCCCGTTTCCCGTTCGCCATCCCCTGCCCGGACATGACCAGTGCCACGGTCATTAAATGTCTGAACAACCTCTTCACCCTGTTCGGTTTCCCCAGCTATATCCATAGCGACCGGGGCTCATCGTTTATGAGCGACGAACTCCGTCAGTACCTGCTAACTAGGGGTATTGCCACAAGCAGGACCACCAGTTACAACCCCCGGGGGAACGGACAGGTGGAAAGAGAAAATGCGACAGTTTGGAAGGCCGCCCTGCTAGCCTTAAAGTCTAGGGGCCTTCCAACCTCCCGCTGGCAGGATGTGCTCCACTCTATTCGGTCACTGCTCTGCACCGCCACTAACGCCACCCCTCATGAGAAAATGTTTGTCTTCCCATGGAAGTCCACATCGGGGACATCGCTACCGCCATGGCTGACGTCCCCAGGGCCGGTCCTACTGAGAAGGCATGTGAGGACCCATAAAACGGACCCCCTGGTCGAGAGGGTCGACCTCCTCCACGCCAACCCCCAGTATGCTTACATTGCATACCCGGACGGGCGGGAGGACACAGTCTCCATAAGAGACCTTGCACCCTCGGGGGCCGCAGTAACCCACTACTCACTACCACCCCCCCCCCCCCCCCCCACGATCCGATATCCAGCCCCAGCAGACGGCAGGCCTGGGCCCCGCGACCCGCTCGACATCTACGAGGACGACACGCCTGTGCCACAGCCTACGCGGGACTCGACGCCGGAAGCTCCACTACCCCTGCCGTAGCCACGCCGATCACAGCGGCAGACAAGACCTCCGGAGAGACTCCAATACGCTAACTTTTAATACACTTCACCCCGCCGGACTCAATTTTAAACAAGGGGTGAATGTGGTAAACCGCTGTTTGTATTCCACTGTGTACATGCCTGGACATGCCTCGGCTGACTCCTCCCACAAGTCCTAGTATAAAGGTGACTGCTCCCCAGCCCTTTGTATTTCTGGACCGGTCGACCACTCGAGGCAGACCTTCATTCTTTTGTTAATAAAAGCCTTTAGTTACCCACTTAACTCTCAGTCTTTTATGAGTAATTGATAGCGCATCAGGGACCAACCCTGGTTCAATAAGGAATGTAGAAGAGCAGCACCAGGTGTACCTAAAAATGAGGTGCCAACCTGGGGAAGCTGCAACACAGGACTACATGCATGCTAAACAGCAGAAGCAGCATGCTATAGACAGAGCTAATCAATTCCACAATCAACGGATCAGATTAAAGCTCTGCAGTCCTGCCACATCCAGTCGTGAATGGTGGTGGACAATTAAACAACTAACTGGAGGAGGAGGCTCCATAAATATCCCCATCCTCGATGATGACGGAGCCCAGCACGTGAGTGCAAAAGACAAGGCTGAAGCGTTTGCAACCATCTTCAGCCAGAAGTGCCGAGTGGATGATCCATCTTGGCCTCCTCCTGAGGTCCCCACCATCACAGAAGCCAGTCTTCAACCAATTCGATTCATGCCACGTGATATCAAGAAACGGCTGAGCACACTGGATACAGCAAAAGCTATGGGCCCTGACAACATCCCAGCTGTCTTGCAGAAAACTTGCGCTCCAGAACTAGCCACACCTCTAGCCAAGCTGTTCAGTACAGCTGCAACACTGGCATCTACCCGACAATGTGGAATACTGCCCAGGTATGTCCTGTCCACAAAAAGCAGGACAAATCCAGTTCAGCCAATGTGGTAAACCACTGTTATACCTGTCTGTATGTGTATTCCACTAGGTGCAGGTCTGGACATGCCTCTGCTGACTCCTCCCACTATTCCAGGTATATAAGTGACTACCTCCCAGTCCCTTAGTATTCTGGACGGGTCGACCACTCGAGACTAGATCTTCATTCTTTAGTTAATAAAAGCCTGGTTGTTACTCGCTTAACCTCAGTCTTTTGAGTAATTGACAGCGCATCAATTTTATTAACTAAATTTTTTATAATGGAGAAGATCCTCACACCAGCATGCCTGGACCTGGACAGTCGGGAAGCGGACGCTTCCACCAAGTTTGCTCACTGGCTCATGTGCTTCGAGGCATTCCTGACTGCCTCCACTGTGGTCGTAACGGATGCGAACAAACTGTCTGTCCTGATCTCCAAGGTGAACCACCGAGTGTACTCAGTCATCCGGGACGCGACCTCGTACACAGCCGCCCTCCAGCTCCTCAAGACCCAGTACACGCGCCCTGTGAACGAAGTTTACGCCAGGCACCTCCTGGGGAGTCGCAAGCAACAACCTGGGGAATCGACTGAGGAATACCTCCAAGCACTGTCCGTGCTTGGCCGGGCCTGTGGGTGTAAGGCGGTAACGCCCACTAAGTACACGGAGGAACTGATCCGGGATGCCTTCGTAGCGGGCCACAGGTCCAACTACACCCGACAGCGACTGCTGGAGCAGAGTGACCTCACCCTCGACAAAGCCTCCGAAATCGCACTAACGCTGGACGCAGCCTACTGGGGCATGGATGCCTACTCCTCTGCACCGTGGACGCCGCGGGGAACGACAACCTGGGACACGGTAGGACAGCCCCATAGCACCGTGCCACCCCAGCCACAGCCCAACAACGGCCCAACCACCGCAGCAGTGTCCCAAAGCCAGACAGCAGTATCCCAAGGCCAGAAATGCTACTTCTGTGGCCAGGCCAAACACCCCAGAGCGCGCTGCCCGGCGAAGAATGTGACCTGCTCGGGCTGCGGGAAAAAGGGACACTACGCTAGCGTCTGCAAGGCCAAAGCCACCCCGAACGCCAGCAGCGCCGCGTGTGGGCCTTGCGAGCCGCCATCTTGGGCCCCCAACAGCGCCGCGTGCGGGCCGCCATCTTGGGCCTCCCCAGCCATGTGCGAACCACCGCAGCAGCAGCCATCTTGGACGACTCCAGCCACATGGGAATCATGGACGCCGCCATCTTGGACACCAGCCGGGACGCAGCAGGCCGCCAACCCCCCCCCATCTGATACCCGCAGCGACACACCGACCCCTACGCTGGCCTCTGTTACGCTGGACCAAACGAGACCGCACCAACTAGCTCGGTCCAAAATGGACGTTAAGGTAAACGGCCATGCAATAAACTGCCTTTTTGACTCCGGGAGCACAGAGAGCTTCATCCACCCCGACACGGTGCGGCGTTGCTCTCTCCCAGTCCTGCCTGCGCACCAGCGGATTTCTATGGCCGCCGAGTCCCAGTCAGCGGACATTGGCGGCTACTGCGTGGTGACACTAGTAGTAGACGGGACTGTGTTCAATAATTTTAAACTCCTGGTCCTGCCGCAACTTTGCGCTGCCGTTCTACTGGGGTTGGATTTCCAGTGCCGCCTCAAAAGCGTTACGATGGCGTACGGTGGCCCCCTCCCCCCACTCTCAGTCCGCAGCCAGCAGCTTCCAAATTGCCCGCCGCGCACCAGATGCAACCTCTCCACACTCAGAGTCCCACCCCCCCCCCCCACTGTTTGCTAACCTCACCCCCGACTGTAAGCCCATCGCCACAAAGAGCAGGCGATACAGTGCCGGGGACAGGGTTTTCATCAAATCCGAACTGGAGCGGCTCCTGAAGGAGGGGATTATTGAGGGCAGCTCCAGCCCCTGGCGAGCCCAGGTTGTGGTCGTTAAGACCGGCGAGAAACAACGCCTGGTCATCGACTACAGCCAAACAATAAACCGCTACACCCTGCTGGACGCCTACCCACTCCCCCGCATAGCTGACATGGTCAACCAGATCGCGCAGTACCGCGTCTTTTCGACCATTGACCTGAAATCAGCGTACCACCAGCTCCCCATCCGCCCCGAAGACCGCCAGTATACTGCTTTTGAGACAAACGGCCGCCTCTATCACTTCCTTAGGGTTCCCTTTGACGTTACCAACGGGGTCTCCGTCTTCCAAAGGGAGATGGACCGGATGGTCGATCAAAACGCGCTGCAGGCCACTTTCCCTTACCTAGACAATGTGACCATCTGCGGCCATGACTTGCAGGACCATGACGCAAACCTCGAGAAATTCCTCCGCACCGCCCAACTCCTGAACCTGACATATAACAAGGAGAAGTGCATATTCCGCACAGACCGCCTCGCCATCCTTGGCTGTGTTGTGGAACACGGGGTCATCGGTCCCGACCCGGACCGGATGCGTCCCCTTATGGAACTCCCACTGCCCCACTGCCTAAAAGCTCTGAAGAGGTGCCTAGGGTTTTTTTCCTACTACGCTCAGTGGGCCCCCTACTATGCAGACAAAGCCCGTCCGCTGATCAAATCCACCTCTTTTCCCCTGATGGCAGAGGCCCGCTCGGCCTTCCACCGTATCAAGGAGGACATTGCCAAAGCCACCATGCATGAATCCATCCCCTTCCAGGTGGAAAGCGATGCGTCCGACTTCGCTCTGGCCGCCACCCTTAATCAGGCGGGGAGACCTGTGGCATTCTTCTCACGAACCCTCCAGGGCCCGGAGACCAGACACTCCGCGGTCGAGAAGGAGGCCCAGGCTATCGTGGAGGCTATGCGTCATTGGAGGCACTACCTGGCCGGAAAACGATTTACCCTGCTCACTGACCAGCGTTCAGTTGCTTTTATGTTCAACAGCAAGCAGAGGGGCAAAATCAAAAATGACAAGATCTTGAGGTGGAGAATCGAACTTTCCACCTACAATTACGAGATCTTGTACCGGCCTGGGAAGCTCAATGAACCCCCAGATGCCCTATCGCGTGGTACCTGCGCCAGCGCGCAGATCGATAGGCTGAGGGCCCTCCACAATGACCTCTGCCACCCGGGGGTCACCAGGTTCTTCCACTTCATCAAGGCCCGCAGCCCGCCTTACTCCATTGAGGAGGTCAGGACCATGACCAAGAACTGCCAAGTCTGCGCTGAGTGCAAACCGCACTTTTATAGACCAGACAGAGCCCACCTGATAAAAGCCACTCGCCCTTTCGAACGCCTGAGCGTCGATTTTAAAGGGCCTCTCCCCTCCTCCGACCGCAATGTGTACTTCCTCAACATCATTGACGAGTACTCCCGTTTCCCGTTCGCTATCCCCTGCCCGGACATGACCAGTGCCACGGTCATTAAATGTCTGAACAGCCTCTTCACCCTGTTCGGTTTCCCCAGCTATATCCATAGCAACCGGGGCTCATCGTTTATGAGCGACGAACTCCGCCAGTACCTGCCCGCTAGGTGTATAGCCACAAGCAGGACCACCAGTTACAACCCCTGGGGGAACGGACAGGTGGAAAGAGAGAATGCAACAGTTTGGAAGGCCGCCCTACTAGCCTTAAAGTCTAGGGGCCTTCCGACCTCCCGCTGACAGGAGGTGCTCCCCGATGCGCTCCACTCGATTCGGTCACTGCTCTGCACTGCCACCAATGCCACCCCTCATGAGAAAATGTTTGTCTTCCCAAGGAAGTCCACATCGGGGACAGCGTTACCGCCATGGCTGACGTCCCCAGGGCCGGTACTACTGAGAAGACACGTGAGGACCAATAAAATGGAACCCCTGGTCGAGAGGGTCGACCTCCTCCACGCCAACCCCCAGTACGCTTACATTGCGTACCCGGACGGGCGGGAGGACACCGTCTCCATACAAGACCTCGCACCCTCGGGGACCGCTGTAACCCACTACCCATTACCACCCCCCCCCCCCCACGACACCCTCGGGGACCGCTGTAACCCACTACCCATTACCACCCCCCCCCACGACCCGATATCCAACCTCAGCAGCCGGCTCGCCTTGGACTGTCACCCACGAGGACTACACTCCAGTGCCCCAGCCTACACGGGACGCGACGCCGGAAGCTCCACCACCCCTGCCGTCGCCACGTCGATCACAGCGGCAGACAAGACCTCCGGAGAGACTCCAATACACGAACTTTTAAATACACTTCACCCCGCCGGACTCATTTTTAAACAAGGGGTGAATGTGGTAAACCACTGTTATACCTGTCTGTATGTGTATGTGTATTCCACTAGGTACAGGTCTGGACATGCCTCGGCTGACTCCTCCCACTATTCCAGGTATATAAGTGACTACCTCCCAGTCCCTTAGTATTCTGGACGGGTCGACCACTCGAGACTAGACCTTCATTCTTTAGTTAGTAAAAGCCTGGTTGTTACTCGCTTAACCTCAGTCTTTTGAGTAATTGATGGCGCATCAGCCAATTACTGCCCCATCAGTCTACTCTTAATCATCAGCAAAGTGATGGAAGGTGTCGTCAACAGTGCTATCAAGCGGTACTTACTCACCAATAGCCTGCTCATCTATGTTCAGTTTGGGTTTAGCCAGGACCACATGGCTCCAGACCTCATTACAGTCTTGCTTTAAACATGGACAAAAGAGCTGAATATCAGAGGTGAGGTGAGAGTGACTGCCCTTGACGTCAAGGCAGCATTTGACCGAGTGTGGCATCAAGGAGCCCTAGTAAAATTGAAGTCAATGGAAATCAGGGGAAAACTCTCCAGTGGCTGGAGTCAAATCTAGCACAAAGGAAGATGGTTGTAGTTGTTGGGAGGTCAATCATCTCAGCCTCAGGACATCGCTGCAGGAGTTCCTCAGGGCTGTGTCCTAGGCCCAATCATCTTCAGCTGCTTCATCAATTACCTTCTCTCTATCATAAGGTCAGAAGTGGGGATGTTCGCTGTGTTCATTTCCATTCGCAACTCCTCATAATGAAGCAGTTCATGCCCGAATGCAGCAAGACCTGGATGACGTTCAGGCTTGGGCTGATAAGTGGCAAGTAACATTCGTGCCACACAAGTGCAAGGCAATGACCATCTCCAACAAGCGAGAGTCTAACCACCACCCCTTGACATTCAATGGCATTACCATCACCGAATCCCCCATCAACATCCTGGGGAATCACCATTGATCAGAAACCGAACTGGACCAGCCACATAAATACTGTGGCAACAAGAGCAGGTCAGAGGCTGGGTATTCTGCGGCGAGTGTCTCACCTAAGTCCCCAAAGCCTATCCACCACCTACAAGGCACAAGTCGGGAGTGTGATGGAATACTCTCCACTTGCCTGGATGAGTGCAGCTCCAACAGCATTCAAGAAGCTCAAGACCATCCAGGACAAAGCAGCCCACTTGATTGGCACCCCATCCACCACTTTAAACATTCACTCCCTCCACCACCGGTGCACAGTGGCTGCAGTGTGTACCATCTACAAGATGCACTGCAGCAACTCGCCAAGGCTTCTTCAGCACCTCCCAAACCCGCGACCTCTACCACCTAGAAGGACAAGGGCAGCAGGCGCATGGGAACACCATCACCTCTAAGTTCCCCTCCTGACTTGGAAATATGTCACCATTCCTTCATCGTCGCTGGGTCAAATCCTGGAACTCCCTAACAGCACTGGGAGCACCTTCACCACACGGACTGCAGCGGTTTAAGGCGGCGGCTCACCACCACCTTCTCAAGGGCAATTAGGGATGAGCAATAAATGCTGGCCTTGTCAGCGACACCCACATCCCAGGAACGAATAAAAAAAGTGTCGTGGCCATATAGCTTCTGCATCAGGAATGAACTCCCCATATGCACCTTGATAGCTTTCCTTGGTAAAATCTAGTTGGAGAAACACATCCAGATGGTTTACATCAACAGCTTACATTCATATAGCGCCTTTTAATGTAGTAAAACGTCCCAAGGCACTTCACGTGGAGCGTAATCAGACAAATAATTGATTGAGCCACATGAGATATTGGCACAGGTGACCAAACGCTTGGTGAAAGAGGTAGGTTTTAAGCAGTGTCTTAAAGGGGTAGAGAGGCAAAGTGGTTTGGGGAGGGAATTCCAGAGCTTGGGGCCTGGACAGCTGAAAGTATGGTTATTCTAAACTTTGTTGCCCAGATTATTATTTCTGCGTTTGCAGGTACAGGATTTAATTCGAGCGCACAATGATTCCCTGATGTACAACAGCTGCAAATGAACAAGTGTGATGTTTATGGCTTTGATACAAGTGCTTTTATATCGCAACAACAAAAAATGACTTCCTTTATAAGCAAGATCACACTCTCGTTTTTTTACAACATTGTGTATAAAAAAAAACTTGCGGCAAGATGATAAGGCGGTGGATACAGATTCAATAGTAGCCTTCAGAAGGGAATTGGACAAA
The DNA here is from genome assembly GCF_052327205.1 of Somniosus microcephalus. Taxonomy (NCBI): domain Eukaryota; kingdom Metazoa; phylum Chordata; class Chondrichthyes; order Squaliformes; family Somniosidae; genus Somniosus; species Somniosus microcephalus. Next base: position 167,156,027 of record NC_140998.1, on the reverse strand, counting down.
TACTTGAAGGAGAAAAAATTGCAGAGATATGGGGAAAGGGCGGGGCAGTGGGACTAACTGGATTGCACTTCGAAAGAGCTGGTGCAGATGGGCTGAATAGCTTCCTTCTGTGCTGTACTATTCTATGATTCTATGAGAACTACTGGTTCCAAGTAACTTGCACAAGATATGTAGAGCATTCCTCCAGCATCTGCTTCCAGCACTGATTCATTTCTGTAATTTCCTCTCCAGGAACGCTAAAGTTTCAAAGTTGATGCTGTTCATTTATAGAAAGCAACGCGTTATGCTTTGGAAAGATGGTAATCGGCAGCTGAGTGGTGCAGATATAATATACACGCACACAGGAATAAAGTGGATATTTATCACTTGCTTGAGGGCAGCATTGATTGCTATGGAGAGATTGTCCACGTTACTTTGTGGCTGGGTTATGGATATCATGCAGCAATCTGCAGTTGAAATTACTTGCACTGTCCTGCAATCTGACAAAAGAAAAGTGATTTAATTTGAAAGCCTCGATCACTCCCAGCTTTCTACATAGTTTCAGCCGTAAAATGTGGTGACGCAACATAATCTGCCAACAAAAGGTTATGAGCAGTCTCCACATCAATCAAAGGCATGGAAAATATTCACTTTGAAGCTCGTTTTCGCTGAGCAGATTAAATTACAAAATTGAATCCGCTAGCACTGGTAACTAGATGTACAAAGAAGTGTATTGTGTGCTAAATAAGTTATTTCCAGTTCAGTCTTCCTTGAAATGGAACTTGGCTTTATCTATTACACAGGTAGCCTGCAATCTTTGTTTTTAGGTTCATAGTTGTTGCAGATGAATATTTCCGTTAAAAAGTTTGGCAAAGATTTCCGAGATATCCAATAGGTATAGGTAATGAGGGCAGAATATTGTGTACCCAACTAACCTTGAAACGTTGGTGAGCTCTGCAAGAATCTTTGCTTTCTCAGCCTTGTCGGGAATTATTTTTTAGTCTATGCTTTTTTTTTAAATTGATAATATGGGGGATTGTGGACCAGTTTAGCATTGCTGGGTTAACACTTTTGTCTTTGGTGTTTGGCAATTGGAAATATATAGCATCTTCCAACATCCCTGACTTCTCAAAGCACTTAAAGAAAGAACTTGTATTTATAACGTGCCTTTCACAACCTCAGGACGTCCTAAAGTGCTTTACAGCCAATGAAGAACTTTAGAATTGTAGTCACTATTGTAATGTAGGAAACGGCCATTCTGCACACTGCAAGGTCCCACAAACAGTAACGTGATCGTTACCAAATAATCTGTTTTAGTGATGCTAATTGAGGGATAAATATTGCCCTGGACACTGGGGAGAACTCCCCTGCTCTTCTTTGAATAGTGCCATGGGATCTTTTACGTCCACCCGAGAGGGCAGACAGGGCCTCAGTTTAACGTCTCGCTGGAAAGACTGCACCTCCGACAGTGCAGTACTCCCTCAGTACTACATTGAAGCGTCAGCCTTAAGTGGTGGGGGCTGTAACTGTTTTATGACTAGTACTTTAATTGATGTTGCAATTTCAAATGAATGTTACGAATAGGGCAAGTGATTTATCTGTTCAAACTCACTGTTGCAGAGTGAAACCATTGACCAGAACAGAACATTATCTGAGCCTTATCATGCCTTTCAGGCAGTAAATTTGAGAACCATATGGTGAATGTAGAAATTCATAGCATGGTTGCAGGATGTTGCACCATGGCATATCACTTGCCCTAGTTGAATATGGGTTACACTCTCAATCTTTATGGTTGGGTATAACATGTTTGAGTGAATTGTTCTTGATAAGTCTTTGAGTATAGAATACTTTGTAGCGTATGAAGTATTTTAAATTAATTCTTCTGAATAGAGTTCATATGAAACTCTCAGCAGCATGTAAGTAATTTACTTCATATTTTCAAAGTCTTATTCATTTTATTTTTAAGATAACTGCACCCAGGCCTGCAGTAACACCAACTCATGCTGCCTCTGTGGTTATGCAGCATGACAAGCAGAGAGAGCCTGACCAGCACACAGTCAAAAATGCCACTGATCAAAAACAAAGACCCTCATCTCCACAAGAGAAATCAACCCCAGCTGTGGCACTGCACGACACATTGTGTAATGGTACCTCCAGAGCTGACCTTAAACTGGAATTGGACAAAGGCACAACACAAAGAGGAGAGTCCATCGTGACTGGTACAGTGCAAAGCAGTAACCAAGGTGAGGTAATTGCAAAAACCAGCGTCAAGTCTGACCACGACAAAGATGACTCTCTCAGTCCAGCTCGAGAAGTTGAACATAAAGGAGGACAGGTGATTTCTGGGGATGTAGGAAGTCAGCCTGATGAAGGGCAGTGCCCGTCAGGTGAACGTGAACCCATGGGTGAGCAACTACACATGGGTAATCAACAGACTCCACTAGCACAACAAGGGACCTTGTCTTCTGTGCCAAAAGAGAAAGAAAGTAAATCTCCTGGTCCTTACTTGACTGATATTATAACCAGCCCAGTGGCAACTGGTGAAGTGCTTTCATATAAAGAGGAAGATGCTTTATCTAAGCCTATGGAGTATACAAAGCTTGTAATGGATGGACTGAAAGATAAACTGTATGATGGAGAAGAAAATGGTTTTTGTAAGTATATTGAAGACGAGGCGGGTGAGTTACAGTCTGCTTCAAACATTTCGTACGAATGCGTAAAGGAGTTGCTTCACACTGTTGTATCTGAGCAAGAAGACCATGCAAATAGTGTTGGAAACGATGGGTCTGAAATGGGCTACATTTCTGAGATTATGCAGAGAAAGATTCAGGAGCAACAGAGCAACCTTTCAGAGCTAAGTGGGTTCAGAAATGGAGATCTGTTTCACATCTTGACGGTCACTGACAATTCACTGCTCCCCAAGAAGGTTGAAGCCAAACCATCTCTTCTCCGGCAAAGTCGTATCCCAGTCCTTGCATCAGACATAGAAACTGTTTGCGAGTCATCAGTTCCTGTCTCAGCTAAAGAGAAACTGCTCCAAAAGAAGGCCATTCAAACAGACCTGACGAGGCAATTAGCTGAAAAGAGACAGCATACCCTCAGAACCACCCTTCTGGGTGATCTATCGTCTGTTTCCGAGAAGTCCCTGGAGGAGAAGATGTCTGTCCCATCGGTGACTTTGTCAGATGATGGAACCCATTCTGGGCCTCCTCCAGTGAAAGCTGGAATGGAACAGCAATCAGGCAAGCAGACTGATGAGGACTCTCTATTAACCAGTCTTCAATCCCGGAGGAGCAAAATCCCGAGACCGGTTTCATTGACCAGTACTGAACAAGTCCCCACTACAACCTCATCCCAGTTTGTCCCAAGACCACCTCCAGGAAAGCCACCAACCAGACCCAGTGTGGAGGTCCGGTAAGTGCCAGCTTGGCCAATTTCAGCTTTTACGTTAAGGAATGAAATCAATCTGTCTTGATGGTAACTTTGAACCAAGCCTCTCTGGAGTGCGATGTGACAGAAGTTTGGAATGAATTACTTAAGTTTGTTTTAAAGTAACTGCAAAACACCGCGTAGCTCACTGTATGCACGGGAGAGCAGCAGTTGCATGCACATTCACTCGAACTTAGCTATTCGTGCATTTAGATGATTGTTGAATCAGAATCTAGACTACCAGACAAACTGTGTGACTTACCAAATGCCTGAGATTCAAAAGTTTGCATTTAAATTCTTGATTAGTCCCACTACCCTGCTCTTTCCTCATAGCCCTGCAAAAAAAAATTAATAATTTGGCATTTGCCCCTTATATTAAAAAAAAAGACGGACTTGCATTTATATAGCGTCTTTCATGATCCTGGGGCTTTTTTTTTTACAGCCCATGAAGTGCTTTTGAAGTGTAGCCACTGTTGTAATGTAGGAAACGCAGCAGACAATTTGCATACAGCAAGCTCCCACAAGCAGCAGAGAGATAATGACCAGATAATCTGTTTTTAGTGATGTTGGTTGAAGGATAAATATTGGCCGGGACACCGGGGATAACTCCCCTGCTCTTTTTTGAAATCATGCCAGGGGATCTTTTACGTTCACCTGAGGGAAGACGGCCTCGGTTTAATGTATCATCTTAAAGCCGGCACCTCCGACAGTGCAGCACTCCTTCGGTACTGGCACTGGGAGTGTCTGCCTGGATTGTGGGCGAGAGTCCCATCAACTGAGCCACAGCTAACACTTACACAACCGTTAGTGAGGCAGCACCCGTACCAAAGAGCTCAAGAGTGACCATGAGTCCACAATCAACTCTGCATTGAATTTGTAGGTGTATATGGAGCACTTTCAGTGCTAAATGTGTTACGTTCTAATATGTATCTTCCATTTCTTTTTCTTTCCAGGTTACGACGATACAGGGTAGTTGGAAGTGGTAGCTCTGACTCTGACCTGCTAACCCATCTTGCTCAAATCCTTCAAAATGGATCCCAAAAGACCAGGAGCTCCCCGCAGTCCAAAAGTCCACAGTCCCCTCGCAGCCCCAAAACTCCACCCAAAAGCCCGGTAATCCCCCGGCGAAGCCCGAGCGCTTCACCACGGAGCGCCTCGTTGCCGCGCACTGCCAGTTCCTCCCCTTCGCGCGGACGCCCGTACACGGATCAGAGAAGCTCATCGCCGCACTTTGCCAGAAGCCGCTCCCCTCCCAGTTACTCCGGGTCCTCGCCCTCCCGAAGAAGTTTCCTGCAGGAGCATGGCTGTGGTAAACAGGGCAAAAATAGCTTGAAGGGACCTGGCAGTCCTCACCACTTGTGTCAAAGCAAATCCACAAAGGGAAAATGCTCAGGCAGAGATGGCAAAATGTCCAGTAAACTCAGCAGATAGTAACAATTTGTGCAAGCGTCTCTCTCTCTCTCTCTCCCCCCCCCCCTTCTCTCTCTCTCTCTCTCTCTCTGTTGCATGTTGTCTAGTCTTTACTTAAAAAAAAAAAAAAAAAAAATCTGCTGTTGTCTCTCCCTTACTGGACAGTAGCTTATATGCCATTTTGAATCCAAGTGTTGGACAGGTGCTGCTTTGTATAAACTAGGATAGCTATCAGAGAAATTAAAATTGATCTATAGCACAGTACACTTTTGGTCATACGCTGTGCAAGAGTGCTGCTAGGTTTTATTTGGGCTTCTGCTGCCTTGAGCTACTTGAGTAGGAAATACTAGTCCAGTACTTCCATCTTTTTCACTGCGTACAGTGTTCTCCTCCAAAACCTTATGACTTGACCTGTCCTTGTGCCATTTTAGATCTCGAGGGAAACCTCAGAGGTTCATAAATAGAAGAAAGGCTGCTGTAGCATTTTCAATCGCCAATAGTAATGTTTTTGCCATCTTTTTACGCAAATGTCAACTGTGAGGTTTTTTTAAAATGTACAGTGTGTTTAGTTATAAATAAAATTTAATTTAAGTAACTGAATTGATTCAGAATTCATAGGAAGTAGTTGAACTCGAACTAGTTGAAGGACCAGAGCTTATATGTTTGTTGCATAGTACTGACGTCTGACGCAAGTAGGGTAGTTTTCCTAGATTTGTAATTGTCCTATGGAATTAGAAGGCAAAATCCTGAATTACCTCTGTAAAAAGGATGTAAGATACTAGTATTTTGAAAACGGGCATGAAGGGATGGGGGTCAGTAAGCCTCCCAATTTTTTCCCATTCTTCCTAAAGGTTAATTTAAATAAAATGGTGACTTGGTCCAGTCCCAGTAGCATACTCTACACTCAAAAGTGACCATAGATGTAGACACCCTCCAGTAGAAATGAGAAAACTTCTGCTTTAAACGTTTACTAACCCATTATCCTTGCTACCACTGTGATATCAGACATCACCCAAATAAATAATCACCAAAAAGAGAGACAAATCAATGCGAGATTGATTTTTAGTGATAGTACCTACAGCAACAAAAAATTAAGATTTCAAGTACTTTATGCACAATTCATTGTGCGTAAACTATTACCAATCAGCATTTGATTGCCATGTGCCTGTCTAAAAATATTAATGTATTTTAACTTTATATTAGTTTGCTGCCAAGGCAAGAATCTCTGGTTGAAGTAAGCGCTTCCTACAAGACACTTAAGTCACATGAAGCCTGATTGTTGTTAAATGGAAATCATATCAGCTATCACTTTTTGCAAGCTTTCATTGGGTGGGTAAATTATTTAATATGTGTAATATTTTCCATCTGTAATGTAACATGCTGGGTAATTTAAATTTCTAAGCCTTTCAACAACCATTTTGAATGCTTAAAAAGAAATTGAAACCCTGTTTTATGGTTTGTATATTATTGTATTATAGATGCTAACAATAACTGCATGTCGTACAGTAATATGTATGTATTTATTGATTTCATATGGATTAAACGTTATTGGCTACAGGCTGTAAGATTGTTTTTGCTTGCCTGAATGCTATTTGCTTTACATTTTCTTCCTGGCATGCAAAACCTTACAGTGTCACGATTGGGGAAACATGCACTGCAAAATTAAACTTTAAAAACAAAATGATTCTGAACTACTGCAAGGTGCGAAACAGCAGAGGTGTACAGTCTGTTAATCCTGCAGGGGCTGTGAATGTGAAAGATGTCGAGATTGGAAGTAGAACAAATAGGATTTTTTTCTTTCTTTCTGTAACTGTACTGTAAAGGCAAAAAAGAAACACTCTCAAAAAAAAAAAAAATAATGTTATCCAAGCTACTGTTTTTCTTGATTGCCCGGTAGTTGTGCAACTGGTAACGCTCCAGCATGGACTTTTTTAAAGCTGCAGTATCTTTTTTTTTTGGTTTCGCTCCAACAGCTGTGTTTGAAATATCGAATCTACGTGGGATTCCTGTGCGTGCCCATACCGCGTAGCTTTCTTCCAAAAAAAAAATATGATCAAAAAGTCCGCAGTGTTCCGTAAAAGTATAGCTGTGTTCAAAGCAGGGAATTTAAGCAAAAAAAAATCTTAGTTGCAACAAAGAGAAATAAAAGAGGCTTCGGCAAAACGGGAGTTTTCTAGTGTGGCAACAAAAAGAACTGTGGCAGCTTTAACTAAGTTTGGAGATGTTTGTACAGAGGGCATGAAATGGTGTCACCTCCGCTGAATTCAAATGGATCGTGCAACATCGTGCACTTTCTCTGAAAGTGGAATTACTGCACTTTTTAAACCTGTAAATTGAAGTGACTCTAGATTAATAATGTTGCCACTCATATTACCTGAATATTAATCTAATCTCTGCCAATGGTATAATATGTGAATTAATATCAATGTAATAAGTTCAAAAATGAGTCAGTAAAGCTTTATGCATGCATTAATTAAAGTTAATCTGAAGTCATTTCAAGCTTTGTATTTTATGTTAACAGTTAAGAAAGGGACGAAGCGATTACCAAGCTGCTGGCCTTTTTCAGTCTAAGTCCGTTAGTTGGCCGCCTTGTGAGCCTCACTTGCAAATTGTATGCACTGAAAGACTTGATTGGCCATGACACTAGTAAATGGTTGCATTGAAGGTGCTAAAAGATTTTTACAAAAACTGCTTGCAGCACCAAGTTCCTTTTTAAAATGTGTTTCCTTCAATCTTATTGGGCTCATTGTTTAACTGCTCTTGGGAATATATAACATAATAATGCACACAAGTTTTTTTTTAAATGTGAGTGAGAAGTGGGCTCCATACAGCTCCATCAAACCTCTTTCCCAGCAGAAGATTGTATTTACATAGATTGCATTGCTCAGGATATGGGCATTGTGGCTACGTAATATGAAGAGACGCACATAGAAAAGGCTTAGCTACGATCAAGTAACTACAAGTTTCTAAACTTAAAAAATAGTTTGCTAGGCGTTTCCATGTGGTGGGATTATTCATTGTCTTTGAAGTTGAATAAAAAGATAACATTTCCAATCCTAAATTGCATCTAGTAGGTTATTTTGAATTGTCTTCATAGCGCAACTTGAATAGGACGGGAAATAAAGGTTTTGACGCCTTTTATGTTACTTTTGATTATCTTGGGCAAGAGGTTGTGATCTGATTTTATGGAGCCCTGTTTAGAGTCAACATAACAGTTTACAAAAGCAGCAATGAGTATGAAATGGTCTGGCACGTTTCAACTGCAGAGTATATACAGATAAACAAAATGGCATACATCATTTGAAGGTAGGGTGTACATAAAGCTGTAATTATTTCAGTTCTTTGATTTGTATCATATCAAAGCCTTGTACAGTGTTTTATGTTGTGTTCTAAAATTATTTTGTATTTTATTTTTATAAACCAGTAAAATAAAATATTCATTAAGCATGCCAACATATAAATATTTGTTGTCTTGTGTATTCCAATAAAAAAGGCCTATGAATAATGGTTTGTTTTTTTATTTGACCTCTCATTACATAATCTTTGTCCTCTGTTCTCACTTCAGTTGCAGCGTGAAGAGCAGTTTAGAAATCTAATTACAGAGCCAGTAATTTAGTGAGTGACCCTTCGACATTTCATCTTGCTAGTAAAAATGAAGTGATCATTTCAGGTGCACAAATGTCACTTTTCACTTAATATCAGTGACTCCATCTCTACTGCAAATTGTAAACAGCTGTCCAATCCACTCTGGATATTTATTCACAATGCATACTAGATGTAAGGTAATTGATAGCTGACCTGAATTCTGAAACTGATTGTACATTCAGCCTGATCCAAAAAGCAAAATTCTGGAAAACTGAAATAAAAACAGAAAATGCTGGAAATACTCAGCTGGTCAGGCAGCATCTGTAGAGAGAGAAACAGAGTTAACGTTTCAGGTCGATGACTTTTCACCAGTTCTGAGAAAAGGTCATCGACCTGCTGCTGCTGCTGCTGCTTTCCACAGATGCTGCCTGACCTGAGTCCAGCATTTTCTGTGTTTATTATCGTATATTCAGCCTCCCAGGTTCAATTTTCAGGAGTCAAATGATAAAAGGTTCAATGGGATAGATATAAACACATTATTTCCTCTGGTCAGGGAATCCAGAGCAAGAGGATATAATAAAATTAGAGCTAGGTCATTTAGGAGCCAAATCAGGAAGCTCTTTTCCCACACCCAAGCGGCTGTGGATGCTGGAGGTCAATTGAAATTTTCAAGACCTGAGAGATTTTTTATTAGCTAAGGATATCAAGGGATATAGATCAAAGGCAGGTAAATGGAGGTGCAGGCCTGAGGGGCTGAATGGCCTACTCCTGTTCTCAACTGGGTATGGACCACATCATCAAACCGGCCCGAATTTAATATGAATAATCCCACTCTGGAATGACGTGTGAAAAATGGACCATTTTACACATGGTGCAGTAGGGATGCTTTACTGAGGCTGGGGCCAAAATGTTATTGGATAAGAGTAGGAAGCTTTAGTTTGCACTCAATTCATGCTGCAACTAACTGGGGAGTGTTCGATATTGGATATCTAAGAGGGAAATTGTTCAATTTCTTGACACTCCCGGCTGAATGAACACAAAGATTCATAAACTAATTTTATTGTAATTACATTTTTTTAATTAAAAAGAAAGACTTGCATTTATATAGCTCCTTTCACAACCCCATGACGTCCCAAAGTGCTTTGGAGCCAATGAAGTACTTTTGAAGTGTATTCACTGTTGCAATGTAGGAAACTCAGCAGCCAATTTGTGCACAGCAAGGTCCCACAAACAGCATTGTGATCAAAACTAGATAATCTGTTTTAGTGATGTTGGTTGAGGGATAAATATTGGCCAGGTCAGGACACTGGGGAGAAAGCCCCTGTTTTTCGAAATAGTGCCATGGGATCTTTTGCATCCATCTAAGGGCAGACTGGGCTTCGGTTTAACGTCTCATCTGACGGACAGCTCCTTAGACAATGCAGCGCTCCCTCAGTACTGCACTGGAATGTCAGCCTAGATTTTATGCTCCAGTTTCTGGCATGGGATTTGAACTGATGACCACCGGACTCAAGTGAGAGTGCTACCACTGAGCCAAGGCTGGCACCTTGTACACAATCACATATGTTATCACACAGACTTTGCAGGGAAATTACAATGTAAACCTAAATACAAAACACAATCATAGAATGGTTACAGCAAAAAAGGAGGCTATTCGGCCTGTCGAGCCCATGCCGGCTCTCTGCAAGAGCACTTCAGCTAGTCCCACTCTGCTCTTTCACCATAGCCCTGCAAATGTTTTTCCTTCAGGTACTTATCCAATTCCCTTTTGAAAGCCATGATTGAATCTGCCTCCACCCCCTTTAGTTTATATTGCCTCTCCTCGTTCTTTCTACCAAAATGTATCACACTGCACTTTTCTGCGTTGAACTTCATCTGCCACGTGTCCGCCCATTCCACCAGTACAATCCTTAATAAAAACAAAATGCTGGAAATACCCAGCAGGCCAGGCAGCATCTGTGGAGAGAGAAACAGAGTTAACGTTTCAGGTCAATGACCTGTCGTCAGAACTGGAAAAGGTTAGCGATGTAACAGGTTTAAAGCAAGTACAGAGGCAGAGAAAGAGGGGAGGGGAGGAAAGATCAAAAGGGATGGTCTGTGATGGGATAGAAGGCAGGAGAGATTAAAAGACAAAAGGCATGATGGTGCAAGGTGAAAGGAGATGGTAATGGGACAAGTAAAGAAACAGATGGTGGGCCCAGAAGAGGGGTAAATGTGAGTATCCGAATCATCAACAGCTGTCGTCCGAAAAAATGGGGGCAGAGGTTATGATCTGAAATTATTGAATTCAATGTTGAGTCTGGAAGGCTGTTAAGTGCCTTATCGAAAGATGAGGTGCTGTTCATTGAGCTTCATTGGAACAGTGTAGGAGGCTGAGGTCAGTGGGAGTGGTCCGGAGAATTAAAATGACAAGCTTGGGGTCACGCATGTGGACTGAACAGATGTGTTCCGCAAAGCGATCACCCAATCTGTGTTTGGTCTCCCCAATGTAGAGGATACTGCAGCGTGAGCAGCGAATACAATCTACTAAATTGAAAGAAGTACAAGTAAATTGCTGTTTCACCTGGAAAGAGTGTTGGGGCCCTAGACGGTGGGAACGGAGGAGGTAAAAAGGCAGTTGTTGCATCTCACGCGCTTGCATGGGAAGGTGGCGTGAGAATGGGATTGGGTGTTGAGGGTGGACCTGCGTGTCACGGAGGGAATGGTCCCTTCGGACTGAAGGGGACGGGAAGATGTGTTTGGTGATGGGAATCATGCTGGAGGTGGCAGAGGATGATCCATTGAATGTGAATGCTGGTGGGGTGAAAGGTGAGGACAAGCGGAACCCGATTGAGTTTCGGGAGGGAGGGGAAGGTGTGAGAGCAGAATTGCAGAAATAGAACGGACCCGTCGAGGGCCATGTCAACCACAGTGGAGGGGACTCTTCGGTTGAGGAAAAAGGAAGACCTATCGGAAGCACTGGCATGGAAAGTGTTGGAACAGATGTGACAGAGACGGAGAAACTGAATGGAATAGAGTCCTTACAGGAAACGGGGTGAGAGGAAGTGTAGTCAAGAGAGCTGTGGTCGGTAGCCTATCCCCAGAAATGGAGACAGAAGTCGAGGAAGGGAAGAGTTGGAGATGGACCATGTGAAGATGAGGGAAGGGTGGAAATTGGAAGCAAAGCTGATGAAATTCTTACTACATTTTACTATTTTTTTCCAACAGGAAAGTAGAACCTGTTAGGATAATTCTTTCCTTATCCTTTTAACAGACTTGTAAAGGTAGAGACAATAATGTCTGTCACTTAACTTCACTGATTATAGTTTCAAAACATTCATCTTAAAACTTCAGACAGAGAAGTACACAGTAGCCCTGCATCTAAAACCTACGTGTACAGGATTTTTAGTGGGAAATTGTGAACATAGCTTATCCACGCCTGTTCATGCTACCTGGTCTTGAAGGTAGTCAAGTTCCTATCTCTTGTATCTCTTTTTATACCATTTTCTTTAATTGAAGGCTTCCTGCTGGATTCAAACTATTGGGTGTTTTATGTCCCTTAGATACTGCAGTAATTTCCTTCTCTTGCATGCCCCCATGCTGTGATCAAAAGCCTGTGTTTTGAAACCCTATATGTGTTTCAACCTAACAACCCTTTTAGCTCCATATTATCCAACTGGCTCATTCATTTAATAATATATCTGTTGTTACAGTGTGTCATTGAGGGGAATAGATAGGATTTGCATGCACATAGTTTAAACCAATTCAGTATACATTAGCTGTTCTGTCTGTTCTGTGTTTGAATAATATAAAAACATATCTATATTCTTACAGAACCTAGTTCATCATTTTCCAGCCTCTTGGTAGCACAACATCTGGGAGACCATCCTAAGAAGATCTGGATACATGCGACATCTCCAACATTTCCGTAAAAATGTAAGAAATACACAGAATCAACAATTTCAACATCCGGATTATCTGGTCATTAACTCATAGCTGTTTGTGGGAGCTTGCTGTGCACAATTTGGCTGCTGCGTTTCCTGCATTACGACAGTGACTACACTTCAAAAGTGCTTCTTCATTGGCTGTAGAACGTTTGGGTATGTACTGAGGTCATGAAAGACGCTGTATAAATGCGAGTCTTTACTGAGGGAATGATGCATTATCAGAGGAGCTACCTTTAGGATAGGATGTTATATTGAGGTCCTGCCTGCCTGATCTGATGCTTCAAGTGGCATTAAAGAAGTTCATGGAATATTTAAAGAAGAGCAGGGAGTTCTCCCAATGTCCTGGCCAACATTCCTCCCTCAACCAACACCACCAAAAGAACACCACAAATGAGCTTGTCATTCAACTAATTTACTGTGTGCACCTTAGCTGATGTGCTTGCCTACATAACAACAGTGACTACACTTCAAAAGTAATTGGTTTGGGACATTCAGAAAGAAAGAAAGACTTGCATTTATATAGCACCTTTCACAAACACTGGACGTCTCAAAGCGCTTTACAGTCAATGAAGTACTTTTGAAGTGGAGTCACCATTGTAATGAGGGCATTATTAGGTGCTATGTACAAGTTCTTTATTAAATGACGGAAATGCCACAAACCAAATATATTAAATTTGGATGCAGATTATTTTTCTGTCTTAAGTTACAAAAACAGAGAGTTAGGTTAGATGCCGGCGAGTATTCCTTGTCGTAGAGGTGGTTGGCCTGTGGAATAAATTGTCAGTGCATCCAAGTCACACACCATCCTGACTTGGAAATATATCGCCGTTCCTTCATCGTCGCGGGGGTCAAAATCCTGGAACTCCCTCCCTAACAGCACTGTGGGAGTACCTTCACCACACGGACTGCAGCAGTTCAAGAAGGTGGCTCACCACCACCTTCTCAAGGGCAATTAGGGATGGGCAATAAATGCTGGCCTTGGCAGCGACGCCCACATCCCATGAAGGAATTTTTTTTTAATTCACTGAGTGTGGATTCGTTGCAAGAGTTTGAGATGGACAAGTTCCTGCAAGTAGAAGACATCTTTTGAGTTATAGATGGTAAGGTGGTTACTGAGGAATAATGATACCAGTCACCATGTTTTCCTGCAGCTTGCTTGATCACCTTCTGGAGTTAGAAAGGAATTTCCCAATAGTTGTTTTTCCTAAATTGACCTAAGTTTTAATCTATTTTTTTGTCTCTCCCAGGAGATTGTGTAACTGTGGGGCAGTTGAGGTGCGAGGGGATGGGGTTGCTGGTGTGTCGGTAGTACCATGTCTAGAAAGGAAAGCTTTGATGAACCTGCTGGACTTTTCCTGTTTTCTTTGAATGTTCCTGTTTGTGGGACCTTGCTGTGTGCAAATTGTCTACGTAACCGTGACTACACTTCAAACGTGGATTCATTGGCTGTAAAGCACTTTGGGATGTCCTGAGGTAGTGAGAAACGCTATATAAATTCAAGTTCTTCTTTCTTTTTCCTTCCTTCAAATATTGGGGGTTTTGGATGTATTCCTCAGGTGGAAAAGTGAATCAGTCCGTGAACATCTCTGTGGACACCATCAATACTGCTTCTAGATCAGTCTAATAGGAGGACATGTGAGCAAAGATTCCCAGAGTTTTCCTTTTCTCCTGCAGGTGACATGGCAGAGAGTAATGAAATCCACCAAGGAGAAAGCTAATATTGAGCATCAGTTAAGATAATGCTAGTTTACCTTGATATGAGGCGACATGAGGAAAAACGTTTTTTACACAACAGGTGGTTAGGATTTGGAATGCGCTGCCCATTAGGGTGGTGGATACAGATTCAATAGTAGCCTTCAAAAGGGAATTGGATAAATACTTGAAGGAGAAGAAATTGCAGAGATATGGGCCAAGAGCGGGGGGAGTGGGATTAACTGGATTGCTCTTCGAAAGAGCTGGCGTAGACTCGTTGGGCCGAATGGTCTCCTGTGCTGTACTATTCGATGATTCTATATGAATACAGCATTGGTCAATCAGTTGACGCCGCTAACTGACCACATCAGAAAACCTGAGTTTTCTACCTCACGTACAGAGCAGCATTCCCATTTTTTGTGCCTGCAGTTACGCCTCCCACAGGACTGCCTGATTTTCCTGCTTTCAAAAAAAAAATGCTGTAATTATAACACTGGGGCATGATGATTTTTAAGGACTGAATGACAAAATTGTGTGATCATGGTAACTCTTGTTTAAAGGGTTTGCAATGTAGTAAAAGTGAAAGTGATCATTTTGTCATTGTAGTTGGCTTCTCCAATAGATCATTTCATAGACCATTCTATTCACTTGGTAATAGAGAAGAAAAATAAACTTGAATTGCCCTGACTATAATTTGTACTCTTCTTACTCCCCATAGCAAACCTAATTATTATTGATCTCAGAATGATATAAAAGGATGCCATCACTTTTGGCAAATCAAAGATTATTGCTTTTACTGATTAGATTCTTTTCGATGGAATCGATTCAAAACCAAACAGTTACAAGACTTAATATGACATATTTAACCCATTACTCCCACTGGACCAACAGTCCTGCCAAGTCATGAATAACAAACATTAATTTTGGTTTAAAAATGTGGCCTACATTAAAATGTATCACTCTTAAAAATAGACACCTCTTCGTATTTAAATAGACTTGGAATCAATGTTCCCTCTTATTTTTTTTTGGGTGTGCGGCCCATTCAAACTACCGTGCATGCGCAGCTTTTCGCATTGGAAAGCCAGCAAGCCAGCTGCGCGGGAGGTCCTGAGAGCTGTGCAGCTTAAAGGGAACATTGCTTAGAATATGTGCAGTGCTGAGGGAGTGCTGCACTGTTGCAGGTGCCGTCGTTCGGATGAGACGTTAAACCGAGGCCCCGTCTGCCCTCTCAGGTGGACGTAAAAGATCCCATGGCACGATTTCGAAGAAGAGGAGTTCTCCCCAGTGTCCTAGCCAATATTTATCCCTCAACCTACAACACTAAAACAGATTATCTGCATAATGGGGAAGTGGGACTAGAAACTTAATTGGACCAGCCACATAAATACTACAGCTACAAGAGCAGGTCAGAGGCTGGGTATTATGTGGCGAGTGCCACACCTTCTGACTCCCCAAAGCCTTTCCACCATCTAAGCAGATCTCCATTGGCTTGCTATCTGCCAGCACAATGAATTAAAAATACTCATTCTCACATATAAATCCTTTCACAGCCTTGTCCCTTTTTATCTCAGTCCCACAAACCAGGAGTGTGATGGAATACTCTCCAGTTGCCTGGATGAGTGCAGCTCCAACAACACTCAAGAAGCTCGACACCATCCGGGACAAAGCAGCCCATTTGATTGGCACCCCATCCACCACCTTAAACATTCACTCCCTCCACCACCGGCGCACCATGGCTGCAGTGTGTACCATCTACAAGATGCACTGCAGCAACTCGCCAAGGTTTCTTCGACAGCACCTCCCAAACCCGCGACCTCTTCCACTGAGAAGGACAAGGGCAGCAGGCCCATGGGAACATCATCACCTCCAAGTTGCACACCATCCTGACTTGGCAATATATCGTCCTTCCTTCATCGTCGCTGGGTCAAAATCCTGGAAGTCCCTCCCTAACAGCACTGTGGGAGTACCTTCACCACACAGACTGCAGCGGTTCAAGAAGGCGGCTCACCACCACCTTCTCAAGGGCGATTAGGGATGGGCAATAAATGCTGTCCTTGCCAGCGACGCTTACATTCCTGGAACAAATAAAAAAATGTAGGTGACACTTGGTGAATATTTGAAAATAAATGCAGTCCTATCTATAAGCACCCTTATGAAAATCATGTCTTTTAATGTCTTGAAGAAAACATTTCTGAGGCAATGAAATGACTGGTCAATATTATCAAATTCCAGTGATATATCAGAAACAAAGTTGCAAATTGAAATAACTTTTTAAAAAACAAAGAAGTTTCACCAATGTTACCAGTATTGGAGTATTAGTAATACTGTCAGTCAAGAGCATAACCAGACGTACATATCGTGCATACCTTTCAATTACTTGTGGCACTGAAAATTGTTTTTTCTCCATTCCTCAGCGCTGTTCCCTGCTGGGATCTCCTGCACCTTTGCTGATGAAACACTTCTTGGCAAGATTGGAAATCCTGATCCCAAAATACTTTCGCAAAAATTCCCACCCATTGCAGTGTTTCATCCCAGGAACAGCAGAAGGATAGGAGCTGGAATGACATTGAGAGTGGAGGGGAAGGATAGTGGCAGCTGGACCTGGGGGAAGGGGACAGGTGTTCGCATGAAATGAAAGTGAAGAGCATTTCTATAAAGTGAGGGGGAGAGTGACTGTTGCCTTTGGGGAAGTGATATTCTGGTTGATCCCTTGGATGTGGATATACTCAAATGTCACTTTTTTCTACAATTTTCTTCAGTTTATAATAGCACCTTTTATGTTGTAGGAGTCTACGTACTCCTCGCAAAAAATACTGAACTCGGAGAGGTTCAACAGAAAAGGTTTAATTCTTGAGACTGCATGTTGAACACAAAATGGCGTCAGAGCCTACACCGAGTCTGACTGCTTTCATCAGTCCACAGCTTCGACTGCCCCTCCCCCCGCTCTGGGCTTAACTATGTTGCAGATCGAGTTTCTTAAAGGTGTGATCCTTCTTAAAGGCATCACGCCTGATTTATAGTCTACGGACCGAAAAGCGGATTGTGTCCTTTCTGTGGTCGGTACGCCACACAGCTCCCCCCAGAATCCGCTAGTAGGGAGTGTACGAACCGGCGTGGTGGCTTGATGGCACGGCCGGAACGGCTCTTGGCGGTTGGTGTCGGGAGCGGGGCGGTCGGATGCGTCGGGCTCTTAGGCGGTCTGCCCCGCGGTGGGGGTTGGCCCACTTGAACGGGTTCGTCGGGCTCTAGGTGCGCCAGCTTGAGCCGGTCGACTGACACCTTGTCAGTTCTGCCGCCCACTTTGAGGAGGAAGAAATTGTTCCCCGTCTGGAGTACCTTGTAGGGTCCGTCGTATGGGGGCCGTAGAGGTCCTCGGTGGGCGTCATGGCGCACGAAAACAAATTTGGCCACGTGCAGGCTAGGTGGTACGCGGGTTGCTGGTTCGCCATGCCAGCCGGTGGGCACCGGAACGAACTGTTGTGCTCGGTTGACGAAAGCGCGGCGTTGCTGGTCAGCCGACCAGGGGGTCGTGACGGTGGGCAGGAACTCTCCGGGTACGGGCAGCGGCTGGCCGTACACGAGTTCTGCCGCCGAGGCTTGCAGGTCTTCTTTGACCGCGGAGCGTAGGCCAAGTAGCACCCACGGGAGGCGGTCGATCCAAGCCTCGTCCTCGAGGCTGGCACAGAGGGACGCCTTCATGGACCTGTGGAATTGCTCGCACAGTCCGTTGGCTTGGGGGTGGTAAGCCGTGGTGCGGTGAACGGCCACCCCGAGGTTTCGGGCGATGGCGGCCCACAGATCAGAGGTGAACTGCGGGCCTCTATCTGACGTCATGTCGGAGGGGACGCCGAACCGAGCGACCCAGGTACCGATGAACGCCCTCGCGATGTCGGCGGTGGTGGTGGACGTCAGTGGAATGGCCTCGGGCCAGCGGGTGGTATGGTCCACGATTGTCAGCAGGTGCGTGTGACCTTGTGATGGCGGCAGGGGGCCGCGAGGTCGATGTGGACGTGGTCAAACCTTCTTTCTGGCACGGTGAACTCCTCGAGTGGGGCTTTGACGTGCTGGTGGATTTTGGCACGCTGGCAAGCTATGCAGGATCTGGACCAGACGCGCACATCTTTGCGTAGGCCGCGCCAGACAAATCGGTTGGCCACCAGTCTAATGGACGCGCGGGTGCCGGGGTGTGAGAGGCCGTGGACGATGTCGAACACCCGTTTTCGCCAGGATGCCGCGACGGGGTTGCGCCAAGGAGGTGTCGCATTTGACTGTGACGGCGGACGGGCCGCAGGCGACGTCGGTCAGTCGCAGCCCTGGGAGTGTTGTGGGCGCGGAGAGCAGATCGGGGTCGGTGCGTTGCTCCGCTGCCAGTTGAGCATAGTCCACTGCCAGGTGGGCGCCGTGGACGGCGGGGCGGGATAGGCAGTCGGCCACCATGTTGTCTCGACCGGAGACGTGCCGGATGTCCGTGGTGAATTCGGACACCGCGGCGAGCTGGCGTTGTTGCCTGGCTGACCACGGGTCCGTAGATTTCGCCATTGCGAATGTCAGGGGTTTGTGGTCGACAAACGCGGTGAAGGGGCGGCCCTCCAGAAGAAATCTAAAATGGCGGACTGCCAGGTACAGTGCGAGGAGCTCGTGGTCAAAGGCGCTGTATTTGGCCTCCGGGGGGCGCAGTTGGCGGCTGAAAAAGGCCAGCGGTTGCCAGGCCCCGTCGATCCACTGTTCGTACATGGCGCCGACTGCGTGGTTGGAGGCGTCCGTGGTGAGGGCCACCCTGGCGTTGGGCTGTGGGTGAGCGAGCATGGTGGCGTCGGCGAGCGCCTTTTTGGTCGAGTCGAAAGCGGTCAACATGTCCGCCGACCACTCGATCGCCATTCTGTCTTTCTTACCCCGGAGGGCTTCGTATAGGGGCCGCATGAGGGAGGCCGCTCTGGGAATGAAGCGGTTGTAAAAGTTGATCATCCCCAAGAACTCCTGGAGGCCTTTGATGGTGGTAGGCCGGGGGAACTGCTGGACGGCTTGCACCTTGGCGGGCAGGGGAATGGCTCCGTCCTGCGTGATGTGGTGGCCGAGGAATTCGGTCCTGCTGAGGCCGAATTGGCACTTGGCTGGGCTGATGATGAGCCCGTGCTCACTGAGCCGCTGGAACAGGGTGCGGAGGTGCTCGATGTGTTCCTGCTTGGAGGAACTAGCTACCAGGATGTCATCCAGGTAGACAAAGAGGAACTTCAGGTCCCGGAGGACCGAGTCCATGAGCTGCTGGAAGGCCTGGGCCGCGTTTTTGAGGCCGAAGGGCATTCGGAGGAACTCGAATAGCCCAAAAGGGGTGATTATGGCCGTCTTGGGAACATCCGTGGGGTGGACTGGCACCTGATGGTAACCGCGCACCAGGTCGACTTTGGAGAAGACTGAGCGGCCGGCCAGTCTAGCCGAGAAGTCTTGAATGTGCGGTATGGGGTACCGATCCGGCGTGGTGGCGTCGTTTAGGCGCCGGTAATCCCCGCAGGGGCACCATCCCCCGTCGGGTTTGGTGACGATGTGGAGTGGGGAGGCCCAGGGGCTGTTGGAGCGGCGGATGGTGCCGAGCTGTTCCATTGTGGCGAACTCGGCCCGCGCGATCTCCAGCTTGGCCGGGTCCAGCCTGCGGGCGTAGGCATACACCGGTGGGCCTGTGGTGGGGATGAAGTGTTCTACCCCGTGCTTAGCAACTTTCGCGGAGAAGGTCGGGTTGGTGAGGGCTGGGAACTCAGCCAGGAGTGCTGAGTAGTCGTCCGTTGAGCGGGCGCGGCACTGCCACGCCATTTCGGCGGGTTGGGGGGGGGCCATGGCGCCCAGGATAGGTGACATGGTGTTCATGTCCACGAGGCGGCGCCGAGGCATGTCGACCAACAGGCCGTGGGCGCACAGGAAATCCGCACCGAGGAGCGGGGAGAGCACCTTGGCGGTGATAAACTCCCAGTGGTAGCGACGGCCTGCGAGGTCGATGGTGACGGTGCGGGTGCCGTATGTCCGGATGTCGGTGCCGTTGGCGGCAGCCAGCGCAGGGCCGCGGCCGCCTCGCTGGATCTCGAGGGTGGACGCGGGGATGATGCTGCGCTGCGCGCCCGTGTCGCATAGGAAACGGCATCCGGAGGCGCTGTCCGTAACGTACAGCAGCGCGCCTGCTTGCCCCACAGCCATCGTGTAGGCCGGTGTGGGGGCGGTTGGAAACGTGCAGGGATGGCTGCAGCGGCGTGCCCGTGCGCCGAACCGGGTATGGAAGTAGCAGTAGCCCTGGGTCGGAGGGCTTGGGGGACGTGGGGGCCTGGGGGGCCTCGTGGCCGAGCTGTGTGACCGCGCGATAGAGGGTGGAGCGCGCGCCGACGCTGCGGAGGCCAGGTCGGGGGTGACGACGTGGTTGGAGCCGGCGGACAGAAGCTTATCGGCTTCGTCGGCCAGGACCTCGAGGTCCGTGAGGCTGGACGCCACGATCGCCGGGCGGATGCTGGGAGGTAGTTGGCGGATAAAGAGCGTGCGGAAGAGGGAGCCGGGCGGTTTCTCGTCGGTCAGAGCAAGCATGTGTGAGAGCAAGTCTGACGGCGTGGAGTCACCGAGGCCCGGGAGGTCGAGGAGGTGGCAGTTGCGCAAAAATTGGGAGGCTGTGAATTTTTTAAGGAGCGCGGCCTTGAGATGTGCGTACTTGCCTTCCTCCGAAGGGTTTTGTAGTGTTGTCCAGACTTTCGTGATTGTGGAGCTGCCCAGGGAGGCGAGGAGGTAGTCGTACATTGTTGCGTCGGCGGCGATGCCGCGGAGTCGGAATTGCGATTCGGCTTGAAGGAACCAGGCGGTGGCTAGGTTCTCCCAGAACTCCGGCAGCTTCACAGAAACTGCGTTTGTGTCAGCCATGGTTACGCTTAGGAGTCGTCCTGAGCGTCAGGGTCACCAATGTAGGAGTCTACATACTCCTAGCAAAAAATACTGAACTCGGAGAGGTTCAACAGAAAAGGTTTAATTCTTGAGACTGCATGTTGAACACAAAATGGCGTCAGAGCCTACACCAAGTCTGACTGCTTTCATCAGTCCACAGCTTCGACTGCCCCTCCCCCCGCTCTGGGCTTAACTGTATTGCAGATCGAGTTTCTTAAAGGTGTGATCATTCTTAAAGGCATGATGCCTGATTTATAGTCTACGGACTGAAAAGCGGATTGTGTCCTTTCTGTGGTCAGTACGCCACAATGTAAAGAAAAGCCCCAAGGCTCTTTGAAAATGGAAATAGACACGGAAACACACACCAAACCTTGGACAGAGAAATGAGGAGGAGTAAACAAAAGCTTGGTTGAAAAAATAAGTTTTGAGAAGGGAGATAGACAGATAGAGATAGACAGATGGATGGGATGGGATCACCCGAAGAACAGTCCAACCTACCTGGACAACAGAGGAGAGACGGTAGAGGAGGATGATGTGGTCCACTGTATCAAATGCAACATAGAAACATAGAAGATAGGAGCAGGAGTAGGCCATTCGGCCCCTTGAGCCTGCTCCACCATTCAATGCGATCATAGCTGATCATCCAAATTCAGTACCCTGTCCCTGCCTTCTCCCCATATCCCTTGATCCCTTTAGCCCTAAGAAATATATCTAACTCCTTCTTGAATATATTTAATGAATTGGCCTCCACTGCCTTTTGTGGTAGAGAATTCCACAGGTTCACCACTCTGGGTGAAGAAATTCCTCCTCATCTCTGTCCTAAATGGCTTACCCCTTAATTGAAAGCTCAAAGAGGACAAGGAGAGATAATGCATCAGTCACAGATGATGCTGTTTGTGACTTTGGCCAGGACCATCTTAGTCATCTGAGAAAGACTGAAGCGATTTGAACATGGAGTTTCTCCGTGAGATTGAAAAATTAATTTGAGAACATTTGAGAGAAAAGGGAGGTAAGAGATGGGGTGGTGGAGAGGATAAATGGAGGGGATTTAAAAGCGGGAGGAGATGACAAAGGCAGTCTGTAGAAGGAAGCTATTAACAATGTCAGCTAGCTTGCGTTTGGGATGTTGTGCTTTTGATGCCATGCATTAACCCACAACTTTACAGTTCACTGTTGACTAGAGGAAATGTTTTGATACGACTGGTTTTTATTGTGCTTAAAATGTCAGTCCAAAGGAGCGGGCAGACTTTAACTGGTTAGAAGCGAGGCACAATGGGCCCAGGGAGAGCGGCCCGGGCGGGGAGAGCGGCCTCCCGCGGCCGGAGGTTTGAATCTGCCGCGGCGGGGTCAGGGGGAGGTCAGCGCGCCTGCGCGGGCAGTGAGCGGTAATGGCGGCGGTGCTGGAGCTGTTGCTGAGGGAGGAGGTGAGGGCCGAGGAGGCGCTGGCCTGGCTTCACACAGCCCGCCGGCCTGTGCAGGTAAGAGGGGGGGGACAGCGGGGCAAGAGAGGCTGATCAATGCAGCCGGGCCTCTCCCGCCAGCCCGCGGCCGCAGACTGTCACCCGGAGTCGGCGTGAGGGCCCGAGGCGGCGGGAGACCCCCGGCACCGCTCGGGAAACACCCCCCCAAACAACACCAACAACCCCCCCCCCCCGAAAACTGCCCCCCCGCGCGAAAAACTCCCCTCCCCCCCCCGCGAAAAACTCCCCCCCCCCCCCCCCCCCCCGCGAAAAACTCTTTCCCCCCCCCCTGCGAAAAACTCCCCCCCCCCCCCCCCCCTGCGAAAAACTCCCCCCCCCCCCCCTGCGAAAAACTCCCCCCCCCCCCGCGAAAAACTCCCCCCCCCCCCCTGCGAAAAACTCCCCCCCCCCCCCCCCTGCGAAAAACTCTCCCCCCCCCCCCCCCCCCGCGAAAAACTCCCCCCCCCCCCTGCGAAAAACTCCCCCCCCCCCCCCCCGCGAAAAACTCCCCCCCCTGCGAAAAACTCCCCCCCCCCCCCCCCTGCGAAAAACTTCCCCCCCCCCCCCCCTGCGAAAAACTTCCCCCCCCCCCCCCCCCCCCCCTGCGAAAAACTTCCCCCCCCCCCCCCCCCCTGCGAAAAACTCAGCAGGTCAGGCAACATCCGTGGAGAGAAATTTGAGTTGATGTTTCGGGTCGAACCCTTCTTCAAAACGTCGACTCAAATTTCTCTCCACGGATGTTGCCTGACCTGCTGAGTTTTTCCAGCATTTTCTGTTGTTATTTCGGATTTCCAGCATCCGCAGTATTTTGCTATCGTACCAACAACAGCCCCCTGGGAAACCCCCCACCCCGGGGGAAATACACCCTCCCTCCCCCCAAACACTCCCTCGGCACCCGCTCCCCCTCCAAAAAAAAAAAACCCTCACCCATCAACAACCCTGCCCCTGAAAACACTCTCCCCTCCTTCTCCACCGAAACCCACTCACCCTCCCCTACCCCACCACCCAACCTGTCACCCGGGATCGGTGCGAGGGACCTGAGGTAGTGAGGGCCTCCATTCTCCACTCCCCCTCTCTTTCTCCCCCCCCCCCCCCCCCCCCAAAAGACTCCACGTCAACCCCCCCGCCCCTTCACCACCCAAATCCCAGCCCATCTAAAAACCCTGCCCCCCAAATAAAACCACCCTCTTCACCCAAACCCCACCTGACCTTCACCCCCTCACCAACCCTGCCCTGCCCCCAAAACCCATACATCAAACCCCTGTCACCACCAACCCCACCACCCAAAACCCCCTACATCAACCCACCAAACCTTCGCCCCTTCACCGCCCGACAAACCCCAACCTCCCATCATCAACCACCCGTCCCCCACACATCAACCCACCCAACCTTCGCCCCTTCACCGCCCGACAAACCCCAACCTCCCATCATCAACCACCCGTCCCCCACACACCAACCAGCCACCTTCACCCCCATCAGTCTCCCATCACCAACCTTCACTCCACCCCGCACCACTGCTCTTCATCTCTGGAACAAAACCTTTTGCTGCTTTACCATGGAAGTTTGGGTGGGGGCAGGGGAAGAGAAGATAATGGTGCTGCAAAATATTCTAGTTATACCCTTCAGTAATAAGGTCGAGGAAGCCCAAAGATGTTTTTATATGTGACACAACATTTTCAGAAATAGTTATTTTTTGTCTGACTTCTGTTTCCAGAACAGTGAGTTGAGCGACAAGCTTCTGGCACACGATTCGCTACAGAGAGACTTTGTACCCTTCCTTTTAAATTTTTTAAGAGAGCAGACAAACCAACTAATTCCAAATGGTCCATCTACTCCTGCAAAGACATCCTCTGTCAAAGGGCTGAAACCTGCCCGGTGCCATCGGGACTGGAGTGAGAGCAGCAGCCAGGCTGAAAAAAGGACCAGTAACACAGGGGTGCCAAAAGGGACTAGAGCACAGTTATTCTCGGACACTCCAAGCAGTTCCTTTAACTCGGCCGGTTTCTTCCACTCCCCTTCGTCCAGTGGCTCTTCATTCTTTTCAAAGTCAAACAGCGACTTGCACAGTGCAGTTTCACCAGCTAGCCCCGACTTCAGCTGCAGCACGGTGCCGCGCTATGGCGAGCGGCGGTCAACTCAGAGGGCCAGTCTTGGCCAGTTCATCGTCCAAGGCCCCGAAAGCCAATCCCAGCGACGCGCCAAGAAGAAGAACGCGTCGCTCAGTAGTCGCCAGGTAGCCAAGGACTCGGCAAAGTGCCCAGCTGAAGAGGATGGTGCGACTTGGAGTGGCAATAGGAGGCGGATGGAGTTTGTTAGCACCTCTCAGCCTGCTACTCAGTTAAATATAAATAACCTAGAAGAGTTTCCACCAGTGGGTACAACTGCTTGGGGAAGGTAATATTGCTCCTGTATTAATAGATTCATTCACCGTTCCGGAAATGTTCACAATTGGAACTCCAGTGTGTTAGCTAAAGTCCCAGCTGTGGCTCAGTGGGTAACACTCTTGCCTCTGAATCAGAAAGTTGTGGGTTCATATCCTACTCCAGAGACTTCACCACATAATCCAGACTGACACCCCAGTGCAGTACTGAGTGAGTGCTGCACTGTCAGAGGTACCGTCTTTCAGATGAGATGTTAAACCGAGGCCCCGTCTGCCCCCTCAGGTGGATGTATAAGATCCCATGGCACTATTTCGAAGAAGTGCAGGGGAGTTCTCCCCGGTGTCCTGGCCAACATTTATCTCTCAACCAACATCACTTTTTAAATTTTTTTTTAAAAACCCAGATCATCTGGTCATTCCTTTTAAAGATGTTCGTGGGAATTTGGCAGTAAAGCGCTTTGGGACGTCCTAATGTTGCGAAAGGTGCTTTATAAATGGAAGTCTTTTTAGAAGTGTGCACTTTTACGTTGTGTATATAAGAGGCACATTGTGTAAATTGTAACCTTACTTTTCGCAGTTGCCTTTCTGTTAAGTGTGAGAGTTGCACTCCTTTAGTAGGTCTCCTTTATTTGACATTATAACAAACGCCTCTGACTTCAGTCTAAAAGTGTAAGGTGCCTGTAACTGAAGCTCCCAGCTGTACAACTACATTGTAGATCTTACCCTTCCAATCTTGACTTGTCTAGAGAGAGTGTTTTGATTTATTTACTGTTGGTTATAAGTATGTCGCGAGTGGTGGGAGCAAATTGAAGTGACGAATTAGAAGTAAATTCTAACATTAAAATTTTGACTCGTGCAATTTCCTACATATTAACATCAAATTAACTGGGAAATGGGGCCCCCTGTAGATTCTGTACAAACAGACTGCTTGCTTTATTCTGAAGTTAGCCAAGTAAAGTGGCGGTGCTTGAAATTTAGCCTGAATGGAGCTGAGCCTAGCATATATTTTGAAGCCGTCGGGCTAACTCAGCTGGGTGTCATTGTATCTTTTATTTGGCAAAGTCCCGTGAAACTTGAACTTCACGTCACTGGGTAGGGGTTGATTGACAGTTCCTAGCCCAGGCTTGGGATTTGGCTGGGTTCTGCCAGTTCCTCAGTTCTCCTGAGTTCATAGCAACAGAGAAATTACCTAGATATTTTGGTGGTTAGACGTGTTTGAGTCTGTATTACGGATACTAGTCCAGGTTACATAGTGTTAGGAGAGTTGGAGAAATGTGACTATTAGTTTTTGTACCCGAGACTGGTTAAAGGTTCTGTAATGAAACACAATCTGCTGTATTGATTCTCTGCTCCTGTCTACTTGTAGTGTCAGCTGTGGCTCAGTGGGCAGCACTCTCGCCTCCGAGTCAGAAGGTTGTGGGTGCAAGTCCCACTCCAGAGACTTGAGCACAGAAATTTAGGCTGACACTCCAGTGCAGCACTAGTGGAGGTGCCGTCTTTTGGATGACACATTAAACCGAGGCCCCGTCTGCGCTCTCGGTTGGACATAAAAGATCCCATTACACTATTTTGCAGGGGAGTTATCCCCAGTGTCCTGGCCAATATTTATCCCTCCACCGACATGACATTAAAAAAATGATTATCTGGTTGTTGAGTCTGTGCTTTCAAATGTAGTTATGCTGAATAACTGGACACAGACAACAGAAATACTTAAACAGGTCTTTAGTAACTGAGGGTCAGGGCTGAACTGGAATACACTTTGCTCCACAGGGTTTATATACCGGTGTGGTCACCACCGGTACTACAATGTACAGGAGCCATCAAAAAGTAGTCCATCACCTTAAGGTATCCTCTTAAGGTGGTACAGGTTACATACACTACAATTCCTCCCCTTTTAGCTTAACAGTGTACACCCCAATTTAAACAATACATGGATAACATATATACAACTTTTACACAAAACTGTTCAAAGATTCAGTCTCTGAGGAGGCCTCCTGATCCGGGCCGGATAACGCCTTTCAGGGGTCTCTGGTTCTCGTTGCTGGGGTGACTCATCCATTTGATCTCCTATGGATTGAACATCATCATGTACGTTCGAGTCTGAGGTAGATGCTACAGGCTCAATAACTTCTTCAACTGGTGTCTCTGCCGTAGACATGGGGTCGACCCTTGTTCTCAATTCCACAAGTTGGTCAGCATGACGTCGTATTACGTTCTCTCCAACGTCTACCGTGTACATCAAGGGTCCTTGTCGGGCACGAATTGTTCCGGATTGCCATTTATCATTCCTATAGTCCCTGGCCAACACTGGTTGTCCTATTTCGAAACTCCGAGTGGTCTTGTTATTTACGTGCTGGAATTGCTTGTTTTCGACTTCCCTACGCACATTGGGTTTTAACAAATCCAACCGGGACCGCAACCTCCTGTTATAGAACATTATGGCAGGGCTTTGATTTGTCACTGCATGCGTGGCGTTTCGATATGCCATTAGGAAATTGTCCACCTTGTGTTGTAGTGGATATGGTCTTCGCTCATGGCCTTTATCGCCTTTTTGAACGTTTGTACAAATCTCTCGGCCAACCCATTGGTAGCCGGATGATATGGGGCAGATGTATAGTGTTTCACCCCATTCTTTTTCATGAATTTCTGGAATTCTTCTGACACGAACTGTGGTCCGTTGTCTGAACATATTTGTTCCGGCAACCCATTCCTTGCAAATATGGTTCTTAGAACTGCGATCGTCTTTTCAGAGGTAGTGGTCGACATCTTAATCACTTCTGGCCATTTAGAATGTGCGTCTACCGCTATCAAAAACATGGAATCCATGAATGGATCTGCAAAGTCGATATGCACACGTTACCATGGGGTTGAAGGCCATTCCCACGGATGCAGCGGTGCAATTGGAGGTGCGTTTTGAACTTTTTGGCACCCTGAGCAGCTTTTAGTCAGATCCTCTATTTGTTTGTCGATACCTGGCCACCACACATAAGCCCTAGCAAGGCTTTTCATCTTGACTCCCCCCAGATGACCTTCATGCAGTTCCTTCAGAACTCTCTCCCTTAATTTAGGAGGAATAATCACCCTTGTTCCATACATCAATGTTCCTTGACAGACGGACAGCTGTTCTCGTCTGGCTGAGAATGCTGGTAACAGTGGGTCGCCATGTGCTGGCCATCCCTTCACTGTCAAATCGTAGACCCGAGACAGTGTCGGGTCGTTTCGGGTCTCTCTCAATACTCGTATTGGTGACTGGTAAGCATTCGATGATGGTTGAGTGAAATATCTCGACAGGGTCAACTGCCGGTGCCTCTTCCGCTGTAGGTAGTGGCAGGCGCGACAGCCCATCAGCATTACCATGTTGCTTTGTACCTTTGAATTCGATATCATATTGATGTGCTCCTAGGAAAAGGGACCATCTCTGAAGCCTCTGCGCCGTCATAACCGGAACACCCTTCTTAGGGTTCAAAATGGAAACCAACGGCTGGTGATCTGTCAGCAGCGTAAACTTTTGGCCTTGCAGGTAATGGTTAAATTTCTTAACTCCCCACACGAGGCTGAGAGCCTCCCTATCTATCTGAGCATCGTTGCGCTCTGCGGAGGTCAATGATCTGGATGCGAACGCGACTGGCCTTTCCAAGCCATTTGGCAACTTATGTGAGAGCACTGCCCCGATACCATATGGAGAAGCATCACACGCTAAGCGAATAGGCAGCGTTGGGTTAAAGTGAGCCAACACTTCCTTAGAGGTGATCAGTGCCTTGCTTTTTTGAAAAGCCCGCTTACAATCCTCGCTCCACTTCCATGGTACTCCCATTTGCAAAAGAGTGTTCAGCGGGTGTAACACCGTGGATAAATTTGGAAGAAACTTGTGGTAATAGTTAACCAACCCAAGGAACGACCTCAACTGGGATACATTTTCTGGAGCGGGAGCTTTCACAACAGCTTCGATCTTGTCAGGTGACTTATGGAGCCCCTCCTGGTCAATGACGTGGCCGCAGTACGAGATTCGCTTTTGAAAGAACTCACATTTCTGGCGATTAACTCTGAGTCCATATTCTTTCAATCTGTTGAGCAACTGCTCTAAATTCGCGAGGTGCTCCTTATCATCATCTCCTGTAATCAGAATGTCGTCCAGGTAGCATTGTGTGCCTGGAATTCCCTGCAATACCTGCTCCATGGCCCTTTGCCAAATCGCTGGAGCCGATGCCACTCCAAAAACCAGTCTATTATACCGATATAAGCCCTTATGTGTGTTGATCGTGAGATACTGGCGTGACGCTTCATCAACTTCCATCTGTAGGTACGCCTGCGCCAGGTCTATCTTGGTGAAGTGTTTCCCGCCAGACAGCGAAGCGAAGATATCTTCAATCCGCGGAAGCGGATATTGCACCGTGTGAAGAACCGGATTAACAGTGATCTTGAAATCGCCACAGATGCGAACCTTCCCAGGTTCCCCCAGCTTGTTGCTCAACGAACGCTTCATGACGGGAACAATGGGTGTGGCCCATTCGCTCCAGTCCACCTTTGACAGTACTCCTGAACGTTCTAGCCCTTCCAGCTCTGCTTCCACAGCAGGTCGTATCGCATAAGGTACCGGTCTGGCTTTGAAAAGTTTTGGGTTTGCATGTTCTTCAACCTTGATGTTTGCCGTAATTCCTTTGTGTTCCCAGTCCCTGTTGGAACACCTCCTTAGCATCGTCCAATATTTTGGACAGTCGTTTAGGTTTGACGTCGCCCTCTTTACAGGAATCTACAGTTAGTGCTTGTATGGAATGCCAGTCCACATTTATTCTCCGGATCCATTCCCGTCCCAGTAGTGGCGGACCTCCATCAGGTAACACATACAAGTCCATTTCCTGACTTTCTTTACCATTGTAGACCACATTCACCTTTATCTTTCCGATGGGGTATACTCTTTGCCCCGTGTATGTTTTCAATACAATCTCCGTATCCCTCAGGGGAATGTGTGAGAATAACCTTTTGTAATCTTGCTTATTCATGACCGTCAATGCCGATCCAGTGTCCAATTCCATCTTCACTTGGACTCCTGCTATCCGAAGCATGACCCAGATAGTTTGGTGGTCTGCTGTGTTACCCACATTATGTATTTTTAGACAACCCAGTTCCTTACTGCTGGAGTCTGAATCCGTCTTCTGTTCATCCGAACTGTTCTCTGTCACCTTGTGTACTTTTTTGTACTTCTCCTGCGGCGACTTTTTGCTGCTGGTCTTCTTTCCTGACCGGCATACTCTCGCTATGTGACCAAGTTTGCCACATTGCCTGCATTCTTTATCTTTGAACCAGCACTGGTTCTGGTCATGCGTTGTCCTTCCGCAACGATAGCACTTTACTGCGCCCAATGCCATTTCATTGGTGCTGAATTCCAATGGCCTTTGCTGCATTTCTGCAGTGCCTCGTGCTGCTGCCTCGTGCGATGCTGCAATGCCGAAAGCTTTGTCCAGCGTAAGATCCTTTTCCACTAGCAGTCGCTTCTGGGTTCCTTCCCTTAGGAGCCCACACACAAACTTATCTCTCAGTGCGTCTGCTAGTCCTGTACCGAACTGACAGTACTTTGATAACTTGCGCAGTTCAATTAAGAATTCAGCGTTGCTTTCCTCTTTAAGTTGAATTCTTTTGTAGAATTTAAATCGTTCCGCTATCAGCCGCGGTGTGGGGTTTAAATGCTCTTGCAGGATAGTAACAATATCCGCGAAACTCTTTCCTACCGGTTTATCTGGTGTTACAAGGTTCCTTAATAACCCGTACGTCTTCGCACCCATCGAGTTTAATAGGGTTAGTGCTTTCTTATCCACCGGTACCTCATTCACTGTACAGTAAACTTCAACGCGTTCCACATAAGTGGCCCAATCTTCCACATCGCTATCAAAAGCAGTGATGTTACCCGTTTTTGGCATCCTTGTTGAGTTTCCTTTTCTTCGGATTATGATTATTTTATTTTTCAAAATGGCGGC
The DNA here is from genome assembly GCF_052327205.1 of Somniosus microcephalus. Taxonomy (NCBI): domain Eukaryota; kingdom Metazoa; phylum Chordata; class Chondrichthyes; order Squaliformes; family Somniosidae; genus Somniosus; species Somniosus microcephalus. Next base: position 167,125,285 of record NC_140998.1, on the reverse strand, counting down.
TTCCCGTGCTTGGCGGCTTTTCCCGCGCTTGTCTTCTTCCCCCGCCGACTAAAAATGGCGATTACTGCGCTGTTGCCGTTCTCGCCTCCCAGCGGTCCTTTATTTTCCCCGACGCTGCTGCTCTTGTTCCCCGCCGCTCCCGCGGTCCTCGTGGACATAAACGCTTTTCTGGCTCTGCGCGTCTCTGCCCCGATTGCAGTCCGGCCCCTGACACCGGCTGCGGTCGTGTTCTCCGCCCTTTTCGTCGTTTCCCTCCCCTTCTCTTACTGACAACTCGGCCGACTTCCCCCCGTGCCGCTTGATCGGGCTTACCCGCCGCTGTCATCGAAGGGATGTTCAGTGATGTTAGACTTCATGGCCAGAACCCAACCCGGGTTCCCGATTGCCTCCCGTGCTATGCAGTGCCCAGCAGGATGTTGAGGGTGGATGTCCTTGTTCGACGCCCGTTTCAGAGGCGAAGCTTCCTTTGATGAAACTGCCGCTAGGTAAGATCAGACTCGTCGCCACTGTTGAGTCTGTGCTTTCAAATGTAGTTATGCTGAATAACTGGACACAGACAACAGAAATACTTAAACAGGTCTTTAGTAACTGAGGGTCAGGGCTGAACTGGAATACACTTTGCTCCACAGGGTTTATATACTGGTGTGGTCACCACCGGTACTACAATGTACAGGAGCCATCAAAAAGTAGTCCATCACCTTAAGGTATCCTCTTAAGGTGGTACAGGTTACATACACTACACTGGTCATTATCACATTACTGTTTGTGGGACCTTGCTGTGCGCAAATTGGCTGCCGCGTTACCCACATTACAACAGTGACTAATTTCAAAAGTACGTCATTGGCTGTAAAGCACATTGAGACGTCCGGTGGCCGTGAAAGACGCTATATAAATGCAAGTCTTTTTTTCTTGTTATAAATATGATTTTGTAGTTTAAACCCTAAGTCAAATGGTGTCATGTTTAGTTTATTCCATTAGCCATGGTTCAATGGGAGTACTCTTCCCTTTGAATCAGAAGGTTGTGGGTTCAAGCCCCACTCCAGAGACTGGAGCACATAATCCCGGCTGACATGCCAGTGCACTAGTGAGGGAGCTCTGCACTGTCAGAGGTGCCATCTTTCAGATGAGACGTTAAACAGTCTGCCTTCTCAGGTGGATGTAGAAGATCCCACCGCATTATTCTGAAGAAAAGCCAGGGGAGTTCTCCCTGCTCTTCTAGCCAAATACTTATCCCTCAACCAATATCACAAAAAAAGCAGATTATCAATGGGAACGGGACCAATATCCTCGCGGGAGGGTTTGCTCGTGCTGTTGGGGAGGGTTTGAACTAGCTTGGCAGGGGATGGGAACCTAAGTATAGAGTCAATAGGGGGGGGAAGAAAAACTGGAATTGGAAAACAAAAACATAGAAAGTAAATTGGAAGGACAGGAATCAAGGGCTAGATAGTAGTCAACAAGGAGGTTTGCCTGTACTAAATGGTGTATACTTCAATGCAAGGAGCATGGCGAACAAGACAGATGAGCTGAGGACACAGGTAGATACTTGGGACTATGATATTATAGCTACAGGAAACTTTCTGCTATCCGGCACCGACGGGACCGAGCTGGTGCCGTTAGATCAAAACTGCCGTAGAAACCAGCGCTAATGTTTAAAACATACGGAGCTCAGAGCTCCGTGTGAAGCAACAAACCCTGTTGCTTAGCAACAGCTTCAAAACAGTCGGCGCAGCTTGCAAGCGTCTAGCTGAAGCTGTTGCTTAGCTACAGAGACGCTTGCAGAGCCAGGACTGGAGAAAAGAGGCAACGAAAAGAAAAAAAATTATCTGAGCCAACTCCTGAATTTTGCCGGTAGATAGAGCTTTCCGGACGTTTAACCTCCGGATAAACGAAAGTTTCCTGTATTACAAAGACGTGCTGAAAGAGGGGCAGGTATGGCAGCTCAACATTCCTGGTTACAGTATTTTCAGACGGGATAGAGAGGGAGGTAAAAAGGAGGGGGGGTCGCAGTATTGATTAAAGAAACTATTACAGCTGTGAGGAGGGATGATATGTTGGAGGGATCATCAAACGAGGCCATATGGATTGAATTGAAAAACAAAAGGGGCGATCACACTGCTGGGAGTGTACTACAGACCCTCAAACAGTCAGAGGGAGATAGAAGAGCAAATATGTAGACAAATTTCTGAGAAGTGCAAAAACTATAGGGCAGTAATAGGGGATTTCAACTACCCCAATATAAACTGGGGTAACATTAGTGTGAAGGGTATAGAGGGTGCGTAATTCCTAAAACAAGGGAGGGGGCGGTTCTGGACTTAGTTTTAGGGAATGAAGCTGGGCAGGTAGAAGGTATATCAGTGGGGGAGCATTTTGGTGCTAGTGACCATAATTCTGTTAGATTTAAGGTAGTTATGGAAAAGGACAAGGATAGACCAGGAATAAAAATTCTAAATTGAGGAAAAGCTAATTTTGTTAAGCTCAGATGGGATTTAGCCATAGTGGACTGGAAACAGCTACTTGAAGATAAATCAGTGTCCGAGCAGTGGGAGGCATTCAAGGAGGCGATCTGCAGGGTTCAGACCAAATATGTGCCCTAAGTTCCACCTTTTTTCTTTAACAAATCTAGAGCCCCCTGGGTGTCTAGAGACATACAGGGTAGGATAAAGGTCACAGTGTTGCCATTTATCTATTAAAGTTATTGATCTTTAAACCGGTGTCAGGATTGCCCTGCTGGGACAAGTTAGGTGTCAGCCTTGGCTCAGTGGTAGTGCTCTCATCTCTGAGTGAGGAAGTTGTGGGTTCAAGTCCTGTTGGATAAGTCCTTATCCTTTTAAAAGATTTGTAAAGCTAGAGACAGCAAGATGTCTGACAACTAACTTTCTTATTGTTTCAAAAAATTCATCTTAAAACTTCATACAGAACAGCCCATGTCCTAACTCGCACCAAGTCCTGTTCACCCAGCACCCCTGTGCTCGCTGACCAACATTGGCTCCCGGTTAAGCAACGCCTCGATTTATTAAAAAAAAAAAAAATTCTCATCTTTGTTTTCAAATCCCTCCATTGCCTTGCCCCTCCCTATCTCTAATCTCCTCCAGCCCCGCAACCCTCCGAGATCTCTGTGCTCCTCCAATTCTGGTCTCTTGCGCATCCCCGATTTCAATCGCTCCACCATTGGCGGCCGTGTCTTCAGCTGTCTAGGCTCTAAGCTTTGGAATTCCCTCCCTAAACCTCTCCGCCTCTCTACCTCTCTCTCCTTTAAGACGCTTCTTAAAACCTACCCCTTTGACCAATATCTCAAATATGCTCCATTATCACTATCGATCACCTCAAACTCCCCACCTTGAAAGAACTTGTTCCACAAGAACTTTCAGAGCCGTGAGCTTGCTGGTATTTTGAGCTGATACTTAAAAAACCTAATACAGCATGTCTTGCATTCGGCAATGCAATTTGGCAAATAGAAGTAAGGGGTTAATTACTTCTTCACTGAGGAATGTTTGGTGGTGGGGGAGGTGTCAGCCAGCACAACAGCAGTTTCAGGCCTGCTGTTATTTCAATTTTTTTTAAAAAGTGCTTTGAAAAGTTCAAACTAACTTGTAATTCTCCAAAGCTGTTTTTTCACCTTTTTAAAAAAAAGAACTTTGTGCATTTTAATTGGTAGAATATCTTTTTCAGTCATATTAAATCCATACTTTTAAAATGTATAAAGCCAAATACTTGTTATGAAATCACACAGGTTTTACTTAAATCTCCAACTTTCTGGGGGCACAATATTAAATTGAAATGAACATACTCTTAACAACTGTTTTGACGCTCTCATAACAACTCCAGGCACCTTAATCTCTCAATCATTCAAGCCTTATTTACTCTCATCCACCTGAAAACATTGATGCCTTGTTATGGGTTGATTAACTCAAAAGTGCCAAATTTGATGTGATAATCCCAAGTTGCGAGCTAGAGATTGTTTACATAATTTACATAACCAGTTTTCTAATGTGGCCACCAATAGAAAAGCAGTATTTATAATTTGATAATTTGGGCAGACACTGTCTGTAAACTCATGTTTCAGACCCAAAAATAGAAGGACTCACTTGTATACATATATATATATAGAGAAAACTATTAACAAACGTAGAACAGCACATACTCATAGAAAAGACAATGATTAAAATGCTTATTACTCCTAATAACAGGGACTAGAGGGTGAAACTGCTTTTAGTTCTGACAGCTGCAGCATGAAACAGCAGAAAGCAGGACACACTTTTAAAGGGACAGTATATGAAAAACAGAAGAAAGTCGGTTAGCCTTTTACTTCAGTCCTTTTCTCTCTCAACAATTTCAATTTCATGTGATAATTGCTATGGGCTTTTAATTTCTTTCTCTTCCTAAATCTTTTCTTACTCTTTGCTTATCTAACGAAGGGATTTTTACATAACTCCTTTACAGCGCCTCTTTCCATTTCATGGGGCACTGGCACCAGTACTGGGACAGGAAGGAACTGTACCGTTGGGAAGGGCTCCACCTGAACTGGTCTGGGACCAGGGTCTTAGCGGAAAGGATAAATAGGGCGGTCACGAGAACTTTAAACTAGTAAATGGGGGGGGGGGGGGGGAGGGCTCAGGTGGAAAAGGTTGTATAAATAATAGTTCAAGTGCCGATCCAGTCTCCCCTTGAAAACATTGTGTTTCCACTTCCACCACTTCCGTCGGTAGCGAGTTCCAGGTCCTCACCACTCGCTGCGTAAAAAGGTTTTTCCTCACCCCTTGTATTTCTTGCCCAAAACTTTAAATCTGTGTCCCCTAGTCCTTGTACCATCAACTAGTGGGAACAGCCTTTTCCCGTCTAGCCTATCCAAACCAGATCCCATCCCCGGAACCATTCTGGTAAATCTCCTCTGCACCCTCTTAAGGACCTTCATATCCTTCCAAAAGTGTGGTGACCAGAACTGGACGCAATACTCCAGTTGTGACGCTTTATAAAGGTTCAGCATAACTTCTCTACTTTTGTACTCAATACCTCTATTTATGAAACCCAAGGTCCCATATGCTTTGCTAACCAGCCTCTCAATATGTCCTGCCACCTTCAGGGACCTATTCTCATTAACTCCCAGGTCCCTCTGTCCCTGCACACTCTTTAAAACTGTGCCATTAAGTGTATATTGCCTCTCCCTGTTCCTTCTGCCAAAATCCATCACCTCACACTTCTCTGCATTAAATTCCATCTGCCACTTGTCTGCCCATTCTTCTAGCCTTTCTATGTCATATTGCAGTCGATTGATATCATCATCACTGTTTGCAACGCCCCCAAGTTTGGTGTCATTGGCAAATTTAGAAATTGTACTCTATTCAAATATCCAGGTCATCAAAATTAGAGCCAGACCTTTCAGGAGTGAAGTTGGGAAAGACTTCAACACACAAAGGGCAATAGAAGTTTGGAACTCTCTTCCGCAAATGGCAGTTGATGCTGGGTCAATTGTTAATTTTAAATCTGAGAATGATAGATTTTTGTTAATCAAAGGTACTAAGGGATATGGAACAAAGGCGGGTATATGAAGTTAGGTCACAGATCAGCCATGATCTCATTGAATGGCGGAGCAGGCTCGAGGGGTTAAATGGCCTGCTCCTGTTCCGATGTTCCCATGTTTGCTGTGAAAGGGCGAATACGAACTGCTAGACCTGCTGCACTATTTCTTGCCTACTCTGTTGGTCAAAGGAATGGGGTGTAATGGCATAGAGGGGGGCACTTGGGAAATTGACGAAAGTTCTCGCAAATTTCTCAGTTGCTGAATCACTACAACCGCTGGTCTCAATCCTGCAACTGCCAGACAGTGTTTACACCTGACATTTCCCCTTTTCACTCCGTTTTCAGCTGGTCCCTTGCTACAGAAACTTTAATTGCTTCTGAACAAGCTATTGCTTGTTGGGCAACAATCATATTTTTAAATTGCTGGAATTCCTTTTCCTCTGCTTCTATTTCTAAGTTTCTGCATCGTTTTTTTCTTTTCTTTTTCCTTTAACTCTTTCATTACGCAATTAATTCTGTCGGACAGGGATTTGGCCACAGCAAACACTTTGTGCATCTCACTATCCCATCCTTCTTAAGGAGCTCTACTAACTCGTTTAGAATATCAGTTTTTTGTAAAAGCCTATGAGGGGAAAAATTGGCTCGTGCCCCCTTTGGGGCACTAACTTTGCCAGGGCACTACTTTTAGTGTTCCGAAAAAGTTAGCGCCCCCGCGCCGGAAATTGAATGGTAGCGCCCCAAGCAGGAGGCGGGGCGCTCTCATTCAATATCGCCGCGCTATGCGCAGCAACACCATGCACGTTGGCACGTAGCGCCGCAGTACTACAGGCCTCCCTCCTCTGATTTAAATGGGAGGGGCCTAGAGCAGAGCGCACCGGGGCCCTGCTGGACCACCGGGAGCAGGGTGCTGGCAAAAGAGCCCGGCACTCGAGCAGAGGGCCAGGCTGACCGATCGCGGCCGACACCCTACAGGAGGAGGCGAGAAGGGGCAGGTGCTGGCAGGCGGCCCAAAAAAAATGGCCACCTGGCACCTGCCCTTTAATTTGCGCTGTCCTGGCCGCAAACACGGCACCCTGACCCTGTCGGACATAGCGTCCGGCGGTAGGTCAGGGGGTGCGAGCGGGGCATTGCTGGCTACCGCCGCCGCTACCCTCCTGCGGAATTTCGTGGGAGGCGTTAGCGGCGCCGCACCCGGGCGCTAGGTGCTTTGCACCCCGTTGGTGCCCCATTGGTCATCGACCTGAAACGTTAACTCTGTTTCTCTCTCCACAGATGCTGCCTGACCTGCTAAGTATTTCCAGCATTTTCTGCTTTTATTTCAGATTTCCAGCATCCACAGTATTTTGCTTTTGTATTCGCTTATTTTTTAATCTATATATGTGCCTATCCTTGCTTTACATCCTTCTCCAATGTCATCTGTGTCATTGAGGAAAAGATGGGCTTTGCGAGCACACACAAGTTAAACCAATTCGGTCTACATTATCTGATCTGTGTTAGAATATAGATATATTTTTACATTATTCTAACAAACCCCTTCAGAGACTTGAGCATATAATTAATGCTGACACTTCAGTGCAGTGCTGAGGGAGTGCTGCACTGTCGGAGGGTGCCGTCTTTCAGATGAGATGTTAAACCGAGGCCCCATCTGCCCCCGCAGGTTGACATAAAAGATCCCATGGCACTATTTGAAGAGGAGTTGGGGAGTTATCTCCGATGTCCTGGCCAATATTTATCTCTCAATCAACATCACTAAAACAGATTATTTGGTCATTATCTCATTGCTGTTTGTGGGAGCTTGCTGTACAATAATTATATTTATGGGTCAAAATAATCATTTTAATTATTGTTTTTATTTCAGTAAAACAAAACCATCGAGAAGAATTAACCCTACTCCAGTCAGTGAAGAGCGGCCGCTGTCCAAACCCAAGATATGTTTCACTTCCACGCCTTTGAGTCAACCACCGTCCTCCACAGGAACGATTTCAGAAGCATTTGGGGCTGGACTGGAGGGACTTTCTGCGGGTTTGTCTCCGAGCAGCTTGCAGGAAGAGCGAGAGATGCTGAAAATTGAAAGGTTAAAAAAAAACTTCTGTTATGTATTTCTAATTTCTTGTTTCTACCGCATGTGTGTTGCACTTTCTTAGAGATGCAGAAGAGAAACCCAGGTGTTTCATTCTGGGTTTTAACCTGGAGTTTGAAGTTTACAAGCTATTTCCTAATTAACCTCAGCATATTTTCAAGCAGTACTGTGATGTTCTCTGCAAACTTCCTTTGGACATCTTGCATGTACCAGAGTCTGAATTTCAACACTGCAAGGGGGTAGTGCACCTTTATAGGGTACAAGAAATTCTTTAGTTCTTCATTTTTGTGAGAATGACACATCACCATGTCTTGCCCTTCCAGCAAACAAGCAGGGAACACTCCCAGTGCCCTTGGCACAGCCAAATTAGTAGCTAAACATCCCAACCGCGCTGCAGACCCCAGACTACGTGTGCGCAATTTAGAAGGTTAAACCATGAGGACAGGCTTCACAAACTTGGTTTGTATTCCCTTGAGTATAGTCAATTGAGGGGTGATCCGATCGAGGTGTTTTAAAATATAAAAGGATTCGATAGGGTTGATACAGAGAAACTATTTCCTCTGGTGGGAGAATCCAGAACGAGGGAGCACAGTCTTAAAATTCAAGCCAGGCCATTCAGGAGTGAAATTGGGAAGCACTTCTTCACATAAAGGGTGGTGGAAATCTGGAACACTCTTCCCCCAAAAAGCTGTGGATGTTGGGTCACTTGGAGCTTTCAACACTGAGGCCGATAGATTTTTGTTGGGTAAGAGTATCCAGGGATATGGAACAAAGGCGGGCAAATGGAGCTGAGGTGCAGATCAGCCAGGATCTAATTGAATGGTGGAACAGGCTCGAGGGGCTGAATGGCCTCCTCTTGTTCCTAACGAGCTGGGATTTATTACAGTGCAACGGCAAGAGGGCAGACTGCAAACTTGCCTATTTCTGTGTAACATTATTGAGCTTTTAAGAACATAAGAATTAGGAGCAGGAGTTGGCCGTACAGCCCCTCGAGCCTGCTCCGCTATTCAATAACGCCATGGCTGATCTTCGACTTCAACTCCACTTTCCCGCCTGACCCCCATATCCCTTGATTCCCCTAGAGTCCAAAAATCTATCTATCTCAGCCTTGAATATACTCAAAAGACTCAGCATCCACAGCCCTTTGGGGTAGAGAATTACAAAGATTCACAACCCTCCGAGTGAAGAAATTCCTCCTCATCTCAGTCTTAAACAGCCGACCTCCTATCCTGAGATTATGCCCCCTAGTTCTAGACACTCCAGCCAGGGAAAACAACCTTTTAGCATCTACCCTGTCAATCCCCCTCAGAATCTTCTATGTTTCAATGAGATCACCTCTCATTCTTCTAAACTCCAGAGAGTATAGGCCATTCTACACAATCTCTCATCATAGGACAACCCTCTCATTAATCTAGTGAACCTTCATTGCACCACCTCTAAGGCAAATATATCCTTCCTTAGATAAGGAGACCAAAACTGTGCACAGTGCTCCAGGTGTGGTTTCACCAAAGCCCTGTACAATTGTAGCAAGACTTCCTTACTCTTGTACTCCAACCCCCTTGCAATAATATTTGATAATGATTCTGCTGTTCCATTTAAAGCTCCTCTAGACCCATCTTTTGTTTCTTTACTTGTCCCATTACCATCCCCTTTGCCTTGCAGCAGCATCCCTTTTGTCATTTAATCATCCCTGCCTTCCGCCCTATCACAGACCTCCCCCTTTCCCTGCCTCTGTACTTGCTTAAAACCTGTTACATCTCTAACTTTTTCCAGTTCTGACAAAAGGTCATCGATCTGAAAGGTTAACTCTGTTTCTCTCTCCACAGATACTGCCTGACCTGCTGAGTAATTCCAGCATTTTCTGTTTATTTGAGTTACTTCACTGTCTGACTTACTCTACAACCGCCTGGTCGACTTGTCGGCTGAACAATCATACTCTTGCCGCACAAAAAGATTTTGGCTTTTTGAGTACCCTGAACTTTAAAACGTCCACGTTACATTATTGCACAAGAAATTTTCAACAAAAAAAGTCTGCCACATGTTTTTTTTCCCCTCTAATGTCTTTTGGTAGGGGAGCATAAAAGTAAGGAAAATAGTGCCAGGCTATATATTACTTCAATATTTCAATATGCAGTAGCATTCTATGCATTTATTTCTTGAATGGGCCCTTTGTGAAGTGCCTTGGGATGTTTTTATATATATATAAGTGCAACTTGTTGATGATAGAATCTCACAGCACAGAAGGAGGCCATTTGGCCCATCGAACCTGTGCCTGCTCTGTGAAAGAGCTAGCCAATTAGTCTCGCTCCCCTGCTCTTTCCTCATAGCCCTGTGAATTTTTCCTTTTCAAGTATTTATCCAATTCCCTTTTGCAAGTTACTATTGAACCTGCTTCCACCTCCCTTTCAGGCAGAGCGTTCCAGATCACAACAACTCACTGTTTTTATAAAAAAAAAAAAAAAAAAAATTCTCCTGATCTCTCCACCTGGTTCTTTTGCCCATTATCTTAAATCTGTACAAAAGCAAAATACTGCGGATACTGGAAATCTGAACTAAAAACAGAAAATGCTGGAAATACTCAGCAGGTCAGGCAGCATCTGTGGAGAGATGAAAGGTCATCGACCTGAAAGGTTAACTCTGTTTCTCTCTCCACAGATGCTGCCTGACCTGCTGAGTATTTCCAGCATTTTCTGTTTTTATCTTGAATCTGTACCCACTCGGTTACAAAATTTTCCTTAATTATTTTTGAAACAATCCTTTTGAGTAGTGATTGTGGTAATGGTAGGGACAGCTTGGTGTCCATTCTGTGTATTCTAGTTAGTAAAAGAGCAAGATAATCAAATCCTTCAGCAGAGCATGTGAATTTGTAGGAAAAAGAAACGTGCAGTAAGCTTTATAAACCCATCTGTTTTTGATAAATCAACCCTTCCTAAAGTGTTTTTCAATTCTCCACCATCATTACAGTGGTGTTCCCCAGGGGTCGGTACTAGGACCACTGCTTTTCTTGATATATATTAATGACTTGGACGTGGGTGTACAGGGCACAATTTCAAAATTTGCTGATGACACAGAACTTGGAAGTATAGCGAACAGTGAGAAGGATAGTGATAGACTTCAAGAGGACATAGACAGGCTGGTTGAATGGGCGGACCCGTGGGAAATTAAATTTAATGCAGAAAGTGCGAAGGGATACATTTTGGTAGAAAGAATAAGGAAAGGAAATATAAACTAAAGGGGGTGCATGAACAGAGACCTAGGGGTACATGTGCACAAATTGTTGAAGGTGACAAGGCAGGGTGAGAAAGCAGTTACAAAAGTTTACGGGATCCTGGGCTTCATGAATAGAGGTATAGAGTACAAAAATGTGGAAATTATGATGAACCTGTATAAAACACTGGTTCGGTCTCAACTGGAGCATACGTGTTCGACCTGTGAACCCCTTCCTTTAAGGGAACGGAAGTTCCGGTTTCCCGCGCATGCGCAGTGCATGCATGAAACCAGCACTTTCGTTGGGCCTACGCGTGAGTACCCAGCGCGTACGCACCCATATGGACCCGAAGTTCTGGCCCAATATAGAGAGAAACTGTTCCCATTGGCAGAAGGGTCGAGAACCAGTGGATACAGATTTAAGGTGATTGGCAGACATGAGGAAAAACATTTTTACTCAGCGAGTGGTTAGGATCTGGAATGCACTGCCTGAAAGGGTGGTGGAGGCGGACTCAATCGTGGCTTTCAAAAGGGAGTTGGCTAAGTACCTGAAGGAAAAAAAATTGCAGGGCTACGGGGAAATGGCGGAGGAGTGGGACTAGCTGAAGTGCTCTTGCAGAGAGCTGGCACGGGCTCGACGGGACGAATGACTTTCTTCCGTGCTGTAACCATTCTATGATTCTGTATTTGCCCCTCAAATCCATTTATAATATCTGCTCCAATGGCCTTTTTTGGCAACTTTTTCCACAAGTCTGAGTGGAATCATTTCCATCAGACTTCTCTCATTTTTCCTGACTTTCTAAATTCTGTTTGGGTGTACTGTTTCTCAGAGTGTGAATTCTGGAATCCAGAGTCAGTGACTACAAAGAGGCAGAAATAATTCACCTGTAGTGATTAGAATTTCCGACTGCCACTTTACTGAATGCAGTTTTCTTATGGAGTGCCAACAGTAATAAACTAACTCCTTTCTGCATAGTCATGATGGTAATTTAACACATTGGAGTACCAGTGGTAGGGTACAAATTCACACTTGCAATTTCTACTTGTTTTTTTCCTTACGCCTCTGAGAACCACCTTGGTCTATTTTTCTAAGTTAAAGACATTATTTAAATGAAAGTTGTAGGCTACTGATCTCTAACAACAAGTGAAGTGACAAAGTAAGTTGATTTACAAGAAGTAAGTTGATTTGTATTTTAACCTCTCTCCTGTTTAATGAATTTCTGAGTTGGAGCCATGGTGGATCTATGTGACTCCTAGTGTTGGTACATAGAATCATTGGCACAGATCTAGGAGTTGGTCATCTGTCCAACCTTTGAGCTTGCAAATGGTGCATGATAAAGACAGAGAATGTAGCTAGCCATTGCTCCTCTACCCTTTACGGTATTTTATTAGCAAGAAATAAAAAGATGATGGGTCAATGGCAAAAGTTTTACCTCTTTAGAGATACTGATGGAACGGCTATGTAACTCCAGCATTTTCTGTTTTTCTTATTTAATTACCACTTTTTGTCCTACAGTTTTACTAGTTTTTATGGATTAACAATACTCTCCTGAATTAGTGCATGGAAAATTGATGAAAATCAAAAGTGCTTATACAGCAATTGTATTTTTGACCTCTCTCTTGGAGACTTTTGTATTAATGGTAATTTCAGTATATTTTGTTTTCCAATTATTTAGATCCAAGTTGCTTCAGCAGTCGTCAGTCTTGGACCCAACCACACTCACTAAATGCCAGTATGGAAGATCCTTTAGCGTTCCCTCAGACAGTATCGCTGTATGTGCTGATGTAAGCAAAGTTTCCCATAGAAACCAGTTGGATGTGTTGGCTCAGCTGTACTCTGCTTGTATCTCTGGTAAGTGAATAAGTTTAAGGTAATTGGCAAAAGAACCAGAGGGGAGATGAGAATTTTTTTTTTTTTTTTTTTTTTTTTTTTTTTTTTTTATACACAATGAGTTATGATCTGGACTGCTCTGCCTGAATGGGTGGTGGAAGGTAGTGACTTGCAAAAGGGAACTGGATAAATACTTGCAGGGCTGTCTGGACCAATTGGATAGCTCTTTCAAAGTGCCACCATGTGCTGAATGGCCTCTTTCTGTGCTGTACAATTCTATGATTCTTAGTGTATTGCTATGTGTACAACACAACTGATGTAATAGTTAAACAGAACTGTGCTGATTCATGCATTTTTGAAAGTCAATTTTAATTTAATATATGATGGTGAAATGTTGTGTACTGGTATGTTTATCTTATCTGGTAGAAGAATATTCTGATTCCCATCAAATAAAAATTCTGGTTGCAGGACTAGTTTCAGTGTATTTGAAATGCCTGGTGACTCCCTTTGTGGAAGACTATTTACTTTGGATTCTGTAGGAAGTGTGTACACTCTTCATTCACATTTTGCCCTAGTGCTATAGTTGAGGTTGGGACTCACCAGTCGGGGGAATTTGTGGGAGACTATTTTATGATATCCGGATGAAGCAAACCAAAAACGAAACTGTTGCCCCCCCCACCCCCCAAAAGCTGGTCACTTGGGTGCGCGCTCCTTCCTTTTGTCCTCTTTCAAAGGACTTGGCCTTCCGAGACTTTTCTTTATGTCCAGTGTTAAGATTGTAACTAATTTGCACACTGGCCGTTCTGGCAACTTTTGAACTTTAGTCCTCTGGACTCGAGTCCAAAGGTTTACTGATGCCAGGACTCCAGAATCTTAAGTTAGTGGGTCGTTTTCCCGGGTGGTTCACAATCCTGTGCGTGGATTACATTAGGTAGGGAAAAATATTCATGCAGGGATTCAGCGTTTTGCTGGCAATAAAGTGACCTTTAACCAAGTGTGGAGAGGTCCATGGTGCAGACTGCCTGGGGGCTGCATGGAGATGGGAAGACAGCTGAGAGGCAACCAAATGTAAACAACTAATGTTATATTCTTCTAATTCTAGAGAATTTAGTGCCAAACATTTTTTTGGAGCTGTTCTTTATACTGCAGTTGTTGACGTCCCGGGGAGGAGCATCAACAGATGATTTGGAAGATGAGGTGGAATATGCCACTGAGGTAAAAGGTAAGAGTTACCCAATGGGGAGCTGTAACAACATCTATAGTCCAATTTTGAGGTTCAAACCAAATACAAGGTGTGTGATACAAGCAGTGCAATGGAATAGAAGGAAGGAAAGAAAGAAAGAACAAACTTGCATTTATTTAGCACAACAGCAAAATACTGCGGATGCTGGAAATCCGAAATAACAACAGAAAATTCTGGAATCACTCAGCAGGTCAGGCAGCATCCGTGGAGAGAGAAAAAACAGAGTTAACGTTTCAGGTTGATGACCCTTCGTCAGAACAGAACAGTGTTTCTCTCTCCATGGATGCTGCCTGACCTGCTGAGTGATTCCAGAATTTTCTGTTCTTGCATTTATATAGTGTAATTCACGACCTCGGGACTTCCCACGCGCTTTACAACCAATGAAGTACTTTTTGAAGTGTCACTGTTGTAATGTAGGAAATGCGGCAGCCAAGTTGCCCACAGTAACTCCCACAAACTGCAATGTGTTAATGACCAGATAATCATTGGGATGCAAATAATACAATGGAATACAGTTGAACAGAGGAGGATTGAAAGCCTTGTGTAAGTGAGCAAAATGCCAGAATTACAATTTTAGAACCACGTGTACCAACAAAAATACCTCAGTAAGATCCTGTGTGAAAATCAGTAGAGACCCACATGCATACATACAAAATTCATACATCTGAAGACATCAAGGAGGAGCTGAGTCAACTTGCCATCAGAGTGCTATCTCTGAATTCACAGGAGGGCATGCATTGAAAGGAAGTTGTCGCAAACAGTTGCTGGTTTTGTAGCTGCCAATTACCACCATGTCCGCCCACCCCACTCCAATAAAGGAAGTAATTCAAATCTGAGACTGTCGCCCATGATTAGAGTGCGTGTAGGGCAGGCCAAGGAGTCACTTGTCAACTACAAGTAATGAATACACAGGCCATTAAACACTTAGCCGTCCAACTCTCAGACAGTTTGCCTGTCACCCTGTCAGTGTGGCTAAATTGGGCAGGAGGTCTTTTTGGGAACAGCATCTGATCCTATGAAGGGAGGCGTAATTTGTTTAAATAGAAAAGATACTGGAGTCAGAGCACAAACATAATTTTCTCCGATTAAATTCTAAGTCAACCAAGGTTCCAGATACAGATGTAATCCTCGCAGTAACATTCCAGTACAGCCAGATCATAGGGCAGTTACTGAAGATTGGAGAAAGCTGCTGACTGCCGTAGGCTTTTTGATGTGCCAACTCTGGGAACGGCAGGAAGATTGTCGGAGTTAACCCAGAGGCAAAATAATAACACTTAGAATTTATTCAAAAATTATTTAGGTGCTGCTGTGGAAAAATGTTTATCTAATTCTGCTTTTTAAGACTTGCTTTTTCACATATTGCCTCATCATTTGAGCCCTTTAAGGAAATCTTAATACTGTACTTGACCAAAATGACTGCTTTCCCCAAAACAACAAAATATATTTGACAACCTTGTATTTACTCTTTCCCGTCCCCAATAGTGCTGGGAATATTTTGGTGTGTGTTCCCTTTTTTTGTTTTCTTCTCCAATTCCCTTGTGCTCTGCACCATTCCTTAGATGACAAGCAGCCAGTCCTCCACCTATACTGGTCTGGAGGCAGGAGCTGGGAAGTAGATGAGAGCAGTCTGACTTCCTTTCCTGAAGGATGCGCCTTTGCCTGTACAACGTATCTAGCAATTACAACCTCATTTCTGCACAAGCTATATACTGAAGTCTTTTGACAAGACTTCATTCTGTCTGCTTAATCTAGTGCATCTAGGAACAGGAGTAGGCTATTCAGCCCTTGGAGCATGTCAGCCATTCAATTAGATCATGGCTGATTTGTACCTGATTAACAGCGTCAGCTGTGGCTCAGTGGGTAGCACACTCGTCTCTCTAAGTTGGAAGGTTGTGGGTTCAAGCCCCACTCTAGAGACTTGAGCACATAATCCAGGTTGACACTTCAGTGCAGTACTGAGGGAGTGCTGCACTGTCTGAGGTGACGTCTTTTCGATGAGATGTTAAACCGAGGCCCTGTCTGCCCCCTCTGGTGGAAATCAAAGATCCTATGGCACTACTTGTGGAAGAGCAGGGGAGTTCTCCCCAGTGTCCTTTTTTCTTCACCTCAACTGGCTTTTATAGTTTCTATGCCTAAATGTAAAATTAATTTATTTTTCAGATGTGGAAAGGCAGTACTTTAGAAGTGTGCACAATTGCATCTATTTTGCAGTCAGAGTTCTGGAAACGCAGTTCACGTGAGTTTTGTTCCCCCGTTATTGAACTTGCACGGTTTTATTATTGAAGCTACAAGTACAAATGGATAAGATTTACCTTGGCAGCATCTGTCGCGGTAACTTTTGTAGTCAGCTTGTTCCTAACCGTGGACTCGCCAGGGAGAAGGGAAAGGAAAAAAGTGTTCATTATCAAGGACAGGTGTTTGTTGAGAGGTAATCTGCGAATCCAGCCTTTCTCCAAAGACTGAAGCTCCTTGTTGAATGTATGTGCACATTGATGTTCCGAGAACAATTAATTATTGGGCTTGAATGGTGCAGTGGGTAGCTCACTGTCCTTTTAACTTTGTACGTCTGTGTCTGTATTGTTCTTGATGCTAAAACCGCCTGTAATTCTGCAACGAACTAGCAGCCTTGCTCAAAGAGGCCTAAGGGATGGTTTGTATGGAGAAATTAAAGGGAAGCTCACAGTGGTGTATTGCGAGTGAAAAGCTTTTCCGAGGTGGGGGTTAAGACAAGTTGTTTGTGGCAAGTGCAGAGAGTGCTTTGGCCCTTGCTGTGTCGGATGTTGGTGCTTAGGTCTAAAGTGGATAAGTATTCCAGTTCCAGGGCTTAAAGTTTCCACAGATCTTCCCCACAGATCGTCAAATGCCCAGTGTGAAACAGAACTGTACAAACCAGGGAGGTCTAAAATTGTACAGCTCCCTGATGGCTCCATTGTCAGTAGGCCAGTATGGACTGGACTGCACAAGGAGGGAAACAGAGATCCGGTCCTTGCTGAGTTAGCTGATGTCAGCTGAGGGAGTGATGGGGCTAGAGAAGACAAAGAAGAAAAAAGCCAGAGTACCTACCCCCAGTTGTTAACCAATGAAAGCCATGCGTGTTGATGTTGAGGGCTCTGGGCTTGAACTTAGGATGATGCCCCCCACAGTTGAATTGCCCACTGATACAGCAATCAAGTGGCTATTCAAGTGCGTATCAGAGAAGAGCTGGCGCCTGTATGGCATAAGTTGTGAGAGGAAGTTTTTAAGAAAAACCTGATCTATCAGCTGGAATAATGTGGATCGCATTCCCTCAATTAAATTAAATTATTTTTTGTTTTACTTTTTGTAGGATAATTTCTTATTTAGATAAGGGGACTATAAGGCTTCTTAGTGAGAATGACCGACTTGGTATGTTCTCTGCTTCATTACGTGATCAGTTGACCCGTGCCAACGAGGTCAGTACTGCCCAGGTGAGATAACGTACACTTACCTTTACTGCTGTAGGTTGTGGTAACCTCAATTCCATTTTTTTAATCAGCTGTTTACTTAAGTTTTTCCATTAAGTGGATTTCTTAGTGACTGACATTCTTCCTTTATTAATTACCATGAGATTATAGCTGCAGTTTACTGCCTCCCAGTTTTAGAATCTAGCCTTAGTATTGCCCCTCCAGCTGTAGCTCTACCTTGGTTTTGCGGATGAATTTTTGGTAAAGGATCCATCCCGGAAGAGCTTGCAGTCCTATGGCCTGCATGGTGCCATAATCTGAGTGTGTTTGGAAGTGGAGAACCAATTTGTTCATCGTTGCCATTTTGATTAAGTTTTCCCGCTATCTTCCCAAACCCATCGCTTATGGGAGTATTACGTACCATCTGCAAGATGCACTGTAGCAACTCGCCAAGGATTCTTCAGCAGCACCTCCCAAATCCACGACCTCTTCCACCTAGAAGGACAAGGGCAGCAGGCGCATAGGAACACCACCACCTCCAAGTTCCCCTCCAAGTCACACACCATCCTGTCTTGGAAATATATCGTCGTTCCTTCATAGTCGCTGGGTCAAAATCCTGGAACTCCCTCCCTAACAGCACTGTGGGAGTATCTTCACCACACGGACTGCAGCGGTTCAAGAAGGCGGCTCACCGCCACCTTCTCGAGGGCAATTAGGGATGGGCAATAAATGCTGGCCTTGTCAGCGACACCCACATCCCAGGAACGAATTTAAAAAAAAAAGAGGAGGCCATTCAGCCCCTCAAACCTGTTCTGCCATTCAGTTAGATCGTGGCTGATCTGTATCTTAACTCCATCTACCCACCTTGGTTCTGTAACCCTTAATATCCTTACCCAACAAAAATCTATCAACCTCACTTTTGAAATTTTCAATTGACCCCCCAGCCTTAACAGCTTTTTTGGGAGAGGGTTCTAGATTTCCACCACCCTTTGTGTGAAGAATTGCTTCCTGACATCACCCCTCAACAGCCTCGCTCTAATTTCAAAGTTCTGGACACCCTCACTAGAGTGCTTCTCTCTACCTACCCTATCAAATCCATTATACATAAACACCTCCATTAGATCACTCCTTAATCTTCTATATTCAAGGGAATATGCAACCTGTCCTCATAACTTAACCCTTTTAGCCCCGGTATCATTCTGGTGAGTCTGCGCTGCACTCCTCCAAGGCCTATATATCCTTCCTGAGGTGTGGTGTCCAGAGCTGGGAATATTTTGATGGGGTCTAACCAGAGCTCTGTACAGCTGTAATAATTAACTTTACACCCCTTTGTATTCCATCCCTCTCGAGGTAAAGACCAACATTCCATTAGCCTTTTTAATGAATCACCTGTTCCTGCTTCTAAATCCCATCCTCACATCTTTGTATGATCTTCCCTTTTAGCATCCCTTTCCCTCACAGATGTAACTTCTCTCTGGTTGGTAGCTGCCAGGTTATGGTCTTGAAGTATAAATGAACACTTAAAAACTTGGTCATCTAATAGGCTTGTGTTTGGTTATCCAAATATCGGACCAAAAACCTGATTAACCTCATGGGATTTCACTGTCACCGTGTTGCTATGGAGTATCCAATCGCTCAGCTTTACAGCCGAGCGCTGTGTTAGTCACACATGTGACCTTTCAGGGTTTTATATTCCTTCTGTCCCCTCTGGAAGTTGTAATTATGGGTTTTAAGGTGCACCTACAGCTGAGTACAGTGGAGGACCGTGCAAATGCTGACCAGTTGGGGAAAGTGAGTTGGTTTTGTTGAACATTGAATTCTCATTGCTGGAGTGCACTGCCAGTGTGTGTGATTGTTGAGTTCTTGGCTGAAATAGTATGTGAAGTGTGCATCTTGCTGCAAACATCTGTGATGATCCTCTTTCTCCCCAACCTCCCAACGAAATATTAAATGATGAAAGTCCACATTTTAGATTGTGACGCCCTGCCCACAATGTGGTTTACCTTCACTAAAGAACAGCCATGATATTTCAGTGTTAACTGCTTCTTTTCCAGGTATCACTCACTCTCCCTTCAGTCATACAGTCTGTTCCATTCGAGCCTGAAACTGACAATCGATCAAATTTTACCAGTGACAGAGCCTTTCAGAATTTCAAGAAGCAAAGGTACAGAGCCTGTTCTGACAAAAGGTCATCGACCTGAAATGTTAACGCTGTTTCTCTCTTCGCAGATGCTGCCTGACCTGCTGAGTATCGCCAGCATTTTCTGTTTTATTTCAGATTTCTAGCATTTGCAGTATTTTCTTTTTGTATTAAGGTACAGAGCCTGTTTTGTTATTATAAATATAATGCAAACATAGTAGCAGGAGTTAGGCCATGCAGCCCCTTGAGCCTGTTCCACATTCAATTAGATCATGGCTGATCTATTCAGACAGATGGGTAATGCCTATTAACTAGCTTTAATGCTTAGAAAGAAAGACACCTTTCACAACCTCAGGACGTTGTAATGTAGGAAACGCGACAGTCAATTTGCACAAAGCAAGGTCCCACTAACAGCAATGTGATCATGACCAGATAATCTGTTTTAGTGATATTGATTGAATAAATATATGGACACGGGAGAACTCCCATCTCTTCTAAATAGTGCCATGTGATCTTTTGCGTCCACCTGAGAGGGCAGACGGGGCCTCAGTTTAACATTTCATCCGAAAGACAGCATCTCCAACAGTGCAGTACTCCCTCAGCACTGCACTGAAGTGTCAGCCTGGATTTTTGTGCTCAAGTTTCTGGAGTGTGACTTGAACCCACAACCTTCTGACTCAGAGGTGCAAGTGCTACCAACCGAGTGTGGGAACCCACTGTATTGAGTCATTATGCGGGTGCTACCTGATTCCATTTCACAAGTTCCCCATGGAGCAGTCACCTCCACTGTCATATCCAGTTGTTGTAGCTGGGTTAGATGAGCACTTGGGAGTATATACCCATTATCCCTACACTCTGTCTCTTACCTCCTAACCAATTCCCTACCCATGTCAATTTCACGTGCTTTTGCTAACAGTCTTGTGTGGAACCTCAGTTAATGCCTTCTGGAAGTCCACATAAATAACATCCATAGACACTGCCTTAAAAAATGCCAAAAACCCCTCCAAACGGCTCTAGGTGCAATAGAGCCTCATTTAATAAAGCATGAAGCTCCATTCAGTGTGAATTTGGAAGGCCATAATTAAATATTAATGGCTGCCTGGTAGCTATTTTCAAATACTGAGTTGAAGGTGACTCCCCATCGGATAAATAGCTAATCTAATGTACCGCAAACCAGTGCCTATTTAGAAAAGAAGTTAAAATGAATCCAACCATTGTTGCAAAGTGATTAATCTTCTCACTGATTGCTTTGTGCAAGTGAAAGGTTCTAAAAACATGGCTTATGAAAATGCAACTCTTTATCCTGCAGTAGTATTACAAAGAATTGCATGGAATCTGCAGCAAAGAAACAAGCCCTTTGTCCCAAATGGTCTATGCCGGCGTTTATGCTCCACACGAGCCTCCTCCCACCTCTCTTCATTTATCGCTAACAGCATACCCTTCTATTCCTTTTTCCCTCATCTAGCTTCTTAATTTAGCTTCCCCTTAAATGCATCTATGCTATTCGCCTCAACTACTTGTGGTAGCAAGTTCCACATTCTAACCACTCTTTAGGTAAAGAAGTTTCTTCTGAATTCCCTATTGGATTTATTAGTGACTATCTTGTATTTATGATGCTTGGTTCTGGTCTCCCAGACAAGTGGAAACATCTTCTCTGTGTGTACTTTATCAAACCCCTTCATAATTTTAAAGACCTCTATTAGGTCACCCCTCTGCCTTCTATTTCAACATTAAAATTAAATCTTTGCAGTTTTATGTTCGCAATGTACTACACAATTTGAAGTTTTTGTTTCTATACATTTATGTACTCGTAAATTATAAGTCAAATTTAGACTACTTTTTGTCAAGGTTTAATGAAAGAAAAGTGATGTTTTAAGGTGCAATCGTCCTACAATGCAAGCACTGATTGAAGAGCAGTATCCATTCACTATTTTCCAGAGATGTCTTTTACGAATTGCTGCGTGAGTGGGAGGACAAGCATACAAATCCTGGTTGGGAGTTTGAGAGAGCACTGGGTCTTCGAATCAGGTATGGCCGCCTTCTCTTCTGTTACCATTCTTGGGTTGGAAAGGAGATCAGGAACAGAAAACTGTTCGCTGCATATTCTGGTACACCCATGGGGGGGAAACAAAAAGAATTGTCAAGTGAGCTTTTTTGTAATCCAGTTTTGGACATGTAGCTACTGCAAAACAAATTGGTATTAAATGTTTCATTGTTCAGTTACTGGGTGGATAAATGTTTAGGCTCACCAGGAGCAGAGAATTGCAGGAGAGGAGTGGCACACCAGAGGGCAATGTTCTGTCTGAGCTGCTTCTGCTTCCTAAAGAAGTCTCAGTCATGCTGTTCCGTTCCATAAATCCTGTGTTTATTGGAGTCGTATATATATATCTTGGAAATTTGTTAAGTACGACAGGGACACTACTGTACCAGCTCCTATTCAGACTTTCATTCAATGAGTCAGTTGCTTTGAACATCTCCTGTACTGTCAAAAGCTAAGCTGTGCCTCAAATGTCCTGTTAGAGGCTGCATTGAGGTATGAGGAGAGGAGCACATGAAACTGGCTGGATTTTCAGAAGTGTTTGAAGGACTCTGCTTCCAACTATTGTCCCTTTCAGTGGTGTTCCCCAGGGGTCGCTATTGTGACCACAGCTCTTTCTGATATATATTAATGACCTGGACTTGGGTATATTAGGGGGCATAATTTCAGTTTGCAGTTGAGTCGGGGGACATGGCTGAGGTACTAAATGAGTACTTTGCATCTGTCTTCACTAGAGAAGAGGATGCTGCCAATATAACAGTAAAGGAGGAGGCAGTAGCGATATTGGATAGGATAAAAATAGATAGAGGATGGAGTTAAAATATCGGCAGTCCTCAAAGTAGAAAAGTCACCCAGTCCGGATGGGATGTATCCAAGGTTGCTGAGGGAAGCAAGGGTGGAAATTGCGGAGGCTCTGGCCACAATCTTCCAATCCTCCTTGGATATGGGGGTGGTGCCAGAGGACTGGAGGATTGCAAATGTAACAGCCCTGTTTAAAAATAATGGGGAGAGGGATAAACTCGACAACTACAGACCAGTCAGCATAATGTTGGTGGTGGGGAAACCTTTAGAGACAATAATCGGGGACAAAATTAAATGGCATTTGGAAAAGTATGGGTTAGTTAGTGAAAGCACGGATTTGTTAAAGGCAAATTGTGTTTGACTAACTTGATTAAGTTCTTTGATGTAACAGAGAGGGTTGATGTATATATGGACTTCAAGGTTATTACACAAGATTAGGGCTCATGGGGTTGGGGGTAATATAGTAGCATGGATAGAGGATTGGTTAATGGACAGAAAACAGAGAGTAGGGATAAACTGATCTTTTTCAGGTTGGCAGGCTGTAACTAGTGGGGTGTCGCAAAGATCAGTGTTGGGACCTCAGCTATTTACAATCTATATTAATGACCTAGATGAAGGGGCCGAGTGTAATGTATCCAGGTTTGCTGCTGATGTACAGCTAGGTGGGACAGTAAGCTGTGAGGAGAACACAGAGTCTGCAAAGGGATATAGATAGACTAAGTGAGTGGGCAGTAAGGTGGCAGATGGAGTATAATGTGGGGAAATGTGAGGTTATTCACTTTGGTAGGAAGAATAGAAAAACAGGATATTTTTAAATGGTGAGAAACTTTCAAATGTTGGTGTTCAGAGAGATTTAGGTGCCCTCATGCAAGAAACACAGAAAGCTAGCATGCAGGTACAGCAAGCAGTAAGGAAGGCAAATGGCATGTTGGCCTTTATTGTAAGGGGGTTGGAATATAAGAGTAAGGAAGTCTTGCTACAGTTGTACAGGGCCTTGGTGAAACCACACCTGGAGTATTGTGCACAGTTTTGGTCTCTTTATCTAAGGAAGGATATACTTGCCTTGGAGGTGGTGCAACGAAGGTTCACTCGATTGATTCCTGGGATGAGAGGGCTCTATGATGAGAGATTGTGTAGAATGGGCCTATACTCTCTGGAGTTTAGAAGAATGAGAGGTGATCTCATTGAAACATACAAGACTCTGAAGGGGATTGACAGGGTAGATGCTGAGAGGTTGTTTCCCCTGGCTGGAGAGTCTAGAACTAGGGGGCATAGTCTCAGGATAAGGGGTCGGCCATTTAAGACTGAGATGAGGAGGAATTTCTTCACTCAGAGGTTTGTGAATCTTTGGAATTCTCTGCCCCAGAGGGCTGTGGATGCTGAGTCCTCGAGTATATTCAAGGCTGGGATAGATAGATTTTTGGACTCTAGGGGAATCAAGGGATATGGAGATTGGGCGGGAAAGTGGAGTTGAGGTCGAAGATCAGCCATGATCTTATTGAATGGCGGAGCAGGCTCGAGGGGCCGTATGGCCTACTCCTGCTCCTATTTCTTATGTTCCAAAAGGCGTTTGACAAAGTGCCACATAATAGACTTGTTAGCAAAATTGAAGCCCATAGGATTAATGGGGCAGTGGCAGCATGGATACAAAATTGACTAAGGGACAGAAAGCCGAGAGTAATGGTGAATGATTGTTTTTCAGACTGGAGGGAGGAATACAGTTCCCCAGGAGTCAGTATTAGGACCACTGGTCTTTTTGATGTATGTCAGTGCAAGTTGTTGTGATCTGGAATGCACTACCTGAAAGGGTGATGGAAGCAGATTCAGTAGTAACATTCAGAAGGGAATTGGATAAATACTTGGAAAGAGAAACATTTAGAGGGCTATGGGGAAAGAGCAGGGGAGTGGGACTAGTTGGATAGCTCTTTCAAAGAGCCAGCACAGGCATGATGGGCCGAATGACCTCCTTCTGTGCAGTATCATTCGATGATGTGCGTGGGGTGGTGGTGTGTGTGGGCATTGGTATGGGGTGATTAAGGTGTCGGTGGGGTGTGACGTGTATATGCGCGAGTCCAAGTGAGACTGACAGGGCATTTAAATTAGTCATTTGTAGCTCGGAAAGTTCTAATTATGTGTTAGATTTCAGGAGATGGTTCTATTCCTGTTCCTGGCTGGGGTGGAGATCACCTTTTACAGAAGGTAAGTACTGTAGAAAATATAGGGACAGTGATCTCCTGGACGAGTTTCGATCGCCTAGATGGGTCAGAGAGGAATTTCCCAGATTTTTTTTCTCCCAAATTGGCCATTGGGTTTTTTATCTGGTTTTTCGCCTCTCCCAGGAGATCACATGGGTTCGGGAGGGATGTAGAGCGATAGTAGATTTGAGGTTAGGATCAGATCAGCCATGATCTTATTGAATGGTGGAGCAGGCTCGAGGGGCTGATTGGCCTACTCCTGCTCCTATTTCTTATGTTCTTAAAACCCTGGGAAGGTTTGAACTCAAACTGTATACTCAATGGACCTTGAACCCAAATTAGGTTCGCTTGATTTGCTAAGTATTTTGCCTTATTTGGAGGATTAAACTATGAATGAACTCCCCTTAAGTTAGCTGGCTAACAATGACAGCTTTGTGTGGACTGGTTGCAGATGAATGCAGTCTGTAGCAGGAGTGCAACTACACTTGTCCGTAGGTTGGTTTTATTTATTTTTAACAGTTGGTTTTTAAAAAAAAAAAATCACGTCAGTCCCCTGCCAGTTTTATGTTGCATTTTGTTAAGCAAACAGCAGAGTGGATGAATTGGAGTGACTGGGTGCTTACTTCCTTTCCCCATCACAGAAGTATTTGGTTAACAGGCAGCAAAACTCTATGCTAGTGACTGAAAGCTTTACGCAGCCTATGTTTTGTCTAGAATAGTGGACACGGAGACAAATAATGATTAGATCTGCTTCGTTCTCTCGGCTTATCTTCCAGCCAAACGAGAATGCCATGTGTGTTGATAGGAATTGCTAGATGAAAAAAGACCACGGTCCATTTAGCTTGCCTTCTACCATCCTGGTAATCACAGCTATCAATGAGTCTACAACAGACCCAGACATGAGGTGAGGAAACCCCCAGTGTTGGAGAGCTTTGGGAACCATAGGTCCAAAGTCACCCCCCCCTGCCAAACATACTACGCTTACCACATCATGTCTCAAATTACTGGATCCCTAAATGTTATTTTCTGATCTAATTGGCATTTGAATTAACCACTATCTTAACTGCTTCCACTGTCTCCCTAGGGCGCCTGTTCCATGGATTGACCACTCGCTCACTGAAATCCTGTTTCCGTAGATTAGTTTTGAATTTGCCCCCTTCAAGCTCAGGCCGTGTCCTCTGGTTCTGCTGTTCTGGACAACAGCTTGACATGGTCGACATTATCTAGTCCCTTTTTTAGAATCCCCAAAACAGCAATTGTATCACCTCTCAACCTTCTCTATTCCAGTTAGAACATGCACAATTTACACACTCGCTCCTCATAAATTTCTCTGTCTCCTTCAGTGTTTTTCCCAGTAAATCTTTGCCAAATTGGTGACCAACTTCTATGCATCTTACCTCATGATGCCCCTGCAAAACATTCTCATGAAGTAAACCAACTCTTAAAAGCCAAACAGTACGTGTAGTGGATTGTATGGCATGAAATGAGGAATCCAGGCAGAAAATGTGACTAAGCAAGGTGATGTTGAACCCCTCAACTGGATCATAGCTGGTACCTTGCTAGCTTCTTCATATCCTGATCCATGGATGTAATGCAACTAAGCATTTTGATTCTTTATTCCAGGCACATGATGGTCAATCTAAGCACAGCTTGTAACCATAGCCACTTTGCAAGACTGTTTCAGAAACAAGTGATAAGGGTGAGTATATTTGTGTTTACAGCATCCTTTGTTCCCAAGTCTATCCTGACACTGATGCAGAAGCTTAGGTAGATTTCCAAATTAAATATTTTGATTTCTTAGTCATAAGATGATTGAGGAAAACAGAGTGGCCATCCCCTTAAAGCAGCACATTATATCTGATGGGATTTTGTAGATGAAAGGTAAGATGAGATCCAGCACAGAGCGTAATTACTGCACTCCCACATTTGGTTTAAATCTCTTACTTTTGAACGACAAATTATAAAGCAACAATTCAGGGGCTGTAGTCATGTGAAATGACTTTTAGAGCTGTTTAGTTCTCACGTTGAAGATCATGTGTGGTGCATAGAATAACACCGAATTTACAGCACAGAAACCGGCTCTTCGGCCCAACTGGTCCATGCCGGTGTTTATGCGGCACATGAAAGTCCTTCATTTAACCCCATCAGTATATCCTTCTATTCCTTTCTCCCTCATGTGTTTATCTAGCTTCCCCTTAAATGTTTCTGTGCTATTCACCTCCACCACTCCCTGTGGTAGCAAGTTCCACATTCTAATCACTCTCTGGGTAAGGAAGTTTCTCCTGAATTCCTTATTGGATTTGTTAGTGACTATCTTCTACTGGTGACCCTTTCTGAGCTATAGAGGTCAGGAAAGCCCAGGTTTTGTACGCACGCTGTGCTAAATTAGGTAATTGGCCTCCGTGCACTTGAGGTAGAATGGGAGCAAATATTCGAAGTACAGCTGGTTGCCACCCTATGGCTTCTGAAAAACGATCTAATCTTTGGGACTGTTAAATTTTATTTTAATTCAGATATTCGCACCTCCATTTTTCTCCCATAGATGTGTAAGGGTGCAGATGGAGCACTCGCAGGCGGTGAACATCCTGACCAGAATGTGCTGGACATGTTTGGAACAGACAATCTAACCAAACTGAAACGGCTGCAGGAGCGCTTTGTTGTGCCCCAGAATATTGGGGGGCCGTGCCCCCCTCCAGCTTTCTCCGGTTGCCAAGTGTTCTTCAGGGATTTCCTGCTGTGTGCTGGAAGGTTGGTTCTGTTTTAATTTGCTTTATTATCAGCTTCTACTCAGGGAATAGCAATTCATTGTGTTTAATTCCCTCTAGAATGTTATGATTAACTCCGCTTCAATAACCACTTGTGATAAAACATCCCATAATCTAACAACCTTTTTATTTTAAAAAAAGCTTTCCCCTAAGCTCTCCTTCTCTGCTTCTCATCCTGAGTTCATGCAGCCTTGTTACCTGTTCTCGGATTAGTGATTAA
Source organism: Somniosus microcephalus (assembly GCF_052327205.1). Classification (NCBI taxonomy): domain Eukaryota; kingdom Metazoa; phylum Chordata; class Chondrichthyes; order Squaliformes; family Somniosidae; genus Somniosus; species Somniosus microcephalus. Next base: position 167,097,826 of record NC_140998.1, on the reverse strand, counting down.
CCTCCCTATTTACCCTCTCAAATCCTTGGATTTCCCCAATCTTCTCGGCTCCAGTTGGTGGAGTCCTGATTCTTGCCAATCTGAGAAACATGTTTTACTCCTACTTCTTACTCTTTGTTTTTCCATTGTCCACCTCCTTCGTGCTGCCAATTTACCATTAATACTTGGGGCTTAAAATTTGTAACAAGTGTCAGGTGCTTTTTGAAAGTCCAAGTATATCCTAATCTTCTTTGTATGCTTTGTAATTTTCAAGAAGAACTTGGTTAAATTAGTTGAGCCTGAACTATCCCTTACAAGTTAGTGTTGACTGTCCTAGTCTGTAACCATCCTAAATTGACTCTACTTGCTGGGGTATTAAAATTCCAGACACATTTTGCCCATATATCCATTGTTACCATTTTACAGTTTTGTACTTGCCATAGAGGGAGTGCAACGAAGGTTCACCAGACTGGTTCCTGGGATGGGGGGTTGTCCTATGAGGAGAGATTGAGTAGACTAGGCCTGTATTCTCTAGGGTTTAGAAGAATGAGAGGTGATCTCATTGAAGCATACAAAATTCTTACAGGGCTTGATGGGGTAGATGCAAGGAGGAGGTTTCCCCTGGCTGGGGAGTCTAGAACCAGGGGCCACAGTCTCCGAATAAGGGGTCGGCCATTTATGACTGAGATGAGGAGAAATTTCTTCACTGAGCGTTATGAATCTTTGGAATTCTCTACCCCAGAGGGCTGTGGAGGCTCAGTCGTTGAGTATATTCAAGACAGAGATCGATAGATTTTTGAATATTAAGGGATATGGGGATAGTGCAGGAAAGTGGAAATAAAGTAGAAGGTCAGCCATGATCTTATTGAATGGCAGAGCAGGCTCGAAGGGACAAATGGCCTACTCCTGCTCCTATTTCTTATGTTTAAGGCAATAATCTGTTTGGACTGCAGATTTCACCTTGTTAACTTTCCAAATTACAGCCTATGCAAAAGTTATGTTACCTCAAAAATAACAATAACTTACATTTATAAAGCGCCTTTAGTAAAATGTCCCAAGGCGCTTCACTGGAGTGTTATCAAACAGAATTAGACACTGAGCCACATGAGATATTCGGACAGCTGACCAAAAACTTGGTCAAAGAATAGGTTTTAAGGAGCGTCTTAAAGGAGGAGAGAGAGGTGGCGAGGTTTAGGGAGCGAATTTCAGAGCTTAGGACCTGAAGGCACAGCCGCCAATGGTGGAACGATGGAAATAGGGGATGCCCAAGAGACCAGAACTGGAGGAGCGCAGAAATCTCTGGAGGGAGGGAGGGGGTGGTTGTTGGGCTGGAGGAGATTAGTGATTGGGAGGGGCAAGGCTATGGAGGGATTTGAAAACAAGGATGAGAATTTTAAAATTGAGGCGTTGCCAGACTGGGAGCCAATGTAGGTCAGCGAGCACGGGTGATTGGTGAGCAGAACTTGGTGCAAGTTAGGATTTGGGAGCAGAGTTTTGGATATGCTCAAGTTTGTGTTGGGTGGAAGATGGGAGGCCGGCCAGGAGAGCATTGGAAGAGTCAAGTCTAGAGGTAACAAAGTCAGGGATGAAGGTTTCAGTTGCAGATGAGCTGAGGCAGGTGCTCAAACCCTCTGCCAATTGAGATACCAAATATGGTGTTGGAGTGTCAGACTGATGGAACATGGCTTTGCCCCCTGGTCTTGCGCCCTACTGCTGAGTTATCTGTTTCAGCTAGGTTGTTAGTAGGAAGTGCCATGCTAGAGACTGAATGCTTTCCAAAAGTGAGGGAGAACTGGATGGCACATCTCTGGATTGCCATGGCATGTTTTATTGATGGACTATGTTTGGGCACAGTTAGTACACAGCCCAGAAAGACCATGCATTAATTTATGGTCATTGGTATAAGTACCAGAGGGGAGATGAGAATTTTTTTTAATGCAATGAGTTATGACCTGGAATGCATTGCCTGAAAGGCTGGTGGAAGTAATAGTAATTTTTAAAAGGGAATTGGATATATACTTCAAGGGTGAAAAATGCAGCTCTATGGGGAAAGGGCAAGGGAGTGGGACTAATTGGATAGCTCTTTTAAAGACCCGGCACAGGAACGATGGGCCTAATGGCCTCCTTCTGTGCTGTGATTCTATGAAACATAGAAGATAGGAGCAGGAGTAGGCCATTCGGCCCCTCGAGCCTGCTCCGCCATTCAATGCGATCATGGCTGATCATCCAAATTCAGTACCCTGTCCCTGCTTTCTCCCCACATCCCTTGATCCCTTTAGCCTTAAGAAGTATATCCAACTCCTTCTTGAATATATTTAATGAATTGGCCTCTACTGCCTTCTGTGGTAGAGAATTCCACAGGTTCACCACTCTCTGGGCGAAGAAATTCCTCCTCATCTCTGTCCTAAATGACTTACCCCTTATCCTTAGACTGTGACCCCTGGTTCTGGACTCCCTGACCATCGGGAACATCCTTCCTGCATCTAGTCTGTCCAGTCCTGTCAGAATTTTATAAGTTTCAATGAGATCCCCTCTCATTCTTCTAACCTCCAGCGAGTATAAGCCCAATCGACCCAATCTTTCCTCATACGTCATTCCTGCCATCCCAGGTATCAGCCTGTTGAATCTTCGCTGAACTCCCTCCATGGCAAGAACATCCTTCCTCAGATAAGGCGACCAAAACTGCACACAATACTCAAGATGTGAGCTCACCAAGGCCCTCTACAACTGCAGCAAGACATCCTTGTTCCTGTATTCAAACCCTCTCGCTACGAAGGCCAACATACCATTTGCCTTCTTAACCGCCTGCTGCACCTGCATGCTTACCTTCAGCGACTGGTGCACAAGGACACCCAGGTCTCGTTGCACTTCCCCTTCTCCCAATCTATTGCCATTCAGATAATCTGCCTTCCTGTTTTTGACACCAAAGTGGATAACCTCGCATTTATCCACGTAATATTGTATCTGCCATGCTTCTGCCCAATCACCCAACCTGTCCGAATCCTCCTGGAGTTTCTCAGCATCGTCCTCGCAGCACACACGTCCACCCAGCTTTGTGTCGTCTGCAAACTTGGAGATATTACACCTAGTTCCCTTGTCTAGATCATTAATATATATTGTGAATAGCTGGGGTCCAAGGACTGATCCCTGCGGTACCCCACTAGTCACTGCCTGCCACTTGGAAAAAGAGCCCTTTATTCCAACTCTTTGCTTTCTATCTGCCAACCAGTTCTCTATCCAAGTCAATACCTTGCCCCCAGTCCCATGTGCCTTAACTTTACACGCTAATCTCTTATGCAGGACCTTATCGAAAGCCTTTTGAAATTCCAAATATACCACATCCACAAGCTTACTCTCATACTCAATTTTCCCCCTCTTAATTAATCCCTTTGTCCTCCTTTGCTGAATCCTAAACTGCTCCCAATCCTCAGGTTTGCTGCTTTTTCTGGCCAATTTATATGTCCTCTCCTTGGATCTTATGCTACCCCTAATTTCCCTCGTTAGCCAATGTTGAGTCACCTTTTTTGTTTTATTTTTATGCCAAACAGGGATGAACAAATTCTGTAGTTCATCCATGCAATCTTTAAATGTTTGCCATTGCCTATTCACCGTTAACCCTTTAAGTAACATTCCCCAATCCATCCTAGCTAACTCATGCCTCGTACCATCGTAGTTTCCTTTATTTAAATTCAGTACCCAAGTCTCTGAATCAACTACTTCACTCTCCATCTTAATGAAGAATTCTATCATATTATGATCGCTCCTCGCACAACAAGATTGCTAATGAATCCTTTCTCATTACATAATACCCAGTCTAAGATGGCCTGATCTCTAGTTGGTTCCTCGACATATTGGTCCTGGAAACCATCCCGTATACACTCTAGGAATTCCTCTTCCACAGTATTGTTGCTAATTTGGTTAGATCAATCTATATATAGATTAAAGTCACCCATGATAACTGCTGTGCCCTTATTGCACGCATCTCTAATTTCCCGTTTAATGCCATCCCCAACCTCGGCATTACTGTTTGGGGGCCTGTATACAACTCCCACTAACGTTTTCTGCCCCTTGGTATTTCTCAGTTCTACCCATACAGATTCCACATCCTCAGAGCTAATATCCTTCCTTACTATTGTGTTAATCTCCTCTTTAACCAGCGATGCTACCCCACTGCCCTTTCCTTTTTGCCTGTCCTTCCTGAATATTGAATACCCCTGGATGTTGAATTCCCAGCCTTGGTCACCCTGGAGCCATGTCTCCGTAATCCCAATTATATCACACCTGTTTACATCTATTTGCGCAGCTAATTCATCCACCTTATTACGAATGCTCCTCACATTAAGACACAAAGCCTTCAGGCTTGTTTTTTTAACACTCTTAGACCTTTTAGAATTATTGTTTACTGCGGCCATGTTTGATTTACACCCTTGATTTCTCTGACTTCCACTTTTGCTTTTCTCCTTCCTGTCTTTTGCTTCTATCCTTGCTTCCCTTTCCTCTGTCTCCCTGCACAGGTTCCCAACCCCCTGCCATTTCAGTTTAAACCCTCCCCAACAGCTCTAGCAAACACTCCCCTTAGGACATCGGTCCCAGTCCTGCCCAGGTGCAAACCGTCCAGTTTGCTAGTGCTGTTGGGGAGGGTTTAAACTAAAGTGGCAGGGGGTTGGGAACCTGAGCAGGGAGACCGAGGAAAGGGAAACAAGGAAAAAAGCAAAAGACAGGAAGGAGAAAAACAAAATTAGAAGGCAAAGAACTCAACGGTTTAAATCAAACATGCTCACAGTAAATAATAATTCATATAGGTCTGAGAGCGTTAAAAAACAAGCCTGAAGGCTTTGGCCTAGAAATTGGGTTTTGGCGCAGCGACGGCTTTAGCGCCGGAAGTTAGTGCCGGAGCTAAGTCGCGCTGGGCGGGCCAAAAATTCACTACTTCTGCGCCCAAACGGCTGCCGGCGCTGCTGAAAGCTGTTAGCGCCTGAAAACTGGCGCTATGCGCTGAATTTCGGCGCTATTCCGGCGCTGCGGCGCCCGCTGCGGTGCGGCAGGTTCGGGAAGTGCAGGCCTCCTCCTTCCCTTAAGGAGGAGCTGCCTGCACCCGGCCGCGGCCCGCGATAATCTTTTTAAAAATGAGCCCGGCACCTCGGACAAGTGCCGGGCTTGCTTCTGTTCGGGGGGGGGGGGGAAGTCCGGGGAGGGAGCTGCGGCCAGGCGGGCGGCGGGAAAGCGGCCGGCCGCCGCGGGGCCTTTAATGCGCCGGCGCAACGTTCTGTAAGGCACCTCTGCCAGAACGTTGCTTGCGGCTGCCACGGGCGAGGCGGCCGCAACTCAATTTCCGAGTTCGGGCGGGTTACCATGGCAACCGGGACGCTGCGCACACCGATGACGTCATCGGTGCCGGCGCAGCGCTATCGGCCTAACGCCGATTTTGGGCCCCTGTCAATTTCAAAACTGGCCATAACTTCGCCGCTAGGCCCTCTAGCGCCTCAAAAGCGGCGCTAAGGCCAGTGAATTTCTAGGCCATTGTGTCTTAATGCAAGGAGCATTCGGAACAAGGTGGATGTATTAGCTGCGCAAATAGAGGTAAACGAATATGATTTGATTGGGATTACAGAAACATGGCTCCAGGGTGGCCAAGGCTGGGAACTCAACATCCAGGGGTATTCAATATTTAGGAAGGATAGGCAAAAAAGAAAGGGAGGTGGGGTAGCATTGCTGGTTAAAGAGGGGATTAACACAATTGAAAGGAAGAATATTAACTCTGATGATGCGGAATCTGTATGGGTAGAACTGAGAAATATCAAGGGGCAGAAAACGTTTGTGGGAGTGGTATATAGACTTCCAAACAGTAATGCTGAGGTTGGGGATGGCATTAAAAGGGAAATTAGAGAGGCATGCAGTAAGGGCACAGCAGTCATCATGGGTGACTTTAATTTACGTATAGATTGAGCTAACCAAATTAGTAAAAATACTGTGGAGGAGGAATTCCTAGAATGTTTACGGGATGCTTTTCTGGAACAATATGTCGAGGAACCAACCAGAGATCAGGCCATCTTAGACTGGGCATTATGTAATGAGAGAGGATTCATTAGCAATCTTGTTGTACGAGGCCCCTTGGGTCAGAGCGATCATAATATGATAGAATTCTTCATTAGGATGGAGAGTGAAGTGGTTGACTCGGAGACTAGGGTCCTGAATTTAAATAAAGGAAACTACGATGGTATGAGGCGTGAATTGGGTAGGATTGATTGGGGAATGTCACTCAAAGGGTTGACGGTGGATAGGCAATGGCAAACATTCAAAGACAGCATGGATGAACTACAAAAGTTGTTCATCCCAGTTTGGGATAAGAATAAAACAAAAAGGGTGACTCAACAATGGCTAACAAGGGAAATTAGGGATAGCATAAGATCCAAGGAGAGGACATATAAATTGGCCAGAAAAAGCGGTAACCCTGAGGATTGGGAGCAGTTTAGGATTCAACAAAGGAGGACAAAGGGATTAATTAAGAAGGGGAAAATAGAATGAGAGTAAGCTTGCAGGGAACATAAAAAGTGACTGTAAAAGCTTTTATAGATATGTGAAGAGAAAAAGATCAGTGAAATCAAGTGTAGGTCCCTTGCGGTCAGAAGCAGGGGAAATTATAATGGGGAACAAAGAAATGGCAGACCAATTAAATGCATATTTTGGTTCTGGCTTCACAAAGGAGGACACAAATAACCTCCCAGAGATGTTGGAGAACATAGGGTCTGATGAGAGGGAGGAACTGAAAGAAAGTAGTATTTGTAGGGAAATGGTGTTAGGGAAATTGACGGGTTTGAAGGCCGATAAATCCCCAGGGCCTGATAATCTACATCCTAGGGTACTTAAGGAGGTGGCCCTAGAAATAGTAGATGCATTGCTGATCATCTTCCAAAATTCGCTGGAATCTGGAACAGTACCCATGGATTGGAGGGTAGCTAATGTTACCCCACTATTCAAAAAGTGTGGTAGAGAGAAAGCGGGGAATTGCAGACCGGTAAGCCTGACATCGGTAGTGGGGAAAATGCTAGAGTCCATTATAAAGGATGTAATAGCTGAGCACTTGGAAAACAGTGACAGGATCGGACAAAGTCAACATGGATTTACAAAAGGTAAATCGTGCTTGACTAACCTACTGGAATTTTTTGAGGATGTAACTGGGAAAATAGATAAGGGAGAACCAGTAGATGTGTATTTGGACTTTCAGAAGGCTTTCGATAAGGTCCCGCATAAGAGATTAGCGTGTAAAGTTAAGGCACATGGGATTGGGGGCAAGGTATTGACTTGGATAGAGAACTGGTTGGCGGACAGAAAGCAGAGAGTAGGAATTAACGGGTCTTTTTCCGAGTGGCAGGCAGTGACTAGTGGGGTACCGCAGGGATCGGTCCTTGGACCCCAGCTATTCACAATATACATTAATGATCTAGATAAGGGAACTAGATGTAATATCTCCAAGTTTGCAGACGACACAAAGCTGAGTGGGCGTGTGTGCTGCGAGGAGGATACCGAGAAACTCCAGGACGATTTGGACAGGTTGGGTGATTGGGCAGAAGCGTGGCAGATGCAATATAACGTGGATGAATGCGAGGTTATCCACTTTGGTGTCAAAAACAGAAAGGCAGACTATTATCTGAATGGCAATAGATTGGGAGAAGGGGAAGTGCAACGAGACCTGGGTGTCCTTGTGCACCAGTCGCTGAAGGTAAGCATGCAGGTGCAGCAGGCGGTGAAGAAGGCAAATGGTATGTTGGCCTTCATAGCGAAAGGGTTTGAGTACAGGAGCAAGGATGTCCTGCTGCAGTTGTATAGGGCCTTGGTGAGACCACACCTTGAGTACTGTGTGCAGTTTTGGTCACCTTATCTGAGGAAGGATGTTCTTGCCATGGAAGGAGTTCAGCGAAGATTCACAAGGCTGATCCCTGGGATGGCAGGAATGACGTATGAGGAGAGATTGGGTCGATTGGGCTTATACTCGCTGGAGTTTAGAAGAATGAGAGGGGATCTCATCGAAACTTATAAAATTCTGACAGGTCTGGACAAACTAGATGCAGGTAGAATGTTCCCGATGGTCGGAGAGTCCAGAACCAGGGGTCATAGTCTAAGGATAAGGGGTAAGCCATTTAGGACAGAGATGAGGAGGAATTTCTTCACCCAGAGAGTGGTGAACCTGTGGAATTCTCTACCACAGAAGGCGGTTGAGGCCAAGTCTTTAAATATATTCAAGAAGGAGTAAGATATATTTCTTAGAGCTAAAGGTGTTAACCCCTCGCTTCTGTGAGGAGGATCTACCCCTCCCGTGGGGGATCTAGGTTCGCTACTTTAGGAGACTCAACACGCCGGTCAGTCTATTGTCACTTTCTCAGTAATACACAGAGTCAGAAACTGTAAAATAAGTAAAGTTTTATTCCGTACCCGGTACTGGACTTCACTCCGAGAAGCTCCTTGTGTTTACACACAAGGAAGTCTCCTCTAGAGTGCGCCCCTAGGCTCACGGGGCTACAATATTTATACAAAAAACATAAATTGCAAGTCATCATGAGAATACAGGAAACTAGGCGATCACACGCTACACAAGTCATTTGTTTCTTTCTACAGAGTTCTGTTTAAAATTCACTTTAGCTTTCAACAAAATTCGGCCCTGAGACTGTCTCTACTCTGTTCTATAAACATTCTGTTTCGTCCTCTGTTATCTATGTGTATTACATTCCCACAGTCCTGTATCCGCTTTTTACATTTAAACCATTCACTGTATGTCAAGTAGTCCATCATGCTTTGCGAATCATTGGTAAGGCAGTATGGGATTAATCCAGCTTAACAAAGGTATCAAGGGATATGGGGAGAAGGCAGGTACGGGGTACTGAGTTTGGATGATCAGCCATGATCTTATCGAATGGCGGAGCAGGCTCGAGGGGCCGAATGGCCTACTCCTGCTCCTATCTTCTATGTTTCTATGTTTTTACATATATATATATATTTACTTACACAACATATGTCATTACTGCCACTTCGTTCTTCTAAAGGACTAATTTCGCATTGCTTTTCTGACGTAGCCATCAGTTAAATCAGCACTTGTCAGACACCCTGTGCCAGCAGATTTTGGAACTGGACAGCATTGCGATCCTGAGCCATGAGTCCTCGGAAGGTGAAGTGGACATGGATGAACAGGTAAAGCATTGACGTGAGTTTTTGTCAATTTTGTATTGAGTGTCAGTGATCCACAAGCATTTTCTCATGACAGAGGATTGTTCTCCCTTGTGCAGTGAAATCCTGGATTCTTAATTTATAGTTCAGTTTACAATGTTAGGTACCTTATCTCTATTCTTGAACTGGGCGTAATGAGTACTTCAGTAAAACAGCTATTCTGCTAAGCTGCTGAATACTGGTCTTTGTTACGATGAGCAACTTAAACATGCAGCATTATGCTTGAATAGTGTATGGATGAGAAAGCATCAGGCTGGAGTGTTGGGGTGAAATTTATGATTATTGCAATAGATTACTGTTGTGGAACATCTAGTAATAAAGGCAAAATCTACCTTGGCGTGGTATAAATTGAGCCTGATTAAAGGTGCCTTGTTTTATTTCTGGTGGATCACGGACATTGCAAACTCAATATGGTGGTGTTTATTCTTTCACCTGCTGTGCATTGTTCAAAATCCAGGTGTTGGAATTACCAAAAGACTGGAAAACCCTTGCTGCAGAATCCTAGGATACACGCTTTCTTCTTCACCCTCTCCATTAAACTATAAAACTTTCATCACCTGGTGTGAATTGAAAATGAGCAGAAATAAGATTTGGGCAGTTGAATCTGTTTTGGATCCAAAAGAAAGGCCACAAATGCTGGAAATGTGAACTCAGAACATTGTGCGGTGGCATTGGGAATGTAATGAACTGTAGCAGCTTTTCTGAGAGATTTTTCTCTGTGAATGAGGAAGCTGAATGCTGGAGATTTGTCCAGCCAGAAAATTGGGATGTGTCTTTAAAGCTGCAGATTTTTTTTGTCTGTTTGATAGTTGATAATTGGTCCCAAAAAAATCCAGGGGAGATGAGAATATTTTTTACACAGCAAGTTGTTGTGATCTGGATTGCACTGCCTGAAAGGGTAGTGGAAGCAGATTCAATAATAACTTTCAAAAGGGAATTGGATAAATACTTTGACATGAATCAGTCATTCAGGAAAGAAAGACTTATGAAATAATACTGAGCGCCCTGCGTGGCGCTGTCCAGGGAGAGTATAAATACTCGGGCACGGGCCCAGCTTGCGCAGGACATTCTTAACCGGAACTAGTGAAGGACACAACTGGACCTCCATTTTGTAAAACAGTTGATTAAAGCTTTGTTTAACGCTTAGACCAAGTGCCTAGTAGTTTTCTTGCGTCATACTTCAAAAGGAAAAATTTGCAGGGCTATGGGGAAAGAGCAGGAGAGAATGGGACTAATTGGATAGCTCTTTCAAAGAGCTGGTACAGGCACGATGGGCTGAATGGCCTCCTTCTGTGCTGTATGATTCTATGCTAGAAAAAATTGCTCATTCAGAGCATGCGGCAACTTCCTGTTCATAAGCCCTGCCATTCCGATTAGACTGAAGGGAAAGTGGCAAGTTTCAGTTCCATTCTGGGAGTTGTAGTCTATCTGAGTATTTGTTGGAAGAATTGCAAATGTTGAATAATTAATTTAATCAAGTTTAGTGGATTCATTTTAGAATTGTGTAATATTCATGTAATATGTTTAAAAATATATATTATTTCTAATTGACCTGAGTGAAGAAAATGGTGAGAAGAAATTTGAGCAATTCAGTTAATTGTTTCACTTGTTCGTGATTGGTAGTTTTGGGGGGAAAAATTGAGGGATTTGTTTGTATTGAAACAAAAATGACACCAAAACCATTAATAATAACCCAATTGAAAACAAGCCGAAAGATAAAATACTTGCATAAGAATGTTGTAAAGTGGGTAGAAGTTTTCTAAAGCAACGAAGGATGTGAATTTTAAAAAGTTGAATATTATAAAAGAGGAACAAAATGGAGAGAAAAACAAGTCTTCAATGATATTTTCTGAAATAACTTCTGATGTTTAGCATGTACCATTCCTGAACTGGCAGGGAAAGGCTGTTCTAAACAGGCATGAGGAGGTGCTTAAGAATGCCCGAAGTTGAGACTCCGGTAACTTTGTTCTTCCCTTCTCCTTCCCAAGCATTGACACTTGGTTATTCTGACTGGAGCAGAAGAACGGCAAAGGTTCCATGACATGAAGCTGTGACCTGTAGATATTTGGTTTCCTGAGACTGAGTGCCTTGCTTTGGTATCATGCTCCCAACAGTATGCCAGTGATTTTCATTGAAGCATTTTCTTCCTTTTATTTCTGTTGATCTTAGGATGAGAAGGAGCACTTTGCCTCAGTCTTGACGACAGCAAGATTGCTGGCTAAGTTTCTTGGTTTCCTTACCTTCCTCCCTTATCGTACAGGAGATCGACCAACGAGGGACATGCAAGAGGCAGCTATTTCCCTGAGGAACAAGGTACACATGTGGAGTAATTTTCACATTTCCTATAGATAATCCTGTTTTAGGCATATGGTCATGTTGATATTTAACCTGCCTGCTCAATTGAGTTAATTTTATAAAACTTAACCATTCTCCTCTATTTCTTGAAACACACTTTCCCCTTTCCATCTCCTCGCAATATGCCAGTACATTTTTCCTTTATTTATTTTTTAAAAACATTTAACACTGACTTGGCTTGCAATGGGTAACGGTTAACAAGAGAAAAAATTGTAAATGGGGGATTCTGGCAATAAACGGTAGGTCTATCAGTGTAGAAAGAAAAATTATAGGTTAATGTTTTGAGTGTAGATCCTTCATTTGGGCACGGTCCTGCATCTTGTGTGCATAAGAGGGCTTTGCTATGATAAATGAGATCATCTTAAACATAATTTAAGATGCTATTTTATCTATATGTTTGTTCTCTGATGGACAACAACAGTTGGGGAAACATTTTCTGTCTCGTTAACAGAAGTATGGCGGAAATGGTTTTTCTTTTTTCCATTTTGTTTTTGTTCTCTGGAACTCTGCTGACTATCCTATCCTATGCCGAGTCTTGCTCGCACATTACTCTGTCCTTGCTGACCTACGCTGGCTCCCGGTCCCCCAATTCTCATCCTTATGTTAAACTCTTCCTGGCCATGCCTCTGCCTATCCCCTATAACCTCCTCCAGTTGTGCGGCTCCCACCGCTCTCCCAAACTCTCCATTGTTTTGACTCTGGCCTCTTGTGCATCTCCCCTCCCTTTACCCCATCATTGGTGGATGTGCCTTCAGCCGTCTAGGCCCCACGCTCTGTAATTATCTCCCTAAACCTCTCCATCATCTACCTGTTCTCCTTCTCCTTAAAACCCACCTCTTCCCCTCCTTTGTCTCAGCATCCAGTATTCTCTGATTATGCCTCCATCAGCTGCCTTGGGATGTTTTTCTATGCTGTATAAATGCAGGTTGTTGTTCGGTTGGCTATCGAACCAGGAAGCACTTGGAAAAGCTGTGAAGAGATGTTCCCCCTCCTATCCCTTCGATCCCTCTGATGCCTTGTCTGTGATAGCTTCTTCGAGGAGAAGCCCAAATAACATTCTGCCTTATTAAATGTCATCTAAACGTATTAAACTATAAGTCACAATATTTGCTATACTAAGCTTTTTTTCTTGTCCTTACTTGCCTAGGGTGTGCCTGTTCTGAATGTGTACAAGTTACTGAGAAGGTCAATTGAAAATCAGCGCACCATTCTCACAGTACCCTGGGTGGTTGAGTTTCTTAGTATGGTGGACCATGTGGCACCATTCCTGGATTATTATCACAGAGTCTTTACCCTCTTCTTGCATTTATACAGGTGAGTGTCAGGAGATGGTAGCTAAACACATTTGCTTTCCCCCCCCCCCCCCCCCCATTCCTTTTTTTGTATGTCAGATAGATGACATAACAGTATGCTGCTGGATCCAACTAATATGTGGCCGCACTCTTGTCTTTGAGTCAGAAGGTCGTGGGTTCAAGTCCCATTCCAGAGACTTGAGCACATAATCTAGACTGACACTCCAGTGCAGTACTAAGGGAGCGGTGGACTGTCGGGAGTGCCGTCTTTCGGATGAGACGTTAAACCGAGACCCATCTGCGCTCTCGGTAAAAGATCCCATTGCACTATTTCAAACAAATGCAGGGCTCCCTGGTGTCCTGGCTAATATTTATCCCTTAATTAGCTTCACTAAAACAGATTATCTGGTCATTATCACGTTTGTGGGACCTTGCTGTGTGCAAATTGGCTGACTTGTTTCCTACATTACAGCAGTAATTCAAAAGTAATTAATTGGCTGTGGGCCATCCTGAGGTTGTGAAAGGCGATGTATAAATGCAAGTCTTTTTCTTTATTATGGGGACAGATGTCTGATGCATTGGACTCTGATATCTCCTGGGAGCATAGAAAGAATCATGGAATCGTACATAAGAAATAGGAACAGGAGTAGGCCATACATTGGAAGAGTGTCAAATAAGTGAAATATACAGAATAGATTGTAAGTTCTACAGAACTGCTTTATGGACTGCAAAGACTTGATAAATATAACGATCTGTTACAGAGTTGTCTTGGGCTCAGGACCAATGTTCCCTTTAATTTTTTTTGGGTACGCGGCCCGTTCAAAATACTGCGCATGCGCAGTTTTTCCCACTTGAGCTGGCTGCGCGGAAGCTGCAGAGCGCAGCTTAAAGGGAACACAGCTCAGGGCCACAGTGTTTGAAGACTGGCCTTTTGGTTGCTAGTTTCATTGTCGTGAGATTGGCGTTTCTTGACTACCCTACTAGAATTTGCAAATTGCACTTCATTTTTTGTCAGTTGGCAGGCAGGAGGATGAAGAATGCTTGATTGTATTGCTTGTTCAGTTGTGTACAAGTCAGAAGATGTCATGCTAAAGCAGCACAGTGCCCTAGTCAGACAGCAGCTTGACTATTGTGTTCAAGTGAAGCATTCAAGCCATGGAGGCAGTTCGGCTAAAGAAAGAAATCCAAGTTAATTCTATCACTCCTTTCATAACAAAGCGTTTACAGCCAATGAAGTACTTTTGAAATGTAGTCACTTTTGTAATGTAGGGAAACCACAAAGCTGATCCTGGTGTCGCGGGATTGAGTTATGTAGAAAGATGGGACAAATTGGAGCTCTTCAGCTTTGAAAGGAGGTGTGCAAATTATTAAATGCCATAATCAGAGCATCATTTCAAGGTATGCCAGGATACAAAAAAAAAGTGTGTTGGCTGACGGAAAGTTTAAGGCCAGATGGTGGAAAGATCGTCAGAGTGGTAACCACTTGGAGGTCTTCTGGGAAGAGCAGAGAAGGTGGAAACCTTAGACATATTCAAGAATGCGTTCGATGAAATGACATTGTTCTTTTATTCTGGATGGGGGACTGAAGTTTGGTTGAATGGCCTCCCTCTTGTGATCGGGGGTAGGGACATGGCACTAATTCTGGATGTCATGGTATGAAGCTTCTCCAGCAAGGATCACCACGGGCAGATGCTCCTAAGGATTGCTTGTAATCTTCATATTTGAATGAATTGGTGTTTTACAGAACTTGTTTTACAGATTACTTTCTACTTGAATACAGCACTAAGAATTAAGAAAGAACTTGTAGTTATGTAGCACCTTTCACGCCCTCAGGATTGCCTCAGCACTTTACAGCCAATGAATTGCTTTGTTACAGTGTAGTCACTATTACTTAGGCAGATGTGGCAACCAATTAGTGCAGAGCAAAGTCCTACAAGCAGCAATGAGATAATGAGCAGTTAGTCTGATTTGGTGGTGTTTGTTGAGGGGTAATTGTTGGCCAGAACACCTAGCCCACCTACCCCTAGTGGAATTATTCTTCCAATCTGGTACAGGCGGGATAGAGGATACTGCATCTTAATTGGTTAATCTAATGCCAGTTTTGGGGATACTTTTCCCCCTTTTTGTTTGTACCTCCCTAGTGTTTCAGCCCTACAGTTTTTATACTTTGTGTTGCTTAAACTTTCAAAGTCCTGCCAGCAACACACCCTGATTCTGGATGGTATAACATTACTATACTATCCACGTATGCCAACAGATGCATTATATAAATGAATGATCCTGAAAATGACCTGCAAGCAAAATGTATAACTGTACCAATGTAAAATTCTGAATAGTAAATTAAAAAAAAAAAAATCATATTCTCAATCCAGAAACACACTCCAGTGGTAAACATTGAAGAATCAAATGATTATCTGGTGTGTGCACATGAAAATATATTGCAATACTGTATTTATGAGGAGGGAGGAGAAGCAAAGTGGAGAACCGGCACATTTGTTTACATATAAATTAAAATGACCATACTGTGGTTCATAGAAACATACATAGGAGCAGGAGTAGGCCATTCGGCCCCTCGAGCCTACTCCGCCATTCAATGAGATCGCTGATCATCCAAACTCAGTACGCTGTCCCTGCCTACTCCCCATATCCCTTGATCCCTTTAGCCTCAAGAAATATATCTAACTCCTTCTTGAATATATTTAATGAATTGGCCTCCACTGCCTTCTGTGGTAGAGAATTTCACAGGTTCACCACTCTCTGGGTGAAGAAATTCCTCCTCATCTCTGTCCTAAATGGCATACCCCTTATCCTTAGACTGTGACCCCTGTTTCTGGACTCCCCTGCCATCGGGAACATCCTTCCTGCATCTAGTCTGTCTAGTCCTGTTAGAATTTTATAAGTCTCAATGAGATCCCCTCTCATTCTTCTAAACTCCAGTGAGTATAAGCCCAATCGACCCAATCTCTCCTCGTATGTCATTCCTACCATCCCAGTTATCAGTCTGGTGAATCTTCGCTGCACTCTCTCCATGGCAAGAACATCCTTCCTCAAATAAGGCGACCAAAACTGCACACACTACTCAAGGTGCGGTCTCACCAAGGTTCTGTACAAATGCAGCAAGACGTCCTTGTTCCTGTACTCGAATCCTCTCGCTCCGAAGGCCAACATACCATTTGCCTTCTTAACCGCCTGCTGCACCTGCATGCTTACCTTCAGCGACTGGTGCACAAGGACACCCAGGTCTCGTTGCACTTCCCCTTCTCCCAATCTATTGCTGTTCAGATAATCAGCCTTCCTGTTTTTGCCACCAAAGTGGATAACCTCGCATTTATCCACATTGGGCAGATGCAGTATAATCACCCAACCTGTCCAAATCATACTGGAGTTTCTTGGCATCCTCCTCACAGCACACACGCCCACCCAGCTTTGTGTCGTCTGCAAACTTGGAGATATTACATCTAGTTCCCTCGTCTAGATCATTTATATATATATTGTGAATAGCTGGGGTCCTAGCACCGATCCCTGCGGTACCCCACTAGTCACTGCCTGCCACTCGGAAAAAGACCCGTTTATTCCAACTCTTTGCTTCCTGTCTGCCAACCAGTTCTCTATCCAAGTCAGTACCTTGCCCCCAATCCCATGTGCCTTAACTTTACACGCTAATCTCTTATGCGGGACCTTATCGAAAGCCTTCTGAAAGTCCAAATACACCACATCCACTGGTTCTCCTTTATCGATTCTACCAGTTACATCCTCAAAAAATTCCAGTAGATTAGTCAAGCACGGTTTACCTTTTGTAAATCCATGTTGACTTTGTCCGATCCTGTCACTGTTTTCCAAGTGCTCTGCTATTGCATCTTTTATAATGGACTCTAGCATTTTCCCCACTACCGATGTCAGGCTTACCGGTCTTTAACTCCCTGTTTTCTCTCTACCACACTTTTTTGAATAGTGGGGTAACATTAGCTACCCTCTAATCCATGGGAACTGTTCCAGAGTCTATAGAATTTTGAAAGATGATCAGCAATGCATCTACTATTTCTAGGGCCACTTAAGTACCCTAGGATGTAGATTATCAGGCCCTGGGAATTTATCGGCCTTCAACCCCGTCAATTTCCCTAACACCATTTCCCTACAAATACTGATTTCATTCAGTTCCTCCCTCTCATTAGACCCTATGTTCCCCGACATCTCTGGGAGGTTATTTGTGTCCTCCTTTGTGAAGACAGAACCAAAGTATGTATTTAATTGGTCTGCCATTTCTTTGTTCCCCATTATAAATTCCCCTGATTCTGACTGCAAGGGACCTACGCTTGACTTCACCAATCTTTTTCTCTTCACATATCTATAGATGCTTGGATCTAACAAGTGAGCAAAATGGAAATTTCCTGAACAAGTTACTGATCCTTGCTGTACTGGGGTGGCTTTTCCAGGTGAGTATTTATCAAATAGATTGATTCCTGGGATGAGAGGGCTGTCCTATGATGAGAGATTGAGTAGATTGGGCCTATACTCTACTCTCTGGAGTTTAGTAGAATGAGAGGTGATCTCATTGAAACATAGAAGATTCTGAAGGGGATTGACAGGGGTAGATGCTGAGAGCTTGTTTCCCCTGGCTGGAGTGTCTAGAACTAGGGAGCATAGTCTCAGGATAAGGGGTCGGCCATTTAAGACTGAGATGAGAAATTTCTTCACTCAGAGGGTGATGAAACTTTGGAATTCTCTACCCCAGAGGCCTGTGGAGGCTCAGTCGTTGAGTATATTCAAGGCAGGGATCGATAGATTTTTGGACTCTAGGGGAATCAAGGGATATGGGGATAGTGCAGGAAAGTGGAGTTGAGGTCGAAGATCACCCATGATATTGAATGGCGGAGCAGGCTCGAAGGGCCGTATGTCCTACTCCTGAATCCTAATTCTGAAATGTTAAATGAAATGATTTGAACATAAGGAATAGGAGGAGGAGTAGGCCCTTTGAGCCTGGTTTGGTGTTTGGCAACTATAGAATGCATATTGGAGGTAATGGGCTTTTCAAATGTTTGACTGGTTTGTAGTATATAAGTTGGGTAGTTCACTGGTAGAAATCGCTGGGAATGCTCGTCTTTGCTTTAAGTTTATTTTTATTTTTTTACTGTGCATGTTGTGACAGTCCTTCCCTACCCCGCCCTTGTGGGAGCACCTTCACCACACGGACTGCAGCGGTTCAAGAAGGCAGCCAACCACCGCCACCTTCTCGAGGGTAACTAGGGATGGGCAATAAATGCTGGCTTTGCCAACGACGCCCACATCTCGAGAATGAATGCTAAGTGAGGAAAGAAAGACTTGCATTTATATAGCGCCTTTCACCACCTCGGGATGTCCCAATGCGTTTTACAACCAATGAAGTACTTCTGAAGTGCAGTCACTGTGTAATGTAGGAAACACAGCAGCCAATTTGCAAACAGCAAGGTCCCACAAAAAGCAATCTGTTTTTAATGATGTTGAGGGATAAATATTGGCCAGGGCATCCGGGAGAACTACCTATCTCCTCTTCAAATAGTGCCATGGGATCTTTTATATCCACCTGAGAGGGCAGATGGGGCCTCGGTTTAACGTCTCATCCAAAAAACGGCACCTCCGACAGTGCAGCACTTCCTCAGTATTGCAATGATAAGGTAGAAGAAGTTTCCACTTGTGGGGGAGTCCAAAACTAGGGGCCATAAACATAAGGTAGTCACTAATAAATTCAATAAGGAATTCAGGAAAAACTTCTTTACCCAGAGAGTGGTGAGAATGTGGAACTCGCTACCACAGGGAGTAGTTGAGGCAAATAGTATAGATGCATTTAAGGGAAAGCAAGATAAGTACATGAGGGAGAAAGGAATAGAAGGTATGCTGAGGGGGTGAGATGAAGTAGGGTGGGAGGGTGCTTGTGTGGAGCATAAACACCAGCAGAGACCAGTTGGGCCGAATGGCCTGTTTCTGTGCTGTACATTCTATGTTATTATAGGAAGGATGTTCTTGCCATGGAGGGAATGCAGCGAAGATTCACCAGGCTGATACCTGGGATGGCAGGAATGACGTATGAGGAGAGATTGTGTCGATTGGGCTTATACTCACTGGAGTTTAGAAGATTGAGAGGGGATCTCATCGAAACCTATAAAATTCTGTCAGGCCTGGACAGACTAGATGCAGGAAGGATGTTTCTGATGGCCGGGGTGTCCAGAACCAGGGGTCATAGTCTAAGGATAAGGGGTAAGCCATTTAGGACTGAAATGAGGAGGAATTTCTTCACCCAGAGTGGTGAACCTGTGGAATTCTCTGCCACAGAGGGTGGTGGAGGCCAATACATAAATATATTCCAGAAAGAGTTGGATATATTTCTTAAGGCTAAAGGGATCAAGGGATATGGGGAAAAGGCAGGGACAGGGTACTGAATTTGGATGATCAGCCATGATCTCATTGAATGGCGGAGCAGGCTCGAAGGGCCGAATGGCCTGCTCCTGCTCCTATCTTCTATGTTTATGTTTCTATGTTTCTATTAGTTGCCCTTTGGTTTTCAGCTGTTGTAAATTCTACCCATTTTTCAGATGGAACATCCATTTTCTGCAACACAAAGTTTTGGGTAATCGATTAAAAATGGTTACGTTGCAAACTCTGTACACTGCCGGCTTGAGAGACTTGGGCCTTGTGGGAAATGGGCTTTGAAATGGACAATGCAAATAGTAAGACCTGAAATGTGTATGTGTGAAATATAATCCAAATATTTAATTGTCAAAATCTTCTTAGATTCCTGCAGTTCCTGAAGAAATGTTCTTCAATGAAGAGAAGATTGATGTAGTTGCAACAAACATATCGGACCAAGGCTTAGTAAGTAATCTGTCAAGCAGGCATTACACCTACAGCTTTTTATTACCTCAGCCAGAGCAGAAATGGGAGCAGCAGTAGACCACACGGTCCCTTAAGTCTGATCCGCTATTCAATAAGACCATGGCTGAACTTCTACATCAACTCCACTTTCCCGCCCTATCCCCATATCCCTTGACTCCCTTAGTGCCCAAAAATCTATCGATCTCTGTCTTTAATATACTCATCGATTGAGCACCCACAGCCCTCTTGGGTAGCGAATTCCAAAGATTCACTACCCTCTTGAGTGAAGAATTTCTCCTCATCTCAGTCCTAAATGGCCGACCCCTTATCTAAACTTTCCAGCCAAGGGAAACAACCTCTCAGCATCTACCCTGTTAAGCCCTGTAAGAATTTTGTATGTTTCAATGAGATCACCGCTCATTCTTCTAAACTCTAGAGAGTATAGGCTTCGTCTACTCAATCTCTCCTCATAGGACAGCCCTCTCATCCCAGAAATCAATCTAGTCAACCTTTGTTGCACCCCTTCTACGGCAAATATATCTTTCCTTAGGGAAGGAGACCAGAACTGTGCACTGTACTCCAGGTGTGGCCTCATCAAGGCCCTGTATAATTGCAGCAAGACTTCCTTACTCTTATACTCCAACCCCCTTGCAATAAAGGCTAACATATCATTTGCCTTCCTAATTGTTTGCTGTACCTGCATGTTAAGGACACTCAAATCCCTCTGAATACCAACATTTACTAATCTCTCACCTTTTAAAAAATATTCTGCTTTTTCCTTCTTCCTACCAAAGTGGATAACCTCACACCTCCCCACATTATACTCCATCTGCCACCTGCTTGCCCAATTACTTAACCGGTCTATATCCCTTTGCAGCCTCTTTGCTTCCTCTTCACAGCTTACTTTGCCACCTAGCTTTGTATTGTCAGCAAGCTTGGATATATTATATATTCAGTCCCCTCTCTAAGTCATTGATATAGATTGTAAATAGCTGAGGCCCAAGCACTGATCTTTCTGGCAATCCCATGAGCCCTAATCTTGTGTTACAACCTCTTGTGTAGCACCTTATCGAATGCCTTTTGAAAATCCAAATATACTACATCCACTGGTTCCCCCTTATCTATCCTGCTAGTTATACTCTCAAAAAAATCTAATAGATTTGTCAAACGCTATTACCCTTTCATAAAACCGTTTTGACTCTGCCTAATCATATTACGATTTTCTAAGTGCCCTGTTACTGCATCCCTAATAATAGATTCTAGCATTTTCCCTACTAATGATGTCAGGCTAACTGGCCTATAGTTCCCTTTTTTTCTCTCCTTGAATAGCGGAGTTACGTTTGCTACCTTGCACATTTCTGGTTGAAGTAGGGAAATTCTGGATATAAAGTCACATTTAGTTGCTCCGTTCCATTGAAGCTGCAAAAAGGCCAAGTGACTTGAAATGCCTCATCAGTTATAATCGAGGGTCCATCTCCGGGAAATGTATCCTCTCCATACCGAATGTGTTGTGTGTTTGTTTTTTTTTTCTATTTTCAGGATTCTGTTCCTTTGATTGACCAGCAACTGCTGTACCTCTGTTGTCCATATCTGAGTGAGTATATTCTGGACGTTGGAGGATGGGTTGGCGGAGGGGGGGGGGACAGAGAGAGATAAATAAATGCATACATACATAGAGGGTTAATGCTTCAAATAAAGATCACACATATACTTTTGACTGCTTATTTGTACGCCACTAGACATTTAAATGTTTACTGGATTCAGGAGACATTCCTGAGAAGTGAATAGTGGAAAATGTATTGTTAGTTAAAAAGGGTGGAGAGAGATACCTGGGAACTGTAAAATTGTTCTTGATTTAACTGATGCTAAATTAACCAGCCTAAAGGATCTAGTAGGGGAATATCTAGAAAAGCACCGCTTGATAAAGCGTCAGTCTATCAGGAAAGGAGGGCCACACTTAACTACAAAAGCAAAATACTGCGGATGCTGGAAATTTGAAATAAGAACAGAAAATGCTGGAAATACTCAGCAGGTCAGGCAGCATCTGTGGAGAGGGAAACAGAGTTAATGTTTCAGGTCGATGACCTTTCATCAGAACTGTTCTGACGAAAGGTCATCGACCTGAAACGTTAACTGTTTTTCTGCTGAGTATTTCCAGCATTTTCTGTTTTTATGTCATGCTTAACTAACCTGTTGGCGTTTTTCAAAGATATTACTAGCATGAAAGACGAGGAAATGGCGTGGATGTTATGGCCATAGATTATTTAAGAGGTGATATTTTATAAGGCACCAGTCAGTTTGTACTGGAGCGTCACTGGTCACCATACCATAGGAAGGCTGATGGACCTCTTGAGAGGGTGCTGTGTACAGCAACCAAATTGACGCACATTCTCCGCAATTGAAGTTATGAGGAAGTTGGGTTTGTTCTCATTGGGAAAGGGAGCTCCCGTTTTTTGTAAAGATATTTTTGTTTTGCAATGTTGACTCTTTAATATTCTATATTTTTGGTTTATATCTCCTTTTATTTGCCCTGTGAATGTCGTCTTTTCCCTTTAGCAACAGGAGGAGGCCATTCGGCCCCCTCGAACTTGTTGCACCATTCAAGCAGATCATGGCTGATCTGTACCTCAACTCCATCTCCCTGCCTTGGCTCCGTATCCCTTCATACCCTTACCTAATAAAAAATCTAGCGATCTTGGTCTTTGTTGCCTATTATCCTTGGTTGGCAGACGGGCTCCCAGGTTTCCAGTACGGCAGCTCCACAGCCTATTGCTCGGAGGTATGCGATAGCGACCTGTGGAGATTTTCTTCCTTTATCCCTCCCCTCCCAGAGCGCTCAGCTTCTGTTGAGTGCCTCTCCATGGCAGTACAGTTGAGATTGAAAACATTGCGAAATACAGCCCTCGCACACCTGTCTTTACTGCTCTGTTGTTTCACTCAATTAGTTCATCTCATCTTATTTATCTACACAACCTGTCGGCCAGATGGAAATGATTAACTTGCGCAGAAACTGAGAGAGATTTATTCACTAAGGATGCATGCCAAATAATCTAAGCCATGGCCAGGTATTTCACCAGGTCTTGTGTTGCAGGTGAGTTACGCAAGCTGTTGGCTTCCTACGTAGCTGGCAGTGGGGTTAGAAATGGAGGATATATGAGAAAGATCACACCAACTGCAGCGGAACCTTTAGTACCGACTTTAGCACAATCGCAGCAGAGACTCCAGGTAACCCCTTCATTCTTGCACTCTCAAATCCTCTGTAAAGAGCATGCTATCTTGATAGTACAGGAAACTCTCGATTTACCGGCACCGAAATAACCGGAAATCTCTGTTAACCGGCAAAATTCAGGAGTAGGTTCAGGTAAGTTTTACTTCATATTAGTGGCCGTTCCTGGATCTGTGGCTGTGTAACCGGGGTTCCTGCACCTGTTGCTAAGCAACAGGGATGCCTGGATCTTGTGGCCGGGGTGCCTGCACCTGTTGCTAAGCAACGGGGAAGCCTGGATCTATTGCTGTGTACAGGGCTCTCGTACCTTTTACTATACCTCTCTGTAATCCGGACTTGTTGATAAACCGGCACCACGCCGGTCCCGTCGGTGCCGGATAAAAAAGAGTTTCCTGTATCTACATTTTTGTCTTTATAGACTACCTGCATATAACCAAGTGACAGCTTCCTGAATTAAATGTCTGTTATACGTTGGTGTTCATTCATTGTACGCATGACTGACTTCCTTTTTTAGTGGCTCAGCTTGACTGTCAACCATTTTGTCCCAGTAAAGACAAATATCTGTCCTCCTTTCCAGCTTCCAAATACTATCTACACTCTCTCCAATGATTTCTCTTAACCCCTGATAAACATACATACTGTTTGGATAAATGTGTTATTGGAAGAGTGGAGGCTGGTGCTTGCTGTCTCCTTGCTCATGCTTGGGTCTGCCAGCTGTCCAGCACCTGGGTGACTGATCCTCACAATATAGAATTTCCAGCATGTCTTTGAATTAAAACACATGTCGGTGACAGCCTCCTGCTAGTGATCACTGAGACCAATTGTAGCACTCCTTCACTGCCCCAGTTGAGATTAACTGAGAACACAGAACTAACCTGGTCTGTACGGGCTCAGTATTACGTGGAGCAGTGAGTGCATTAACTAGTGAGCCATAGGAACAGGCAAACTCACTCATTTAAATGGCATCATCTTGGGTAATGTACAGTAAGTGTGAAGTTTCAACTAAATAGGGAAGAATTTTACACCAAGTGTTTAATGTTAAGTTTTTGTTTCCTGGTTAGGCAGAGTTGGAGGAGGCTTTTTTTCACAATCAACCCCCATCACTTCGCAAAACAGTTGAGTTTGTGGCTGAAAGAGTTGGATCTAACTGTGTGAAACACATCAAGTGAGTGAAATAAAAGTCCATCATTGTTAAATTAGGAGCAGGTTATTTTAGTGTTGCCGAAAACTTGTTTTTAAAACCATAATCTTATTTCAAGGTACCTTTTGCAAGGAATATCCCACTCTCTTTACAAAGCAACATTATCGATATATACTTGATATGTCGTCAGTACAGAAACACCAACACCTGGAATCGTGTGTTCAGGACAAAACAATGGGGTTGATTCTTGCCTTGTAGGACTTTCTACTACTGTACTACAGTTCGAACCTCGAGAATTACAAATAAGCGTAGCAGTGACAGATAAGTTTATCAATAAAAATGATCTTTATTCACACTACAGTTTTTCATGCGTACATGAAAGTACCCCCGGCAATGTATATGCTCACAGTTTACTCCAGCAATTTATATGCTCTACAGTTTCGTACATAAAAACACTCCCAGCAATGTATATGCCCTACAGTTTATTAAATAAGTCAAACGTACATAAAAAATACCCCCAGCAATGTACGTATGTGCTCTACAGTTTCGTCCATAAAAGTACCCCCAGCTCCATGTCCCACTTTCATACATACACCTCGGTTGATCAGTCCGAATTAGTGGTAGGCTTCAAAAGTCGACTGGCCATTCAAAACAGCTTCCTATGTTCTATTTCAGTTTTCACCTTCTGTCTTTATAATGCACTCCTGCATGTGTTCCTCGTATTTTTTAGCTGCCTCCCTCTGGTAGGTCAGTTTCACTCCCAACCTTTCCTGGTTGGTGTTCCTTCTGCATGACACGCTCATGTCCCTGTGATGTGTGTGGGGAGCAGGACTTCCTCTTCATCCTATGTTCCCCTTCCTGTCCATGTGGTCTTACAAACAAAGTACCACACGTTGACTTCCTCCATTTTGAATCCTTACAAACAAAGGATCACACATTGACCTCCATTTTGAATCCGTCCGTTATCATCTCTCAAGAACTCTCAACAAAAATATATTCCAGTGAGAAGGAAAGACTTTGAGAAGGGAGAACCATCCATGGCTAACTAAGGAAGTAAAGGATGGTATCAGATTGAAAACAAAGGCATACAATGTTGCCAAGATTAGTGGAAGGCCAGAGGATTGGAAATTTTTTAAAAACCAGCAAAGGACGACTAAAAAAAATAAGAGAGAGAAGATGGATTATGAGAGTAAACTAGCAAGAAATATAAAAACAGATAGTAAGAGCTTCTACAAGTATATAAAAAGGAAGAGAGTAGCTAAAGTAAACGTTGGTCCCTCAGAAGATGAGACTGGGGAATTAATAATGGGGAACAGGGAAATGGACGAGACTTTGAACAAATACTTTGTATCAGTCTTCATGGTAGAAGACACTAAAACCATCCCAATAATACATAATCAAGGGTCTGTAGGGAGGGGGGAACTTAAACAATCACTATCACTAAAGAAAAAGTACTCGGTAAAATAGTGGGACTAAAGGTGGACAAGTTCCCTGGACCTGATGGCCTGTATCTTAGGATCTTAAAAGAAGTGGCTGCAGAGATAGTGGATGCATTGGTTGCAATCTACCAAAAATCCCTGGACTCTGGAGAGGTCCCAGCCGATTGGAAAACCACAAATGTAACGCCCCTATTTAAGAAAGGAAGGAGACAGAAAGCGGGAAACTATAGACCAGTTAGCTTAACATCTGTCATTGGGAAAATGCTGGAGTCCATTATTAAGGAAGCAGTAGCAGGACATTTAGAAAATCATAATGCAGTCAAGCAGAGTCAGCATGGTTTTATGAAAGGAAAATCATGTTTGGCAAATTTGCTGGAGTTCTTTGAGGATGTAACGAGCAATGTGGATAAAGGGGCATCAGTGGATGTGGTATATTTGGATTTCCAGAAGGCATTCGATAAAGTACCACATAATAGGTTACTGCACAAGATAAGAGCTCACAGGGTTGGGGGTAATATATTAGCATGGATAGAGGATTGGCTAACTAACAGAAAACAGAGAGTCAGGATAAATGGGTCATTTTCCAGTTGGCAAATGGTAACTAGTGGGGTGCCACATGGATCAGTGCTGGGGCCTCAACTATTGACAATCTATATTAATGACTTGGATGAAGGGACCGAGTGTAATGTAGCCAAATTTGCTGATGAAAGCAAGCTGTGAAGAGGACACAGAATTTGCAAAGGGATATAGACAGGCTAAGTGAGTGGGCAAACATTTGGCAGATGGAGTATAATGTGGGAAAGTGTGGGGTTATCCACTTTGGTAAGAAAACTAAAAAAGCAAATTAATATTTAAATGGAGAGAGATTACAAAATGCTGCGGTACAGAGGGATCTGGGGGTCCTTGTGCATGAAACACAAAAAGTTAGCATGCAGGTACAGCAAGTAATCAGGAAGGCAAATGGAGTGTTGGCCTTTATTTCAAGGGGGCTGGAGTATAAAAGCAGGGAAGTCCTGCTACAACTGTACAGGGTATTGGTGAGACCACGCCTGGAGTACTGCGTACAGTTTTGGTCTCCTTATTCAAGGAGGGATATACTTGCATTGGAGGCAGTTTAGAGGAGATTCACTCAGTTGATTCCTGAGATGAGGGGGTTGACTTATGAGGAAAGGTTGAGCAGGTTGGGCCTATACTCATTGGAGTTTAGAAGAATGAGAGGTGATCTTATTGAAACATATAAGATTCTGAAGGGGCTTGACAGGGTAGATGCTGAGAGGATGTTTCCACTCATGGGGAAATCTAGAACTAGGGGGGCATAGTTTCAGAATAAGGGGTCGCCCATTTAAAACTGAGATGAGGAGGAATTTCTTCTGGGGGTCGTGAATCTGTGGAATTCTCTGCCCCAGAGAGCTGTGGAGACTGGGTCATTGAATATACTTAAGATGGAGATAGACAGATTTTTGAACAATAAGGGAGTGATGGGTTATGGGAAGCGGGCAGGGAAGTGGAGTTGAGGCCAAGATCAGATCAGCCGTGATCTCATTAAATGGCGGAGCAGGCTCGAGGGGCCAAATGGCCTGCTCCTGCTCCTATTTCTTATGTTCTAATTCATTCGCAATTTCGATCTCCACATAGTAGCAGTGGTTTTATTAAGTGTATAGCAGCTTACAGCCTTCACTGCCTGGGCCTTGAGCATAAACTGGAGGGGAGAATCTTGTGCCCATATCAGGAACCCACCTGGTCGTCTTCCTATTGAAGTTAGTGGGAAGAAAATCCAGTGGGTTCTGTATAAAGCTTGCGATTTCCCCCCACAGTGGTAAAGATTGGAATTCACCCCCCGCCCCCCCTTGACAGCAAAGACTGAAAGATGGTGACCTTGAGGCTCCTGGTTGGGGAGCTGATGTCCGTAATTATCATGTTATCACAGACGCTAGTGGATAATTCAATTTCAGTCTTTGCCACTTGTGTCTTTTTAAAGTTGGATGTAGAGTTTCCCCCCCCCCCCCCCCAGCTAATTTAATCTCCCCTCCCCCCGTTCCGTTCCTGAAGGCGTTGACCGCTTGCTCAATGCCCTCCAGTAGCTCGCCCAATTGGCCATACTTCATGCACAAGCGTGGGCAGCAAGAGTCCCTGGGGTAGTCAACTGCAGGGGGAATCACAGCTAAACCCAATCCTGGCCTTGCCCGGCACCTCATGTACCTGCGGTAGGGGGTTGCTGGTTGATTACAAAGTATTTGCAGCACAGGTTATTAATGGGATCTCTGAAAATGCGCAAGATAAAAGGGAATTGGTTCCATTTAAGACTAACTTTACCTCTAATTTGATAAATACAACTGCTAAAGCTCCAACGTTTGCTCATTCAGCTTTCCCAGTGAGTATTGTCATATATTTCCCCTTCTCCTGTTCTTCTACCTAAAACCCTTTGGGATGTTTGCAGCTGAACTCCTGGGCAAAGGACATCACCTGGATATGCAATAGTTAACTCCCACAAGACTGATCATTAGCTGTATTGCCCTGCTTGTTTCTAACCCACTACATGTTACACGAGTTAGCCTACAGGTCATTCACCCAGACTTATCAATCGGTGCAAATTTACAGGTTGGAATTTGCAGTAGGGAACAACAACCTGCATTTATATAGTGCCTTTCGGGTAGGGAAACATTCTGTAATCAGGCAAAAATTGACACCGAGCCATAGAAGGCGATAGAAAGACAGAACTTGCATTTCTACAGCACCTTTCAAAACCTCAGGATATCCCAAAGCGCTTTACAGCCAATGAAGTATTTTTGAAGTGTAGTCACTGTTGTAATGTTTGGAAATACAGCAGCCAATTTGCACACAGCATGGTCACACAAACAGCAATGTGATAATGACCAGATAATCTGTTTTTAGGTATTGGTTGAGGGATAAATGTTGGCCAGGACACCGGGGAGAACTCCCCTGCTCCTCTTCAAAATAGTGTCATGGGTTTTTTTTCACGTGGACGGGGCCACGGTTTACGTCTCATTTGAAAGACGGCACCTCCGACAGTGCATCACTGCAGGGTCGGCCTCGATTATGGGCTCAAGTCTTTGGAGTGGGACAGATGACTTTAAAAATATATATATATAAATAAATAAATAAATAATAGGTTTAGGTTTTGTATTCCAGGTGACTTTTTTAAAATCCCTTTTAAACATGCAGCAATGAGAGTAAAACTCGATTATTGCCTATATTCCCTTTCCTAGGGCGACTCTAGTGTCTGAGCTAGTCAACCGTGGGACAGCAATGCTACGCGATGGAATGAAGGACGAGAAGACCAGCCTGCCCAAGCTCCTTGAAAGTGTAACCAGTGAGCTGTGCGAAGAAGGCAGACAGGCAGTGGTCAAAGGCAGAGAGTAAGCATCTCCGAGATTAGAGTGGTGACGGTTCGTATGAGAAGCGTACATGCTCGGTGACCTGCTGATTGTTTCCTGTTTTGAGCACAGAACTGCGACTTTGGTTGAAGGAGGATGTTGGCGTGAGGAAGTACAAAATATCAACAGCAACTTGCATTTACATAGCGCCTTTAATATAGTAAAACGCCCCAAGGCGCTTCACCGAATCAAACTATTATCAAACAAAGTGAGCCACATAAGGAGATATTAGGATAGGTGACCAAAAGCTTGGTCATGGGGCAGGTTTTAAGGAGTGTTTTAAAGGAGGAGAGGGGCGGAGAGGTTTAGGGAGGGTATTCCAGAGCTTGGGGCCAAGGCAGCTGAAGGCACGGCCGCCAATGGTGGAGTGATTAAAATCGGGGATTGTAGGGCTGGAGGAGATTCCAGAGATTTGGGGGGGGGGGGGGGGGGCAAGGCCATGGAGGGATTTGAACACAAGGAAAGAATTTTAAAACGAGACATAACACCTATTACCAGAAAAAACTGGAATATCGCCCATCTTGAAATCAGTCCCCACCTTTTCATTACTTGCCAACATGAGGAGATGAGTCATTTCCAATCTCCACACAGGGAATGGACTTTGATGATTTAGGTTATGGCTGTGACTGAGAAACGCTCCATAGAAAAACTCTCAACATTGACATTTGGTTGTTGATGGGGAGGTGCATGAATGAAGAAATATCAATACCATCTGAGTCCTTCTATCTGGCCCTCCTTCACCCTATTGTGTTCTGATCTGGAATGCATTGCCTGAAAAGGTGGTGGAAGCAGATTTAATAGAAACTTTGAAAAAGGAATTGGATGTATACTTGTAAAGGAAACATTTGCAGGGCTGTGGGCAATGTTCCCTGTCTTTTTTTGGGCTGCGCAACCCCTTCAAAATGCAGCACGTGCCATTTTTCTGTTGAAAAGTTGGCAAGCCAGCTGTGCGAGACCCCTGGAGCGGCCGCACAGCTTATAGGGAGCACTGGCTGTGGAGAATGGACAGGAGAGTGGAAATAATTGGAAAGCTCTTTCAACGAGCGTGCAGGCTGATTGTCCTCCTCCTGTGCTGTATGACTCTATAAACCTGTCCAGAGGTTACATCGTGAAGCACCCACCTACCGGGGGGAGGGGGGGGAGGGGGGAGGGAGGGGGGGGGGGCGGGAGGGGGGGGGGCCAGACAGAGTGAATACACACGCTGAAGATGGGCTGCTGAATTTTTAGTGTTTTTAGTGTTTAAAGTGGGGGAAAAAAAGGTTCATTTCAAGTTTAAAAAGGTTTTAAAGTTAAATTTAGTTCTAGTTAAGTTATTTTAGTTTGTTTAGTTAAGTTTAAGTTTAGTTTAGTCTAGATTAAGTAAGGAAGGAAAAGACCACCAAAGAGACCACCAAAGGAAAAAAAAACCAGAGGAAATTAGAAAAAAAAAGCCAAAGAAAAAAAAAGAAATAAGGGAAAAAAAAATATACAAACCAAAGAACAGCGGCCGCACGGGGCCACAGCAGCAGCAGAAGCGAGGTGACTCGGCCGCATCGGGAACCGAGGCGCGAAGGCCGCACGGAGACGCAGCGGCAGCCGGAGCGAGGAGACTCTGGGAGGCCGCTTCGGGAAACGAGGCGAATCGGGGAGGCCGCACGGAGACGCAGCGGCAGCCGGAACGAGGTGACTCGGGGAGCCCGAGCGGCGAACGAGACACGGCCCGATCGGCGGCCGCAGTCCAGCACCCGAGCGACGACCGCAGTCCAGCACCCGAGCGACGACCGCAGTCCAGCACCCGAACGGCGAACGAGGCACAGCCCGAGCGGCGGCTGGGCTAGAAAGCCCGGGAAAGGCCCGAGGAGCCAGGCCCAGAGACCTCTGAGGAGAAGGGGAGCAACCAGAAGGCTTCCAGAAGCAAACCAAGACTGTGAGTACAGGGCCCAGGGAGGGAGACTGAAGCCAGGGAAAGGCCCGAGGAGCCAGGCCGAGACAGAGGCACAGAGACCTCTGAGGGGGAGGGGAACAGCCCGAAGGCACCGGGAAACAGCGGCTCACAGACCCAGACCTGAGAAGGGTGAACCCAGAAGCCGAGGCCCAGGGACCACGGGGTCGGAGAGGGGGACCGGGAAAGTTCGCGAACATGGAGAGGGAAACACCAAACCCGGGGCCCCAGAAAAGCTTATTCTAAGATCAACAATACTTTACCAAAAATGAGCGAATCAGAAGATCCACAACAGCCCCGCTTCCAGATTCCCCCCCAACACCGCAAAAAAAGCTATAAAAGCGATCAAGCATGAGCAGATGAGAGAAAAACCAGAAACACTTTTTGCTGACTGTTACAACAATGGGACAAAAAGTAACCTCATTTTCTACTCCGATCAGCCAGTGGCTTGGACCACAGCAATAAAATCACACTATACCAATGTTAAGCTAGAAAATACCGCAAATGGGTCCATAATGAAAATTAACACACCAGGAGACAGTTCAACTACGACGGTCAACGCGTACAATACCGGAACAATATTAGTGCAAGGCAACCTCGACAAATTTGCAACGGCCTTCAGGACACTGAAAAAATTAACTAAGGGGGGAAGGAACAGCCCCAGAGTGGCCCGCACTCCCCCCAACATTGACAACTTACCAGGAGAAAATCTGCCTGGTCAGGAGGTGAACGAGCCACACAGTTCAAACCAGACACTAACCCCGGGGAACCACAGCCACACGATACAACTGACAAACCCCAGCATAACTACCAGGGAGGAAGCCACACATAGTCCCCCTACCATTCCCAGCTCACCAAGAGAAGAGCAGCATAGCCAGGAAGTGAGTGAGCCCTCCAGGGCCGACCAGCCTAGCCAGGAAGTGAGTGAGCCTTCCAGGGCCGACCAGACACATACCCCGGGATCACACAGCCAGATACAACCAAAAGATAAATTTAATCAATTAGAGATAGAGATGGTTAAACTTAGAGAGGACTTCCTCAAAATGAATGACGATCAAAATCAGGAGAGGGAGAGACACAAGAGAGAGCTGAAGCTACTTGAGAACCAGGTGAATCTACTTAGGAATCAGGTGAAAGAGCTGCAGGAAAAAGAAGAGAGCCATAGAGGAGAGATAACACCATTAGACCAGCAACCAGAGGCTAGAGATAAGACAAGACAGCCGGACGGAACGGCTGCACTCCCACACGGAACAAAAGCAACAGACACACAATACAAGGGGTGCCACACAGACCAACCAGCATACTGATTCGCAATCTTCCCCCACCACCGTGGAACCACAAGCGGGCCGCTCACAAGAGGTACGCACACACCAGACACCCCAGCCCAGCACACACACTATGAATCCAAGCGAAAGCCACCAGACAGTAAACACAAACAAGGCTGACGTCGTAATACTCATAGACTCAAATGGGAAATTTCTATGGGAGAAAAAGCTATTCCCTAGAAGTAAAGTAGAAAAGATCTGGTGCCCAACAACAAACAGAGCCATGGGATGGCTGACCAAAGCCAGATTAGGCTCCCCCCAACACATAATAATACACACGGGCACAAATGACCTAAAGACCCAACAGAAAGAAGTAGCAACATCGCTCAGAGCAATGATTAGGAAAGCAAGCAGTACATTTCCAAACACTAGAATCACTGTTTCCACAATATTGCCGAGAACAGACTTCAACAACAACACAATTCATGAGATAAATGCCAGCATAGCAAGAGACTGCGAATCAAACCACAACGTACACCTGGCCCAACACCCCACCCTCGATGAGGAATGTCTTTACGACCACGTCCACATCCAAAGGCAAAGAATATCGATCTTTGCTAAAGCCCTGAAGGACGTCGCTTTTAACCGGGTCCATACCCAGACTCCAAGAGGACCCCCCCCCCCCCCGACCACCAGAGATCAGCGGGGTACATATCAGGAACACTACAAGGACCACCAACACACCAACCGAGACCAGAGAGGATCCCCATGCAAAACAACAATATCAGACCTGCACCACTCCTGTCCCACAGGGGAATAGGACTGCTCCCAGCCAGACAGAGGGAGAGATGCACAGGACGTACGCAATACCTCAGACAGAAACAATCCATTAAGAGACAATAAGCAGCTGTGCAGCAGCATCTACTTCCGCCTTATGGATCAAGGACTAATTAATAGAAAGAACTGTAACCAAATTGTATTAACTTTTGTAGACAACTGATGTGATCTTTTTTTTCCCACACTTAGACACGACAAACACGTACCACTCTTTAACCTATCATAGTAAAAGATCAAACTTAACATGAAATCCTTATATATTTCGACCTGGAATATCCAAGGTCTACGCTCTTCACTGCGAGAAGTGAAAAGTAGGACCCCAGAGTTCATAGATGAAACTAAAGACCTAGGTATTATCATTTTACAGGAAACTTGGTATAAAGGAAAAGGACACACTGGCTGTCCCCAAGGGTACACTGAGCTGGTGGTCCCCTCCAATAAATTACCAAATGTAACCCAAGGCAGAGACTCCGGAGGCATACTGATCTGGTTTAAAACAGAACTTAAGAATTACATCAAATTTATAAAAAAGGGCGAAAACCATATGTGGCTCAAACTTGAGAGGGAGATTATCTCAAACACCCAAGATGTTTACATTTGCGCACTTTATATCCCCCCAATCGATTCCCCGTACTTTAAAGAGGACACCTTCTCCAACATGGAGGGGGAAATTATCCAATACCAGGCCCAGGGGAACGTGTTGATCTGTGGGGACCTCAATTCAAGAACGGGCGAAGAACCAGACTTCACCAATAATCAGGGAAACAATTACGTTTTCGGGAATAACCACTTTGACATCCCTTCCCTTCCATACAGGCATAACTGCGACAAGCAGTCAAATACCAACGGAAAACAGCTACTACAGCTCTGTCGAAACCTGGGTCTGTACATTGTCAATGGTAGGTTCATAGGAGACCTCCTAGGAAGATCGACCTATTGCTCACCTCTTGGCTGCAGCACAGTAGACTATATGATTACAGACTTAGACCCATCCTCTTTCAGAGCATTCACAGTCAAACCACAAACAACACTGTCAGATCACAGTCAAATTACTATGTTCCTCAAAAAGACAGAAACAAACAACATAGAAACACAACCCAGTAAACTGTACAACACCAAAAAATCGTACAGATGGGCCAAAAACGACACGGAAAAATACCAGAAAACAATTAGCAATGCATCAACTCAAGCTCTCTTAGACACCTTTCTGGATAACATATACACTCACAATAAAGAAGGCGTAAACCGGGCAGTTAGTAAACTAAACAATATTTTTGATAATTTGGCAACAAATGCAAACTTGAAAGCTCGCAAGAACAAACCCAAAACAAAAAACTATGAAAAATGGTTTGACCGAGATTGCCATAACATGAGGAAAAAACTTAGAAAAATATCAAACCAAAAACACAGACATCCAGAAAACGAGGAACTACGCCTTACTTATTGTCAGACACTAACACAATACAGAAACACACTCAGAACCAAAAAAGAGCAATATATTAAGAATACACTCAGCTCCATGGAGGAATCCATAGATTCCAATTGTTTCTGGGAAAACTTGAAAACACTACACAAAAAACAACACGACGATTTGGCCATTCAAAATGGGGACACATGGGTAAACCACTTTGAAAAATTATACCAGAAAAACACACTAGGACCAGAGCAACACCAAATATGCAAAAAACTGGAAAAGCTAGAAATGGCCATAAAAGATAACCAAAACCCGCTGGACGCCATAATAACAGAAAAAGAACTTCTTGAAAAACTCAAGGACCTGCGACCAGGAAAAGCCTGCGGGACAGACGGCATACTAAACGAGATGATTAAACACACAGACAACAAAATGAAACTGGCTATCCTAAAACTCTTCAACTTGGTTCTGAGTGTCGGTTATTTCCCTGATATCTGGAACAAAGGACTCATAACGCCCATATACAAAAGTGGGGACAAAATCGACCCAAACAACTATCGAGGCATCTGTGTAAACAGTAACCTGGGGAAGGTATTCTGTAGCATCATAAACAAAAGACTTATAAACTTCCTTGAGGAGCACAATGTCTTGAGTAAAAGCCAAATTGGATTCCTGCCAAACTATAGAACATCCGATCATATCTTCACCCTACAGACCCTAATTGACAAACACGTTCACCATAACAAAAGCAAAATCTACGCATGCTTTGTAGATTTCCAGAAGGCTTTCGACTCCATCTGGCATGACGGTTTATTCCTGAAACTTATCGAAAGTGGGGTAGGAGGGAAAACATATGATGTAATTAAATCAATGTATACAAACAACAAATGTGCAGTTAAAATTGGAGACAAACAAACAAAATACTTCCCACAGGGGCGGGGGGTGACGCAGGGCTCGCCAATCTCACCGACACTCTTTAATATTTACATAAATGGATTGGCAAAACTACTTGAACAATCTACAGCACCTGGCCTCACCCTATATGAATCCAAGGTTAAATTCCTCCTCTATGCAGACGACCTGGTTCTGCTGTCACCTACTAAAGAGGGGCTACAGCAAAACCTGGACCTGCTGGAGTTGTACTGCCAGACTTGGGCCCTGACAATAAATCCCCAAAAAACCAAAGTCCTTGTGTTCCAGCAAAGATCCAAACATCAGGGACCCAAAATAAATTTCACAGTAGGAACAACCAAAATTGAACAAACCACTCACTACACATACTTGGGCTTAAAAATCAGTTCTACGGGAAACTTCAAACTGGCTGTGAATGAACTGAAAGAGAAATCAAGAAGGGCTTTCTATGCCATCAAAAAATCAATCCAAATAGAAATCCCAATTAGCATTTGGCTCAAAATTTTCAAATCAGTAATTGAACCAATTGCACTCTATGGCAGTGAGGTATGGGGACCGCTAACTCAACAAGAATTTGCAAAATGGGACAAACACCCAATTGAGATCCTACATGCAGAATTCTGTAAAAGTATCCTCCGGACTCAAAGGAAAACAGTAAACAATGCATGCAGGGCGGAACTAGGCCAATATCCATTGATAATCACTATCCAAAAAAGAGCCACCAAATTTTGGAATCACCTACAAATGAGCAATCCCCAATGCTATCACTACGACGCCCTGAAATGCCAAGAGCTGACCATAAAGAAGAATACCCTCAGTCAACTAGTCCTGGGACTCAGTGAAGTAACTACTAACAATACTAACAATAACCAGCCCCAGGACAGTGACAGGGTAACACAAAGAATTCGACCCAACACAATCGTCGCTAAGCAAAAGGAAAAATATCTGACATATTGGGCAGAAACAACAAAAACCCAAAGCAAACTCAATTGCTACTTGGCCCTAAACAGACAATACAACATAGCTGATTACCTGACCATGGTAAAGGATAACAAACTGAGAAGAACCTTGACAAGGTACAGACTTAGCGAACATAGCCTAGCGATCGAAAAAGGCAGACACAGGCAGACCAGGCTGCCAAGAGAGGACAGGATATGCTCTCACTGCAGTCAGGGAGTGGTGGAGACAGAGATGCACTTCCTCACAGCTTGTGGAAAATATCAGGGCATCAGTGAGAATTTCTACCAAAAATTCTCACAAATATGCCCTGATTTCAGAAATCTGAATGACAACCAAAAACTCCCATTCCTACTGGGAGAGGAGAGAAGCTGTATAACATTGGCGGCACACTATGTTACAGCTTGCCATGAACAGAGGGACAACCAGTAAACTAAGAAAAGAATATATATAAACAATGCGAATGTATATTTATACACTCAGGGATATACCTGTTTATACACTGTATGAATAGAACTGCGTTTATGTGCTAAACCATAAATGTATTTTGATGCTTTGGCAACATAAGATGTAACTTATCATGCCAATAAAGCGATTTGAATTGTGAATTGTGAGAGAGGGGGGGAGGGGGGAGGAGGGAGGGGAGGGGGGGGGGAGGAGGGGAGGGGGGGGAGGAGAGGGGGGAAGGGGGGGAGAGGAGGAGAGGAGAGGGGGGGGAGATGAGGG
Source organism: Somniosus microcephalus (assembly GCF_052327205.1). Taxonomy (NCBI): domain Eukaryota; kingdom Metazoa; phylum Chordata; class Chondrichthyes; order Squaliformes; family Somniosidae; genus Somniosus; species Somniosus microcephalus. Next base: position 167,060,902 of record NC_140998.1, on the reverse strand, counting down.
GGGGGGGGAGAGGGAGAAGAGAGAGGGGGGGGGGGAGTAGTAGCTCGGATGCTGTTAATATGGTGAATGGCAACCCGCAGGCACCAGACTATTTGATGACGGGTACTGTCTCTCTTGTAGTACAGTAAATATATCCTTGGATTTTGATTGAGGAAAGGTGGTGACTACCCCCCTGGAACTTCCACCCCCAGCCCTTCCGGCCCCGGGGTCCGGCCCTTCTACCCCCGGCCCGCCCTTCCTTCTACCCCCGGCCCGCCCTTCTACCCCCGGCCCGCCCTTCTACCCCCAGCTCCAGGGTCCGGCCCTATGTTCCCCCCGGCCCTTCATTGCCCCCCCCCCCCCACCCCGCGCACCAGGGCCCGGCCCTTCGTCGTTCCCCTCCCCCCCCCCCCCCCCGGCCCTTGGGTCCGGCCCTTCGTTCCCCCTCCCCGCCGCTGGGTCCGCTGCTTCGGACAGCATGGTATTGGGGGATGGCCGAGCGAGAACTTATCTAATGCAAGGATTCAAATCTGACATTTTGAAAGTTTTTAGAGTAAATTGTATTTTTCACCTTCCTTTTCAGATTCTGTAGCAGAAAGGGACCAGAAGCAATTCAAGTTCTGCTACCAGGAGAGACATCTGCCTCGGTTTGTTAAACTTTCAGAAACTACTCTGGAAACAAAGCCCCCCCCTGCCATATCGGTGGGTGGGGAACCCTTCCTGTCTTCGGTCCGCAAATGTATCATTCTTTGCAGGAACTGTGCTCCTCAGTCACTTCCCTCTTTCCCCCTCCCCTGCCACTTGCTCAGGCCGAACCCTCCCCTTCACCTCCTCCCTCCCTCCGCACCGTCCCCTTCACCTCCTCCCTCCCTCCGCACCGTCCCCTTCACCTCCTCCCTCCCTCCGCACCGTCCCCTTCACCACCTCCCTCCCTCCGCACCGTCCCCTTCACCTCCTCCCTCCCTCCGCACCGTCCCCTTCACCTCCTCCCTCCCTCCGCACCGTCCCCTTCACCTCCTCCCTCCCTCCGCACCGTCCCCTTCACCTCCTCCCTCCCTCCGCACCGTCGCCTCCATTGCATCATAGAATGATACAGCACAGAAGGAGGCCATTCGGCCCATTGTGCCTGTGCCAGCTGTTTGAAAGAGCTGTCCAATTAGTGCCACTCCCCTGCTCTTTCCCCATAGCCTTGCAAATTTTCCTCTTCAAATATTTATCCAATTCACTTTTGAAAGTTGCTATTGAATCTGCTTCCACCATCCTTTCAGGTAGTGCATTCCAGATCATAACTACTTGTAGCGTATAAAAAATTCTCACGTCTTTTGCCAGTTCTCTTCAGTCTGTGTCCTCTGGTTACTGACCCTCCTGCCAGTGGAAACAGTTTCTCCCTAACTACTCTATCACAATCCCTCATAATTTTGAGCACAACTATCAAGTCTCCCCATAACCTTCTCTGCTCTAAAGAGAACATCCCAGCTTCTCTCCACATAACTGAAGACCCTCACCCCTTGAACCATTCTGGTAAATCTCTTCTGCATCATCTCCAAGGCTTTGACATTCTTCCTAAAGTGTGGTGCCCAGAATTGGCCACAATACTCCAGCTGGGGTCTAACCAGTGGTTTATAAAGTTTTAGCATAGCTTCCTCCATTTGTACACTATGGAGATTCCCACATTCCACGCTATACTAACTACAACTCCTCATGACCATGTAGGAATGTATGAGAGGTTGGGAAGAAGCGCAGCCCACTTGCTGTGATGGGGTTACATTGCCATGGTTGGTGGTGCTTTGCCATTTTAGGTAACTATTAGAAACTTTCTGATCCCCTCCCCCTCGTGTCTTAATCGCCTTTACTCACTTTGTTTCCTCCTCTGTGTTGCCCCGTCCTCCTCTGAGTTTCATAAGGACATAAGAAATAGGAGCAGGAGTAGGCCATATGGCCCCTTGAGTCTGCTCCGCCATTCAATAAGATCATAGCTGATCATCTATCTCAACTCCACTTTCCTGTCCAATCTCCATATCCCTGGACTCCCCTAGAGTCCAAAAATCTATCAATCTCAGCCTTGAATATACTCAAAGACTCAGCGTCCACAGCCCTCTGGGGCAAAGAATTCCAAAGATTCACAACCCTCTGAGTGAAGAAATTCCTCCTCATCTCGGTCTTAAATGGCCGACCCCTTATCCTGAGACTATGCTCCCAAGTTCTAGACTCTCCAGCCAGGGGAAACAAACTCTCAGCATCTACCCTGTCAATCCCCTTCAGAGTCTTGTATGTTTCAATGAGATCACCTCTCATTCTTCTAAACTCCAGAGAGTATCGGCCCATTCTACACAATCTCTCATCATAGGACAGCCCTCTCATCCCAGGAATCAATCGAGTGAACCTTCGTTGCACCGCCTCCAAGGCAAGTATATCCTTCCTTAGATAAGGAGACCAAAACTTTTCCTCCTCCTCCTCTGTCTTTCCCCCTCCTCTGTTGTTTAGCACTTATTTCTGTTCTGATGATTTGGTATTCTTTGAAAGTAATCAAGCCATTTCTTTTATAGGTGCTGAGCACAGCAGAAGATATTACAAGCCGCCTTGCTACTGAGAAAGCTTGTACATGGCTTTCCGCCAACATTACAGGTACAGAGAAACATAACCTTAAAAAAACCCAGCTTTTTGCACAGGATCACTGGAAACTCCTCACAGCCATGCCATGCAATATTGGAGGGTTTGTCTGTGATGGTAGGTCCCCACAGGGAGGGTCTGGTCTCAGCCATGTTGAGTGCAAGCAACTACTGCAAGAAATGGCTTATTCAGCAATTGAAAAATCATGTTTAAGAATCCTTGCAGGGGAGGGAGGGAAATAAGGTGCGTGGTGATTGTGGATTAGGTGCATATCATTTCTTTTGGCAACCCAACCTCTCATTGATGAGGCTCATGGCACAAGAAAAGAAACCAATTTATTGTAACAGGAGCAGTGAGAATTCATGTTCTCAGTGCATATGTCTTTTAAGGGAAGAGAGTAAAGTAATAGTCAGAAATTGTGCTTCAGGCACGACAGGTAAAGGGAAAACTAAAAGATGTAAAGAAATTAAACCAGGAGAGAGAAATAAGAAATGTGTGAGTAAAACATTAGTGCAGAAGGACAGTTTAGTGGGTGTGGCCCAAAAAAGCGTTCTTTATACAAATTCATGCCGTATAAGGAACAAATTGAATGAATCGCAGGCGCAATCTCAACTTGGAGGCTATGACATGGTAGCCATTACGGAGACATGGCTGCAAGACGGTCAGGACTGGGAACTAAATATACCAGGTTATGAGTTCTACAGGAAAGATAGGGAAAATGGTAGAGAGGGAGGAGTAGTCTTAGTGATTAAGGATGAAATTGTTTCAATGATAAGAGGATATAATGAGAGGTAAGCAGGGAGTGGAGATTCTATGGGTAGAATTAAGAAATAGGAAAGGATTTAAGACTGTAATGGGAGTTATATATAGGCCCCTGGTAGCAGCTGTGAAGTGGCAGGATGCATGAATGCAGAGATTGGACAGGGGTGTAGCAAAGGCAGAATGGTTTTTAATGGGGGATTTTAACTTTCATATAGATTGGGATAAGCAGACTAGCTCGTATCAGAAAGATAGCAAATTTCTTGAATGTGTTCAGGATAGTTTTCTGCAACAATATGCCCTGGAACCAACAAGGATGCAAGCCATATTAGGTTTAATAATGAGCATTGAGCCAGCTTTAGTTAACAGCCTAACAGTGCACAAACATTTATCTAATAGCGATGATAATATGATCGAGTTTAATGTAGTGTCTGAAAGGGAGAAACGAGAAACAGCTTCTAAGATTCTAGATTTGGGTGCGGCTGACTTCAATGCGATGAGACAGAGACTGTCCACAGTAAACTGGGCATATCTGTTAATAGGTAAAATAACAGAAGATCAGTGGGAGATGTTCAAAAACTAATTTAAGGTGATACAAAACCAGTTTATACCCCTGGGGGCAAGAGCTCTACTTGCCAAAAAAAAGCCATGGATGACTAAAGAGGTGAGGGACAGCATAAAACTAAAGAAAAAGCATACAAAAAATAGCGCAGAACCTGACAAATGGGAAAGATACAAAGAACAGCAAAGGGGTCACAAAACAGAGTAAGAGCTACAAAAAGGGAGTATGAAAAGAAACTTGCAATGGATATCAAAATCAACACAAAGAACTTTTACAATTATATTAGGAAAAAGGTGGTCAGGAGCAATGTGGGCCCCTTAAAAACTGATAATGGTGCTATTGTAAATTAAAATAAGGAAATGGCGGACATGTTGAATAATTACTTTGCGTCAGTATTTACAGTAGAATCTCTGCATGCTGGACTGTCCAAGAAAACTAATACTGAATCAGAGACAGGGACTCGCCAAAATTAACGTAAGCAAAATGACAGTAGTAAAGAAAATAATGGCACTAAAGAGTGACAAATCCCCAGGACCAGATGGCTTCCACCCCAGGGTTTTAAAGGAAGTAGGTGAGAACATTGCAGATGCTCTAACTATAATCTTCCAAAGTTCTCTAGATTCAAGAACCTTCCCTTTAGATTGTAATATTGTGCATGTCACTGCACTATTTAAGAAAGATTAGAGAGGGAAACCAGGGAATTATAGACTGATTAGCCTAACATCTGTTGTCAGGAAATTACTAGAGCCTATAATTAAGGATAGGGTGACTGAACACCTTAAATTTTCAGCTGATCAGAGAGAGCCAGCATGGATTTGTGAAAGGCAGGCCATGCCTGACAAACCTGATTGAAATTTTTGAAGAGGTGATTAAAGTAGTGGACAGGGGAATGTCTGGGTGTTGTTTATATGGACTTCCAGAAGGAATTTGATAAAGTCCCTCATAAGAGACTGTTGGCTAAAGTTGAAGTTCTTGCAATTGAAGGCAAACTATTGACCTGGTTAGTAGATTGGATGAGCGGCAGGAGACAGAGAGTAGGGATAATAGGCAGGTACTGTAATTGGCAGGGTGTGATTAGTGGTGTCCCACAGGGATCGGTGTTGGGGCCTCAACTATTCACCGTATTTATTAACGACTTAGATGATGGGATAGAGAACCACATATCCAAGTTTGGCAATGACACAAAGATAGGTGGCATTGTAAGCAGTGTAGATGGAAGCATAAAATTACAAAGAGATATTAATAGATTAAGTGAATGGGCAAAACTGTGGCAAATGGATTTCAATGTAGGCAAATATGAGGTCATCCACTTTGGACCTAAAAAGGATGGAGCAGGGTACTTTCTAAATGGTGAAAAGCTAAAAAACAGTGGAGGTCCAAAGAGACTCGGGGGTCCAGGTACATAGATTATTAAAATGTCATGGACAGGTACAGAAAATAATCAAAAAGGTTAATAGGATGCTGGGCTTTATATCTAGAGGACTAGAATACAAGGTGTGGTGTATGTGCCTTTTAAGAGCCCCTCTGTACTGTAATGCTGGTAATGGCCACTCGGGCTATATAAGCCTGTATAGTGTCTTGTATCTGTTAGTTCACCTCCAGACTTTGTTCAGTAAACACCTGTAAACCAACTCCTGCATTCCGTGTCTTCATTAACACACGGCTACAACAGTGGCGACGAATTGGAAACAGACTTACCTGCAATTCGGCAGCACCTCAAGGAGATCGATTCCTCAGACGAAAGTCGAAGAAAAACAAGAAAGAAAGGGAAAAGCTGTGGTTTCACCAGCTAGCCGAGCTGGTGGCAGGTACTGCAATAATCCTTCCTGGGCGGCGGGTTGGGGCTCGATCGGCTGGCTCTGCAGCGGGGCCGAGCATCGAAGGCGGAGGCAAACGGAGACGGAGGGTGGAGGACTCGGGAGACGGCCGGCGCTGCAAAGCAGGTCGGCATTCGGACCAAGCAGAGGGAGGGAAAAGTCCCAGAGAGTCCGGCGGGAACGAGTCTCCACCTATTAAAAATACCTGTGTTTAAAAAAAAAACGCGGAGAACAGCGTTGTCAGCAGCGGCAGCGGCGGGAAAGCGCGGGAGGCGCCATTTTTTTTCTGCAGGGAAGAAAGGAAAGCGCGGGAGGCGCCATTTTTTTTTCAGGATGCCTAAGACTGGCAATATTACTGCTTTCGATAGTAATGTAGAGAATTGGACCACATGTGGAAAGAGTGGAGAAATATTGCACAGCGAATGAAATAAAAGATGATAAGGCATCGGTACTTCTAAATCTAATGGGCGCAAGGACATCCGGTCTGTTACGAAACTTAATCACTCCAGCCAAACCGATGGACAAGAATTTTAAGGAGATTGTTGATACCCTACACTGCCAATTCGGGACAGGACTGGCAGATTCTCTACGAGACAAATTCGTCTGCGGTCTCCTAAGTGAAGGAACACAAAAAAAGCTACTTTCTGAGAAAGATTTGACACGGGACAAGGCTTTCAGTGTGACTGTATCATACGAAGCAGCAGCAAGAGGAGCTGCAGAGATACAGCAAAAGCCACAGGACTTCGGCACCCATGAAATGACACGGGGTTTCGAGAGATGTTATCGCTGCGGCAGATCCACCCATGACCAGAGGGACTGCTGGTTCAAGGACAAAGCATGCAGGCAATGCGGAAAGATGGAACACATTACACGTGTATGCCGATCTGGAAACAAAAAATCCACTGACAGAAAAAAAATCAATAAGGAAAAGTACAGAAAGGTACAAATGATGACGGACAGTAGCTCCAAAGACCAGAAGAGCAATAGCGACTCCGGAAACAAGAGACTAAGCTCTCTCAAATTACATAATGTAATTGCCAAAGAAGATTACCAGACCATTTGGGTTACCCTCACGATAGTGGGGTCCCCAGTTAAAATGGAGCTAGATACAGGATCAGCCCTAACCGTCATAAGTCGACGGGATTACGAGCGGCTATTTCCGCATATACCTTTGAAAGACACATCCATTATCTTGAAAACATATACGGGGCAGAAAGTATACCCAAAAGGGAAAATAAAGGTGCCTGTTGTATACAACGGCAAGGAAATACAGAAGTTGTATTTATACATTCTGCAAGATGGTGGTCCACCGCTGTTGGGACGTGAATGGATCAGGAAGATACGTTTAGACTGGCACTCCATTCAGGCACTGACGGTGACCAGTAAGAAAAAAAATGATGTCATACCTGAACGATTAAAAAAACATCTTGGCCAACGCCAAGGAAGTGTTTCAACAGGAACTAGGAACCTTGAAAGGCATCACCGCCTCAATAAAAGTGGAAGATGCGGCAATTCCCAAGTTTTTTAAGGCAAGGCCGGTGCCATACGCAATTCGTCCAGCAGTCGAGGCAGAGCTGGAGAATTTGGAAAAGGCAGGCGTATTATCCAAGATAGATTGGAGCGAGTGGGCAACACCCATCGTCCCGGTCATGAAGAAAACATTGAATAATGATAAATCTGAAGAACAGAGAAAAATTCGCATCTGTGGGGACTTCAAGGTGACTGTAAACCCGGTCCTTCACACGGTACAGTATCCTCTTCCGAGGATAGAAGATATTTTCTCCTCACTATCCGGAGGGAAACGTTTCACCAAAATTGACTTGGCACAGGCATATCTACAGATGGAAGTTGAAGAGGCCTCTAAAAAGTATCTCACGATAAACACACACAAAGGCCTGTACCAGTACAATCGACTGGTTTTCGGAGTAGCATCAGCTCCAGCTATCTGGCAAAGAGCTATGGAGCAAGTCCTGCAAGGGATTCCGGGGACTCAATACTACCTAGACGACATCCTTGTAACAGGAGAAAACGACAACGAGCACCTTGCCAATTTGGAGCAGGTGCTCACTAGGCTGAGAGAACGGGGCCTACGAGCAAATCGCCCCAAGTGCGAATTTTTCCAGAAACAAATATATTGTGGCCACATAATTAACGAGGAAGGGTTGCATAAGTCACCTGAAAAAATTGAAGCGGTCATAAAAGCCCCAGCACCTGAAAATGTCTCACAATTAAGGTCGTTCCTGGGATTGATAAATTACTATCATAAATTTTTACCGAACTTGTCAACTGTTCTGCACCCTCTTAACGAACTGCTACAAACGGGAGTAATTTGGAAATGGAGCGAAGACTGTAAACGTGCCTTCCATAAATGCAAAAGCTTGATCACGTCCAAGGAACTTTTGGCTCATTACAACCCATCACTGCCAATCAGACTGGCGTGCGATGCATCCCCTTACGGCGTAGGAGCGGTATTATCGCATAGATTCCCTGATGGCTCGGAGCGGCCGTTAGCTTTTGCGTCACGCTCATTGAACTCAGCTGAGCCTAACTATGCCCAGATCGACAGGGAAGCACTCAGCCTGGTATGGGGAGTGAAGAAATTCAACCATTACCTACACGGACAAAAATTTACCTTGTTGACTGACCATCAACCCCTCGTCTCCATATTCAACCCTAAAAAGGGTGTTCCCATTATGACAGCGCAAAGGCTACAGAGGTGGTCCCTTTTCCTAGGGGCACACCAATATGACATAGAATACAAATGATCAAAACAGCATGGGAATGCTGACGGGTTATCGCATCTACCGTTGCCAACGGTAGAAGAGGCGCCCCCAGTGGAGATGTTCCACTCAACCATAGTGGAATGTCTACCAGTAACAAATTCTGCCATTGAAAAGGAAACGAGAAATGACCCAACTCTCTCTCTCTCTCTCTCGAGTCTACGATTTAACGGTGAAGGGATGGCCAGCACATTGCGAGAATGCTGGCAACAGTGGTTCGCCAAGAAGAGAACAGCTGTCAGTGTGCCGAGGACCCTTGATGTGTGGATCCAGAGTGGTGATTCCACCCAAACTCCAGGATAAACTGCTAAAGGAGCTTCACGAGGGGCATCTGGGTGGAGTGAAAATGAAGAACCTAGCCAGAGCGTTTGTGTGGTGGCCAGGTATCGATGGAGACATCGAAGAAATGACCAAGAGCTGCCTAGGATGCCAGAAGGTCCAAAACGCCCCACCACAAAGCCCTCTACATCCATGGGAGTGGCCCTCATCTCCATGGCAAAGGGTACACATCGACTTTGCTGGTCCATTTATGGATTCAATGTTCTTAATCGCGGTTGATGCACACTCCAAGTGGCCGGAGGTAATAAAGATGTCCTCCACCACCACGGAAAAAACCATCACAGTATTAAGGACCATATTTGCCAGGAATGGGCTGCCTGAACAGATCTGTTCTGATAATGGACCGCAATTTGTGTCAGAAGAATTCAGGAAGTTCTTAAAAAAACAATGGGGTTAAGCACTACACGTCCGCCCCATACCATCCCGCCACCAATGGATTGGCTGAAAGGTTTGTCCAGACCTTCAAGAAGGCCATAAAGGCCATGGGTAATGAAGACCTAAATCTACAGCATAAGGTAGATAACAACTTGTTTGCATACAGGAATGCAACATGTGGTTACAAACCAAACTCCCGCCATGATGTTCTTCAATAGATGCCTAAGATGTCGGCTGGATTTGATCAAGCCAAACATCAGAAGGGACGTGGAGAACCGGCAATTTCAAGGCATGAATGAAAGGCCAACTAGAACCTTCCAGATAGGTCAACAAGTTTTGGCCCGGGACTACCGTACCGAGAAATGGCAGCCTGGAACTATTTGCACACGACTAGGACCGCTGATGTACACCGTGGACATTGGAGAAAGCATAATAAGGTGCCATGCTGACCAGATCATAGAGTCATCCGAAAAGGGACACCCTACACCACAACTCTATACGCCTAATGATGAAGCAGAGATACCCATAGTATCTACCTCCGATCCGGTGATACTGGAACCAGATGAACCCGACACTGGCATTCAAGCCGAATCGACCTTGCCAAAAGAACCTACTACACCACCAAAAACTACTACACCACCGAGGCGTTATCCAGACCGAGTCAGGAAGCCTCCAGAGAGACTGACTTATACGTGATTAACTGCTGCGAATGTGTAGATTCTTGTTCTTGTAACATGTTAATTAATGATAACATTTTAAGTAATGTATTGGTTGTCTAAAAGGGGAGGAATTGTGGTGTATGTGCCTTTAAGAGCCCCTGTGCACTGTAATGCTGGTAATGGCCACTCGGGCTATATAAGCCTGTATAGTGTCTTGTATCTGTTAGTTCACCTCCAGACTTTGTTCAGTAAACACCTGTAAACCAACTCCTGCATTCCGTGTCTTCATTAACACACGGATACAACACAAGGGGGTAGAAGTTATGCTGCAGCTGTACAAAACCCTGGTTAGACCACACCTGGAGTATGGTCAGCAGTTCTGGACACCACACCTTAGGAAGGACAGCTTAAGAAAACGAATATTGAATCAGGGACTGACACTCACCAAAATAACCTTAATGAAGAATTCCCTGGTTTCCCCCTCATCTTTCTCAAATAGCAGCGTGATATGTGCAATTTTTTAATCTAAAGGAGCAGCTCTTGAATGGAGAGAACCTTGCAAGATTATAGTTAGGGCACCTGTAATGTTCTTGCCTACTTCCTTCTAACCCTGGGATGGAAACCATCTTGGAGGGAGTGCAGCGTAGGTTTACCAGAATGATACCTGGACTCCAAGGGTTAAATTGCGAGGAGACATTGCACAAACTAGGGTTGTATTCCCTGGAATTTAGATGGATAAGGGGTAATTTGATTGAAGTTTTGAAGATGTTAAGGGGAACTGATAAGGTAGATAGAGAGAAACTATTTCCACTGGTTGGGGAGTCTAGGACTAGGGGACATAACCTAATAGTGCCAGACCTTTCAGAAGTGAAGTTGGGAATCACTTCTACACAAAGGGTGGTAGAAGTTTGGAACACTCTTCTGCAAACGGAAATTGGTGCTAGGTCAATTGTTAATTTTAAATCGGAGATTGATAGCTTTTTGTTAACCAAAGGTATTGAGGGATATGGGGCAAAGGTGGGTATATGGAGTTAGGTCGCAGATCAGCCATGATCTCATTGAATGGCGGAACAGGCTCTATGGCCTACTCCTGTTCCTATGTTCCTGTTTTAGATTCCTCTCCCCCAGCTGTTCCAGTATAGGCTGTGGGATGGTGCTGGTACTGATCGAGTGCCTCTTTCCTTGTTGGATGAAGACTCCTGTTTGGGAGCTGGATTATCCTAGAATATTTATAATGCAATCTCCCGGTAGCATTTGCTTGCTTGCTTCTCACTGTAGAAAGGGGACAGCACTGACGTCATCCCATGGCCGGGCCTGCTATGAATGGATGCAGGGAGACCGTGGGGCAACAGGTTTGCTAAGGCTCCAAGTAAGGGAAGTGTCTGCTAATTGCCAGCAGACAATTGCTTTTGAAACCAGGTGATGTACTTCTGGATGATGAACTGGATCTTATTCAATGATATTTTAATGTCACTTCCCCGCTTCCTATTTTCGACATTGTTTGCCCAGCTGAGAGGGGAATGCAGATGCCCCTCTCCCAGTGGTCCCAAGTGCTTTTGAGCCAGTCACTGGGAGAACTTGCCTACTGCTTTCCCTTACTTGTTTCTGCACTAATTACACCGTAGGGTGCTGGTGAATAATAAATGCACATCCCATTGCTGCACTGTCTGGTAAAAGTGGAGCGTGTTGTGTAAAATGTATTTTGAGGTCACACACCTGTGGTAGTTCACACTCTAGATCAGGTTTTTCTTTTTGTTTTGCGGTCAGCTTTAATTAAAAAAGAAATGAAGCTCGGCTTTGACAGACTGAAGAAATCTCAAACCGTGGAATCGGCAAATGTGAGTGAGGTTCCTGGAGCAAAAGGAAGTTGCTCACCAGAGTGTAAACACAATGCCCCACCTCCCTCCCAGATAGCCAGTGAGTTTAAGGTATGTTTCATTCCCAAGGTCTAAATGTGATTAAAAATGGAAAATTGGTTCAATATACAACATGGTTTCATAAAATAACGTTACTAAAAAGCAACTTAACCCCTGATTTTTTTCTCCATGTCCATTTCTACAGAAGCGGAATAAATTTGATGTGTAATGTGGGAACTTTTAGTTATGTAGTTTCTGTATTACATACACAAACTGTTACAAGGGACTATGATTTATGTTTAGTTTCCTGCAAATTGATTTTCGTGGCATGTAATTTAACAATTTATTGATATCGGTTGACTGGGGTGGGAATTGTCTGGAAGGAGTTAGTTGGCCTGATGGTGTTTTGAATTGATGTTTCTGCAATGGTTTGGAGTCTTTCTGCATTGATACTGAGTTCCTTACTGAACAAACAGTGGGGGTGGGGATATGTAGAAAAAAACTTTCCTGCGCAGGCTATTTGCAAGACCAGTTGCAATAGTGGGACTGTTCTACCTCCTGCATCACAACCTTGGTCTTGTTCTGAATGGTTACCATGATGCAGATAAACTTGTGTACCTGCGCTCTGTCTCTGCCTAACATTTCATTCTGCATGATAGTGAGGACTTATGGACGTTGTAGCAGAAGACAGAAGTGAGTCCTGCCTTATTTAGGCCCTCCACTGTGTGTCCACATTCAATTTGATCTTGGAAAAACAGCAGCACTTGGCCCCACTGGAGCTTGAGCTGTTTTACATTGCAGGGCCCATGTGCTTCCTGAGAATGGGCATCATCTTGTTAGAGGCCTCAGTGGGTGAATGCACGATATCCCGAGCCACATATTAAAGGTTATTAGTTGGGGTGGTGGTGGCAATGGAAAGATCTACCAGGGTTCCTTCCAATGAGTCCTATTGAATTGGAAATCATGCATGTACATTGGGTTAGGGAAGCAGTGCTTTCCATGCTCAACATAGGAGCAGGAGTAGGCCATTCGACCCCTCGAGCCTGCTCCGCCATTCAATGCGATCATGGCTGATCATCCAAGTTCATTCCCCACCAGGACGGCCTTCGGGCGCTCTGTTTCTTCCTTGAACAGAGGCCCAACCAGTCCCCATCCACCACCACCCTCCTCCGCCTGGCTGAACTTGTTCTCACATAGAACAACTTCTCCTTTGACTCCACTCACTTCCTCCAAATTAAAGGTGTTGCTATGGGAACCCGCATGGGCCCTAGCTATGCCTGCCTGTTCATGGGACATGTGGAACATTCTTTGTTCCAGTCCTACTCGGGTCCTCTCCCACACCTCTTTTTCCGGTACATCGATGACTGTATTGGTGCCGTTTCCTGCTCTCGCCCTGAACTGGATAAGTTCATTCACTTTACTTCCAATTTCCACCCTGCCCTCACCTTCACATGGTCCATCTCCGACTCTTCCCTTCCCTTCCTTGACTTCTCCGTCTCCATTTCTGGCGATCGGCTTTCAACAAACATCCACTACAAGCCCACCGACTCCCACAGCTACCTGGACTACGCTTCCTGTAAAGACTCTATTCCTTTCTCCCAGTTTCTCCGTCTCCGCCGCGTCTGTTCTGACGATGCCACCTTCCATACTAGTGCTTCTGACATGTCTTCCTTTTTCCTCAACCGAGGATTCCCCTCTACCGTGGTTGACACGGCCCTTGACCGTGTCCGCTCTATTTCCCGCACTTCTGCTCTCACCCCTGCCCCTCCCTCCCAGAACCACGATAGGGTTCCCCTTGTCCTCACCTTTCACCCCACCAGCCTCCACATTCAACGGATCATCCTCCGCCATTTCTGCCACCTCCAACGTAACCTCGAGGAACAGCACCTCATCTTTCGATTGGGCACTTTGCAGCCTGCCGGACTCAACATTGAGTTCAACAATTTCAGATAATTATCCCTGCCCCCATTTTTCATGCAGTATGATTTTTGCCATTCCCATTTGCAACATTTTATCTTTCCTGCCTCTTACAATAGTACAGGATGTTCTTTCTATTTCTCCCTCCCCTCCTAACCCCCCCCCCCCCCGTCTCTGCACCTGCTTAATATCTGTTACATCTCCAGCTTTTTCCAGTTCTGATGAAGGGTCCCAGACCTGAAACGTTAACTCTGTTTCTCTCTCCACGGATGCTGCCTGGCCTGCTGAGTATTTCCAGCATCCGCAGTATTTTGCAATTATATTATCCAAGTTCAGTACCCTGTCCCTGCTTTCTCCCCATACCCCTTGATCCCTTTAGCCTTAAGAAATATATCTAACTCTTTCTTGAATATATTTAATGAATTGGCCTCAACTGCCTTCTGTGGTAGAGAATTCCACAGGTTCACCACTCTCTGGGTGAAGAAATTCCTCCTCATTTCTGTCGTAAATGGCTTACCCCTTATACTTAGACTGTGACTCCTGGTTCTGGACTCCCCCGCCATCGGGAACATCCTTCCTGCATCTAGTCTGTAGTCCTGTTAGAATTTTATACGTTTCAATGAGATCCCCTCTCATTCTCCTAAACTCTAGCGAATATAAGCCTAATCGACTCAATCTCTCTTCATACGTCATTCCTGCTATCCCAGGTATCAGTCTGGTGAATCTTCACTGCACTCCCTCCATGGCAAGAACATCCTTCCTCAGATAAGGTGACCAAAACTGCACACAATACTCAAGGTGTGGTCTCACCAAGGCCCTGTACAACTGCAGCAAGACATCTTTGCTCCTGTACTCTAATCCTCTCGCTATGAAGGCCAGCATACCATTTGCCGCCTTAACCGCCTGCATGCTTACCTTCAGCGACTGGTGCACAAGGACACCCAGGTCTCGTTGCACTTCCCCTTCTCCCAATCTATTGCCGTTCAGATAATCTGTCGTCTTGTTTTTGCCACCAAAGTGGATAACCTCGCATTTATCCACATTATACTGCATCTGCCCAATCACCCAACCTGTCCAAATCATACTGGAGTTTCTCTGCATCCTCCTCACAGCACACACGCCCACCTAGCTTTATGTCATCTGCAAACTTGGAGATATGACATCTAGTTCCCTCGTCTAGATCATTAATATATATTGTGAATAGCTGGGGTCCTAGCACCGATCCCTGCGGTACCCCACTAGTCACTGCCTGCCACTCTGAAAAAGACCTGTTTATTCCAACTCTTTGCTTCCTGTCTGCCAACCAGTTCTCTATCCAAGTCAGTACCTTACCCCCAATCTCTTTTATGCGGGACCTTATTGAAAGCCTTCTGAAAGTCCAAATACACTGGTTCTCCCTTATCTATTCTACCAGTTACATCCTCAAAAAATTCCAGATTAGTCAAGCATGATTTACCTTTTGTAAATCCATGTTGACTTTATCCGATCCTGTCACTGTTTTCCAAGTGCTCTGCTATTACATCTTTTATAATGGACTCCAGCATTTTCCCCACTACCGATGTCAGGCTTACTGGTCTATAATTCCCCATTTTCTCTCTACCACCTTTTTTAAATAGTGGGGTTACATTAGCTAACCTCCAATCCATGGGAACTATTCCAGAGTTTATAGAATTTTGGAAGATGACCAGCAATGCATCTACTATTTCTAGGGCCACTTCCTTAAGTACCCTAGGATGTAAATTATCAGGCCCTGGGGATTTATTGGCCTTCAATCCTGTCAATTTACCGAACACCATTTCCCTACAAATACTGATTTCATTCAATTCCTCCCCCTCATTGGACCCTATGTTCCTCGAAATCTCTGGAAGGTTATTTGTGTCCTCCTTTGTGAAGACAGAACCAAAGTATGTATTTAATTGGTCTGCCATTTCTTTGTTCCCCATTATAAATTCCCTGATTCTGACTGCAAGGGACCTACGCTTGACTTCACCAATCTTTTTCTCCACATATCTATAGAAGCTTTTACAGTCAGTTTTTATGTTCCCTGCAAGCTTTCTCTCATTCTATTTTCCCCCTCTTAATTAATCCCTTTGTCCTCCTTTGCTGAATCCTAAACTGCTCCCAATCCTCAGTTTTGCTGCTTGTTCTGGCCAATTTATATGTCCTCTCCTTGGATCTTATGCTATCCCTAATTTCCCTTGTTAGCCACGGTTGAGTCACCTTTTTTGTTTTATTTTTATGCCAAACAGGGATGAACAAATTCTATAGTTCATCCATGCGATCTTTAAATGTTTGCCATTGCCTGTCCACCGTCAACCGCTTAAGTAACTTTCCCCAATCCATCCTAGCCAACTCGCGCCTCATACCATCGTAGTTTCCTTTATTTAAATTCAGGACCCTAGTCTCTGAGTCAACCAACTACTTCATTCTCCATCTTCATGAAGAATTCTATCATATTATGATCGCTCCTCCCCAAGGGGCCTCGCACAACAAGATTGCTAATCAATCCTTTCTCATTACATAATACCCAGTCTAAGATGGCCTGATCTCTAGTTGGTTCCTCGACATATTGGTCCAGGAATTCCTCCTCCACAGTATTGTTACTAATTTGGTTAGCCCAAAGTCACCCATGATAACTGCTGTGCCCTTACTGCACATGATATACCTATCAATTCATCCAATGAAAAGCGACGAGTTAAGATAGTAACTATAGGTTTTTATTGGCTAAATAACAGAGCCCACCCTCGTGGGTGATCGGGTCCAACAAGGAGGAATACCAGCCAGTCGACCACCTTTATACCTGGGCAAGCAGGCGGAGCCATGGGCGGAGTCAGCTGTGGTCAGCCCAGGTATAACAGCGTGACAAGAGGTGACCTTGTGTAGTGATACAACAGTGTAAACAGTGATAACCATAGTGTAACGATAGTGAACGATAAGTGGTTTACCACATTCACCCCTTGTTTAAATTTTAGTCCGACGGGGTGAAGTGTACTACCAGTTCGGGTATGTCAGTCTGTCCGGAGGCCTCGTAAGTCTTTCTGATCGGCGCAGCAGCGGCGGCGGTGGTGCAGTGTCCGATGTTAATGCTGGTGTCTGCGTGGTCGACGAAGGCTCGTGGGGTTCCGGCATGCCGTCTACCTGGGCTGGATTTGGGGGGGTGGGTAACGGTGGTGTCTCAGGGGTGCCCAAGGGTGCAAGGTCTCTTGAGACTGTGTCCTCCCGCCCGTCTGGGTATGCCACATAGGCGTACTGGGGGTTGGCGTGCAGGAGGTCCACCCTCTCGACCAGGGGGTCCGTTTTATGGGCCCTCACGTGCTTTCGCAGCAAGACGGGCCCCGGAGAAGTCAGCCATGTTGGTAGCGAGGTTCCCGTAGTCGATTTCCTGGGGAAAACAAACATTCGTTCGTGGGGGGTGGCGTTAATGGCCGTGCAAAGCAGTGACCGGATGGAATGCAGCGCTGCCGGGAGGACTTCCTGCCAGCGAGAGGCTGGGAGGCCCTTCGACTTTAAGGCTAAGAGAACGGCCTTCCAGACAGTCGCGTTCTCTCTTTCCACCTGGCCGTTCCCTCGGGGGTTGTAGCTGGTGGTCCTGCTTACAGCAATACCTCTCGCTAGTAGGAACTGGCGAAGTTCCTCGCTCATGAAGGATGAGCCCCGGTCGCTATGTATATAGTTCGGGAACCCGAACAAGGCGAAGAGGTCGTTCAGGCATTTGATGACCGTGGTACTGGTCATGTCTGGGCAGGGGAAGGCAAAGGGGAAACGGGAGTACTCGTCAATGATGTTGAGGAAGTACACATTACGATCAGAGGACGGGAGGGGCCCCTTAAAATCGATGCTCGAAGGGGCGGGTGGCCTTGATCAGGCTTGCTCTGTCCGGCCTAAAGAAATGCGGTTTGCATTCGGCACAGGTTTGGCAGTTCCTGGTCATGGTCCTGACCTCCTCGATGGAGTAGGGCAGGTTGCGGGCCTTAATGAAGTGGTAAAGTCTGGTGACCCCGGGGTGGCAGAGGTCGTTGTGGAGGGTCTGCAGTCTATCAATTTGCGCGTTGGCGCATGTACTTCGTGATAGAGCATCTGGGGGTTCGTTCAGTTTACCAGGCCGGTACAAGATATCATAATCATAGGTGGAGAGCTCGATTCTCCACCTCAAGATCTTGTCGTTCTTGATTTTGCCCCTCAGCTTGTTATTAAACATAAGCGACCGAACGCTGGTCGGTGAGGAGGGTAAATCGTTTGCCTGCCAGGTAATGCCTCCAGCGTCGTACTGCCTCCACGATCGCCTGGGCCTCCTTCTCGACCGAAGAGTGTCGGATCTCAGGGCCCTGGAGGGTCCTTGAGAAGAAGGCCACAGGTCTCCCCGCCTGGTTAAGGGTTGCAGCTAGGGCGAAATCGGATGCATCGCTCTCCACTTGGAAAGGGATAGACTTATCCACCGCGTGCATTGTGGCCTTAGCAATGTCTCCCTTTATGAGGGAGAAGGCTGCGCACGCTTCTGCCGTCGGGGGGAAGGAGGTGGACTTCATGAGGGGTCTGGCTTTGTCCGCATAATTCGGCACCCATTGGGCATAGTAGGCGAAGAGCCCCAGGGTTCTCTTCAGCGCCTTTGGACAGTGGGGGAGGGGGCGCATTCTTTCGGGGTCGGGGCCGATGACTCCGTTCTCTGCTACGCAGTCGAGGATGGCAAGACGCGGGGTGTTAAACACACATTTCTCCTTATTGTAAGTGAGGTTCAGCCGTTGGGCCGTACGGAGGAATTTCTCCAGATTAACATCGTGGTCCTGCTGGTCGCGGCCGCAGATGGTGACGTTATCTAGATAAGGGAACGTGGCCTGCAGCCCGTTCTGGTCAACCATCCGGTCCATCTCCCTTTGGAAGACCGAAACCCCGTTGGTGACGCCGAAGGGAACCCTAAGGAAGTGGTAGAGGCGGCCATTCGCCTCGAAGGCGGTATACTGGCGGTCCTCAGGGCGGATAGGGAGTTGGTGATAGGCCGACTTAAGGCCGATAGCAGAGAATACCCGGTACTGTGCAATCTGATTGACCATATCAGATATGCGGGGAAGGGGGTATGCGTCCAGCTGGGTGTACCGGTTTATGGTTTGGCTGTAGTCGATGACCAGGCGGTTTTTATTGCCGGTCTTAACAACTACGACCTGGGCACGCCAGGGGCTGTTGCTCCTCTCGATGATGCCCTCCTTCAGGAGACGCTGCACCTCAGAGCTAATAAAAGCTCTGTCCCCGGCGCTGTACCGCCTGCTCTTGGTGGCGACGTGTTTACAGTCGCGGGTGAGGTTAGCGAACAGGGAGGGGGGCGGGACCTTGAGGGTGGATAGGCTGCAGGTGGTACGCGGTGGGCGGTTTAAAGGCTGCTGGTTGTCGACTGAGTGGGGGGAGGGGTCCACCGTATGCCAAAGTGACACTTTGAAGGTGGGATTGGAAGTCCAGCCCTAGTAGGACGGCAGCGCAGAGCTGGGGCAGGGCGAGGAGTTTAAAATTTTTATACTCCGTGCCCCTAACCGACAGGGTCACAACACAGTAGCCGCTGATGTCTGTAGAATGGGACCTCGACGCCATCGAGATCCGGTTGCGCGTTGGCCGGACAGTGAGGGAGTAGTGGCTCACCGTGTCTGGATGGATGAAACTCTCCGTGCTTCCGCTGTCGAACAGGCAGGTCGTGGCATGGCCGTTTACTTTGATGTCCATCATGGACTTGGACAGGTGATGCGGGCGAGCTTGGTCCAGTGTGACGGAGGCTAGTGTATGGCTGAGCGAGCTGCTGTAGTCTGCGGGTGAGGCGGTGGTCGGGTCTGGAGACAAGGTGGCGGTCGAGTGTGGTGGACAAAATGGCGGCGCCCACGACGTTGGATAAAATGGCGGAGAAGATGGCCGCCCCCACAACTCACATGAGGCACTGCTGGCGTCGGTGGCCTTGATCAAAGATGGCCGCCCCACGACTCACACGAGGGGATACTGGCATCTGTGGCCTTGATGAAAGATGGCCGCCCCCACAACTCTCATGAGGCACTGCTGGCGTCTGTGGCTCTCCCCCTGCAGGCCTTCGCGAAGTGGCCTTTCTTGTGGCAGTCGGAGCAAGTCGCGTTTCTTGCAGGGCAGCGCGTCCTCGGGTGTTTCGCCTGGCCACAGAAGAAGCAGCCAGCGGCCCGATCGCGGGGCTCCGATGTCGCAGCCGGTACCGGGGGTGGCGGTCCCGATCGGTTCTGGGACGCCGACGCTGAGGTAGGTCCCAGAGGCGGCGGTGCGAGGGGTATTGCGGCCGGGGTCGGGCCCGAGTCCCAGGGTCGCGCAGCACAGTACCTGGAGTACGCCTCGAGGTCCCGATGGGCCACTTCCAGAGAGCGAGCGAGGGCTGCAGTTGTGTTCAGGTCGAGGTCCTTTGATTCGAGCAGTCTTTGCCGTGAGTAGTCGGACCGAAGGCCTCGCGGATATTCCCTTCAGTATTTTCTGCAGCCGTTACAGCTTTAAAGTCACAGTCCCTGCCGAGTGTTTGTAGTGCCCGTAAAAATTCATCTACAGACTCTCCTGGCTGTTGCGAGCGGGATCTTAGGAGATGTCTGGCATACATAGAGTTTACCGGGCTCCGGTACTGCTCTTTCAGCAGGTTGAGGGCGTCCTCGTATGTAGCAAGGTCCCGGATGAATGCAAATACTTTAGGGTTCACCTGGGCGGTCAGAACTCTTAGTTTGGATCCCGAAGGCACGCCAGATTCTTCCCGGTAGGATTCGAAACAGCTCAGCCAGTGTTCGAAGTCGAGGGCTGAGTTCGCTGCCTGTGGGTTTAGATCCAGGTACGGCGGTCGGAGGGCTCGCAGCCAGGCCGGCTGCTGTGGCTGGCCGTTTGGCTGCTCCGATCCACTCATTTCAAAATTTAGCCAATAAAATTGATATACCTATCAATTCATCCAATGAAAAGCGACGAGTTAAGATAGTAACTATAGGTTTTTATTGGCTAAATAACAGAGCCCACCCTCGTGGGTGATCGGGTCCAACAAGGAGGAATACCAGCCAGTCGACCACCTTTATACCTGGGCAAGCAGGCGGAGCCATGGGCGGAGTCAGCTGTGGTCAGCCCAGGTATAACAGCGTGACAAGAAGTGACCTTGTGTAGTGATACAACAGTGTAACGATATAAACAGTGATAACCATAGTGTAACGATAGTGAACGATAAAAGTGGTTTACCACAGCACACGTCTCTGATTTCCCGTTTAATGCATCCCCAACCTCAGCATTACTGTTTGGGGGTTTGTATACAACTCCCACTAACAAATTGCGTGCTGGTTTCACCCTCAATGAACGGTTGGCCAAGAGACTGGAAGGCTTTTGGTGTCCATGGAACTGTATCCCAGTGGGAGAGGGAAGAAAATTGGAGTGGGCAGCAATAATGAAGTACAGGAGGGACACAGGTTCAACTTTATAAATCCTGAGTTCCTTATCTCAACAAATGGAGGCCTAAGCATTGGTCACTAACTAAACCAGTCAGTCTGACACTTGGGGAAAGGAATGTATGCCTTCTAATGCAGTAAGTTTTTACTGAAATATTTGGTAGATGTGGTTTGGAAGCCCATAGCCTAATTTGCTGTGTATTCTCTCCTTTTCATAGGAGCTGTTGAGTATTACACTGGGTCCCAGGCACAGCGATGAAACCGTGGACCACAAACAACTTGATGACTTATTAAGAAGGTTAAGCCAAACGCTAAGATGTAGGCAGGTGAGAATTTTTATTCAAAGATATCCATTTAATAAGATGCATTCCCAGGGCACTGTTGCCTCACAGCGCCAGGGACCCGGGTTCGAATCCGGCCTCGGGTGACTGTCTGTGTGGAGTTTGCACATTCTCCCCGTGTTTGCGTGGGTTTCCTCCGGGTGCTCTGGTTTCCTCCCACAGTCCAAAGATGTGCGGGATAGTTTGATTGGCTATGATAAATTGTCCCTTAGTGTTAGGGGATTAAATACGTGGGGTTACGTGTTGGTGTCGGGGTTACGGGGATCGGGTGGGATATGTGTCGGTGCAGGCTCGATGGGCCGAAATGGCCTCTATCTGCACTGTGGGGTTTCTGTGATTCTGTGACTCTGATTTATGCCTGTGATTCCCGATGAGTGATAAATCCCAATTTTAGCCACACTGTTGTAGGAAATGCAGAATCTTGATGCTTCCCCTGAAAGTGGTGGTTGGGAGAGGCTCCAGGCCTGCCTTGCTCTTCTTGGTGGCCAGTTATAGAATGGTAGACAGTAGCATAGAGCAAGTCACTTCATGGTTTCTTGAACCAGGATTATAACTGGCATGAACAATTCTCAGGAGGGAATAGGTCAGTTTTATAAACAAAAGTCAAGCTGGTCTGTGTTCATTATTCTCAAGAAATTGATGAGTAATTTAACTTGGCAACTCAAGCTAGGAATTCTACCAACCAGCATCTCATTTCTAGAATAGAATTTAGAATCTTGATTGGACTGCTCTTTGAGTACTGTGCAGAGTTTTGGGGCTGGATTTTACCTGCTGAGACAAGTTGGGGGCGGGATTGCTGCCTGCCGGGTTCTAGTCCCGCCCTCGGCGACGTCCGACGCTATTTTCCCGATTGGCCTTGTTAAGCCCGCCCATTAAGGGAAAGCCAGTGTCATGATCTGTCAGTGTTTGACAGCATTGAGGTGCTGTCAAACACTGTACAAAGGTGAGCCCTTGTACCCAGGCTCTCCAATGACTCCTTAGGATAAAACAGATGGCAGGTGAGGTTACAGAAGCGATCTGTCACTTCTCCCAATGAGGTGAGGCCACACAAACACTTCAAAGCTTGTCACCTACAGAAAAATCTAAACACATTAAAAATGACTTTCCCAACATCTCACCTCTGATACTCACCAGTGTCCCATTGGATCCTTCATACCACTTCTGCAGCTGTCATCTATACACAAACATTACAATAGACCCACAGCACACCTCACTTACCCTGGCGGGGTTCCCGACGTCAGGAAGCTTGCAGCAGAAGTCTCAAAATGGGGAAATTGAATCTGTTAACGGGCAGTTAAGTGGCTATAATCCTCTTCCCGCCGCTTGGAGTCAGGTCCCTGCGCAAATCGGGGACCCGACTCCAAGGAAGATTGTTTGGAGGCGGGTTGGGAGCTTGTTCGAGAGCCACTCCAATTCTTTTTGATTTTGCCAGCAGTCCTGCCTCCAAAAGGCTGGTAAAATCCAGCCCCTGGTCTCCATATTATGAAAGGAATATAGAGGCACTGGAGAAGGTGCAAAAAAAGATTTACAAGGATGATAACCAGAACTGAGAGGTTATAATCAGGAAAGATAGAACAGGCTGAGGGGTGACTTGATAGAGGTGTTTGGTAAGATTGTGAAAAGGTTTGATGGGGTAGACCAGTCACGAATAAATCCAATAGGGAATTCAGGAGAAACTTCTTTACCCAGAGAGTGGTTAGAATGTGGCATTTGCTACAACATGGAGTAGTTGAGGTGAATAGCATAGATGCATTTAAGGGAAGCTAGATAAGTACATGAGGGAGAAAGGATGTGTTGACAGGGTGAGATGAAGTACGGTGGGAGGAGGCTTGTGTGGAGCATAAACACCAGCAGAGACCAGTTTGGCTGAATGGCCTGTTTGTATGCTGCTTCTATGTAGTAATTCCCTCATCACTTTATTATGAAACTGAAGGGGTGGCACTTGTGGTGAGCTGTGACTTTATTTTTTTGCAGTACATCTGTCCAGTAATTGAACAGGCCCTTGCCAAATATACTGTGGAGCTCGCTTCTCTGTTGGGTAATTAAAAAAACTTTTATTTTTTCCACTTTCTTGTATTTCTTCCATCTTCAGCTGTAAGCTTTTTCACGTACAGATAATACTCATACATTAAAACATTCAGTAACCTGCAGTTGGTGCTGTTATGACTGAGATGAGTTTGTTTATAAACTTGCAGAGTAACATCTGGAGGGAAGCTGTTCATTTGATTTTACGAGTGGAGTAAGTTGTAACAATCTGTAAACTAAAAGGAAGATTTACATTTATATGGCGCCTTTCACAGCCCATGAAGTATTTCTGACATTTTGTAGGCAACTGCGACAGCCAACCTGAGCTCCGTGAAGCCCCACAAACTGCAATGAAAGAAATGAACAGTTCGTCTGTTTGATTTTTTTTGGAGGGATAAATATTGGCTAGTTCGCTGGGAGAACTCCCCTGCTTGTCTTTTGAATTGCGCTGTGGGGTGGTTTACATCTATCCGAGAGCCGACGTGGCCTCTGGTCAATGTCTCAATTGAAAGACGGCACCTCTGACAGTGCAGAACTGGAGTGGCGATTAAGAAATAGGAGCAGGAGTAGGTCATTTGGCCCTGCTCTGCCATTCAATTAGATCATGGCTGATCTTCTACATCAACTCCACTTTCCTGCACTGTCCCTTGATTCCCATAGTATCCAAAAATCTATCGATCTCTGTCTTGAATATACTCAACGACTGAGCATCCACAGCCCTCTCCAAAAATTCACAACCCTTTGAGTGAAGAAATTTCTCCTCATTTCAGTCCTAAATGGCTAACCCCTTATTCTGAGACTGTGATATCTAGTTCTAGACTCTCCAGCCAGGGGAAACAGCCTCTCCGCATCTACCCTGTCAAGCCCTTAATATTTTATGTTTCAATGAGATCACCTCTCATTCTTCTAGACTCTAGGAGTATAGGCCTAGTCTACTTAATCTCTCCTCATAGGATTGAACCCATGATCTGACTCGGAGGCGAGAGTTTTACCTGAGCCATGGCTGACGACTCTAGTAGTCTTCACCAGTGGAACTTCTTTTTGTACATTTACTCTAGTTTGTACTTTACATTGAACCAAAAGCCCATTACATATAGCTTTCCTCTCTGTTTTGAGACTTCAATTTGTGAGGCTGACTCACTCGACTTCAGAGTTAACCAATCTTGGAGGTTTCCTCTGTACACTGTATAATAAAAATCATAATAGAATTTTATTACATGTGGTGCACAGAGGAAATGGTCCCTTTTGTTTTGAAGAATGTACAGCAACGTTGTTGTCTTGTAACAGTAGTGGACTAGTTTGCTCTTGTTCCAAAATAGCTTCAGCTCTACCCAACCGAAGTCTCACCTCTGGTTCTTTTCCACAGCTGCAGGAGAAATTCCACTATCTAACCCTAATATGAAGGATTCCAGAGATCAGGCTTCTCATTGCAAGTCCATCCAGCATTCGCTCAGACTCCTCTTTGCTTTGTGGAAGGATGATTTCCGTGTGCCTGTACCTCTTCAGATAATATTTAGTGAGAAGAACATTTCGTATACAATCGGGGCAAGCAATCGAAAGGTAACTCTGGTCGAGTGCTTTTTAAATACGGCTCGTCCCATTGTGAATGAGTTCACACATACTGTACATGACTCTGGTAGACTTCTGTTTTTCAATTATCTGTCATTTGAACAACAGTTGTGTTAATTATAGTTCAGGGGAGTGGGGAGCTGATCTTGCTGCATTTGGTGACGTGGGCACCGTTAAATGCGATAGGTTTCCTGTGCATTTGGTGAGTAAGGAATATTAAGTGCAGCAGCGCTTAAAGGGTCTCCAGCAATGTTCCCTCTAATTTTATTTTGGGCCGTGTGGCCCATTCAAAATTGCACGCCTGTGTGGTTTTTCCCTTTAAAAGCCCGTGCGCTGGGTGCATGGGGTCTCCAGAGCGCTCCGTGCAGCTTAAAGGGAACATTGGTCTCCAGGATTGTTCACACTGATCATTCGTGGATCGATGAGTAACCTGAAAAACAGATAATGGCCTAGAAATTCAGTTTGTGCCCAAAGAGGGCTTTTGCGCCATTGTGCAAACCTACCGCGATATTTAGCGGGGCGCTAATGGCGGCGTTAGCCAGTAGCGCTGTGCCGCCACCGATGACGTCATCGGTGTGCGCAGCGCCCCGCTGGCCATATTTGGTCGCGACCGGTACACGGGGCCTACCTCTGCCGGTAGTGGGGTGAGTTAAGGTGGAGGTGCGGCCGGCCGCTTTTTCGGCCGCCTGCCCGCAACCCCCCCCCCCCCCCCCCCAGCGGCATTGCCGGCTGTATCCAGAGAGCCCGGCACTCGCGAGCGGGGATCGCGCTGTTGCAGGCACCTCCCCCTTAAGAGGAAGGCCTGCAGTACTGCTGCGGCACTTTGCACGCCGATAACCCCTTGTTTAGCGGCCGGCTTCCACTTGGGGCGCTGAAAATCCCGCTGGCGCAAGTGGCTCCGCACGCAGCGGTAATTCCGGCGCCCAGGCGAGCTGGGCACCCCTAACTGAATTTCTAGGCCAATGTCTCTTATTTTGATTTAGAAATAGTGGCAAAATCCTTGGTAAAGTATTTCAGTTTCATAATAGCAACAGAAGGAATTGTAACAGCACTTTATCTTCAGGACTCAGGCTGAGGAAGCTTCAATCAGAAGTTGTTTTAAGACCCATTGTTTTAGACTGTGCCAAATTAACTCAAAAAATGTCTTGGGGCACATTGCACTGTTGTTATGAAGACTAAGGTAGACAAATTCTTCCAGGTCCTCCTTCCCAAATACAAAAGATATTTTAAATGCTGTGTGGCAATTCTTACAAGTCTGCCAATATGTAACAGAAACTATGAGGGATGGTATGCTATGAATAGATTTCCTATTTTTTAAGATTTGAACAAAGCAGGATACAAAATAACATAGAAGGAATCATGCAGAAACAGCAGTATAGCAACAAAAGCCATCAAGTCCTGTTCTAGAATCCAAGAGAACATGGGAAATTTGTTGTAGAGGGCTCATTTAAATCAGAGTGCAGCCTTTACATAAAAGCCCTAAATCTTTCCTCCTCATGAAATCCAGGACCCTGCCAGAGACTGTCCTGTAACACATCAGTGGATCGGCCCTTTAATATCATACTTCATAAACACATTTTTGAGGCTGTTAAGTTCCCTTCTACTTTCTGAACACTGCACTTTTTATAGGGAAATGCTGGCCAAGTTGAAAAAAAAATGGGTAGAAGTGAATTGTCCAGTCAGATATGAATGTTGGTAACAAGGTGAATATACTGCATTATAATTTAGTTGTCTGAGAGAACTCATTTTTCAAAGCTTTATTAACAATTTCTTCTCCCATTAGTTATGGTGGAATGAGCTCTCGTTTCTAATTAATGGCCTTACTAAGCAGGGGCTGATGAAGACTGTGGAAATAGAGAGTTGCTGGAGGGACCTTTCACAGCAGCCTTGGCCCCAGGTAACGGAGTTTGATTTGTTCTGTTTAGTAAGTGAACCTGTTACGGTGGAGGCCGAATGACAGGGTGGCGAGTTGCGCCTCCATTAATAGAACACCAGAGCTCTTGATTTTTAAAAACACATTTCTCTTGCTTCTTATTCCAGGATTTCAATAATTTGATAGAATCCGTGTTCAGAACTGGCACAGAAAATGGAAGACCAGATGCCGAATGAAGATGTACCGAGTAAAATGGTGTGCTTAGATTAACTTCTACAAAAAAAAACTAGCCTTATTCTTGCAGTATTTTGCCATTCATAAGTGCAATTCATTGGGGGGGGGGGGGGAGATTAAATTTTACTAATGCTGCTAAATTTATTCACTTGTGAATATTTTATGTAGTTCACATTGGACTATTTTTAATAATTGGACCATTTTATATTTTGGTGTAACTAATTCCTGGGATATTGGCCCAGATTTTGCAGTCAACTGCAAACAAACTCTGCTCACTGTTTCATTATATGCTGCCTACAGACTTTTTGTGGACTTCTACACAGTACCATTTCAGTGTGGCAGCCTCTACAGGCAATTTGGGACCTATCCAGCAACAGCGTCTCCTCAACCAGATTGAAGAACCCTTACTGAGACACAGAATCTAAACCAGGAAGTGAAATTCGAATATTAATTCAATATACAGGAAACTTTTTTATCCAGCACTGATGGGACCGGCGTGGTGCCGGTTGATCAAAAAGTCCAGATTACAGAGAGGTATACTTACCAAGGTACAAGAGCCCGAAACACGGCCACTAATATATAGTAAAACTTACCTGAACCTACTCCTGAATTTTGCCGGTTGAAGGAGATTATTTTAACTTCTCTCATCTCTCTAACAATTAAATTCTGAAGGAACGAGACTCCACACTTAAATGGACCAGCCCTAACTTTTTCTGGCTGTTTAGTGAGTACTTCACACCCTTCATGTGTTATGAAGCCAAATCTCATGGTGAGGTACTGGAGGAGCAGGGCAATTTCCACGTTTAACTGTGCATGTGTGGACGCTGCAGTGCAATTTACTGCTAGCCTCAAGTTATTACTACTGCAAAATCTGGGCCAATTATTTACAATCAAGTTCCTACCTTCAAAGTGTGGATAGTGGGAAAGAGGAACCCAAGGTGAGTTGGAAGTTATTGGGAGAGAGAAGAGGTGTGTTCACTTGAGTGATGTAACGTTCCTGTACAAGTGCATATTGTTGCAGATTGAGAATCCAATAGCTTCTGATCAACAGTTGGAGGGGACCTGCTGATCTTTCTACTTAATGAAACTTGTTAATATGGCACCACATCCCAACCGTAATAAAGACATTTTACTTTCACAAACTGTATATTTGAACTCAAAGCATCAAGTATAAATACCATCATATAGAATAATGACCACAAAATATTTATTTATAAAAAAAACAATTCCAATATTAAAAACCTTAATTGTCAAATTTCATGGAATGCTTCAACCAGTTTATATATAAATAAAAGTTCAATTGTGACCTCTGATTTTGCATACAAAAATAAATATCTTAACTGTACATTTTTTAATAAAAACCTAGAACAGCTCAAGCCATTGAGGATCTGTAACTCAACTTGTCCACTAGGAAGGATTGTCTTTTACTTTATCAGGGACTGAGTCAGCAACTGCAACACAGATTCTGTTTAATTTTACAATACAAAAATAGCTGTACAAATTATACACAACCTACTCAGTTACTGACAATGCACAGGTATCCTAAGTTTGAACATGCATAATTGTGGTAAAATGTTTATAAAAACAAAGTGTGTGGCCTGAGCTAGGCAGGGAACAAGTTCTTAAACACAAAGTCTTGTCAGATTACAAATGCAGAGGGGAGGCGGCTGCTCAGTACCTGCCTTGAAAACCGAAAAAGTCAGCAGGAGAGCAAGTTGGCAAGGTTGGCAATGCACAAAGGCTGTCGTTTGGCAACTGACCCCAACAGTCTGCTAGGGAGAGCAGGAGCACCAAGATCCACCTTAAAAACAGAAAAGAATCACCATTTTGGTACCAATTCATTTATAAAATTTCTAATTCTATTTAAACTCTTTACCTGAGTCAAGTAGATAAGTCTTGTTATTTCTTTTCCATTGTGTGTGTCAGGCTGCAGGATCCAGCCACTGGGCAGCATTTCCCCCCGTACAATCTCCTTCACGGGCCGAGGCATCGATTCCTCGTAGATGGACTGCATTGCTAGAATGTACTGTTGGTCCTGGTGAAATAAAGATGGATTTAAACTGTAGGCACACTGCACCTGCTCCCAGCTGGAGTGTAAAGGATAACAGCAAACTCCTCTTCTTGCTGATCAACCACATCTTTTGCATTCCCATCCCTAGCAGCAATGGGAGGAGCTCACTGATTTTTCATCAGAGGCACAGGGTCAATCCCTGGTCTATGCTATGTTGGCAGGGCCCTCTGCCACTGGTATCAGCCAGGGTTTCCACTCCTGATTACTATCTAATGAGCACAGGATCAGTTCAATTTGGCAAAATAGGCAGCCAGCACTCACATGAAGAGCAAGCACTTGGGTGGGCCAGAGAGCAGAGGCCCACTGACTCCATTCCCCAGCAAGAGTTAGGAGAAAAACAGTTTTATGAAATCACAAGGTAGGCTTGGATAAAAAAGGCCCTAGGCAATTTGATCTCATCCTTCATATCAACCCTAATATCCTCCTATTACAGCATTTATCTGTTTCTTAAATGATTTCAGTGTCCTAGTCTGATGGGCACAACTTAACATAAATAGGAGTAGGCCATTAGGCCCTTCAAGCCTGCTCTGCCATTCATTAAGATCATGGCTGATCATTTCCCTCATCTCCACTTTCCTGCACTATCCCTTGTTTCCCTTATTATTCAAAAATCTATCGATCTCTCTCTTGAATATACTCAATGACTCAGCCTCCACAGCCCTCTGGGGTAGAGAATTCCAAAGATTCACAACCCTCAGTGAAGAAATTTCTCCTCATCTCAGTCCTAAATGGCTGACCCTTGGTTCTAGACTCCCCAGCCAGGGGAAACAGCCTTTCAGCATCTACCCTGTCAATCCCTGTAAGAATTTTGTATGTTTCAATGAGATCATCTCTCATTCTTCTAAACTCCAGAGAGTATAGACCCATTCTACTCAATCTCTCCTCATAGGACAACCCTCTCATCCCAGGGATCAATCTAGTGAACCTTTGTTGCACCACCCCTAAGGCATGTATGTCCGTGCTCAAATATGGAGACCAAAACTGTGCACAATACTCCAGGTGTGGTCTCACCAAAGCCCTGTACAATTGTTGTAAGATTTCCTTACTCTTATACTCCAATCCTCTAGCAATAAAGGCCAACATGTCATTTGCCTTCCTAATTGTTTCCTGTACAAGGACGCCTAAATCCATCTGAACATTTAATTTTCTCACCATTTAAAAAATATTCTGTTTTTCTATTCTTCCTGCCAAAGTGAATAACCTCACATTTCCCCGCATTATACTCCATCTGCCACCTTATTGCCCACTCACTTAACCTGTCTATATCCTTTTGCAGGCTCTTTGTGTCATCCTCACAGCTTACTTTCCCATCTAGCTTTATCGTCAGCAAACTTGGATACATTGCACTTGGCCATTTCATCTAAGTCGTTAATATAGATTGTAAATAGCTGAGGCCCAAGCACTGATCCTTGCAGCACCCCACTAGTTACAGCCTGCCGATCTGAAAATGACCCATTTATCCCTACTCTCGGTTTTCTGTCCGTTAACCAATTCTCTATCCACGCTAATAATACCCACAAGCCCTTATCTTGCATAACAAGCTTTTATGTGGCGCCTTTTGGAAATCCAAATATACTGCATCTTAACATCCTCAAAAAAAACTTAACAGATTTGTCAAATATGATTTTCCCTTTCATAAAACCATGCTGACTGCCTAATCATATTATGATTTTCTAATAGTTATCACTTCCTTAATAATGGATTCCTGCATTTTCCCAACAACTGATGTCAGACTAACTGACCTGTAGTTGCCCCGTTTTCTCATTCCCTCCTTTCTTGGATAGTGGGGTTACATTTGCTACCTTCCAATCCGCTGGGATTATTCTAGAATCTAGGGATCACAACCAATGCAGCCACCTCTTTTAGAACCCTAGGATGCAGGCCATCAGGTCCAGGGGATTTGTTGGCTTTTAGTCCCATTAGTTTCTCGAGTGCTTTTTCTCTACTTATAATTACTTAAAGTTCCTCACTCTTAGTAGCCCCTTGGTTCCCCACTATTTTTGGTATGCTTTTTGTGTCTTCTACTGTCAAGACAGATTCAAAATATTTGTTTAATGTCTCTGCCATTTCCTTATTCCCTATTATAATTTCACCTGTCTCAGCCTCTAAGGGACCAATGCTTACTTTTGCTACTCTCTTCCCTACTTGTAGAAGCTCTTACAATCTGTTTTTATATTTCTTGCTAATTTACTCTCATTCTATTTTCTCCCTTTTTATCAATTTTTTGATCATCCTTTGCTGGTTTCTAAAGCTCTCTCGATCCTCAGGCTTACTACTATTCTTCGCAACATTATAAGCCACTTCTTTAGTTAGCCATGGATGGATCACTTTTCTCGTGGAGTTTTATTTCTCAATAGAATATATTCGTTAAGAATTTTGCAATATTTCTTTAAATGTTTGCCACTGCTTATCTACCATCATACCTTTTAATCTAATTACCCTTCCTACCTACGTAATTGGCTTTAAGTTTAAGACTCTCGCTTCCGACTGAAGTATTTTACTCTCAAACTGCATGTGAAAGTTTATATTATGATTACTCTTCCCCAGAGGATCCTTTACTATGAGATTACTAATTAACCCTGTCTCATTACACAATACAAGATCTAAAATAACCTGTTCCCTGGTTGGATCCATGACGTACTGTTCTAGATAACTGTCTCGATTGGATTCCATGAACTCATCCTCCAGACTACCTTTGCCAATTTGATTTGCTCTCTCTACATGAAGGTTAAAGTCCCCCCTGATTATTGTATTACCTTTGTTACAAGCTCCTATTTTTGTTGATTAATACTCTGTCCAACGGTACAGCTACTGTTTGGGGACTATAAACTGCACCCACCAGTGTTTTCTGCCTTGTTATTTCTTCTCTCCACCCATACTGATTCTACTTCCTGATCTCCCAAGCCAAGATCCTCTCACTACTGTCCTCATGTCCTTTATCAGGGCTACCCTGCCTCCTTTTCCATTTTGCCTGTCTTTTCGAAATGTCAAGTACCCTGGAATATTTAGTTCCCAACCTTGGTCACCATGCAACTACGTCTCTGCAATGGCTATTAGGTCAATAGCCTATAATTTGAACTTTTTAACCATTATTCCCTGCTTTCACCTTATTCACTAAAGGCACCTTTACCGTTAAACTCTCTTTCCTTCCTGTCACACTCTGCTTATCTTTACCCAAATCGCTACACTGCTCCATTGCCTTGACTTATTAGATTTCTCAATTTCCCCTCACCTGACCTCTCCCCACTCTCTTTAGTCTAAAGCCCTGGTTATTCAATTTTCCAGGACACCGGTCCTAGTCAGGTTTAAGTGGAGACTTTCCAACGGAACAGCTCCCTCTTTCCCCAGTACTGGTGCTAGTGCCCCATGAATTGAAACCCCTTACTCCCACACCACTTTTTGAGCCACGCATTTAAAACTCTGATCTGTTTGTCCCTATGCCAATTTGTGTGTGGCTCAAGTAACAATCCAGATGTGCTTTTTAATTTGGACCCTAGCTCCTCAAACACTCTCAGCAGATCCTCATTCCTAGTTCTACCTATGTCGTTGGTTCCTACGTGAACCATGACAACGGGATCCTCCTCCTTCCCACTCCAAATTCTTCTCCAGCCTTGAGGAAATATCCTTAACCCTGGCACTGCGGTGGCAGACAATACAGCCTTCGAAACTCCCAATCGCAGCTGCAGAGAACAGCATCTATCCCCCTGACTATACTGTCCCCTACCACTACAACATTCCTTTTCACTCCCCCACCCCACCCCCACTTGAATGGCCTCCGGTGCCGTGATCAGTTTGCCCATCCACACAGGCAGCAAGAACCTCATACCTGTTGGATAAGGGCAAAGACAGGCTCCTCCAGCACTGCACCTGGGGTCCCCTTACCTGCCTGAGTTGCAGTCACACCCTCCTGTCCCTGGCCACTAACCAGACCTGTACCACTACCTAACCTAAGGGGTGTGACTACCTCCTGCATAAAATGCCCAGGTAACTCTGCCCCTCCCTGATGCCCCACAATGTCTGCACCTCGGACTCCAGCTCAACAACTCTGAGCTGAAGTTCTTCGAGATGCAAGCACTTACTGCAAACGTGGTTGTCCGAGATCACAGTGCTCTCCACAAACTCCCACATGCTGCAGTTGCAGCACACCACCTACACTGCCATCCCTGGTTTTATGTATTTAATTTAGCTTATAGTTTCATTTTTAACTAATTACTTAATCTTGTTTACCTGTAACACAAAGCTCGAGAAGTATTGGATGCAAAACGCAGCAGTTCCTTCCCCCTCTGCTCAGAATTACCACTCTCCAAATTCCCAACGTTAACACTGTTCAGAAGCACTCAATTTAAGAGCACGCTGTGCGGGCCACTCTATGTCAGCAGATAGTGTTTACTTTTATATCCTTGGAGCTACACCCAAGTTACAAGTGCTGTCTCAGCTCCCATTCAAGACAAACACTTACAACCGACGGACAGTTCACAGCCACTGACAGGCAGTTTCTGTTAACTACAGTTTTTAAAGTTCTAAGCTAAATTCAAATTGTTAAACTAAATTTCACTTTTTACAGCTAATACTCACCCACTACTTACCAGAGACTTCGACTCTCTCCAAATTCCCAACTTTAACACTCTGTTTAGAAGCACTCAGTTTAAGATCACTCTGTGCAGACCACTGTGCGTTTAGCAGATAGTGTTTACTTTTCTAAAGTGAAGGACATTGGTGTGGTATCATGGGCCATAAACAAAGCTGACAGGTGAGTGAGAGGGATCTGGATAGGGCAGGAAAGTGAAGAGATGAGTGGCAAATGACATTTAATGTGGGCAGAGGCATGGTAATGAGTCCATGGAAGAGAAATAAACTAAATGGCTCTAGGCTATAGGACACAACACAGGTGAGGGAGTTGTGGTGCTGGCGGTAACCAGGAAAAGCTGTAGAGGCACATATAGCCAAAGTGTGACTGCCGATGCATGGTACAGCCACACTGAATACTGTGGACAGTGCTGTTCGCCATACTACAGTGAGGATATCCAGACACTGGAGGCAGTGCGGAGAACAGCAACTAAACTGTTGTGTTGCTCAAGGTGTCTGAGCCATGAAGGGAGGTTGAATAGCCTGGGTTTGTTTACTCTGAAGTAGGCTCGGGGCGAGGGTATTCGAGAGTTGATAGATCGAATCCTGCTAATATGTTCGACCAACACGAACCAGGGAACACTGGTCTAGCTGTGACAAGAGAAGCTGTACACAGATGAGATTGAAATGCTTTATGCAGGAGGTGGTGAACCTGTGGAATGTACCTGTCCAGTGAGGCAGCTGTGTGGGGGAAAAAAAGGGAAAATCGGACCATTATTTGAGCGTTATTACTTTTGGGACGAATGATATGTCTTTTCTAGTTCTGCACTTTCTTGTGACCCTTGTGTGTATAAATCCAAGTGTCATGGAGGGGAGAATGTTACTTGTCATTCAAATAGTCCAACGGTTAATGTATCCAGTGCTCTAACAGGAGAAGAAATCAACTTCAAAAGGAAGGTCTGCTGTTGTTAGCCTTACCTCTTTTGCCTCCACACTGATGCAGCAGAAGTCCCTGGGCTGGTTGAGGTAGCACACAGAGGTGTCATTCACAAGATAAACTTGAAGAAAGAGGGAAAATGTCATAAAAGGGGAGCATGAATTTGTAAAGTGGAACATTCAGCACTTTCCAAATTTGATACAAATTAAGAGATTAAATTGCCCAAAAAAATTAATTTACTGATTGATAGGGTACTTAAGGAAGTGGCCCTCGAGATGGTAGATGTATTGCTGGTCATCTTCCAACATTCGATAGACTCTGGAACAGTACCCATGGATTGGAGGGTAGCTAATGTAACCCCACTATTCAAAAAAGGTGGTAGAGAGAAAACGGGGAATTACAGACCGGTAAGCCTGACATCGGTAGTGGGGAAAATGCTAGAGTCCATTATAAAAGATGTAATAGCAGAGCACTTGGAAAACAGTGACAGGATCGGATAAAGTCAACATGGATTTACTAAAGGTAAATCGTGCTTGACAAATCTACTGGAATTTTTTGAGCATGTAACTGGTAGAATAGATAAGGAAGAACCAGTGGATGTGGTGTATTTGGACTTTCAGAAGGCTTTCGATAAGGTCCCGCATAAGAGATTAGCGTGTAAAGTTAAAGCACATGGGATTGGGGGTAAGGTACTGACTTGTACAGAGAACTGGTTGGCAGACATGAAGCAAAGAGTTGGAATAAACGGGTCTTTATCCGAGTGGCAGGCAGTGACTAGTGGGGTACCGCAGGGATCGGTGCTAGGACCCCAGCTATTCACAATATATATAAATGACCTAGACGAGGGAACTAGATGTAATATCTCCAAGTTTGCAGCTGAGACAAAGCTGGGTGGGCGTGTGTGCTGTGAGGAGGATGCCGAGAAATTCCAATATGATTTGGACAGGTTGGGTGATTGGGCAGATGCAGTATAATGTGGATAAATGCGAGGTTATCCACTTTGATGGCAAAAACAGGAAGACGGATTATTATCTGAACGGCAATAGATTGGGAGAAGGGGAAGTGCAACGAGACCTGAGTCCTTGTGCACCAGTCACTGAAGGTAAGCATGCAGGTGCAGCAGGCGGTTAAGGCGGCAAATGTTGGCCTGCATAGCAAGAGGATTCGAGTACAGGAGCAAGAATGTCTTGCTTCAGTTGTACAGGGCCTTGGTGAGGCCACACCTTGAGTATTGTGTGCAGTTTTGGTCACCTTATCTGAGGAAGGATGTTCTTGCCATGGAGGGAGTGCAGCGAAAATTCACCAGACTGATACCTGGGATGGCAGGAATGACGTATGAGGAGAGATTGGGTTGATTGGGCTTATATTCGCTGGAGTTTAGAAGAATGGGATTGGGGGTAAGGTACTGACTTGTAAAATGAAACTTACAAAATTCTAACAGGACTGGACAGACTAGATGCAGGAAGGATGTTCCCGATGGCGGGGGAGTCCAGAACCAGGGGTCACAATCTAAAGATAAGGGGTAAGCCATTTAGGACAGAAATTAGGAATTTCTTCACCCAGAGTGGTGAACCTGTGGAATTCTCTACCACTAAAGGCAGTTGAGACCAATTCATTAAATATATTCAAGAAGGAGTTAGATATATTTCTTAAGGCTAAAGGGATATGGGGAGAAAGCAGGGACAGGGTACTGAATTTGGATGATCAGCCATCTCATTAAATGGCGGAGCAGGCTCGAATGGCCTACTCCTATCTTCTATGTTTCTATGATATCAGTTGCAAATTAATCATGTATATGTATAAATATTAAGCCACTGAATCACTTGGCCACCTACTTAAGAAATGTACCAAGTCTCCTGTCTGATTCTTCAACTTCCTACTTCTATCCCATCATACAGCACATAGAATGGTTACAGCACAGAAGGCAGCCTTTCGAGCCCGTGCTGGCTCTCTGCAAGAGCACTTCAGCTAGTCCTACACCCCCACCCTTTCCCCATAGCCGTGCAAATTTTTTTCCTTCAGGTACTTATCCGACTCCCTTTTGAAAGCTGTGATTGAGTCTGCCGTCACCACCCTTTCAGGCAGTGCATTCCAGATCCTAACCACTCGCTGCGTATAAAAGTTTTTTCTTGTGTTGCCTTTGGTTCTTTTGACAATCACCTTAAATCTGTGTCCTCTGGTTCTCGACCCTTCTACCAATGGGAACAGTTTATCTACTCTGTCCAGACCCCTCATGATTTTGAACACCTCTATCAAATCTCCTCTCAACCTTCTCTGCTCTAAATAGAACAATCCCAGCTTCTCCAGTCAATCCACGTAACTGAAGTCCCTCATACCTGGATTCATTCACATAAATCTTTTCTGCACCCTCTTCACATCCGTCCTAAAGTGCGGTGCCCAGAATTGGACACAATACTCCAGTTGAGGCCGAACCAGTGTTTTATGCAGGTTCATCATAATTTCCATGCTTTTGTACTCTATACTGTACCTCTATTCATGAAGCCCAGGATCCTGTAAGCTTTTTTAACTGCTTTCTCAACCTGCCCTGCCATCTTCAACGATTTGAGCACATATACCCCCAGGTCTCTCTGTTCATGCACCCACTTTAGAATTATACCCTTTAGTTTATATTGCTTCTCATTCTTTCTACCAAAATGTGTTACTTCGCACTTGTCTGCGTTAAATTTCATCTGCCACGTGTCCGCCCATTCCACCAGCCTGTCTATGTCCTCTTGAAGTCTATCACGCTCCTCCTCATTGTTCACGATACTTCCAAGTTTTGTGTCATCAGCAAATTTTGAAATTGTGCCCTGTACACCCCAGTCTAAGTCATTAATATATATATATCAGTGGTCCTAGAACCGACCCCTGGGGAACCCCACTGTGTACCTTCCTCCAGTCTGAAAAACAACAGTTCACCGCTACTCTGTTTCCTGTCACTTAGCCAATTTCGTATCCATGCTGCCACTGTCCCTTTTATTCCATGGGCTTCAACTTTGCTGGCAAGCCTATTATGTGGCACTTTGTCGAACGCCTTTTGGAAATCCACATCAACCCTCTGTTACCTCATCAAAAAACTCGATCAAGTTGGTTAAATATATAATTTTGCCCATTCTTCAAGTTTATTAATGTCTCCTTGTAATTTGTTGCAGTCCTCCTCAGTATTGACTATCTCTCCCCCCCAATTTGGTGTCATCTGCAAATTTAGAAATTGTGTTTTTGATTCCAAAGTCTAAATCGTTAATATAAACAACAGTGGTCCCTGCACTGATCCTTGTGGAACACTACTTCCCATCTTCTGCCACTCTGAATAGCTACCCTTTACCCCTACTCTCTGCTTTCCGTCTTGAAGCCAGCTAGCTATCCATTCTGCTACTTGTCCCCTGACTCCGCATTCTCCGACCTTATTCATTAGTCTATTATGTGGTATCTTATCAAAGGCCTTTTGAAAATCTAGATAAATTACATCTACTGCAATACCCTGTCTACTCTCTGTTACCTCTTCAAAAAAGTCAATGAGGTTGGTCAAACAACACTTTCTCTTTTGAAATCTATGCTGACTATTCATTATTATATTATAGATGTTCTTCTATTTTCTCCTTGAGAAGGGATTTCATTATTTTTCCAACCACCGATGTTAAGCTGACTGGTATATAGTTCCCTGGACATGTTCTATCTCCCTTCTTAAATATAGACATTATATTAGCTATCCACCAGTCCTCTGGCACTACACCTTGTTCTAATGAATTAGCTATCCACCAGTCCTCTGGCACTACACCTTGTTCTAATGAATTAAGTGTGTAGTAATACCTCTGCTATCTCTTCCCTGGATTCTTAAAATGCATGGATGTAATCCATCCAGACCAGGGGTTTCATCCTCTTTGCGTTTGATTAGTTTATTTAATGTTTCTCCTCTTTTTATTTTAAATGCAGTTATCCAATTTGTAATCTCACCATCCGATGTCATGTCCACCTGTTCTGTCTCCCTAGTAAATATTGAAGCGAAGTAATTATTTAATATTTCTGCCATCTCTTGGTTGCTACCTGTGATATTATCATGTTCATCCCTTAGTGGCCCTATTCCCATCCTGACTTTCCTTTTTTTAATGATGTGCCTGTAAGATATTTAACTATTTTGTTTTATGTTCCTTGATAATTTAATTTCATATTAAACTATTTGCCTTTCTAATAGTTTTTTTGATTTCTCTCCTAATCTCGTCATGCTCCCCTGCTGTCCATGTACTTACTGTATGCCTCTTTCCTTATCCTCAATTTTACCCTTAGGTCTTTATTTATTTATTCATTAGTGTTTGGCTTGGTTTTGTTTTTTGCGTAATATATTTTTCACGGACTCTGTTGAACACCGTCTTAAATATTTCCCACTGCTGTTCTACATCATTGTTTGCCAATATTGTTGTCCATTTTATTTTCCCAAGAACTATTTTCAGCCCTGCAAAATCGTTTTTTCTCCAATCTATTACCCTGGTCTTCGTCATACTTATGTCCTTCTCAATTATTATCTTAAAGTGCATTATACTCAAGTCCAAGGGACGCAGACTTGAACGGATATGGCGGAGAACTGGTTTAGCCAATCACCACCAGATCTGGTTGGCCCACATAATCGGGCCCTGCTCTCGTCTGCCAAAATTGCTCACTATGCCCGAATCATTCTGGAACGCAAAGATAAACCCCGGCTCCTATTCTCTACTGCTAACCGTCTTCTTAAACCCCTCTCCCCTGTCTCCTCCACCCTCACCTCCGATAAAAAGTGTGAGGAGCTCATGGACTTCTTTGTCTCTAAGATTGAGACCATCCATTCAGCTGCTTCTGCCACTTCCCTTCCTTCCCCTAGCCCACTGGGCCAAATCTCCTGTAAGGTTCCCCCCAGCCCTAGCCCCGAACTCGCATCTTTCTCCAGTTTCTCTCCGATCTCCCCTCATGATCTCTCTGCGCTCATCTTGTCTATGATACCCACCTCCCCCCAAATTACTGACCACCCAACTTCCATTTCTGGCTCCCATGTTTGCTGATATTGTTAACTGTTCTCTCTCCTCAGGTACTGTCTCCCTCTCCCTCAAATCTGCTGTCATCACCCCTCTCAAAAAATAAACCTTGATCCCTCCGTCCTTGCAAACTACCGCCCCATCTCCAACCTCCCTTTCCTCTCCAAAGTCCTTGAACGTGTTGTCGCCTCCCAAATCCATGCCCATCTTTCCTGCAATTCCATGTTTGAATCCCTCCAATCAGGTTTCCGCCCTTGCCACAGTACCGAAACGGCTCTCATCAAAGTTACAAATGTCATCCTTTGTGACTGTGACAAAGGTAAACTATCCCTCCTTGTCCTTCTTGATTTATCTGCAGCCTTTGACACGGTTGACCACTCCATCCTTCTCCAACACCTCTCCACCGTCGTCCAGCTGGGTGGGACTGCACTCGCCTGGTTCCATTCTTATCTATCTAACCGTAACCAGAGAATCATCTGCAACGGCTTCTCTTCCCGCTCCCGCATCGTTACCTCTAGTGTCCCCCAAGGATCTATCCTTGGCCCCCTCCTATTTCTCATCTGCATGTTGCCCCTTGGTGACATCATCCAAAAACACTGTCAGTTTCCACATGAATGCTGA
Source organism: Somniosus microcephalus (assembly GCF_052327205.1). Classification (NCBI taxonomy): domain Eukaryota; kingdom Metazoa; phylum Chordata; class Chondrichthyes; order Squaliformes; family Somniosidae; genus Somniosus; species Somniosus microcephalus. The sequence goes on along the minus strand of NC_140998.1, from coordinate 167,020,606 downwards.
CGACACCCAGCTCCACCTCTCCACGGTGTCTAAATTGTCAGACTGCTTGTCCAACATACAATTCTGGATGAGCAAAAATTTTCTCCAATTAAATATTGGGAAGACCGAAGCCACAAACTCCGTTCCCTAGCCACTGACTCCATTCCTCTCCCTAACATCTGTCTGAACCACAACCACACTGTTCGCAACCTTGGTGTCATATTTGACCCCGAAATGAGCTTCCGACCACATATCCGCAGCATAACAAAGACCGCCTACTTCCACCTCTGTAACATCGCCCATCTCCGCCTTTGCCTCAGCTCATCCGCTGCTGAAACCCTCATCCCTGCCTTTGTTACCTCCAGACTTGACTATTCCAATGCATTCCTGGCTGGCCTCCCACAATCCACCATACGTAAACTTGAGGTCATCCAAAACTCGGCTGCCCGTGTCCTAACTCCTACCAAGTCCCATTCGGCCATCACCCCTATGCTCGCTGACCTACATTGGCTCCCAGTTATGCAGCACCTCGATTTCAAAATTCTCATCTTTTTTTCAAATCCATCCATGGCCTCGCCCCTTCCTATCTCTGAAATCTCCTTCACCCCACCCCCCCACACCCGAGATATCTGCGCTCCTCTAATTCTGCCCTCTTGAGCATCCCTAATTATAATCACTCAATCTTTGGTGGCTGTGCCTTCTGTTGCCTAGGCACGAAGCTCTAGAATTCCCTGCCTAAACCTGTCCGCCTCACTACCTCTCTTTCCTCCTTTAAGATGCTCCTTAAAACCTACCTCTTTGACCAAGCTTTTGGTCAGCTGCCCTAATTTATCCTCATGTAGATCGGTGTCAAATTTTTTGTCTTAAAATACTCCTTTGCGGCGCCTCGGGACGTTTTACTACGTTAAAGGTGCTATATAAATACAAGTTGTTGTTGTTATACGATGGTCACTATTGCCTAGATGTTCCCCTACTTTTACTTTTATCTGGTCTGGTTCATTCCACATTACTAGATCCAATCGCAAATCCTCCCTTGTTGGGCTGCTTACATATTGGGTTAGAAAGGAGTCCTGTACACATTGTAGGAACTGCATTCCCTTATCCCCCTTACCTACCTCTTCTGGCCAATTAATATCAGGGTAGTTCAAATCCCCCATGATTATTATTCTATATTTTTTACTCATTTTCCTAATTTGTTTGCATATTTCTTCCTCCACCTCCCTTCCACTATTAGGTGGTCTGTAGACTACCGTTATTAGCGTGATTGATCCTTTATTATCTTTTATCTCTATCCACATGGATTCTATTTTTGTCTTGCTGATAGCGGAGCCACTTTTTTCTACTGCCATTATGTTATCCCTAATAAGTACAGCTGCTCCACCTCCCCTTTTCCCCCTCTATCTTTTCTGAATATGTTATACCCTGCAATGTTTAATTCCCAGTCCAGATTTTGGTGTAGCCATCTCTCAGTAATCCCTACTATGTCTGGTTCCTCGCAACGTATTACATAGAAACAGAAGATAGGAGCAGGAGTAGGCAATTCGGCCCCTTGAGTCTGTTCCACCATTTAATGAGATCATGGCTGATCATCCAAATTCAGTACCCTGTCCCTGTTTTCTCCCCATATCCCTTGATCCCTTTAGCCTTAAGAAATATATCTAACTCCTTCTTGAATATATTTAATGAATTGGCCTCAACTGCCTTGTGTGGTAGAGAATTCCACAGGTTCACCACTCTCTGGGTGAAGAAATTCCTCCTCATCTCAGTCCTAAATGGCTTACCCCTTATCCTTAGACTGTGACCCCTGGTTCTGGACTCCCCCGCCATCGGGAACATCCTTCCTGCATCTAGTCTGTCTAGTCCTGTTAGAATTTTATAAGTTTCAATGAGATCCCCTCTCATTCTTCTAAACTCTAGCGAATATAAGCCCAATCGACCCAATCTCTCCTCATACGTCATTTCTGCCATCTCAGGTATCAGTCTGGTGAATCTTCGCTGCACTCCCTCCATGGCAAGAACATCCTTCCTCAGATAAGGTGACCAAAACTGCACACAATACTCAAGGTGTGGTCTCACCAAGGCCCTGTACAACTGCAGCAAGACATCCTTGCTCCTGTACTCGAATCCTCTTGCTATGAAGGCCAACATACCATTTGCCTTCTTAACCGCCTGCTGCACCTGCATGCTTACCTTCAGTAACTGGTGTACAAGGACACCCAGGTCTCGTTGCACTTCCCCTTTTCCCAATCTATTGCCATTCAGATAATAATCTGTCTTCCTGTTTTTGCCACCGAAGTGGATAACCTCGCATTTATCCACATTATACTGCATTTGCTATGCATCTGCCCAATCACCCAACCTGTCCAAATCATACTGGAGTTTCTCGGCATCCTCCTCACAGCACACACGCCCACCCAGCTTTGTGTCGTCTGCAAACTTGGAGCTATTACATCTAGATCATTTATATATATCGTGAATAGCTGGGGTCCTAGCACCGATCCCTGTGGTACCCCACTAATCATTGCCTACCTCTCGGAAAAAGACCCGTATATTCCAAATCTTTGCTTTCTGTCTGCCAACCAGTTCTCTATCCAAGATAGTACCTTACCCCCAATCCCGCGTGCTTTAACTTTGCACGCTAATCTCTTATGCGGGACCTTGTCGAAAACCTTCTGAAAGTCCAAATACACATCCACTGGTTCTCCCTTACCTATTCTACCAGTTACATGCTCAAAAAATTACAGTAGATTAGTCAAGCATGATTTACCTTTTGTAAATCCATGTTGACTTTGTCTGATCCTGTCACTGTTTTCCAAGTGCTCTGCTATTACAGCTTTTAAAATGGACTCTAGCATTTTCCCCACTACCGATGTCAGACTTACCGGTCTATAATTCCCTGTTTTCTCTCTACCACCTTTTTTAAATAGTGAGGTTACATTAGCTATCCTCCAATCCATGGGAACTGTTCCAGAGTCTATAGAATTTTGGATGATGACCAGCAATGCATCTACTATTTCTAGGGCCACTTCCTTAAGTACCCTAGGATGTAGATTATCAGGCCCTGGGGATTTATCGGCCTTCAATCCCGTCAATTTCCCTAACACCATTTCCCTACAAATACTGATTTAATTCAATTCCTCCCTCTCATTAGACCCTATGTTCCCCGACATCTCTGGGAGGTTATTTGTGTCCTCCTTTGTGAAGACAGAACCAAAGTATGTATTTAATTGGTCTGCCATTTCTTTGTTCCCCATTATAAATTCCCCTGATTGTGACTGCAAGGGACCTACGCTTGACTTCACCAATCTTTTTCTCTTCACATATCTATAGAAGCTTCTACAGTCAGTTTTTATGTTCCCTGCAAGCTTACTCATATAATCTATTTTCCCTCTCTTAATTAATCCCTTTGTCCTCCTTTGCTGAATCCTAAACTCATCCCAATCCTGAGGTGTGCTGCTTTTTCTGGCCAAATTATATGTCCTCTCCTTGGATCTTATGCTATCCCTAATTTCCCTTGTTAGCCACGGTTGAGTCACCTTTTTTGTTTTATTTTTATGCCAAACATACCATCGTAGTTTCCTTTATTTAAATTACTGCCTCCAGTTTCCATTTTATTACGGACACTGTGCATTGCCGTACAGGCAGATTAACTCATTTTTAATAGCAGTTCCTTTCCCTTTATTGTTAACCATCTTTTTACTCTCCTGTTCTATAACTCTATTTATTCCCTGGCCATCAATGTCCTCCCTTACTTTATTCTTTCCTATGCTCTCCTTTCCTGTTTTGTCGATATACAACATTAACCACACTACCCTCATCAACCCTCTCTGTTACTTCAAAGAACTCAATCAAGTTGGTCAAACACGATTTCCCTCCAACAAATCTGTGCTGACTTTTACCACAATAACTCACTTCGTAAAAGAAAATTCTCATTTCACCTCTGATTCTTTTGCCAACTATTTTAAATCTGTGTCCTCTAGTTACCGACCCTCCTGCCAGTGGAAACATTTTCTCCCTATCTACTCTATCACAATCCCTCATAATTTGGAACACCTGCATTAAATCTCCCCTTAACCTTCTCTGCTCTATCAGCATCTTTTCTTACCCAATCCAAAAATGAGCATAAGAGAATGTCACTCAGATTTCCCCTTTGAGGACTGTGGAATTGCTACTTATTTACACGCCTTGTAGCAGATTCTCCAGTAGTTTGCTACAATCAAACCAAGCACAGAAAAATTACCTTCGCTGTCCAAACATATGGGGCATGAGGATTTTATTCTCGTTTGTTTACGTATCCTTAAGACTGACATTGCACAAAGCCCTTGAATGAATAAGTTTAGACGAGCAGACTTTTACTGTTGTCAGGGACAGTGCAGCAATCTGCTATGGAGATCCTCACTGGATGCCAGGGCAGTAGCCCAAGCCGACGTGTCCACAGATATGTAAGGCTTGAGCCTGTAGTAAATACCCTGGAGTTGCTTCACCTTGAGAAAAGACTTTGTGGTGAACACTTAGAGCTCCTTTGGAATATTTCAAAAAGTAACAAGAGAATCTAAAAGTTACCCTGATGTACCTATGAAAACACCAGCCAACTAAGTTTAGTGGGCATTATTGTTACCATCAGGAGCAGGTAGGTACCTATTCAGGCCGAGAAGATTTGACTTCAGGGAGAGCAGGGTAAAGAAGCCTTTCATCTCCTCTCAGCAATGACTTGGTCACGGCTACTGCTCCCACTGGCAAATCTCCAGTTCAACATATTCAGAATGAGACCAACCGCAAACAGGACTATACCAAGACAAACGGGAGTTGGGACCACACCGGGCTGAACCTGCAGACAAATGTAGGAGCACACCAGAATGTTCACCGTGAAAGCAAGTCTCCTGGGGGGAGTGTTTGCTTGTGCTGTGGGGGAGGGTTTAAACTAAAATGGTAGGGGGTTGGGAACCTGTGCAGGGAGACAGGAAAGGGAAACAAGGATAGAAGCAAAAGACAGGAAGGAGAAAAGCAAAAGTGGCAGTCAGAGTAATCAAGGGTTTAAATCGAACATGGCCACAATAAATAATAATTCTAAAAGGTCTAAGAGTGTTAAAAAAACAAGCCTGAAGGCTTTGTGTCTTAATGCGAGGAGCATTCGTAATAAGGTGGATGAATTAGCTGCGCAAATAGATGTAAACGGATATGATATGATTGGGATTACGGAAACATGGCTCCAGGGTGACCATGGCTGGGAACTCAACATCCAGGGGTATTCAATATTCAGGAAAGATAGGCAAAAAGGAAAGGGAGGTGGGGTAGCATTGCTGGTTAAAGAGATTAACAGAATTGTAAGGAAGGATATTAGATCTGATGATGTAGAATCTGTATGGGTAGAGCTGAGAAATACCAAGGGACAGAAAACGTTAGCGGGAGTTATATACAGACCCCCAAACAGTAATGCCGAGGTTGGGGATGGCGTTAAACGGGAAATGAGAGACGCATGCAATAAGGCCACAGCAGTTATCATGGGTGACTTTAATCTACAAATAGATTGGGCTAACCAAATTAGTAACAATACTGTGGAGGAGGAATTCCTGGAGTGTATACGGGATGGTTTCCTGGACCAATATGTCGAGGAACCAACTGGAGATTAGGCCATCTTAGACTGGGTATTATGTAATGAGAAAGGATTAATTAGCAATCTTGTTGTGTGAGGCCCCTTGGGGCGGAGCGATCATAATATGATCGAATTCTTCATTAAGATGAAGAGTGAAGTATTTGACTCAGAGACTATGGTCCTGAATTTAAATAAAGGAAACTACGATGGTATGAGGCACGAGTTGGATAGGATTGATTGGGGAACGTTACTCAAAGGGTTGACGGTGGATAGGCAATGGCAAACATTTAAAGATCACATAGATGAACTACAGAATTTGTTCATCCCTGTTTGGCATAAAAATAAAACACAAAAGGTGAATCAACTGTGGCTATCAAGGGAAATTAGGGATTGCATAAGATCCAAGGAGAGGACATATAAATTGGCCAGAAAAAGCAGTAAACCTGAGGATTGGGAGCAGTTTAGGATTCAGCAAAGGAGGACAAAGGGATTAATTAAGAGGGGGAAAATAGAATATGAGAGTAAGCTTGCAGGGAACATAAAAACTGACTGTAAGAGCTTCTATAGATATGTGAAGAGAAAAAGATTGGTGAAGTCAAGCGTAGGTCCCTTGCAGTCACAATCAGGGGAATTTATAATGGGAAACAAAGAAATGGCAAACCAACTAAATACATATTTTGGTTCTGTCTTCACAAAGGAGGACACAAATAACCTCCCAGAGAAGTTGGGGAACATAGGGTCTAATAAGAGGGAGGAACTGAAAGAAATCAGTATTTGTAGGGAAATGGTGTTAAGGAAATTGACGAAATTGAAGGCCGATAAATCCCCAGGGCCTGATAATCTACATCCTAGGGTACTTAAGGAAGTGGCCCTCGAAATAGTAGATGCATTGCTGGTCATCTTCCAGAACTCGATAGACTCTGGAACAATACCCATGGATTGGAGGGTAGCTAATGTTACCCCACTATTCAAAAAAGGTGGTAGAGAGAAAACAGGGAATTATAGACCAGTAACCGTGACATCAGTAGTGGGGAAAATGCTAGAGTCCATTATAAAAGATGTAATGGCAGAGCACTTGGAAAACAGTGACAGGATCGGACAAAGTCAACATGGATTTACAAAAGGAAAATCATGCTTGACTAATGTGGAATATAAATGATCTAGATGAGGGAATTAGAGGTAATATCTCCAAGTTTGTAGACGACACAAAGCTGGGTGGGCGTGTGTGCTGTGAGGAGGATGCCAAGAAACTCCAGTATGATTTGGACAGGTTGGGTGATTGGGCAGATGCAGTATAATGTGGATAAATGCGAGGTTATCCACTTTGGGGCAAAAACAGGAAGGCAAATTATTATCTGAACGGCAACAGATTGGGAGAAGGGGAAGTGCAACGAGACCTGGGTGTCCTTGTGCACCAGCCGCTGAAGGTAAGCATGCAGGTGCAGCAGGCGGTTAAGAAGGCAAATGGTATGTTGGCCTTCGTAGCGAGAGGGTTCGAGTACAGGAACAAAGATGTCTTGCTGCAGTTGTACAGGGCCTTGGTGAGACCACATCTTGAGTATTGTGTGCAGTTTTGGTTGCCTTATCTGAGGAAGGATGTTCTTGCCATGGAGGGAGTGCAGCAAAGATTCACCAGACTGATACCTGGGATGGCAGGAATGACGTATGAGAAGAGATTGGGTCAATTGGGCTTATACTCGCTGGGGTTTAGAAGAATGAGAGGGGATCTCATTGAAACTTATAAAATTCTAACAGGACTAGACAGACGAAATGCAGGAAGGATGTTCTCGATGACCAGGGAGTCCAGAACCAGGGGTCACAGTCTAAGGATAAGGGGTAAGCCATTTAGGACAGAGATGAGGAGGAATTTCTTCACCCAGAGAGTGGTGAACCTGTGGAATTCTCTACCACAGAAGGCAGTTGAGGCCAATTCATTAAATATATTCAAGGAGTCAGATATATTTCTTAAGGCTAAAGGGATCAAGGGATATGGGGAGAAGGCAGGGACAGGTACTGAATTTGGATGATCAGCCATGATCTCATTGAATGGCGGAGCAGGCTCAAGGGGCCGAATGGCCTACTCCTGCTCCTATCTTCTATGTTTCTATGTAATTGGTCAGTGAAGGGACTTAAGTTACTCCAGCCAGTTTCAAGAGAAACCCCTCATACGTTGGCCCACAGAATGGCCCATGCATAGGAATAATGAGCCATTTCCTGGTGGTGCTGCTTAGAAAGGATGGCCAGAAAGACTGTCAAAAGAAATTTCATTGGGTATCCCAAGTACTGGGGCAGATTATGATCAATGAACCGCACCTTAGCTCCCACAACATCATAACCCTGAAAGACCAGAAGCCATGGAGGTGACTGCATGAAATCTCTCCAATATCTTTTTCTTAAATCTTCATTTTTCAAATGAAATTCTTTTGCCGTTTCACTGCGCCCTGGGGGTAGGAGCATCTTACCAAGCTCAATGCCATTTCCCAGCTGCCGGTGTATTTCCACAGTTTTTATTGTCTTGTCGTAGAGCTGCCTCTTGCTATGATCTTTCACCATGCACCACACACAGTGCAAAGGTTTCTCAATTACACCAACCCCCATAAAGCCATGTTTTGTTGAGGAGGTGTACTGCTTATAGAACATTAGGATCCCTTTTTCTGTGCAGTGGTATCTAATGAACACAAAAATATTGACATTACTTCACACAATGTTCATTTGGGGGATCAAAATAAAACAGTTCTTTTGCTTTTATGTACAGTTAAGCACAAATCTGGCAGCACTGAGGGAGTGCTGCACTGTCAGAGATGCCGTCTTTTGGATGAGATATTAAACAAAGGCCCCATTTACCCTCTCAGGTGGATGTAAAAGATCCCACAGCACTATTTCAAAGAAGAGCAGGGGAGTTTCCCCAGTGTCCTGGCCAATATTTATCCCTCAACCAACACTTAAACCAGATTATCTGGTCATTATCACATTGCTGTGTGTGGGAGCTTGCTGTGCGCAAATTGGCTGCCGTGTTTCCTACATTACAACAGTGACTACGCTTTGGGGCGTCCTGAGGTCGCAGGTGCTATAGAAATGCAAGTTCTTTCTTTCTGTAATTTAAGGACTGAAAGGTTAAACTTTGTATATTTGTTTTACTTGTAAGAATAATTGCACCTACCTCCATCCAGCTGCTGCTTTACCATTAAGAAGGTTGCCAAGGTTGTTAACAGATGCTACCATGATCTGAAAAGACAGGGTTTTTCATCATGTATTTTGTGGACAATGTAAGTAATAGATTTTAAAATGTGAAGTATTGGCTCTCGATGGCGGAGGGGTTCCAAACCTGTGACCTCCGCCACCTAGAACGACACGACCAGCAGGCGGATGGGAACACCATCACCTCCAAGTTCTCCTCCAAGTCACACACTATCCTGATTTGGAAACATATTGCCGATCCTTCATCGTCGCTGGGTCAAAACCTGGAACTCCCTCCCGAACAGCACCGTGGGAGTACCTTTACCACACGGACTGCAGCGGTTCAAGCCGGCGGCTCACCACCATCTTCTCGAGGGCAACTAGGGATGGGCAATAAATGCTGGCCTTGGCAGTGATGCCCACATCCCGAGAATAAATAATTTAAAAAAATACAGCATGTGATGTAGTACTGGTAGCGTTTGATCTCTGGTCTGAGCAGAATTAGTTCATCCCAGTTGGGAGGAGTGCCGCTACAATTGGCTTCGGAGGGATGGGGAGGGGGGGAAAATCACCCCGAATTTTAGAACCATATCCAGTCACCCCTGCTGGAACTGTACTTATAGGGACATTATGTGAAGACAAAAATCAGGCTTAGCTGTGATCCTCCCGCTCAAGGTCAGATAGCCTGCTAAAACTCACAGGCAAAGCTCACGTGAAGAATGTGCCATGAGAGGGATTGAAGGGTTGTCAGCATTCTCTTTATCTTAAGCGGCATATACAGCCTTCAATCTGGTCAATCGAACACTTTCATCAATAATATCAAGAATCTCGCAAAAACTTACCTCTGCTTTAACAGAAGCTACGGTGTGAGTTGCCAAATCCTGGTATTTTTTAAGACAGGTGGAACTTGCTGTGTGACTGCTGTCTTTTGTTGTGCTCCCTGAAATTGATTCAACAGGTGGACAGGAAGTTGCTGCAAGAAAATTAAATATAAAATACTGTTTATCTACAGAAACATCATGGGCTCTCCCTATTCCCAACCACAATTTCATTTTGTCTTCTTACCCCACTGTCCCAAAACTTAATCCACATCAACCCTTCCCTCTGCAAAATCTTAGAACTTTACAAAACCACAAGATCTCCAAGAGGTATCGGAGCAGGAGAGAGATCTTGGGGTTTTAGTGGGCAGTACAATGTTACCAGGCTGTTAAAAAGGCAAACATAATGTTGGGATGCATAGTTGTATAATACTGTGTAATACTTAAATCCACAGAGGTCACTTAAAAACTGTGCAGGTTTGAAGTCTCTATTTCAGAAAGGATATTCAGTTATTGGAGCGGGTACAGAGAAGGATATTCGGTTATTGGAGGGGTACAGACAAGGATATTCAGTTATTGGAAGGGATACAGAGAAGGATATTCGGTTATTGGAGGGGTACAGAGAAGGCTATTCAGTTATTGGGGTACAGAGAAGGATATTCGGTTATTGGGGTACAGAGAAGGATATTCGGTTATTGGAAGGGATACAGAGTAGGATATTCGGTTATTGGAGGGGGTACAGAGAAGGATATTCAGTTATTGGGGTACAGAGAAGGATATTCAGTTATTGGAGGGTACAGAGAAGGATATTCAGTTATTGGGGTACAGAGAAGGCTATTCAGTTATTGGAGGGGTACAGAGAAGGTTATTCAGTTTCTGGAGGGGGTACAGAGCAGGCTATTTGGTTATTGGGGTACAGAGAAGGATATTCGGTTATTGGAGGGTACAGAGAAAGATATTCAGTTATTGGGGGGGTACAGAGAAGGATATTCAGTTTCTGGAGGGGGTACAGAGAAGGATATTCGGTTATTGGAGGGTACAGAGAAGGATATTCGGTTATTGGAGGGTACAGAGAAGGATATTCAGTTATTGGGGGGTACAGAGAAGGATATTCAGTTATTGGAGGGGTACAGAGAAGGCTATTCAGTTATTGGGGTACAGAGAAGGATATTCGGTTATTGGAGGGGTACAGAGAAGGCTATTCGGTTATTGGGGTACAGAGAAGGATATTCAGTTATTGGAAGGGATACAGAGTAGGATATTCAGTTATTGGAGGGGTACAGAGAAGGATATTCAGTTATTGGGGTACAGAGAAGGATATTCAGTTATTGGGGTACAGAGAAGGCTATTCAGTTATTGGAGGGGTACAGAGAAGGTTATTCAGTTTCTGGAGGGGGTACAGAGAAGGCTATTCAGTTATTGGAGGGTACAGAGAAGGATATTCAGTTGTTGGGGGGTACAGAGAAGGATATTCAGTTATTGGAGGGTACAGAGAAGGTTATTCAGTTTCTGGAGGGGGTACAGAGAAGGGTATTCGGTTATTGGAGGGTACAGAGAAGGATATTCAGTTATTGGGGGGGTGCAGAGAAGGATATTCAGTTTCTGGAGGGGGTACAGAGAAGGATATTCAGTTATTGGAGGGGGTACAGAGAAGGTTATTCAGTTTCTGGAGGGGGTACAGAGAAAGATATTCAGTTATTGGGGGGTACAGAGAAGGATATTCAGTTATTGGAGGGGTACAGAGAAGGCTATTCAGTTATTGGGGTACAGAGAAGGATATTCGGTTATTGGAGGGGTACAGAGAAGGCTATTCAGTTATTGGGGTACAGAGAAGGCTATTCAGTTATTGGGGTACAGAGAAGGATATTCGGTTATTGGGGTACAGAGAAGGATATTCAGTTATTGGAAGGGATACAGAGTAGGATATTCGGTTATTGGAGGGGTACAGAGAAGGATATTCAGTTTCTGGAGGGGGTACAGAGAAGGCTATTCAGTTATTGGAGGGTACAGAGAAGGATATTCAGTTGTTGGGGGGTACAGAGAAGGATATTCAGTTATTGGAGGGTACAGAGAAGGTTATTCAGTTTCTGGAGGGGGTACAGAGAAGGGTATTCGGTTATTGGAGGGTACAGAGAAGGATATTCAGTTATTGGGGGGGTGCAGAGAAGGATATTCAGTTTCTGGAGGGGGTACAGAGAAGGATATTCAGTTATTGGAGGGGGTACAGAGAAGGTTATTCAGTTTCTGGAGGGGGTACAGAGAAGGATATTCAGTTATTGGGGGGTACAGAGAAGGATATTCAGTTATTGGAGGGGGTACAGAGAAGGATATTCAGTTATTGGGGGTACAGAGAAGGATATTCAGTTATTGAAGGGGGTACAGAGAAGGATATTCAGTTATTGGGGGGTACAGAGAAGGATATTCAGTTATTGGGGTGTACAGAGAAGGATATTCAGTTATTGGAGGGGTACAGAGAAGGATATTCAGTTATTGGGGGTACAGAGAAGGATATTCAGTTTCTGGAGGGGGTACAGAGAAGGATATTCAATTATTGGGGGTTACAGAGAAGGATATTCAGTTATTGGGGGGTACAGAGAAGGATATTCAGTTATTGGGGTACAGAGAAGGATATTCAGTTATTGGGGGCTACAGAGAAGGATATTCAGTTATTGGGGGGGGTACAGAGAAGGATATTCAGTTATTGGGGTACAGAGAAGGATATTCAGTTATTGGGGTACAGAGAAGGATATTCAGTTTCTGGAGGGGGTACAGAGAAGGATATTCAGTTATTGGAGGGTACAGAGAAGGATATTCAGTTATTGGGGGGTACAGAGAAGGATATTCAGTTTCTGGAGGGGGTACAGAGAAGGATATTCAGTTATTGGGGGGTACAGAGAAGGATATTCAGTTATTGGGGGGTACAGAGAAGGATATTCAGTTATTGGGGGGTACAGAGAAGATTATTCAGTTATTGGGGGGTACAGCGAAGGATATTCAGTTATTGGGGGGTACAGAGAAGGATATTCAGTTTCTGGAGGGGGTACAGAGAAGGATATTCAGTTATTGGGGGGTACAGAGAAGGATATTCAGTTATTGGGGGGTACAGAGAAGGATATTCAGTTTCTGGAGGGGGTACAGAGAAGGATATTCAGTTATTGTGGTACAGAGAAGGATATTTAGTTATTGGGGGGTACAGAGAAGGATATTCAGTTTCTGGAGGGGGTACAGAGAAGGATATTCAGTTATTGGGGGGTACAGAGAAGGATATTCAGTTATTGGGGTACAGAGAAGGATATTCAGTTATTGGGGTACAGAGAAGGATATTCAGTTATTGGAGGGATACTGAGGAGAATATTCAGTTACTGAGATGTTCAAGTTATTAACTTGTATTTTTATACTGCTACAATCAGGATGTATATTTTGAAGACCACACCAAGTATTCTTTTCAACGAACAGCCTTCAGTTTGTGCTGCTCAGTTTGTCTGCTAGGTTTGCCTAAAAGTCTAACTTTGTTTTGGCGCACGGGGTGATGGTCTGAAGTGTTAATTGGTTAATCAACTGGGATGTGGCATTATTTGCCATTCTAATCATCTTATATTGTCAAAGATGGCCCACATTCTTGCTCAGATGTATGCTGGGACCCTTGCTGCTTATGGAGTCATTCTATTCAATTTGCCCAGCATGGTGCCCAACCAGACTATGAGAAGCCCTCAGTCACAGTTTAGAGAATAGGACGCAGCCTGGGGTAGTGACTTTGATTGACAGCTGTTTCTGAGACCCTTGAGAAGAGGATTGAGACAGTGACTGGCTCGACCCGTTGCAAGTGGCAGTTTGGTGGGCAGAGACCTCATCTTACCAAATTTTATTGGTAGCAGTCTTGAATGAGAGCAATTAGTACATGTCAACCTTGCAGCCAAATGGCCGTCTGTGTTGTAAAAGTATGAGATGTTTAGCCAAGGAGCTTACAACATGTAGTCTTCTGTTTAGAGAGAAAGCCAGTTGAATCAATCTTGTCTTGAATCAAGGTATCAGGAAATATATATCTCATTGTGTTAAACATTGTACTATTTGATCATCTGTCTTACATAAATAAAACCACTTATAGGTTCATAGCCTGTGTCTCGAGGTGAAACGCATGTTTAATTGAGTCTGCTGTTTGGAAAGAGGAGGGAGAATTGAAGTGGCAACAAATGATGTATTTCAGTAGCAGGTGTACAGAATAGGAGTTCTCTGTTACAATCCCTGGGTATTGCTAGCTTCTATCTAAATATCTATACCAAATAAAATGAGCACTCCAGATAATAGGGGACGTTTGGTCCACTTACGGAAGTGAAGCCGAGCCCCAATAGCCCAAAAACGGGACAATGATCAGAAAATAAAAATATTAAATGCATAACTGAAAAATGTCTCAAAACAAGTTTCAATGCCCAATGACTTGTTACTATAATACAACAACTTGTACTTATATAGCACCTTTATCAAACAAAATTGGATACCGAGCCACATATAAGGAGATATTAGGACAGGTGACCAAAGGTTTGGTCAAAGAGGTAGGTTTTAAGGAGCGTCTTAAAAGGAGGAAAGAGAGGTGGAGAGGTTTAGGGAAGGAATTCCAGAGCTTAGGACCTTGACAGCTGAAGGCACGGCCGCCGTTGGTGGAGCGATTAAAATCAGGGATGCTCAAGAGGCCAGAATTGGAGGAGCGCAGAGATCTCGGAAGTCACCCAGATAGCGAGGGGCGAGACCATGGAGCGATTTGAAAACAAGTATGAGAATTTTAGCGAGTTAGGATCCGGGCAGCAGAGTTTTGGATGACAAGTTTACGGAGCTTGGTCATTGTTACTCACCATGGAAACTTTGGATGATTTCAGTTGCTGGATGTTCTGTTACATTTAGCTCTGAACTTCGAGAAGCTGTGCACCCTCTGCTGGCCATCACGGGATCAGTGCTACTTTTGTTCTGGCAAAACTAAAAAGACAGTGAAATAATGAAGACCTGAAATAACTTGTTTTATAAATCACAGCTTATACAGTATAATAAAAAGCAGTGGAAATCTGAATCAAAAATGTCTGCACAGAATGGCAGCAATATAGCTTCATAAATCACTATTCTGCTGTGGAACTTCTATGGGCTAGATTTTTTTTGACAATTTACAGGCAGTGGGCAAAACATCTAGCCCATTATTCACTTTACACAGAATTAACCAATCACTAAGGCAAGGACTGACTCTCCACCATCTACAAGGTACAAGTCAGGAGTGTGATGGAATACTCTCCACTTGCCTGGATGAGTGCAGCTCCAACAACACTCAAGAAGCTCAACACCATCCAGGATAAAGCAGCCCGCTTGATCGGCACTCCATCCACCACCTTAAACATTCACTTCCTCCACCACCGGCGCACTGTGGCTGCAGTGTTTACCATCTACAAGATGCACTGCAGCAACTCGCCATGGCTTCTTCGGCAGCACCTCCCAATCCTGCGACCACCACCACCTAGAAGGACAAGGGCAGCAGGCGCATGGGAACACCACCACCTCCAAGTTCCCCTCCAAGTCACACACCACCCTGACTTGGAAGTATATCGCCGATCCTTCATCGTTGCTGGGTCAAAATCCTGGAACTCTCTCCTTAACAGTATAGTGGGAGTACCTTCACCACACGGACTGCAACGGTTCAAGAAGGCAGCTCACCACCACCTTCTCAAGGGCAATTAGGAATGGGCAATAAATGCCGGCCTTGTCAGTGATACCCACATCCCAAGAATGAATTAAAACGGAGAGATTTGATGTGGGACAACATCCTGCAACAACCCCATTACCATTTCTAAACTTACAGCGTGTAGTCTGGTTCCCTGCCTAAGCACTCTAATTTTGCATAGAGTCCAGCAGGCCGTGAAGATGGTGATTCGAGGGAGATCAAAGCAATAAAAAAAACTGCTTCAGTTATCACTTGCTGAACCAGGGCAGTATGCTTTAGGTTACTGAATATCTGTTGCTACCTCATTACAATTCCTTTCTGTTGTGCCAGCAATCATAAGGATCTATTTGGTAAGTTTACAGTGGTCTCTCGTTGCATCTTTAAATGCCATTTGATATACAAAAAAAAGTTGCTTTATGCAGTAACACAAAATTGATGATTCCTGGAGATCACATGTAAAAATGATTGAGATACAAGTGTATAGCTTTTTACTTTTTTGAGTCATAAAAAATATAAATCTGACATTTCCAACATCAGATGTATTTTACTACAATAACAACTTGTATTTATATAGCACCTTTAACGTAGTAAAATGTCCCAAGACGCTGCACAGGAGTATTTCAGGACAAAAAATTTGACACCGATCCGCATAAGGATAAATTAGGGCAGGTGACCAAAAGCTTGGTCAAAGAGGTAGGTTTTAAGGAGCGTCTTAAAGGAGGAAAGAGAGGTAGCGAGGCAGACAGGTTTGGGCAGGGAATTTCAGAGCTCAGGGCCTAGGCAACAGAAGGAACGGCCACCAAAGATTGAGCGATTATAATCAGGGATCCTCGAGGGCAGAATTAGAGGAGCGCAGATATCTCGGGGGGCTGTGGGGCTGAAGGAGATTACAGAGATAGGAAGGGGCGAGCCAATGGAGGGATTACACAGTGAATATTCGGATGCAGTGCTGAGGGAGTGCTGCACTGTCGGAGGTGCCGTCTTTTGGATGAGACGTTAAACCGAGGCCCCATCTGCCCTCTCGGGTGGATGTAAAAAAAATCCCGTGAAACTTTTTTGGAAGAGCAGGGAGCTCTCTCCGATGTCCTGGCCAATATCTATCCCTTGACCAACATCACTAAAACAGATTATCTAGTCATTTATCTCATTGCTGTTTTGTGGAAGCTTGCTGTGCGCAAATTGGCTACAACGTTTCCTCCATTACAACAGTGACTACACTCCAAAAGTACTTAATTGGCTGTAAAGCGCTTTGGGATGTCCTGAGGTTGTGAAAGACGCTGTAGAAATACAAGTTCTTTCTTTTACCTGCCGCTTAGCAAATAGCAGAACTTTGATTGAGATAATTTGATTCCTAGATAACTATGGCATTAACCAAACTGAGATACTGGGACCAAGAATAACTGATGTTTTATCCACTGCACCCACATAAGAATGAAAAAACTCGAGTTCTCATCAGCCAGTCAATGCTCGTTCACCAGCGAGTGAAGTCTGACCTTGGTTTCAGGGTTGCTGTCGGGTGAGGCGGTGTTGCTGCTGCTGTAGCCTGATGTGGGATTGGAGGACAGACTAAGATTTGACCCGGTGCACAAACTGTTTCTGCTAGCTACGTTCTTCACCCTCCCTTCCTCCTGTTGAAGGGAAAAATAGAGCAGACATACAAAAATTAATATTCCAAGTAATAATAAGCACCAACCAAATCCTCACAAAACGTATTTATGCTCAAAGGAGGTTGAAGATTAATATAAATAATATTCCTGAAAGATACAAAGAAATTGCCCAGAAAGCGCACACACACACTATTCTTTTCACTTTTACATTAATGGTTAGGTAAATAATTGTGCTATGTGCATTATATTCCATTTGGTCATTTTCAGAGAGGTAGCGTGTTTGCAATTATATTCTTTACTTCAATTCTGACTGTGCTGCTGATCTTTTATTTCCTATAACAAATGGTGAACAATGTTACAAGTTAATTTCAACTTTAAAATGCACATCATGTACTTATATAATTTGTTTGCACTGTCAGACTTGTTTAAATGTTTTCATTAATGGGATAGTTGTAAAAATGAGTACAAGTTTATACCAAGCCCTTATTCATATACACAATGCACTTAGTGTCAAATGACTCACGGCCATTCAGTATTTACACAAATGCCCCATTAGATCCGATAGCTACCTTTAATAACTGCGAGATCATTTGTTGCTGTAAACGGCATTTCTCCATCTCAGCCCTTGCACGTAGCTTGTCTCTTGCCTTTGCTATTTCCGCTTTTGCTTCCTCTCGAGCCTTCTGATAATCTCTAAGTAGATACTCGATCTCTGAAGGGGTCTCCTCTCTCCCCTTGACAACAGCTTGAGATCTACAGGATTACAACAATTCATTAAGTGCGTTCCCAACAGACATGGTGCCTTTTATTTTCTTGGGTTTAACTAATGCTTTGGGTAAAGAGCTTCGAAGGCAGCAAGAACAAATTTAGATAGGTATAGAACATCATTGAGGTACATCAATTGATGATGTTGAAATGATCCTTTCGCATGACTGAAAAGCTCAAAAACAATGTTCTAAGTTCTTGAATTTTCATGCAGTTCAACTACAATCCATTCTCTTTGAAGATTGCCGTACATTTTACTATGTCTGTTACTGACTAAAGGTGCAAAGAAAAAGTTATAAAAATAAGAAATAATTCTGTTGACTAATCACTATGTAAATTTCTGTGATTGCTGCAAATTTATCCTCCATGTCACAGCTCCTGACCTTTGCTGCTCATCAGTACTGGCTAATTCCTGGGACTACATTTCAAAAGTACTTCATTGGCTGTGAAGCGCTTAGTGGGACTGCGAGATTATGAAGCACACGGTAAGAGATCAATGAGCAGCAGCCTTCAGAGGATGGTCGGGGTGAAGAGGAGCTCGAGGACATTCTCAGTACGTAACCAGTATGAGGGCAGTCAGAGATGAGACGAGAACAATAAAGATGGGCTTGAAACAGAGGACATACAACAGATGGTAACCATTTTGACTGACTATTTCCTCCAAGTATACACAAGGGAAGACATGAACAAGGATGGGTGGCATTTGTCCCAGAGTGCTAATGAAGTCTAGGGGAGAGATTTGTGATGCATTGACAATCATGATGAGGGAGTCTCTAGACACTGAGATACCAGTAGATCGATAACAGGCCAATGTAGTGCCGAATTTAAATAGACAACAAATCGAACACAGGCAACGAGGGAACTGTTAGTCATACTTCAGTCCCATGTAAGATATTGGAACTGATCATCAGGTGGAAGATTATCTGTACAGTAATAGCTTAGTAAACAGTCAACATAGGTTCAGAAAGGGAAGATTATTCCTGACTAACTTGAGGAAGTGAACTGCGATAAGCCCTACTTAGACTACCAGAGGCATTGCACAAAGTTCCACACAATAGGCAATTAGTTAAAGCAATGCGGATTGCAGGTAAAACTTGGGTATGGATAAAAAAAATTGGCTGAAGGTGAGAAATCATTCTGGGTATTTATTCCAGATTTACAGAAGGGTTGGGGAGGGAAGTACTGAGTGGGGAGCCCCAGGGCTCAGTACTGGAACCATTACTGTTTCTAATTTACATCAATGACTTGGACCCAGAAATCCAATGTAAACTGGTCAAATTTGTGGAAGGAAGAAAGGAGCAGTTATATAGAATCATAGAATAGTATAGCACAGAAGGAGGCCATTCAGCCTTTCGAGTATGCAGTGGCACTTTCAAAGAGTTAGTTCAACTCCATGGCTCTTTCCCCATATCTCTGCAATTTTTTCTCTTTTCAAGTATTTATCCACTTCTCTTTTGAAAGCTCCTATTGAATCTGTAACCACCACCCTTATCAGGCAGTTCTAAATCTTAACCACTCGCTGTGTAAAAGATTTTCCTTGTGTCACCTCTGGTTCTTTTGCTAATCCTTAAATCTGTGCCCTCTGGTTATCAGAGGAACAGGAGGAGGCCATTCAACCCCTCGAGCCTGTTCCGCCATTCAATGAGATCATGGCTAATCTGTGACCTAACTCAATCTCAGATTTAAAATTAACAATTGATCTAGCATCAATTACCGTCGGCAGGAGAGTTCCAAACTTCTACCACCCTTTGTGCGTAAAAGTGCTTCCTAATTTCACTCCTGAAAGATCTGGTTCTAATTTTTAGACTATGCCCCCTAGTTGTAGAATCCCCAACCAGTGGGAATATAAGTTGTGAGGAGAATGCAAGGAGGCTTCAAGGGGATATAGACAGGCTAAGCGAGTGGGCAAGAACATGGCAAATGGAATCGAATGTGGAGAAATGTGACGTTATCCACTTTGATAGGAAAAATAGAAAAGCAGAATATTTTTTAAATGGTGAGAAATTGGGAAATGTTGGTGTTCCGAGGGACCTGACTGTCCTTGTACATGAATCACTGAAAGTCAACATGCAGGTACAGCAAGCAATTAGGAAAGCAAATGGTATGTTGGCCTTTATTACAAGAGGATTTGAATATAAGAGTAAAGGCGTCTTACTGCAATTATATAGGGCCCTGGTGAGACCACAGCTGGAGTATTGTGTACAGTTTTGGTCTCCTTACCTAAGGAAGGATATATTTGCCATAGAGGGAGTGCAACGAAGGTTCACCAGACTGGTTCCTCGGATGGGGGGATTGTCCTGTGAGGAGAAATTGAGTAGACTAGATCTATATTCTCTAGAGTTTAGAAGAATGAGAGGTGATCTCTTTGAAACATACAAAATTCTTACAGGGCTTGACAGAGTAGATGCAGGGAGGAAGTTTCCCTTGGCTGGGGAGTCTAGAACCAGGGTTCTGGACTCTCAGAATAAGGGGTCGGCCATTTAGGACTAAGATGAGGAGACATTTCTTCACTCAGAGGCTGGTGAATCTTTGGAATTCTCTACCCGAGGGCTGTGGAGGCTCAGTCATTGAATATATTCAAGACAGAGATCAATAGATTTTTGAATATTAAGTGAATCAAGGGATATGGGGATAGTGCAAGAAAGTGGAGACGAGGTAGAAGATCTGTCATGATCTTACTGAATGGCAGAGCAGGTTCGAAGGGCCAAATGGCTACTCCTGCTCCTATTTCTTACGTTCTTATGTTTCTCTCTATCTACCCTATCTGTTCCCCTTAATATCTTGAAAACTTCAATCAGATCACCCATTAACCTTCTAAATTCTAGGGAATACAACTCTAATTTGTGAAATCACTCCTTGTAACTTAACCCTTGAAAACCCTTCAGCCATTGGAAATAGTTTCTCTTTATTTACTCTTTCTAAACCCTTCATGATTTTAAACACCTCTATCAAATCCCCTCTTAGGCTTCTCTGGTCTAAGGAGAACAACCCCAGCTTTTCAAGTCTATCCACAGAATTGTAATTCAACATTCCTGGAACCATTCTAATAATTCTCTTCTGTATCCTCTCCAAAGCCTTCACTTCCTAAAATGTGGTGCCCAGAATTGGACACAATACTCCAGTTGGGGCCGAACGAGTGCTATATATGGGTTTAGCATAACTTCCTGGCTTTTGTACTTTATGCCTCTATTTATAAATCCTAGGATTCCATGTGTTTTATTATCTGCTTCGTTAACCTGTCCTTTCGTTACCTCAGGACGTCCCAAAGTGTCCCAAATTAAAGAAGTGTATTCTGATTCAAATAAGCAGGTAAGTGAAAGATTGAGTGTTCTGGAAACATTCAATGTAAATAGTCTTCTCTGCAGTCGTGCTGATGCTGCACTTGTTGAACAATTCCTTGATGAAGTTTCCCTTGCTATAACCAAGCACTTACCGTGTGTTTTCCACAACATCTTGGCGTAACTGCTGGAGGTAGTTCCTGCGTTTGCTCGGCAAGTCTTGCTCACGATGGGATGTGGTCGGATGCTTTTGCTGTCGTAAGGTTAAATGTTTCTGTGGACTTAGGCTGCGGGTCCTTCTGAACTTCGTTAGTTTCTCCTCTCTCTCCTTTCTCAAGGCCTCTATGGTTTTCATGTGTCTTTTGTAATGTTTATAAAAATGCAGAAAATCATCATGTTGATTTTTTTTGTAACACTTTAATGGGTAAATATAAACTTCAGTGACCATCAAGTGACTAGTACACAGCTGCAGATTGTATCGCAGTCGGTCCTTCAGCAGGGTTAACTTGAGTGTACGATTGAAGCGTTTAAATATAAGTTTCCGCAACATTTGCTAAAATGGAAGTCTTTGGCCATGAAGAATATCCCTTCTGGTCAACAGGCAACTTCAGTTTAACCAGAATCTTTGGTCTCCATGGTGACACCCAATCTCTGTTACTATAACAACTTGCGGTTTTTATAGCTTAGCCGGATTGCCATGGTTACTAAAAAAAAATACATGAATTTCTTTTTAAATGCCCACTTGGACATTGAGAAATGAGGATCTTATCACCGAGACTTTGAGAAATGAGTGGGCTTCCAATCAGTGGATATTCCAATCAGTGCCTGTTGGTTGTTTCCTGGGGTGAGAATGCTGATAATCTGGAGTATAGAAGATTACGGGGTGATCTGATTGAGGTGTTTAAGATGATTAAAGGATTTGATGGGGTAGATGGAGAGAAACTATTTCCTCTGGTGGGAGAGTCCAGAACAAGGGGACATAACCTTAAAATTAGAGCGAGGCCGTTCAGGGTTGTTGTCAGGAAGCTCTTCTTCACACAAAGGTTAGTGGAAATCTGGAACTCTCGCCCCCAAAAAGCTGTTGTGGCTGGAGATCAATTGAAAATTTCAAAATTTTTGTTAGTTGTGGGTATTAAGGGTTAGGGAACCAAGGCGGGTGGATGGAGTTAAGATACATATCGACCATGAGCTAATTAAATGGTGGAACAGGCTAGAGGGGCCGAATGGCCTCCTCCTGTTCCTATTTTCTTTTTTATATACAGTTACAAGCTAAAGCAGCGAATACTAACAGATAATATTCATTACCACAGCATAAAGTACTGTATTTAGAAAGAATAAGTTTACAAGACGGGAGGCAACATTAGGAACTTGTTATGTACAGCTCCTTAAAATGCAGCGAGCTATGCTGTTTGAGCCAACAACATGTCTTCAGTTTTCTTACTATAAATTACACCTGTGGTCAAAGGTCCAGGCCATATTTCTGATCATTTATGCCAGACAGAAAAGTAACAAAAGATGTGATTTGCTCTGGTGCACAACCCACAACAATTTGCTGGTTACACACCCTACCTATACATACAGTCCGAAGCATGAATGAAATAGCTGGATCTCCCATGTGTTGCTCACAGGTAGTGTGGGATTTACAGCATGACTGGGGTGTTTAGCTGTTAAAGAGACAGGCCAGGTTAAGGCCACTGCTCAGGTACTCCCTGAAGAGAAAAAGTCTAAAGTAGGGCTCGAGGTCAATTCGAGCTTTCTCTCGACTGGCAGTTTTCTGGCTCTTCTCTTGTCAACTCAGCAACTTCTCCAAGTAACTCAAGGTCAGAAAGCAGCAGGAAATAACTGGGTTCTCCATTGAGAATTGTTGGTGTTTGTACTTATGTACAGTGTGATGTCTGGAGTGTTATACTCTCAACTTTCATACAAATACATAGATGTGTAGCACATTGGATTATCAGTCAAAATAGCTTTTTATACACAGTTTTCACCCTGGCATAAACAACCACAGCATTTTTAACGCAGTGAGTTGTTGTGATCTGGAATGCACCACCTGAAAGGGTGGCGGAAGCAGATTCAATAGGGAATTGGATATATACTTAAAAAGGAGAATTTGCAGGGCTATATGAGGAAAGTGCAGTGGAGTGGGACTAACTGGATAGCTCTTTCAGGAGAGCCGAATGGCCTCCTTCTGTGCTGTATGATTCTATGATCTTCTGACTGGAAGTTTCAGATTTTAACAAGGTATGTCGAGTACCAGAGTGGGTTGAGCAAAACAAAAGTAGTTTTCCTGTGACTTCCCATGTGGCCATTCCCCAATATTGGCCACACAGTGAAACACAAGTAGAGAAAAAGCTTCCCCCATAGGGAGGGGAAATATACAGATTGCAACTTGAGCCACTTCCTGCAGCTCCCTGACAGGAGCCGGAGAGCAAGTCATCTGATCTTTGGGTGAAGGGAATAAACAGGAGGGGTGAAAATAAATTGTGATGGGGAAGATCAACAGAAGCGCGAGGTGATTTATAAACAGTAAAGATATGAAATCATTAGTCTTTATGGAAAAACGAATGTAAATTCTAGGCAGTAAACTATCGTGGGTGATCACTCTGGATTAATTAGTTCAGGGCGACACTGGAGAATTGGATTTCCACATCATGTCATCTGTTTTTCGGCTATTGAGCCTGCGACTGGGCAGTAAATGTAAATACATTACAATTTCTTACATTTACCTGTCATAAAGCTGCTGCCTTATAGGAATGTTCAAATCATCTGCTGCTCCACTCTGAAGTATTCTTAACAAAGCATCCGTTTCCCCCAGGCCATAGTTGAGCTTTGCTTCAGTGAGTTCCACCGTCAGTTGGTGCTGGTTTAAGTCCAGGTGTATTCCCGACATGATCTGAGCACGTTCTTGGCGCAAGCTTTCAATTTCCTTCTGCCTTTCTTCGTGAACCTCTGATTTGACGTCTACCGTTTCTGTAACTCCGTCTCTGGTTTGCATTTGCTCTGCCTGTGTGTGTGAACTGGTGGCCGTGCTAATAGAACTTGTTGTCGGAGGTCTCGAGTGGACCCCAGACCAGTTGCAGAACTTATTGTGCAAAGGTAAGTCTCCTGGGCCTCTGCAGCTCGCTGCCCCAGAATTGGACACTTGTGGCCTGTTGCAGCCAGTTATGGAGGGATTCTCATTCAGAAGCACTTCTGTGTTGCATTCACTTGAAACTAAGGATTGGGCATCTTCAGTGGCAAATTCAATCGTCACTTCGCTCATTATGGATGACCCGGACACAGAATTACAATGATTCACGGATTCACCTTTGTGTCTAGTTTGATCCTGTAATGTTCTGCCCTTTTGTTCATGAAAGTCTACCTCATCTTCAAAAAGAGGACAGTGCTGTATGGAAGACATACTGGGAGGTCTATAAAAGATCCTTCTAGATAGCTTCCTGGTCCCATCATTGATTTTACTTAGAGAGGGAGGAAAGGAAACCAATGCAGTATTCCGAGAAGTTGGTTGAAAAGCAGAAGTATTCACCTCCTTTCTTCTGCCAGTGTTTGAGGTACAGGGCATCTGAACTTTTTGAAGAACCAGTTGTGGCTCAGTTTCCTTGGACTGTGTAGAGTTACAAAGTGACACCTGCTTAACAGCATGACCTACACTCATCACATTTTTTTCACACTGCCAATTGTGATGTTCATTGCAAGTCTTTGCTGCTTCTGACCTCACAGATGAGACTTGGGATTGGACACTGCCCTGGAGATCGGCTTCGCTCTCCAGTTTAACTGACCTTGACAAATCATGTGGTGTAAATTTACTTTGTTCATTTGACTGAACCAAAGACACACCACCATTTATTTCCATCTTCTGTTCAACTTCTGATTCCATTTGTGTGAAATGTATCTTTCTTTGCTGTTTTTCATTAAAACCATACCAAGAAGCTGGCCTTTGCTTTCGTTGCCGTCCACGAGACTCTCCACCTTGAAAGCACAGGAAGGACTTGCTACGGGACCGCTGGTTCCCTGACCCAGCTTCAAGTGTTTCAATGGGGGATGATGCTCGGTCCACTAGAACAGTTGCCTCTGTATTAGCAGAAGCAGGTTCATGTTCAGCTTGGAGACCTTGTGCAAAGCTCTTAAGTTCTCTATCTTCAGAGAGTCTGGCATAATTAGTTTCTATCTTTGAAAATTCCGATGTGCTTTCCAAAGAGCTGATACTTGCACCTTGTGTACGGTCACTCTGTATTGATGTCTGTGAAGATGCTGAAACACCTGGATTGAATGAAGAAACTTGTGAAGGGTTTGCTATCAATTTCTGAGCATCTAGCAAGACAGGGGTTGAGATCCTGACAGATGAATTTCCACCTTCAGAGGAAAGAGGAGAACAAAGTGATTGGTTCAAAATGACATGATGAGTATTAAGGTCTGGCACACTACTGTTCTGCTTTCGTTCCTGTAGTGTTAATGTCACATTTGTGTGTTCTTGAGACACATTAACATCTGAACCAATCACTTTTACAATAACATTAACCTCTGGAGATCTCTGCACTTCCTTTCTTTGATTTTCCTGGCTATCTTTGTCTATATTATGAGATAATATTTCTGTCTGAATGGCTACGTCCACTGCTGTCTGGGTACAACTGTCAGCCGTTCTGGTTGCTCCTGACGTACCACGGTTTTGGTTAGACGGTGAAGTAGTTTTATTTGAACGGTCTGTGTTTGGGTGGATATTACCCAACAGCTCCGTGGTGTTATGGAGAAGCTGTGAAAGATGGACAGAAAGATTCTGAAGACTTGACCAGGGACCTTGCCTTGCGGGGGTCTGTGTTGGGGTTTGGGTGTAGCTTCTCTGGTGTCTAGACAGCTTCTGGTGTCTCATTCCACCCGATGTTTGTGTTTCTTGGTTGCAGGTCAGTTTCCAAGATCCACCGGAGGCTGACTTTACAGAAGACTCAAAGTCCATTGGGTAAAGGAGTACAATTTCATCAACTTGCGATCTTACGTTTTCTAATTCAGAATTAGAACTTGGAAATTGAGATGATCGGATGAATGAAGCAGCCATAGGTGGGTCACATGACATTTGATAGGTATCCCTCTCAAGGTCATTACTGTCAGGGTATGTAGCTTCAAAATTCTCCCCTCGGACATCACTTACATCGCTTAGCGTGCCGGAGATTGCTCTTGCATTGGCATAAGAACTTAAATGTGAATTAAAGGGAGAATTTTGAATATTCAATCCATTGTCGACACTGGAACATCTCATAACATTACCAGGACTACTTACGTTTGACTGGACACTGCACACATTGCTTGTACTTCCAAAAGCACACTGCTTCCAATTGGTTCTGCTCAATTCATCGCATTGCCGCTGATGAATGTATGGGTTAATATCACTGGAAGCAAAATGCATTGGATCTTTCGTTTCATGGAAGCTCAGTTCTACTTCAGAAAGCTGCCGATCTTTGAGTTCTCCTTCAGTAAAGTTTCTTTGATGAAATTCATCATTTGTCACTGGGGTGCGACCATCGTCACTTTGTTGTTTGATTGACTGATTTCTTTGGCCTTGATTGCAAGGTGAAGTGACCCTGGAATGGACTACTGCATCACAAGCAGGCATGTGTGAATCTGTATTCACTGAAACCCTCTTTCTTACAAGCTCAGTCTGAAGACTTAGTTTGGATTTGCCATGTTTTCTGTCAATATCTCTTTCTGCATGTGCTTCCGTTTGGTACACAACCTCGCCTCCACATGGTGATGGTGGAACAACACTTGGATTTAATGCATCTAAAGGCTTAGCGATCAGTACTGCAGCAAGACTGCGTTCACTGGAACCTTGCATCACGAGATCAACATTGGATGAAGACGCTTGGACAACTGGTGGTGAAAGTCTCTGCTTCAAAAGTGGCGCCCTCGCCTCTTCACGACTTTCTAGTTTAGCACTAGCGGTTCTCATTGACTCTCTGCATTTACAGACATATGACTGCGACCTGTTGATACCCCTCCCACACTGCCTGGTTCGAAGCTCTTTAAGTGAAAGGAATTCGATGTCAATATCTTCACCTGAACTTGATGAGTCCTTAGTTTCGTCGGCAGTTGGCTTTGGTTTCATTCTTTTAAGCCTCTGTGATTTCTTCTTTAGAACACTGGCTGTTTTTATGACACGTCTCGGATCTGAACCATCCAAAAATTCCGAATTGGAAGAACCAAGTCCTTCAGTATCAATCTCATCTACTTGGGTTACTGAAGAGCACACAGAACAGCCACTGTTACAAGAATCTGAAAGTACTGAGAAATCTGTGGTATGGCAAGTTCCATCCATTTCTGTACATTTGCTGCTTTCATGTGACTGAGAACCGAACTCTCCAATCTGTTTGTACTGTAGGACTGAATCCTCACCCTGTTCATACATGTCAGAACTCAGATCACTGCCATCTATTTGGATGACTGGCAGATCATCAATTTCTTGAGAAGAAAATTCATTGTACGTTTCAGTGATTTCTAGAGTAGCACAAGTATCATGCAGATACTCTATTTGCAATTTTGATTCATTTCTAAGTTTACGTCCAGGGGCCAGTTGATTTTGAGTCTGTTGTAACTGTGCAACTGGCTGTTCTTGTACATGGGCCTCATGGACAGGGGTGCACAACTCTACACAGCTGTCACTGTGGTACATTTCTGATTTACATTCTGATGCAGCAGTCTCAACCTCTTTCTGCACACGGCTTTGAACACTGGACTTATTACTGCCTTCCAGTATGTATTGAAGTTTGAAGTCAACGTCGGCGGGGCACTTTGACTTACTTTCCTCCTTTATATTAACCAAGACTTGATGATTTTTATTGTGGGAATCCAATAACGTACTTCCACTGCAAAACGATTCTTGCTTACTCAGTCCTTTTTTCAGCAGTGACTGTGCTTCTTCACACCTTTCACTATCAATTCCTTCCTTCCTGGTTAACCCATTATTCGTTGAGTCATTGGGGTTTTCAGCAGATCCAACGGTTTCATAAGAAGCCATATCAGCTATAACAGATTCTTCTCTAGACTTAACTAAAGGAACTGCCATTGGCCATTCTGATGTTGTGACATACAAGTTTAAAGAATTCTCACTTAGCTCTGAAACACCCATGCCAACAAGGTCTCCATCAATCAAACTCACTGAAGAATCCTCCTCTTCACTTCTGCAATGCAAGTTATTTTGTTTCTGGCAGCCGCACGATTCAATGAAGCTTTGCGGTTTGAATGTATTTACACAGTCAGCGTTTGAGAACTGGACATCATGGCATTGACTTTCTGCCTTTAACAGATAAGATGCTGGCAATCCAGTGGTGTTTGAAGATTGCTGAAGCCCTTGTTGGACGTGGGCCAGGCCATTTCTTGCTACAGGGTGCTTCTTTAACAGCTCAGAACCCAACGTGCTTTCCAAGGAGCTTAACCCAGCTGATCTAGGCACGATGGCATTCTTTGCATCACCGTCTACTGTCCGAGTTTCAATTGGTTTTTCTTCAGGAACATACAACCTCTGTTCACTTTGGACCTCCTTTTCTTCTTGACTCCGTGAGACTGCTTCGGATGATGTACACCTGCTCGCATCCAATTCTTCATGCTGATGGGCAAATGAACTTGCTGGGGATACTTCAGAATCCCCATGTACAACCTGACTTTTATCCAACTGGGAAATATCTTGCAGAGAACGTTTTCTAACAACTTCAGTTTGGCTTTGAAACATTTTGCATTGTTGCAGTAAGCTGCTCGTGACAGATATATTCTGATTGACACCAGTGCTGAGAATTTGCAGGGTGCCTTGGAAAGTTCGAGGGGAAGAATCAACATTTAAGCCAGAGGCTAAAGATCCTGTATTGCGTGCATTCTGATCCTGTAAAAACAAGGATGATTGATGGCCTTTAGAAATATTGTGCTTTTGAGATAAAGTCAAGGCATTTACAGTGCCCGAACTCGCCACAATTGCATCTGAACAAATGATATTTTTAGCAGAAGTTTTCTGCTTCTGATTGGCGAGTGCCTCATAACCAGCCTTCAGGTCCGAATGAGCCAATGCTTTTGCTGCCTGCAGATCAGACTGAAAATCACTCACATCAAACTGGCACCACATTACATGTCTACCTATCACCTCCTTCAACACTATATCCTGATTTGGCACTGCATAAACAGATCTCCCTGGGGCCAAATACTCTTCCTTCCTGCAGATGGTGCTGTTAATTTGGCAATCGCCTGCACTGGCCTTTTCTTCACTGATTTCTTGAAGATTGTGTTTAAAGGCGAAACAGGACTGAGGTGACCCCACATCACTACTTGTAGCTTGCCTTTCAATTGTATTCCTACTTGATTGTGAGGTAGCTGTGTCTTGGATGTTTCCTGTTGGCTGTGAAATCGACACTCTATCTTTATATGAGGTACTATGTTCATTGTTCTGCAGTAAAACAGTGTCCTTGGAACAAGTGCCACTGTCAGTAATAGGTCTGCTTTCAGCTAACTGTTGCTGTGGAATATTTTCCCTAAACAATTTATGGTTCAGTCGCCTCCTCGACTGAAAATCTTCATCAGCTGGAGAACCATCCTGACTGGAGATCAAATTATGCTCGACAGAATCAATGCCAGAATCAGCCGTTAAGTTATTATTCGGAGGACCTGGGAATGTTTTCGAATCCATGGTTGCACGGTACTCTAATCTTCCTACTTGTGCACATTCCTGACCACTTGCCCACAGTTGCTGACTGTATATTGAATGCTCAGCAATATCACACGGTGAAGCTGCCAAACTGCTTTCATGCCCATCAGTTTTCCCTTGACATGGAACCGTTTCATACATCTCTGTCCCGTGGAGGGTCTCAGAGTCTGACTTTTCTATTACGGACAGTATTTCCTCTTGTGATACCTTTTGTTCTTCATTGTTAGAGATATTTATACAACTCACTGCTAATTTTACAGATTTGGGAATCGTTGGAGAGGACTGCTCATCTATTTCTTGCTCAACTCTATCTTCTATGGCCCTGGCAGCAACATCTTCCTGCAGCAGGTCTTGGGAATATCTGTCTGCAAGTATTTGTCTAACTTCACTTTCATGAGCCATACCTGAAGAAATGTGAAAGCCGAGTGTTTCCTGACTGTTTAACGTGCGGGTTCTAATAACGGTACTAGGATTTTGGATGGAGTCTCCGTGTTCAGTTTCAGTCCCACTTAACATTTTTTCTTCGCACATAGCGTGCTGCTCCTTTCTTATTTTTGAATTTGTGTCCATTATTTTATCAGTATTTTTAGTATCTTCAACAGATCTTGCAGACGACAATTGATGAGAATGATTTTGCTGGGGTCTGTTGTCACTGCCCATGTGTGGTATCAATCCTTCCACTAGTTGAGCGGTAGCCATTTTGGTTTCTTGACTGTCACTGAAAATTAACAAAGCTCTTCCATTTTGTTCGGCACTGCTTCTGGTTTCCAGTAAGTTTTTACTTCGAGCTAAGCCTTTGACATTTTCATAATTTTGAGTCATTGTCTCTATAACTTTAGTGATCATATTGGTAGCACCTTTATATACACTTGCAGGTTCAGTGATCTCCTTCCGATCTGCGGTGCAGTCAACCACCATGAGGGGCCATTGTTTATCTACAGTTTGTGTTATGTCATTTATAACAGGGGTATTGCCATCATTAGTCCTGCCCTCAAATTCACCAATTAGGTTATTCTTTTGAATGGCATCTTCTTCCTGGTTAGATTCAGGACATAATCTACACACATCCTGATCGATATCCGTCAGCATTTTATTCCTCTCAGTTGGATGTGTTAGGAAAGCAGTTCCCATTTGAAGTTCACGACCACACTCTGAGTGTGTTTGATTTGAGACTGTTTCAGTGCTGTGCACCATTTCCAGATTAAGCGTTTGATGGTTCTTGCTTTCCATTAGAACATCCGGAGCTACTCCAGCATCCTCTTGCTTGGCTTGACCTGCCTCATTTCTTGTATGACTGGCATCATAAGAAACATTGATCTCGCTCTGAAATGCTACCCTTGATGCATCGGCTGTGCTATAAGCTTCTGTGCAAGTCCAATCACACAACTGAGATCTCTGCTTAACTGCCCCACCAACTGGGTCATCATTTTCCGTAATACATTTTGAACTGCAAGTTTGCTCTACGCAATATTTAGAAGAACTGAAGTCCCCAGATGTCCCGTCTCCTCTCAGTTCTGTTCCCTTTTGAAATGCTCTTGCTTTACCATTGCTGTCCTCGCTCAATTTTTTAAACCCCTCTTTATGAAAGGCTGTTACTTCATTGGGTTCATTTGAACTTTTAGCTGTACATGTGGTTCTGATTTCCTGTAAAGTAGAAAGGGTATAGATTTTGGAGTTATCTGCTAAGTTGACACTGGTTGTTCTGGTATTGCCATCGGTTTCTGCCACACTGGATCTTGTGGTTACCACAGATGTGGTTTGAAAGTAATTGTCAGTTGTTCCAGAATTGTTGCCAATGTTTTCTACTCCACCACTCTCAGCACTGTTCTCCTTTGACTTGCTCTGTTCTAAATAGTCACATGCTACTCTGTCCCTCTGAATTAATTTTGCACAAATAATTCTCTTATCACGTTCGGTGTCTCTATCGAGCACTTCTTCTCCTGCACGACCGGTTCTCTGAACAACATCTTCAAAAGTTCCTGCAGAACCAATTTGCTCTTCAACAGCGACGTCACATTCTTCAGTCTCCCCTAATCTAGTGCCTGTCAGAATTACTGAATCTTCAGTCAAATCTGCTGGAAGGCTGAGATCAAAGTAAGATACGCTTCCTTGAACAACATTATTCACCATTGTGTTACTTTTGTTAAGTTTTGCTGCAATAGCATTACCAACACAAACTTCTTCAAAACCACCCTGTAAGGAATTAGTAGTAGATACACTGTCACTTGTGAATCTTTCTGCTCTTGTACTGTTTTCCTCAGTAAATTGGACTGTTAATAAGTCAATGGCAACATCATTCTGGTTGACATGGTCTTTATGGTCATGGGTAGATGGGTCAACTTTAGTTTTGACTCTATTCCTGTTTATCTGTGGATTGGTTGTTTCCAGGCGGCATGGCACGCTCTCTATCAAAGGAATTCTTTCCATGTTGGAACAATGTGATATTTCTGATCCATCTTCAACTAGCCTGTTAATGTTTTCAGTCTTTTTTATAAAAGGCTGTGGCAGGTGACCCCTTGAAATAGATTCAGCAGAAATGTTGAGTTTGTTTGGAAGTATACTGTCGGTTCTATTAAATTTTGCCACATTATTGTAATCCAGGTTAATTCCATCCCAAATCCTGCTTTCAGCAGCAGTTTCTGTAGGATCTTCACTGGTAGAGTCAGGAGCGTTTTGCCCAGAAGTAGGTAAATCTTCCGCAAGTACATTGTTAATATGTTCCTGATCTTGTGCATCACCATTAAGTGGGGTGCTTTCATAGTTCAAGCAGTCTTCGTCAGGGCTGTATAAAATTTTGCAGATCTCTTTCTCATTAGTTTTGCCTTTTGATACATGTTCTTCCTTTTCATTAGGCAAAGTGTCAGTCACTATACTTTGCTGCTGTGAGGGGGAACCATTAGTTCTCACCCAGAAGTCTTCAGAACAAATAGTACTATTCTCCATGTGTAAATGTCCATCATTGAGAGTCTTGAGCTCACTGACCTTGGTTTCAGAATCCACTGGGTTGTTCGTAGCCTCTAACAGAGTTTCTGTGGAAGTATATCCGCTATTACTCTTCGAGAGATTCACTTGGTTCTTTGCTTCCGGAAGAGCAACTGACTGTTCCTTCATTATTAAATTGGGCATTAGATCCCCATTGTCTTTTTCTTGAGTTAGGGCACATCTTGTATCCGGACTTCCCTGCATTATAATGGGTTTTATAATCTGTCTGTCTCCTTCGTGTACTAAAGCTGATTTTTCTGTTTGACTATTTCCATCCTTCATTAAAGTTGAGTGAACAATATCATGATCCATAACTAGCACTGCACTGCGCTCCAAAATAGCTTTGGTTTTGTTCCGTATTAAAGAGGGTGCCGGAATCATACTCTCAATAAGCAAGCTATTGTTCACTATGTCATTCTTTTCTTCAGCCAAGTAGAGCAATCTGCCAGTTAAAGATGTGCTTTGGTTGTTTAGGTCTTTCTTTTCCGCATATGCATCACATTCCTCCACCACCTTGGGTTCTAGTACCTGTAACGATGGCCTAACAACTAGTCTATAAAGGCTACTGGAATTACAAACGGCTGGAGTGCAAGAAGAATTGGAGAAGATTTGGGATTCTGTCTCATCATGAGATTGCCTATGGCACGATATCGCTTCTGCTTGTTGAATAAACTGTTCAGTGCCAGAAATGGTTATCTTCTCAAAGTTGGATGAGGAACTGAGCTTGGTTGCGTTCACTCTTGAAGCACTGTCGTGTACATCATATTTTCTGTGACAGTCCTCGTCACCCAACAGACTGCACTGGGACCGTGTGCAGGCTCTCTCAGTTTCTGTGTTCTCTTGTTGTCTTATTTCTGAATCAACATCGTGCATGGCAACAACAGCATTTGTATTAGATGTTTTAAGTTTCAAACAAGTGTTGGGCATAGAAGACTCTTCAAATTCTTTAGATTCCATTAGTGAACAGGATCGCTGTGCAGGAAGTACTCTATCTGGTACAAAGGATATTCCCGTTGATGTCTTTGTTGCGGAGACATGTATAATTTCTATTTCTGAACTGCCAAGCACTTCAGTATCACAAGCCATGTTAAGATCAGGACGACTTGCATCTTGCACAGTTACTCCATCAGTTCTAGCTGTACTGATGAAAAGTTCCTTTGTTTGGGCTGAATCCTTTTCTCTATCTAATTTGCCCTCTTTGTTCTCAGCATGCGGTGTGTTATCCTCTTTGAGAGCAATTGTCTCATGTAAATTATGGGTTGCATCATGTTGTAGTGGATGAAAATTAAACACAGGGCGGATCCAAATAGCTTCTGGTTCTTTAGTTAGTTCAGCCCCCACATTTCTATACATATCAGTTTGCCCTAATGAGACTGCCAGAACAGGAGTGTCATTAGATGAATCTACCTCCATATTACTCAACTTGCAGGATGACCAAGTGTCTGTCATGGTCAGGGAGTCCTTATCATTTTTATCAGGCTCCAAATTTTCTAATTGTATATTTTTATCCACGTCTGTAGCCTTCAACTCTGTGTTACTGTCCAAATAAAAATGCTGCCGTTTTAATTTCAGACCTCCAACATCCTCCTTTTTATCAAATAATACTTCAGGAGCCTGGTAGTTTTTGTTCCCATCACCTTCAGTCCAAGGTAGATTCCAGTACACTTCAGCAGGCATTTCATCTGAAGCTGTTAAGCCAGCTGAATCCATTCTGAAAATGTCAGTGGTTTCTTGCACATCAGCTAAGCTGTCAAGAGAAATACTTTTCCCTCTGTTTGCAACTTTGTGCCTTGCTAGTTTATTGTCGGAAAAGCAAACACTAGCATCGTGCTCACTGCCATTCAACGCGCCAGCTAGGCTAGTGTCCTCGTCCACCAGTGAATCCTGGGATATCTGACCGTCGTCACTTTCACTACAATCCTCACGCTGGCTGCATCGCTGTCCCTCCGATTCTTCCTCCTGTAACTGCTCTGTTAAAGCGTTTGCATATGCAGATGAGAGAGAGTCCAGAGAGTACAAGCTTTCAGCGTCTGACATTTCCTCCTCTCCCAACCAGACCCCTAGCGAATCGCTAGCGACTGTGGCAGTGCCAGCATTCAGTATTTCGGCACTGTGCCACTTCCTCGTCTTGCCAGGCCGAGGCACTGGTTCCCAAAGTCTGTTGAGATCCACCATTGAGGAAGCCCCCTTGATGGGAAGCTGGCTCTGGCTCGGGGATGAAGCTAGAGGGGCACTCCCCTTGCAGAACCTTTTGGCTCTGCTCAATCGTCCAGATGGTGGCTTTTTACAAACCCTCGATGGTGATGTATTGCCAATATTCATGAACAAACATTTCCACGTTAAATCCTGCCTCATATCCTCATTAGTTATTTTAAGTAGCTTATCTGTGTTAGTTTGGCCACCTAATGAGCTTGCCATCAAATCTGATTCAAGTATCTTAGTCTCGGAGATCAACCAGCTCGATGAATTTTTATTTTCAGGTACATTACTGATGACTTGTTGGACTTCTGGCTGTGGGCTGCTTGTTTCATCCAAATTTGGTTGCTCTTTGCTAATGAAATTAGTGCTTTCATTAATTAAAAAATCAGTTGATTGTTTTAAGGCTTGGGACTCTGTGACTTTCTCATGCTCTACAGCCTTTTGTTTCTTATGCAATTGGCCCCATGCAGGTGAAATGGTCTCGCTCCCTCGTTTAAAAGCTTGCTTCCTTGTAATGGGCACTTCCATTTTCGGCAGAGATCCCACTGAGAGAGACGTCTGTGTTGAACTGTGGTTCTTCTTCCTTTGAGGTGAGGTAGCTGAGTTCTTTCTCTTTAGGAAATCACTGCAAAAAGCATTGGAAACATTAAATGTAGTTATATCATTAGAAAGTCACACTTCAAAAGATACATTTGATTTCCACATCATTTCTAATTACTTCTGTGATTCAGTCTGTTAATAGCTGCATTATCAGTTTATTAATACAGATTCTGAGATTCTCGTGTCTTGGAGCTGCCTCCCGGCATTTACATTGGTGCCAGCCGTGGTTCAGTGGTCGCACTCTTGCCTCTGCGTCAGAAGGTTGTGGGTTCAAGTCTCACTCCAGAGACTTGAGCACAAAATCTAGGCTGACGATACTCCAGGGCAGTGCTGAGGAAGTGCTGCTCTGTCGGAGGTGCCTTCTTTTGGATGAGACGTTAAACCGAGGCTCAGTCTGTCCTCTCAGGTAGACGTAAAAGATCCCATGAAGTGCAGGGGAGTTTTCCCCGGTGCCCTGGCCAATATTTATCCCTCAACCAACACCTAAATCAGATGATCTGGTCATTATCTCATTGCTGTTTGTGGGACCCTGCTGTGAGCAAATTGGCTACTGCACTTCCTACAACAGTGACTACACTTCAAAAGTACTTCATTAGCTGTAAAACGCTTCAGGACGTCCGGTGGTCATGAAAGGTGCTGTAAAAAATGCAAGTCTGTCTTACATTAAATCAGTTTCTCGTAGCCTGATGACAGACTTGTAGACCCAGTTATACCTGGCTTTACAAATCATCGGACGACCGAAAATGCATTCAACAACATATACACCAGTAACCAAATCACAGGTGCCAAGCTCCCGGAATCAAAAATAAAATATAAAAGCAGCAAGATTGGAAGACTTGAAGACCATGTTTAACCCTTTAGCCTCCTCTAAAAAAATCATTAAACAATAATCGGGATATGAAAAATTCTTGGGTAGAGGAAAGGGCATTCAGCCTGAAACAATTGTTTTATTGATCTCAATTTACCTGTCTTATCGCCACATCCCTCAATTAGCAACAAGTATGTAGTACATCATGACAAAATACACCAAGTAAAGTGTCATGTTTTGAAGTAGACTTTTAAAAAAATATACACAAACACCATTAAATATACTACTTCATAGGAATACACAGGACCAGAAGAGACCATACCAGGGCTTTTGACCGGGGCCAGAGTTCAAAAATAAGATACACAGGTTGCGACCAATATCCCTCAATTGATTTTCTCCTTAAACGCCTGTCTGTTTTTGTCTTAAAATGATTACGGTCATCATTGCCTCTCGGGGCAGTCCATTCCAAACAATCACCACCCTTTGTGTAAAACAGTTATATTGGATCGGTTTGTTCACATTCCTGCTTCCCAGCATCATCCTGTCCCAACAACTTCTTGTGCTCAGGGCCATAGAAAACACTCTCTCAGGGTTCAAGGCATCACTACCCTGAAGGATCCTGAATACCTCAGTCTTCTCTCCTTTCGTGCAAACATTAGCTTCTGTCATTTCTCTCCATCTCTCAGCTGTCTGAAGCCAGGAACCAAGTGCAAAGACACACCATACAATTAACACACAAAACATGCTCCCTTTAAAGCTCAGTGATTTTATTCACTCCGTAGCTGAACCATTAACCCACCATCCACCAGCAGGAGCCAGCCAACCAAGCTAGCCACCACTAGACGCTAGCCAACCAGCAGTCACCAGACATCACCCAGCCACAAGGAACCAGACAGCCGAATCACAGCCAGCTGACTATCACCAGCAACCCGGACCCACTCATCCATACGCAGCAACCAGCCACCAGAAGCTACCCTTCCACCAGGGAGAGCTGCCAGAATCGGGAGCAGCAGAGACAGCAGTAAGTTTTTTGTGTTAATACAGAAGTGTCACTGAGAAAGAGAAACAGCATGACACATTTGGGAGAATTCCCTGCTCTTCTTCAAAATAGTGCCACGGGCTTGTTCCCATCCAACCGAGGGGGCAGACTCGGTTTAACGTTTCATCTGGCACTTAAAACCGGCGGATTCAGCAGAGGCGAGGTCAGAGAGCTTGGACCTGTGGGAGAGCAGCAGCGCGACCGGCGGCACTTAAAACCGGCGGATTCAGCAGAGGCGAGGTCAGAGAGCTTGGACCTGTGGGATAGCAGCAGCGCGACCGGCGGCACTTAAAACCGGCGGATTCAGCAGAGGCGAGGTCAGAGAGCTTGGACCTGTGGGAGAGCAGCAGCGCGACCGGCGGCACTTAAAACCGGCGGATTCAGCAGAGGCGTACCAAATCAACAGCAGAGGAGAGAGGTAAAAAGTAATCAGAGTGTGACGTCACCAGGGAGCAGGTAAGTGATTGGTTGGTGAGTATTTCTCTTTTTTAAACTTTAACTCTGTAGTTTATAGTTACTAGGGTCTTTTCTGGTGTAGCAGGGACTGTTGGTAGACTATACAAGCGCCTTAGAGATATTTTTAATTGGTGATAGTAAATTAATTTAAATTAATTAAAGGGAAGGTCATGCCAGGTGAGCCCAGCCCCGTGATATGCTCCTCTTGCTCTATGTGGGAATTCAGGGACCCCGGTGCCCCTGATGACCACGTGTGCCAGAGATGCATCCATCTGCAGCTACTAGCAGACCGCATTGAGGCGCTGGAGCTGCGGGTGGATGGGTTGTTGAGCATTCACGATGCTGAGAGGGTCGTGGATAGCACGTTTAGTGAGCTGGTCACACCGCAGGGAAGGGCTGCACAGGAAGACAGGAAATGGGTGACCACCAGGCGGAGCAATAGAAGCAGGCAGGTAGTGCAGGAGACCCCTGTGACCATTCCCCTCTCAAACAAGTATACCGCTTTGGATACTGTTGAGGGGGATGACTCACCAGGGGAAGGCAGCAGCAGCCAACTTCCTGGCACTGGGGGTGCTCCTGCTGCCCAGGAAGGGGGGAAAAAAGAGTGGGAGAGCAATAGTGGTAGGGGATTCTATAGTAAGGGGAACAGATAGGCGTTTCTGTGGCCGTAGACGTGAATCCAGGATGGTTTGTTGCCTCCCTGGTGCCAGGGTCAAGGATATCACTGAGCGGCTGCAGGGCATTCTGGAGGGGGAGGGTGAACAGCCAGAGGTCGTGGTCCACATTGGTACCAACGACATAGGTAAAAAGAGGGATGAGGTCCTGCAGCAAGAATTTAGGGAGCTAGGTGAAGGATTAAAGAGCAGGACCTCAAAGGTTGTAATCTCTGGATTACTCCCGGTGCCACGTGCTAGTGGGTATAGGAATAGGAAGATAGAACAGATGAATGCGTGGCTAAAGGGATGGTGCAGGGGGGAGGGCTTTAGTTTCCTGGATCACTGGGTCTGCTTCTGGGAAAGGTGGGACTTGTACAAGTCGGACGGTTTACACCTGAACCAGAGGGGAACCAATATCCTTGCGGGGAGGTTTGCTAGCACTGCTGGGGGGGGTTTAAACTAACTTGGCAGGGGGATGGGGTACAGAGTGGGCTATAGTAGGGGGTGATTTACAGCCAAATACAGAGGAAAAAACAAGTCAGCTGGGAAGGCAGAGCAAATATGTGAAGGCAAAAGGGAATATGGCAGGGCTGGAAGGCATTTATTTTAATGCAAGGAGTCTTGCAAATAAGGTGGATGAACTGAAGTTGTTGTTGAACACATGGGAGTACGATATTGTTGCTATCACGGAGACATGGTTGAGGGAGGGTCAGGACTGGCAGCTCAATATTCTGGGGTATAGAATCTTCAGGCGAGACAGAGGGGGGTGTAAAAGGGGAGGGGGTGTTGCAATATTAATTAAGGAGTCAATTACTGCTGTAAGGAGGGATGATATATTAGCGGGTTCCTCTAATGAGGCCATATGGGTAGAACTTAAAAACAAAAAGGGGGCAAGCACTTTGCTGGGAGTGTACTATAGGCCCCCAAACAGTCAGGGGGAGATAGAGGAACAGATATGTAGGCAAATCTCAGAAAAGTGCGAAAATAATAGGGTAATAATAGTGGGGGATTTCAACTTCCCCAATATTAATTGGGATAGTCAGAGTGTGAAAGGCTTAGAGGGTGCAGAATTCTTAAAGTGCATCCAGGTGAGCTTTTTGAGCCAACATGTAGAAAGTCCTACAAGCGAGGGGGCGGTACTGGACCTAATTCTGGGGAATGTAGCCGGGCAAGTGGTGGAAGTATCAGTAGGAGAGCATTTTGGCGACAGTGACCATAATTCGGTGAGATTTAAGGTGGTCATGGAAAAAGACAAAGACGGCCCGGAAATAAGGGTTCTAAATTGGGGGAAGGCCAATTTTAATATGATAAGGCAGGATCTGGCCAAAGTGAACTGGGAGCAGCTACTTATAGGAAAATCCACATCAAAACAGTGGGAGACTTTCAGAAGGGAAATAGAGAGAGTACAACGCCAACATGTTCCTGTAAAGGTCAAGGGTGGGACCAACAAGCAAAGGGAACCTTGGATGACAAGGGATATACAAAAATGCATTAGAAATAAAAGGGGGGCTTTTGGCAGTTACAAAAGACTAAAGACGGAAGAAGCCCTAGAGGAGTATAAAAAGTGCAGGGGCATACTTAAAAAAGAAATTAGGAGGGCGAGGAGGGGCCATGAAATAACACTGGCGAGCAAAATAAAGGAAAATCCTAAGATGTTTTATAAGTATATTAAGGGCAAGAGGATAACCAGGGAAAGGGTAGGGCCCATTAGGGACCAAAGTGGCAATCTGTGTGTAGAGCCAGATGATGTAGGCGGGGTTTTAAATGAATTTTTTGCATCTGTGTTCACTATGGAGAAAGACGATGCAGACATAGAAATCGGGCAAGGGGACTGTGACATACTTGAACATATTAGCATCGAGAGGGAGGAGGTGCTCGCGGTTTTAGCAGGCCAAAAAGTGGATAAATCCCCAGGCCCGGACGAGGTGTATCCCAGGCTGCTGTGGGAGGCAAAGGAGGAGATTGCAGGGGCTCTGACACAAATTTTCAGAACCTCTCTGGCCACAGGGGATGTACCAGAGGACTGGAGAACAGCTAATGTAGTACCATTATACAAGAAGGGTAGCAGGGATAAACCAGCGAATTACAGGCCAGTGAGCCTAACATCTGTGGTAGGGAAATTATTGGAAAAAATTCTGAGGGACAAAATTAGTCTCCACTTGGAGAGGCAAGGATTAATCGGGGATAGTCAGCATGGCTTTGTCAAGGGTAAATCATGTCTGACAAATCTGATTGAATTTTTCGAGGGGGTGACTAGGGGGGTGGATGAGGGAAATGCTGTGGATGTGGTTTACATAGACTTCAGTAAAGCTTTTGACAAAGTCCCGCATAGGAGACTGGTCAAGAAGGTAAGAGCCCATGGGATCCAGGGTGCCTTGGCGCGTTGGATCCTAAACTGGCTGAGTGGCAGGAGGCAGAGGGTGATGGTCGAAGGTTGCTTTTGTGACTGGAAGCCTGTGTCCAGTGGGGTACCTCAGGGATCGGTGCTGGGTCCCTTGTTGTTTGTGATCTACACAGATGATTTGGATGAGAATGTAAAAGGTATGATCAGTAAGTTCGCAGATGACACGAAAATTGGTGGGGTGGTAAATTGCGAGGAGGAAAGCCTCAGGCTACAGGACGATATAAACGGGTTGGTCAGATGGGCGGAAAAGTGGCAAATGGAATTTAACCCTGAAAAGTGCGAGGTGATGCATTTTGGACGGACAAATAAGGCAAGGGAATACACAATGAGTGGTAGGACCCTAGGAAGTACAGAGGGTCAGAGGGACCTTGGTGTACATGTACATAGATCCCTGAAGGCAGCGGAACAGGTAGATAAGGTGGCTAAAAAGGCATATGGGATACTTGCCTTCATTAGCCGAGGCATAGAATATAAGAGCAGGGAGGTTATGATGGAGCTGTACAAAACGCTGGTGAGGCCACAGCTGGAGTACTGTGTGCAGTTCTGGTCACCTCACTATAGGAAGGATGTGATTGCTTTGGAGAGGGTGCAGAGAAGATTCACCAGGATGTTACCTGGGATGGAGCGCCTCAGCTATGAAGAAAGACTAAACAGGCTGGGGTTGTTTTCCTTGGAGCAAAGAAGGCTGAGGGGGGACCTGATTGAGGTGTACAAAATGATGAGGGGCATAGATAGGGTAGACAAAGAGGAACTTTTCCCCTTAGTAGGGGGGTCAATAACAAGGGGGCATAGATTCAGGGTAAGGGGCAGGAGATTTAGAGGGGATTTGAGGAGGAACTTTTTCACCCAGAGGGTGGTTGGAATGTGGAACTCAATGCCTAAAAGGGTGGTAGAGGCAGGAACCCTCACAACATTCAAGAAGCATTTGGATGAGCACTTGAAATGCCATTGCATACAAGGCTATGGACCAAATGCTGGAAAATGGGATTAGACTGGACAGGGATGGATGGGCGGCGCAGACACGATGGGCCGAAGGGCCTCTTTCTGTGCTGTAAAACTCTATGACTGAAAGACAGCACCTCTGACAGTGCAGCACTCCACTGGGAATATCAGCCTAGATTATTTGCTCAAATCTCTGGAGTGGGATTTGAACCCACAAGCTTCTGAGGCAAGAGTACTGAGCCACGGCTGACACTTCATTAACAGTCACAGTCTAAGGATAAGGGGTAAGCCATTTAGGACAGAGATGAGGAAGAATTTCTTCACCCAGAGAGTGGTGAACCTGTGGAATTCTCTACCACAGAAGGCAGTAGAGGCCAATTCATTAAATATATTCAAGAAAGAGTTGGATATATTTCTTAAGGCTAAAGGGATCAAGAGGTATGGGGAGAAAGCAGGGAGAGGGTACTGAAATTGGATGATCAGCCATGATCGCATTGAATGGTGGAGCAGGCTCGAGGGGCCGAATGGCCTACTCCTGCTCCTATCTTCTATGTTTCTAACCTATCTTTCCCTTTCAGATGCTGATCTATTCTGTATTTACAGTGTCTTTGATTTTTTAAATCTGCTTTAACGAATGAAAGGATGTGTGCTTTGTTCCACAGCATAAAAGGGCTGTCCAATTGTTTTCCCCAATTAAGTATTTAGCAACTTACAAGAGTTGCAAACAAACTAATTTCTGTATAACAAAAGCATACCTGTAAACTAAAATGAAAACAGAAAATGCTGGAACATACCTGTAAACTGGTACATACTGCGGGTGCAGGCGCGATACCAGGTCATTTGAATCCGAATGCCGCCTAGCTAGTAAAGGAACAGATAATGAATGTCTTCTTGCTGGTAATGAGTTCGGAGGAAATGATTTGTTCCACTTGGTCAGTTTTGGATTTGAACCAGTCTGTAAAGTGCTCCGTTTGTCCATGATGGGCTGCTTGAGTTGATCCTCGCTGAGTAAACTTGCAGCCTCCAGGTGTTGCAGGTTTGTTTTTGCTTCTAAAAGCTTGTGCTTCTCGGCGATTCTCTCGAGCTGGTACTTGACTCTCTTCTTGCTAATATTTTGCTCGGCTTTCCACAGCGAGTGTTTCTGCAGCAGTTCCAGCTGCATCAGCCGCTTCCTGTCCTGCTCGATCGAAGGAATCTCTTCCGTTTGCGGCGTGATCTGTACCCCGCACTCAGTGAACGATGCAGAGTCGGTCTGTATCCCCAGCTCTCGCCGCTGTTGCTCCAGGCAAACTAAGCGTTTCTCTTCATTCGCTAGACATCGCTGGTCTGGGGGAAAAAAAAAGACAGCTGTTAATATGGCAAAAGCAAGATATTGTAGATGCTGGAAATCAGAAATAAAAATAGAGAACGCTAGAAACGTCAGGCAGCGTCTGGGGAGAGAGAAAGTTAATGGCCTCGATATTAACCCCCACACAATGGGCGGGGTGATTTTTAAACGGGGAACTCGCCTCCAACCTGCCACCTTGCGGCAGAGGGTAGTGTGCCATGCAAGTGTCACGCCCTCAAGGGGCAGATCACTTCATTATCATTTAAATCAGGCTCCCACAGTGCAACTGGGAGCCTAATATAAATTTAACAGTTGCTGGCCGGGTTTCCCAGGGCTCGGGAAACCTGGCAGTAAAAGGAAGGCAGGAGCTGCCAGCTCTAGAATGTAAGTGCCTTTTACAGCAGGAG
The DNA here is from genome assembly GCF_052327205.1 of Somniosus microcephalus. Lineage (NCBI taxonomy): Eukaryota > Metazoa > Chordata > Chondrichthyes > Squaliformes > Somniosidae > Somniosus > Somniosus microcephalus. The sequence goes on along the minus strand of NC_140998.1, from coordinate 166,977,194 downwards.
TGCTCCCCCGGCCCCTCAAGGAAGCCTTCGACCTCCCCTCATGCCGATCGCGGCCTCTCTTGCCTCCCTCCTGCGATCTTCTCTCCCCCACCCTTCCCTCCCATCTCTAGCTCCCTCCCTCCTGATTGCCGCTGTCTTATCCCCTCCCACCAAGCCCTGATCTCTGGCTCCCTCCCTCCCGATTGCTGAGGCCCCAGGGTCCCCGGCTGCAGGTTCCTGCCGCTGGTTCTCCCGTGGGCAGCTCGCCAACACGTTAATTTGGCCAGCTGTCAGGCGAGAATCTGAACTAATAAATTATGAGGTCTTGCCGCTAAATACGGCAGAACCTCCGCAACCCCTCGCTACTGCGGTCCCCACACCTCCCCCGTAAGGTTGATGACCTTTCATGAGAACTGGAAAAAGCCAGGGGAATGTGGGGCAGGGAAAGAACAAAAGGGAAGGTCTGGGATAGGGTAGAGGGAGGGGAGGAGTGATTAAATGTAATGGTGCTAGGCAAAAGGAGGTGATAATGGGATAAGTATGGAAATACAAGGTGTGTCCAGAAGAGGTGTAAATAGTTACAGAATGTGGAAACAAGCTATTAATATGATCCATCTCTCTCTCTCTCGCTCTCTCTAAATGATTTTCATTTAACAGCATGTATCCTTTCTCTGCTACATGTGCAGAAAAAGTTCCCTCACTTTCACCTAATGATCATTGGTGTAGATAGAGATTTAACCCACACATCTCAATGCTGCTGCAAAAGCAAAATACTGCGGATGCTGGAAATTTGAAATAAAAACAGAAAATGATGGAAATACTCAGGTCAGGCAGCATCTGTATAGAGAGAAACAGAGTTGACGTTTCAGATCGATGACCCTTCATCAGAACTCTGATTAAAGGTCATTGACTTGAAACATTAACTCTGTTTCTCTCTCCATGATGCTGCATGACCTGCTGAGTATTTCCAACATTTTCTGTTTTTATCTCAATGCTGCATTTACCTTAGAGCAGTGAAGCATACATGGTAGAATCATAGAATGGTTACAGCACGGAAGGCCATTCAGCCCGTCGAGCCCGTGCCGGTTCTCTGCAAGAGCACTTCAGCAAGTCCCACTCCCCCGCCCTTTCCCCGTAGCCCTGCAAATTTCTTTCCTTCAGGTATTTATCCAAATCTCTTTTGAAAGCCATGATTGAATCTGCCTCCACCACCCTTTCAGGCAGTGCATTCCAGATCTTAACCACTCGCTGCGTAAAAAAGTTTTTTCATACGTCGCCTTTGGTTCTTTTGCCAATCACCTTAAATCTGTGTCCTCTGGTTCTCGACCCTTCTACCAATGGGAACAGTTTCTCTTTATCTACTCTGTCCAGACCCCTCATGATTTTGAACACCTCTATCAAATCTCCTCTCAATCTTCTCTGCTCCAAGCAGAACAACCCCAGCTTCTCCAATCTATCAACTCTTGAGCATCCCTGATTATAATCGCTCAACCATTGGTGGCCGTGCCTTCTGTTGCCTAGGCCCGAAGCTCTGGAAATCCCTGCCTAAACCTCGCCGCCTCGCTACCTCTTTCCTCCTTTAAGACGCTCCTTAAAATCTACCTCTTTGACCAAGCTTTTAGTCAGCTGCCCTAATTTATCCTCATGTGGCCCGGTGTCAAATTTTTTGTCTTTTAATACTCCTGTGAAGCGCCTTGGGATGTTTTACTACATTAAAGGCACTATATAAATACAAGTTGTAGTTGGAACTGAAGTCCCTCATTCCTGGAATCATTCGCGTAAATCTTTTCTGCACCCTCTCTAAGGCCTTCACATCCTTCCTAAAGTGTGCTGCCCAGAATTGGACACAGTACTCCAGTTGGGGCCGAAGCAGTGTTTTATACAGGTTCATCATCATTTTCACACTTTTGTACTCTATACCTCTATTTATGAAGCCCAGGATCCCGTAAGCCTTTTTAACTGCTTTCTCAACCTGCCCTGCCACCTTCAATGATTTGTGCACATAAACCCCTCGGTCTCTCTGTTCATGCACCCCTTTTAGGATTGTACCCTTTAGTTTATATGTCCTCTCCTCATTCTTTCTGCCAAAATGTATCGCACTTTAACATAGAAGATAGGAGCAGGAGTAGGCCATTCGGCCCCTCGAGCCTGCTCCGCCATTCAATGCGATCATGGCTGATCATCCAAATTCAGTACCCGGTCCCTGCTTTCTCCCCATACCCCTTGATCTCTTTAGCCTTAAGAAATATATCCAACTCCTTCTTGAATATATTTAATGTATTGGCCTCCACTGCCTTCTGTGGTAGAGAATTCCACAGGTTCACCACTCTCTGGGTGAAGAAATTCCTCCTCATTTCTGTCCTAAATGGCCTACCCCTTATCCTTAGACTGTGACCCCTGGTTCTGGACTCCCCGACCATCAGGAACATCCTTCCTGCATCTAGTCTGTCCAGTCCTGTCAGAATTTTATAAGTTTCAATGAGATCCCCTCTCATTCTTCTAAACTCCAGCGAGCACAAGCCCAATTGACCCAATCTCTCCTCATACGTCATTCCTGCCATCCCAGGTATCAGCCTGGTGAATCTTCGCTGAACTCCTTCCATGGCAAGAACATCCTTCCTCAGATAAGGCGACCAAAACTGCACACAATACTCAAGCTGTGGTCTCACCAAGGCCCTGTACAACTGCAGCAAGACATCCTTGTTCCTGTACTCAAACCCTCTCGCTACGAAGGCCAACATGCCATTTGCCTTCTTAGCCGCCTGCTGCACCTGCACGCTTACCTTCAGCGACTGGTGCACAAGGACACCCAGGTCTTGTTGCACTTCCCCTTCTCCCAATCTATTGCCATTCAGATAATAATCTGCCTTCCTGCTTTTGCCACCAAAGTGGATAACCTCACATTTATCCACGTTATATTGCATCTGCCATGCTTCTGCCCAATCACCTAACTTGTACAAATCATACTGGAGTTTCTCGGCATCCTCCTCACAGCACACACGCCCACCCAGCTTTGTGTCGTCTACAAATTTGGAGATATTACATCTAGTTCCCTTGTCTAGATCATTAATATATATTGTGAATAGCTGGGGTCCAAGGACCGATCCCTGCGGTACCCCACTAGTCACTGCCTGCCACTCGGAAAAAGACTGCGTTAAATTTCATCTGCCACATGTCTGCCCATTTCAGCTTGTCTATGTCTTCTTGAAGTCTATCACTCTCCTCCTCCTCACTGTTCACCATACTTCCACGTTTTATCCAAGGTAAACCAGGCAGAGCTGCAGCTTTCTACCAGTGCGGGGTGAAGCCCCGCAGTCCATGTGGTGTCGGGGTGAAGCCTTCTACCATTCACCTATAAAGAGGTACGTTTTTCTAACCCTTCCAGAGGCAACTTTCCTCTGGTGCCAATATAAATGCTGCTGCCAAAGGAAAGAGCAGTATTTGTTCTTGTTTGCACATTATATTTTGTTTCCCTCCTGGCCTGTACACACCTTCCCATCTCAATCAGAATCTCCTTTCCATACATAGAGATAGGAACAGGAGTAGGCCATTCGGCCCTTCGAGCCTGCTCCGCCATTCAATGAGATCATGGCTGATCTTCGTCTGAGATCATAGCTGATCTTACCAGTTCAGTACCCCGTCCCCGCCTTTTCTCCGTAACCCTTAATCCCCTTAGCCTTCAGAAATATATCCAATTCTCTCTTGAAAATATTTATTGAATTAGCCTTCACAGCCCTCTGTGGCAGGGAATTCCACAGGCTCACCACTCTGAGTGAAGAAATTCTTCCTCATCTCTGTTTTAAATGATTTGCCCGCTATTTTTAGACTGTGGCCCCTGGTTCTGTGCTCCCCGGTGAGTGAATTGTGTTTAAAGAAAAGGCTGTGACTACATACTTTCCTCAGTTTGTTGTTTGAGTTGTTCCTGATCGTGTTCAAGCTCTTGTTCTGCCTGTGACTGGGCTGCTTGGATATGCTGGCGTAGTTCCTCCACGTAGCATTGCTGCTGCTGCATCTGCTCGTGGTAAAATGCTTCCAATCCCTTCAGCTTTTGCTTGTACTCCTCGTGCTCCTGCTGTTTGTTCAGGTATCGCTCACGAAGTTCCAGCAGCTGCCTCCTGAGGATAAACAACAGCAGGTGAAATCATTCGTGTGTGCATGGGTTCAAAGCTCACTGAACTTACCTTCTGGAGCTTGAAGCACCAAACACCACTATTCACACTGCAGAAGTGGTGAAATTTCAGAACACGAGATTCTTTGACAGCACCTCCCAAACCCGCGACCTTCACTACCCAAGGGCAGCAGGGAACACATGGGAACACCACCACCTCCAAATCACACACCACCCTGATTTGCAAATATATCGCAGCCAACGTTCCCTCTAAGCCGCACAGCTGTGCAGCCCGGGACCAGCTTTTCCAATGTTAAATTTCGTGCATGCGCAAAACTGTGAATAGGCAATGCAGCCCCTTAAAGGGGCAGTGAACTCAAAAAAAAAAAAAATTAGGGGGAACCGTGATCGCCATTCCTTCATTGTCACTGGGTTAAAATCCTGGCACTTCCTACCTAACAGCATTGTGGGAGTACCTTCACCACACGGACTGCAGCGGTGGCTCACCACCACCTTCTCAAGGGCAATTAGGGATGGGCGCTGCGCGGGGGCTTTGCCCCGACGCCGCGCGGACTTCGCCCCTACGACTGCGGGGGCTTCGCCCCTACGACTGCGGGGGCTTCGCCCCGATCATGCCATAACAGTTGGTTTAATGCAGGTATAGTCAGCCGAGGAAGTGAGACAGAGTGTATGTGGATCGCCAACACTCGAACAGTTCACAGTACAGCAAAAGGAAATCCTCTGAGTATTAGACTTCCAGCTGCTTAAAGTCACCAACTCATTTATAAAACCTGCAACTTAACTCATTTGACTGTTTACACAAGTACAGTAGTTAGCAGCAGATACAGGAAAATCTTCTGCATACGTAAGTGAAAATATAACTAACATTGCAACACATTAGCAGTGGACAGTTTGTTATGGCCAAGCAAATACTTCAGCTGATCGGAGCTGCCCGAGCATCTTCTAACCACGCCACCAAACTTGGGTTTTAGACCACAAAGTCCTTTCCTTTCACTACCACATCACTCCATTCTTTCATTACCATTTGCTCCACACACATTGCACTTCTGGTGCGATTCCTCACAAGGCCAGCCGTTACGTTACCTAGCAACAATGCAGCTTGGGTTACACAAAGAAAGCTTGCTTGGCTGCACAGGGAGGGGCGTGGCACGAACTACAGAGTGATTTTGCACGATGTTTTAAATAAACCACTGCATTCAAACTAATAACATTCAATTATATTACACTTTGCAACGGATTTAGAACTTGGAATCAAACTCAAAGCCGTAAGCACACTAATTTGGCAAATTTACTTGCAGCTTGTCTAACTACCATCTAATAGCTGCAGTATTTTGACTCCCAACTTAATCGTGCCGTTTATGCTTCATGAATGACGGGTATAGATCGCAAGCTGTCTGATATCAATAGTATACTGGGTGTTGGTGCAGCTCAGCTCATGCAAGATAAACAAGGTAAGATAAAGAACTTGGGCACTAACACAAATAAAAATAATTTTAAAAGTTGAATGAGACATGAAAAACCAAGTCTGAGATTAAAGCCCATAGGGCACAAACCTCGAGACACTGAGGTCTAACAGCTTCACATACAGCTTGTTTACTGAATGTTAAAAGTGTATCTAATGACGGTTACATAACGTCTTTGACGATTTTTACAGCTTTAACATAATATCTTTACAAAATATGTTAAATATGAAATTAAAAAACAGTACACACACTCCAATTAGTATTTGCAGTTGCTAGTCTTACAGTAATTACCCAGGTGAACAAGTCGTCCTCAGAGGATGAATGAGCCAGCCCCAAAGATGCCTTGTTGCCGGTGTCCCAATAACACAAACTGCCGTTCTGAACACTCCCAAAGATTAAGTCCTAACGGAGGCTACAGCAGCACTATTTGGAACATAAGTTTGCCTGCACTGTAAGCTGGTGTTCCACGTACTGTGCCAAGAGGCTACTGCAACTATGGCAACAACAGAACAAGTGTCTTCCCACTTATGGCTCCATCTAAAGAAAGTTTAGAAACAAGAATCTCATGCAAAAATACACGTTTATCATTGTGCTGGTCATTGATATTATATATCTAAATATTAAATCAAAACTAGCTGCTTTGCTTTTATTAGGGAAGGCTTGTTTATTTTTATGTCTTCCACATGCGTCTAAGCAGACAGGCATTTCTGCGGCCTCAGATGTGACTCCAGGATGGTATGTTGCCTTCCTGGTGCCAGGGTCAAGGATGTCACTGAGCGGCTGTAGAACATTCTGAGGGGGGAGGGTGAACAGCCAGAGGTCGTGGTCCATATCGGTACCAACGACATAGGTAGAAAGAGGGATGTGGACCTACAGGCACATTTTAGAGAGCTAGAAAAGAGATTAAAAAGCAGGGCCTCACAGGTAGGAATCCCCGATGACTCCCGGTGCCACGCGCGAGTGAGTATGGAAATAGGAGGATAGAGCAGATGAATGCGTGGCTGAAGAGATGGTGCAAGAGAGGGCTTCAGATTAAAAAATTTTTTTTTTTTAATTCATTGATGGGATGTGGGCGTCGCTGGCTGGCTAGGCCTGCATTTAGTGCCCATCCCTAATTGCCCTTTGAGAAGATGGTGGTGAGCCGCCTTCTTGAACTGCTGCAGTCCATATGGTGTAGGTACACCCACAATGCTGTTAAGAAGGGAGTTCCAGGATTTTGGCCCAGCGACAGTGAAGGATCGGCGATACAGGTCCAAGTCAGGATGGTGTGTGGCTTGGAGGGGAACTTGTAGGTGGTGATGTTCCCATGCGTCTGCTACCCTTGTCCTTCTAAGTGGTAGAGGTCGCGGGTTTGGAAGGTGCTGTTGAAGGAGCTTTGGCGAGTTGCTGCAGTGCATCTTGTAGATGGTACACACTGCAGCCACAGTGCGCCGGTGGTGGAGGGAGTGAATGTTGAAGGTGGTGGATGGAGTGCCAATCAAGCGGGCTGCTTTATCCTGAATGGTGTCAAGCTTCTTGAGTGTTGTTGGAGCTGCACTCATCCAGGCAAGTGGAGAGTATTCCATCACACTCCTTACTTGTGCCTTGTAGATGGTGGAAAGGCTTTGGGGAGTCAGGAGGTGAGACACTCGCCGCAGAATTCCCAGCCTCTGGCCTGCTCTTGTAGCCACAGTATTTATATGGCTGGTCCAGTTCAGTTTCTGATCAACGGTAACTCCCAGGATGTTGATAGTGGGGGATTCAGCGATGGTAATGCCATTGAATGTCAAGGGGAGATGGTTAGAGTCTCGCTTGTTGGAGATGGTCATTGCCTGGCACTTGTGTGGTGCGAATGTTACTTGCCACTTGTCAGCCCAAGTCTGAATGTTGTCCAGGTCTTGCTGCATATGGACACGGACTGCGTCAGTATCTGACGAGTCTCGAATGGTGCTGAACAGTGTGCAATCATCAGCGAACATCCCCACTTCTGACCTTATGATGGAGGGAAGGTCATTGATGAAACAGCTGAAGATGGTTGGGCCTAGGACACTGCCCTGAGGAACTCCTGCAGTGATGTCATGTGATTGAGATGAATGACCTCCAACAACCACAGCCAACTTCCTTTGTGCTAGGTATGATTCCAACCAATGGAGAGTTTTCCCCTTGATTCCCATTGACTTCAGTTTTGCTAGGGCTCCTTGATGCCACACTCGATCAAATGCTGCCTTGATGTCAAGGGCAGTCACTCTCACCTCACCTCTTGAGTTCAGCTCTTTTGTCCATGTTTGGACCAAGGCTGTAATGAGGTCAGGGGCTGAGTGGCCCTGGCGGAACCCAAACTGGGCGTCAGTTAGCAGGTTATTGCTGAGTAAGTGCCGCTTGATAGCACTGTCGACGACACCTACCATCACTTTGCTGATGATTGACAGTAGATGGGACGGTAATTGGCCGGGTCGGATTTGTCCTGCTTTTTGTAGACAGGACATACTTGGGCAATTTTCCACATTGCCGGGTAGATGCCAGTGTTGTAGCTGTACTGGAACAGCTTGGCTAGGGGCGCAGCTAGTTCTGGAGCACAAGTCTTCAGTACTACTGCCGGAATGTTGTCAGGGCCCATAGCCTTTGCAGTATCCGATGTCTTCAGCCGTTTCTTGACATCACGTGGAGTGAATTGAATGGGCTGAAGACTGGCATCTGTAATGCTGGGGACCTCAGGAGGAGGCCGAGATGGATCATCCACTCGGCACTTCTGGCTGAAGATAGTTGCAAATGCTTCAGCCTTGTCTTTTGCACTCACGTGCTGGGCTCCACCATCATTGAGGATGGGGATATTTTTGGAGCCACCTCCTCCTGTTAACTGTTTAATTGTCCACCACCACTCATGACTGGATGTGGCAGGACGGCAGAGCTTTGATTTGATCCGATGGTTGTGAGATCACTTAGCTTTGTCTGTCGCGTGTTGCTTCCGTTGTTTGGCATGCAAGTAGTCCTGTGTTGTAGCCTCACCAGGTTGACACCTCATTTTTCGGTATGCCTGGTGCTGTTCCCGGCCTGCTCTCCTGCACTCTTCGTTAAACCAGGGTTGATCTCCCGGCTTGATGGTAATGGTAGAGTGAGGGAGATGCCGGGCCATGAGGTTACAGATTGTGGTTGAATACAATTCTGCTGCTGCTGATGGCCCACAGCACCTCATGGATGCCCAGTTTTGAGTAGCCAGGTCTGTTCGAAATCGGTCCCATTTAGCATGGTAGTAGTGCCACACAACACGGTGGAGGGTATCCTCAACATGAAGACGGGACTTCGTCTCCACAAGGACTGTGCGGTGGTCACTTCCACCAATGCTGTCATGGACAGATGCATCTGCAACAGGTAGATTGGTGAGGACGAGATCAAGTAGGTTTTTCTTGGTTCCCTCACCACCTGTCGCAGACCCAGTCTGGCAGCTATGTCCTTTAGGACTCGGCCAGCTCAATCAGTTGAGGTGCTACCGGAGCACTCTTGGTGATGGACATTGAAGTCCCCCACCCAGAGGACATTTTGTGCCCTTGCTACTCTCAGTGCTTCTTCCAATTGGTGTTCAACATGAAGGAGTACTGATTCATCAGCTGAGGGAGGGCGGTAGGTGGTAATTAGCAGGAGGTTTCCTTGCCCATGTTTGACTTGATGCCATGAGACCTCATGGGGGCCTGAGTCAATGTTGAGGACTCCCAGGGCTACTCCCTCCCGACTGTATACCACGGTGCCACCACCTCTAGTGGGTCTGTCCTGCCCGTGGGACAGGACATACCCAGGGATGGTGATGTCTGGGACATTGGTTGTAAGGTATGATTCGGTAATTATGACTATGTCAGGCTGTTGCTTGACTAGTCTGTGGGACAGCTTTCCCAATTTTGGCACAAGCCCCCAGATGTTGGTAAGGAGGACTTTGCAGGGTCGACAGGGCTGGGTTTGCCGTTGTCGTTTCCGGTGCCGAGGTCGATGCCGGGTGGTTCATCCGGTTATATTCTTATTGTTTTTCGTAGCGGTTGTTTACAACTGAGTGGCTTGCTAGGCCATTTCAGAGGGCATTAAGAGTCAACCACATTGCTGTGGGTCTGGAGTCACATGTTGGCCAGACCACGTAAGGACAGCAGATTTCCTTCCCTAAAGGACATTAGTGAACCAGATGGGTTTTTGCAACAATTGACAATGGTATCAAGGTTGCCATTACTAAGACTAGCATTTAATTCCAGAATTAAATTGAATTTAAATTCCACCAGCTGCCGTGGTGGGATTTGAACCCATATCCTCAGAGCATTTGACTGAGCCTCTGGCTTACTAGTCTAGTGGCATAACCACTACGCCACCGCCTGGGGCATTGGGGCTGGTTCGGGGGAGGTGGGATCTGTACAGGCCGGACGGGTTCCAGCTGAGGTACTAAATGAGTACTTTACATCTATCTTCACCAAGGAAGAGGTTGCTGCCATAGATATAGTGAAGGAGGAGGTAGAGGAGATACTGGATGGGATAAGAATTGATAAAGAGGAGGTACTAGAACTGAACCGACCAGGGGACAAGCAACCTTAGATTTGGTCCTGTGTAACGAGACAGGATTAATTAAAAATGTCCTAGTAAAGGATCCCCTTGGAATGAGCGACCATAACATGGTTGAATTCCATATTCAATTAGAGGGTGAGAAGGTTGGATCTCAAACAAGCGTGCTAAGCTTGAATAAAGGAGACTATGAAGGTATGAGAGCGGAATTGAGTAGAGTGGATTGGGAAAATAGATTAAAGGGTAAGACGATACATGATCAGTGGTGTACATTTAAGGAGTTATTTTACAACTTCCAAGAAAAATATATTCCACTGAGAAGAAAAGGGTGTAAAAGAAAAAAGACAGCCATCCGTGGCTAAGTAAAGAAATTAAGGATCGTATTCGACTAAAAACAAGGGCATATAAGGTAGCCAAATCTAGTGGGAGGATAGAGGATTGGGAAAACTTTAAAAGACAGCAAAAAATAACAAAAAGATTGATTAAGAAAGGGAAGTTAGATTATGAAAGTAAATTAGCAAAAAATATAAAAACAGATAGTAAGAGTTTTTATAGTTATATAAAAAGAAAAAGGGTGGCTAAAGTAAATGTTGGTCCCTTAGAGGATGAGACCAGGAAATTAATGGTGGGAAATATGGAGATGGCAAAAACACTGAATGAATATTTTGTATCAGTCTTTACAGTAGAGGACATTAAGAATATCCCAACACTGGACAAACAGGGGGCTATGGGGGGGGGAGGAGCTAAACACGATCAAAATCACTAAGGAAGTGGTACTCGGTAAAATAATGGGACTCAAGGCGGATAAATCACCTGGACCTGATGGCTTACATCCTAGGGTCTTGAGGGAAGTGGCGGTAGGGATTGTGGATGCATTAGTAATAATTTTCCAAAACTCCCTGGACTCAGCAAAGGTCCCGGCAGACTGGAAAACTGCTAATGTAACACCCTTATTTAAAAAGGGCAGTAGACAGAAAGCTAGAAACTATAGACCGGTTAGCCTAACATCTGTAGTAGGTAAAATTTTGGAGTCCATTATTAAGGAGACAGTAACAGGACATTTGGATAATCATAATTTAATAGGACAAAGTCAGCATGGTTTTATGAAGGGGAAGTCATGTTTGACAAATTTGCTGGAGTTCTTTGAGGAAGTAACATATAGGGTGGATAAAGGGGAACCAGTGGACGTAGTGTATTTAGACTTCCAAAGGCATTTGACAAGGTGCCACACAAAAGATTATTGCTTAAGATAAAAAAAATCACAGGATTGGGGGTAATATTCTGGCATGGATAGAGGATTGGCTATCTAACAGAAGGCAGAGAGTTGGGATAAATGGTTCATTCTCAGACTGGCAATCAGTAACTAGTGGTGTTCCGCAGGGGTCAGTGCTGGGTCCCCAACTCTTTACAATCTATATTAACGATTTGGAGGAGGGGACCGAGTGTAACATATCAAAGTTTGCAGATGATACTAAGATGGGAGGGAAAGTAGTGAGTGAGGAGGACATAAAAAACCTGCAAGGGGACATCGACAGGCTAAGTAAGTGGGCAGAGATTTGGCAGATGGAATACAATACTGGAAAGTGTGAGGTTATGCACTTTGGCAGGAAAAATCGTAGAGCAGGTTATTATCTTAATGGCAAGAAACTGGAAAGTACTGAAGTACAAAGGGATCTGGGGGTCCTGGTGTACGAAACTCAAAAGGTTAGTATGCAGGTGCAGCAAGTGATTAAGAAGGCCAATGGAATGTTGGCTTTCATTGCTAGGGGGATAGAATATAAAAATAGGGAGGTATTGCTTCAGTTATACAAGGTATTGCTGAGACCGCACCTGGAATACTGCATACAGTTTTGGTGTCCATACTTAAGAAAAGACATACTTGCTCTCGAGTCAGTACAAAGGTTCACTCGGTTAATCCCGGGGATGAACATATGAGGAGAGGTTGAGTAGATTGGGACTCTACTCATTGGAGTTCAGAAGAATGAGAGGCGATCTTATTGAAACATATAAGATTGTGAAGGGGTTGGATCGGGTGGATGCGGGGAGGATGTTCCCGATGATGGGTGAAACTAGAACTAGGGGGCATAGTCTTAGAATAAGGGGCTGCTCTTTCAAAACTGAGATGAGGAGGAACTACTTCACTCAGGAGGGTGGTAGGTCCATGGAATATGCTGCCCCAAAAAGCTGTAGAAGCTACATCATTACATAAATTTAAAACAGAAATAGACAGTTTCCTAGAAGTGAAGGGAATTAAGGGTTACGGGGAGCGGGCAGGAATTTGGACATGAGTCTAGGTGCGGATTGGACATGGCCCTGTGGGTAGCGGAGCGGGCCCAGGGGCTGTGTAGCCTGATCCTGCTCCTGTTTCGTGTGTCTAATTCTGTTAGATTCAGGAGATGGTTCTGTGATAGTAGATTGGCGGTTAGGATCAGATCAGCCATGATCTTATTGAATGGCGGAGCAGGCTCGAGGGGCCGATTGGCCTACTCCTGCTCCTATTTCTTATGTTATGTTAAAGGCAGACTGTATTTAAAGTAGATAAGTCACCAGGACCGGATGGGATGCATCCTAGGATGCGGAGGGAAGTGAAGGAAGAAATCACAGAGGTACTGGGCATAATCTTCCAATCCTCCTTAGAAACAGAGGTGGTGCCAGTGGACTGGAGAATTGCAAATGTTACACCCTTGTCCAAAAAAGGGTGTAAAGATAAACCCAGTAACTGTAGGCCGGTCAGTTTAACCTCGGTAGTGGGGAAGCTTTTAGAAACAATAATCAGGGACAAATTAAGTCAGTCAGTCAGTCAGTCACTTGGACAAGTGTGGACTAATTAAGGAAAGCCAGCACGGATTTGTTAAAGGCAAATCGTGTTTAACCAACTTGATGGAGTTTTTTGATGAGGTAACAGAGAGGGTTGATGAGGGCATTGCAGTTGACATGGTGTACATGGATTTCCAAAAGGCATTCGGCAAAGTGCCTCATAATAGGCTTGCCAACAAAGTTGAAGCCCATGGAATAAAAGGGACCGTGGCAGCATGGATACGAAATTGGCTAAGTGACAGGAAACAAAGAGTAGTGGTCAACGGTTGTTTTTCGGACTGGAGGCAGGTGGACAGTGGTGTCCCCCAGGGGTCGGTTCTAGGACCACTGCTTTTCTTCATATATATTAATGACTTGGATGTGGATGTACAGGGCGCAATTTCAAAATTTGCATATGACACAAAACTTGGAAGTATAGTGAACAGTGAGGAGGATAGTGATGGACTTCAAGAGGACATAGGCTGGTGGAATGGGCGGACACGTGGCAGATAAAATTTAACACAGAAAAGTGCGGTGTGATACATTTTGGTAGAAAGAATGAGGAGAGGAAATATAAACTAAAGGGTACAAAATCCTAAAGCATGAACAGAGAGACCGAGGGGTTTATGTACACAAATCGTTGAAGGTGGCAGGGCCGGTTGAGAAAGCAGTTAAAAAAGCTTACAGGATCCTGGGCCTCATGAATAGAGGTACAGAGTACAAAAGCGTGGAAATTATGATGAACCTGTATAAAACACTGGTTTGGCCTCAACTGGAGTATTGTGTCCAATTCTGGACACTGCACTTTCGGAAGGATGTAAAGGCCTTAGAGAAGGTGCAGAAAAGATTTACGAGAATGATTCCAGGAATGAGGGACTCCAGGTACGTTGATAAGACTGGAGAAGCTGGGGTTGTTCTCCTTGGAGCAGAGAAGATTGAGGGGAGATTTGATTGCGGTGTTCAAAATCATGAGGGGTCTCGGTAGAGTAGAGAGAAACTGTTCCCATTGGTGGAAGGGTTGAGAGCCAGAGGACACAGATTTCAGGTGTTTGGCAGAAGAACCAAAGACGACATGTGGAAAATCTTTTTTATGCAGCGAGTGGTTAGGATCTGGAATGCATTTGGAATGAAAGGGTGGTGGAGGCAGGCTCAATAACTGCTTTCAAAAGGGAGTTGGATAAGTACCTGAAAGAAAAAATTTTGCAGGGCTACAGGGAAAGGGCGGGGGAGGGGGACTCACCGAGGTGCTCTTGCAAGGAGCCGGCACGGGCTCGACGGGCCGAATGGCCTCCTTCCATGCAGTAACCATTCTATGATCTACATATGTAATGGAATATTCATCCCCTAAAATGCATGGTAACTTGTGATAACTTAAGAGGCAGAATAGTTTGTACAACAACTATTAAACCAAATCTCTCTTTTATTCATTACATTTACTGAATGTCAAACAAAAACCCAAAGTATTTTATTGCTGTTAAATAAAAATGCAAAGGTACTGAAATATTCAGCAAGTCAGGCAGCAACTATAGAGAAACAGAAGTCAGTTGATGTTTCAAGTCTTAAGATGGTTCCTCAGGGTTTTAAGGCCTAAAACATCGATTGACTGACTTCTGTTACTCCACAAATCTTTGCGTATTTCCAGCTTTTTCTGCTTTTGTTCTCAGATCCCAGTATCTGCAGTATTTTCTCTATTTGTATTGATACAGGGTCTTTTATGTTGAAAGATCACAAAGCTCTTTACACAACAAAACCTTTTCATGTGCAGCAAATGTAGCCATCGGCAGCATTCTAGACACAGCATGAGAAGAGTGATGATAGCAAAATACTGCAGATGTTGGAAATCCGAAAAACAACAGAAAATGCTGGAAAAACTCAGCAGGTCAGGCAACATCCGTGGAGAGAAATTTGAGTTGACGTTTCTGTAAAGTCAGCGCCTCAATAATACACGGACTTCGGGAGAACAGTTTAACAGGTACTTTACAGCACGGTGGCATAGTGGTTAGCACTGTTGCCTCACAGCGCCAGGGACCCGGGTTCGAATCCGGCCTCGGGTGACTGTGTGGAGTTTGCACATTCTCCCCGTGTTTGCGTGGGTTTCCTCCGGGTGCTCCGGTTTCCTCCCACAGTCCAAAGATGTGCGGGTTAGGTTGATTGGCTATGATAAAAATTGACCCTTAGTGCTAGGGGGATTAAATACGTGGGGTTACAGGGATAGGGTGGGATATGTGTTGGTGCAGGGATTACAGGGATTGGGTGGGATATGTGTTGGTGCAGGCTCGATGGGCCGAAATGGCCTCTATCTGCACTGTGGGGTTTCTGTGAATTCTGTGAATTTACTGAACAAGAGGCAGCTTGAAATTGAAACTACAGAAGCCTGCTAGGGCCTTTTATACAGGGGTGGTCACTGCCGGTACTGCAGTCTAAGACCAGTTATTCCCTTAAAGGTACATACACAACAATTCCTCCCCTTTTAGATAAACAGTACATAACATTCATTTAACAACTAAATAATAACTAATTACAATTACAATTTTCTCAGTAATATATACATCAACTGAAATAGTCATTTATAAGTTCAGTCTTTGAGGAGGCTTCCTGATCCGGACTGGATAGCACCTTCCTCGAGTATCCTGTTCTGGCGGTGGAGTCAATTCTGGCTCATTGTCATTGGTTGGTTCGTCAGCTTCCAATACCCCTGCTTCTGAGGTAGACGCAATCTGTACTTCGGGCTCATTACCAGGTGCACATGCTTGTGGTACAGGTTTGGCTTGTTCCTGTGACTCTAGAATCTGGTCAGCATGGCGTCTCACGATGCTCTCTCCAACGTCCACTGTGTACATTAGTGGTCCCTGCTGTGTGCATATCGTGCCTGGCTGCCATTTTTCTGTTCGGTAGTCGCGGGCCAAGACTGGTTGCCCTATCTTGAAGCTCCTGGTTGGCTTCTCATTGATGTGCTGGAACTGCTTATCCTCAACATCTCGTCTTATGTTTGGTTTGAGCAAATCCAAGCGACATCTTAGTTTCCGGTTGAAAAACAGTACGGCTGGAGTTTGGTTGGTTACTGCATGTGTCGCATTCTGGTAAGCAAACAGGAAGTTATCCACCTTGTGTTGCAGTGGTATGTCGTCATTATACATTGCCTTTATGGCCTTTTTAAAGGTCTGAACAAACCTCTCAGCCAATCCATTTGTGGCTGGATGATATGGGGCAGATGTGTAATGTTTCACCCCATTATTCTTCAGGAACCTCCGGAAATCCTCAGACACAAACTGTGGCCCATTATTGGAACAGATCTGTTCTGGCAACCCATTCCTGGCGAAGATGGTCCTTAGGACTGCAATAGTTTTCTCCGTGGTGGTGGAGGACATTTTAATGACCTCTGGCCATTTCGAATGGGCATCCACAGCGATTAGAAACATTGAGTCCATAAATGGACCAGCGAAATCAATGTGTACCCGTTGCCATGGAGATGAGGGCCACTCCCATGGATGTAGCGGGGCCTGCGGTGGAGCGTTTTGGACCTTCTGGCATCCTGTGCATCTCTTGGTCATATCCTCGATTTCTTTATCGATTCCCGGCCACCACACAAACGCCCTGGCTAGGCTCTTCATTTTTACCCCTCCCAGATGACCCTCGTGAAGCTCATTGAGCACTCTATCTCTCAACTTGGGTGGAATTACCACTCGGGATCCACACATCAAGGTTCCCCGGCACACTGACAGCTGTTCCCTCCTTAGCGAGAATGCTGGCAACAGTGAGTCGCCATATGCTGGCCATCCCTTCACCGTCAAATCATAGACCCGAGAGTGTGTCGGGTCATTTCGGGTTTCTTTCTCAATACTCGCATTTGTAACAGGCAAACATTCGACTATGGTCGCATGGAATATCTCCACAGGGTCCACTGCAGGTGCTTCTTCCGCCGTAGGCAACGGTAGGCGCGACAGCCCATCAGCGTTTCCATGTTGTTTCGTACCTTTGTACTCTATGTCGTACTGATGTGCCCCTAGAAAAAGTGACCATCTTTGCAGCCGTTGCGCCGTCATCACCGGAACACTCTTCTTTGGGTTAAAAATTGAGACCAGGGGTTGATGATCAGTCTGTAGGGTGAATTTCTGCCCGTGCAGATAGTGATTGAACTTCTTCACCCCCCACACCAGGCTGAGGGCCTCCCCGTCAATCTGGGCGTAGTTACGCTCGGCTGAGGTTAGCGAGCGCGATGCAAAGGCTATTGGCCTCTCTGAACCGTCACGGAATTTGTGTGACAGCACCGCTCCAATGCCGTAAGGTGACGCATCACATGCCAACCGAATCGGTAGTGTTGGGTTGTAGTGGGCCAATACTTCTTTTGAAGTGATTTGGCATTTACATTCCTGAAAGGCACGCTTACACTCATCACTCCATTTCCATGTTACACCAGTTTGAAGGAGGGCGTTCAGTGGCTGCAGAATTGTAGATAAATTCGGCAAGAACTTATGGTAGTAGTTCACTAACCCGAGGAACGACCTCAGTTGCGACACATTTTCTGGTGCTGGAGCCTTGACTGCAGCCTCAATCTTGTCCGGCGACTTATGCAACCCTTCCTCATCAATCATGTGGCCACAATACGAGATTTGTCTCCTGAAGAACTCGCATTTGGGGCGGTTGGCTCGTAGCCCATATTCCTGCAATCTCGTGAGCACCTGTTCCAGGTTGGCAAGGTGTTCATTGTCATTTTCGCCCGTAACCAGGATGTCGTCCAAACAACACTGGGTCCCCGGGATCCCTTGCAGGACTTGTTCCATTGCCCTCTGCCACATAGCCGGGGCCGATGCTACCCCAAATACCAGTCGATTGTACTGGTAAAGGCCTTTGTGAGTGTTTATCGTGAGGTATTTCCTAGATGCTTCTTCCACCTCCATTTGTAGATACGCTTGAGCCAGGTCAATCTTTGTAAAATGTTTCCCTCCAGATAGTGAGGCGAAAATATCTTCTACTGTACTGTGTGCAGGACTGGGTTCACAGTCACCTTGAAGTCCCCACAGATGCGAACCTTCCTTGGCTCCCCAGGCGTGCTGCTCAATGCTTTCTTCATTACAGGAACGATGGGTGTGGCCCACTCGCTCCAGTCCACCTTAGACAGCACCCCCGAACGCTCCAGACTCTCCAGTTCAGCTTCCACAGCTGGGCGTATCACTCATGGCACCGGTCTGGCCTTGAAAAATTTTGGGGTTGCGTTATCCTCAATCTTTATGGTTGCCTTTACTCCTTTTAGAGTCCCAAGTCCTTGTTGGAACACCTCTTCCGCGTCAGATAGAATTTGTGACAGACGTCCAGGTGCGACGTCATCATCTTTTTTGTCAGTCACAGTTAGTGCCAGAATGGAATGCCAATCCAATTGTAGTCTTTGGATCCATTCACGTCCCAATAATGGTGGTCCTCCATCTCGTAGTATATACATGTATAGTTTCTGTGTTTCCTTTCCGTTATATTCAACTGGCACCCTTATTTTTCCTCTGGGGTAGACCTTTTGCCCAGTGTATGTCTTCAATACAATGGACATGTCCTTTAAGGGTATGTGTGAGAATAGCCGCTCATAGTCTCGTCGATTCATGACAGTTAGGGCTGATCCTGTGTCCAATTCCATCTTCACTGGGGACCCTGCTATCATGAGGGTGACCCAAATGGTTCGGTGATCTTCTTTTGCGATCACGTTGTGTAGCTTTAAACAACTTAGTCTCCTGCTCCCGGAGTCCTTATCACTCTCCTGATCTTCTGAACTACTATCTGTCAGTTTCTTTACTTTCCTGTACTGTTCCTTAGTAGTTCTTGTCATGTTGGTCTTCTTTCCCGACCTGCAGACTCTTGCTATATGTCCCATCTTCCCGCATTGCCTGCATATTTTGTCTTTAAACCAGCAGTCCTTCTGCTCATGGGTTGTTCTGCCGCAGCGATAGCACTTTTCGGCTCCACACGCCATTTCGTTAGCGCTGTATTCTTGTGGTTTCTGTTGTATTTCCGCAGCTCCCCGTGCTGCTGCTTCGTAGGATACTGCCATGCTGAAAGCCTGTTCTAGCGTCAGGTCCTTTTTTGAAAGTAGTCGTTTCTGGGTTCCTTCACTCTGGAGCCTGCAGACAAACTTATCCTGTAAGGTGTCTGCCAGTCCTGCTCCGAACTGGCAGTGCTTCGATAACTTGCGTAGTTCCGTAAGATAGTCAGCATTGCTCTCATCTTTGTGCTGGTTTCTTTTATGGAACTTGAATCTTTCTGCTATCAGCAGTGGTGTAGGGCTTAGGTGTTCCTGTAAGATATGAACAATCTCGTCGGCGGGAATCCTGAGCGGCAGAGCGGGGCTATAAAAGTCCCAGAGACCAGGTAAGGCCTCACAGCGTCGGCGGGAAACTCGAGCGGCAGAGCGGGGCTATACAAGTCCCAGAGACCAGGTAAGGCCTCACAGAGTCGGCGGGAAACTCGAGCGGCAGAGTGGGGCTATAAAAGTCCCAGAGGCCAGGTAAGGCCTCACAGCGTCGGCGGGAAACTCGAGCGGCAGAGCGGGGCTATAAAAGTCCCAGAGACCAGGTAGGTTTACCAGTCTCCAGTCTGGGAACTCGGAGGGAAGGAGAGAGGTAAAAAGTAATCCAAGTGTGACGTCACCAGAAAGCGGGTAAGTGATTGGTTGGTAAGTATTTCTCCCTTTTTAAGCTTAAATCTCTTTGGTTTATAGTTTCTAAGGTGTGATATTCACCATCTAGAATCGGGGCAGAGGATATTTAAGAATAATATTAATAAATTTAATTAATTACATAGAATGGGAGATCAGGTGATGTGTTGCTGCTGCAATATGTGGGAGCTGGTGGACACCATTGATGCTCACGGTGATCACATTTGAAGTAAGTGTTGGCTGCTCGAGGAACTCCGGCTCCGTGTTGAAGAGCTGGAGTCCGAGCTTCAAACACTGAGACACATCAGGGAGGGGGAGAGTTACCTGGACTCTGTGTATCACGAGGGAGTCACACCAATTAGATTAATTAATTCAGATGTAGTCCGTGGCCAGGGTCAGGATGGTGTGACTAGAAGTGAGGCAGGTACGGGGATCCAGGAGGTAGTGTTGGAGGAGCCGCAGCCCTTGCACTTGTCCAACAGGTTCGAGGCTCTTACTCCCTGTGAGGATGGGAACAGGGACTGCGGGGAGGATGAGCAACCTGACCACAGCACCGTGGAGCAGGGGGCCATTCAAGTGGGGGGAGTTAAAAGAAATGTTGTAGTGGTAGGGGATAGTATCGTTAGGGGGCTAGATAGAGTTCTTTGCAGTTGAGAGCGAGAGTCCCGAAGGCTGTGTTGCCTGCCCGGTGCCAGGGTTAAGGACATCTCCTCCGGACTGGAGAGAAACTTGGAGTGGGAGGATCCAGTTGTCGTGGTCCATGTTGGTACCAACGACATAGATAGGACAAGGAAGGAGGTTCTGCTGAGGGAGTTTGAGCAGCTAGGGGCCAAATTAAAAAGCAGAACCACAAGGGTAATAATCCCTCTGGATTATTACCTGAGCCACGAGCGAATTTGGCTAGGACAAATAAAATTAGAGAGTTAAATGCGTGGCTCAAAGACTGGTGTGGGAGAAATGGGTTTTGCTTCCTGGGACACTGGCACCAGTACTGGGGCAGGAGGGAGCTGTTCCGTTGGGATGGGCTTCACTTGGCCAGTGCTGGGACTAGAGTCCTGGCGGATCATATAACTAGGGCTGTAGAGAGGGCTTTAAACTAACTAGTTGGGGGGAGGTTCCTAGAGAGCAAATAATAAAAATGACAACAGAGAAGGTCATAGACTTAGGTAGCAGTGGGGAAATTAAAAACCAGAGCGTGTCAGGAAGGGGCAGAAGGTATGGAGTAAAAGGTAAAGTAATAAAAAGGGCAAAAGCAGGAACTAAGTGTCACAAAACATATTTGAAAGTTCTCTATCTGAATGCACGTACCATTCGTAACAAAATAGACGAGTTAATGGCACAAATAACTACATATGGGTATGATCTTGTGGCCATTACAGAAACATGGCTGCAGGGTGACAATGCCTGGGAATTAAACATACCAGGTTATTTAACGATCAGGAAGGACAGGCAGGAAGGAAGGGGAGGTGGGGTGGCTATGTTAATAAAGGAAGGAATCACTGTAATACAGAGAAATGATATTGGGTCAAAAGATCAGGATAATGAAACAGTTTGGGTGGAGGTAAGGAATAATAAGGGGAAAAAAACACTAGTGGGCGTAGTCTATAGGCCTCCGAACAGTGGCAACTCTGTTGGACGGAGTATCAATCAGGAAATAGTTGAGGCTTGTAATAAGGGAGCATCTATAATTATGGGGGATTTTAACTATCATATTAATTGGACAAATCAAATTGGGCAGGGCTGCCTTGAGGATGAGTTCATTGAGTGTATTAGGGATGGGTTTCTGGAGCAGTATGTAACTGAACCGACCAGGAACCTTAGATCTGGTCCTGTGTAACGAGACAGGATTAATTAAAAATGTCCTAGTAAAGGATCCACTTGGAATGAGTGACCATAACATGGTTGAATTCCATATTCAATTAGAGGGTGAGAAGGTTGGATCTCAAACAAGCGTGCTAAGCTTGAATAAAGGAGACTATGAAGGTATGAGAGCGGAATTGAGTAGAGTGGATTGGGAAAATAGATTAAAGGGTAAGACGATACATGATCAGTGGTGTACATTTAAGGAGTTATTTTACAACTTCCAAAAAATATATATTCCACTGAGAAGAAAAGGGTGTAAAAGAAAAGACAGCCATCCGTGGCTAAGTAAAGAAATTAAGGATAGTATTCGACTAAAAACAAGGGCATATAAGGTAGCCAAATCTAGTGGGAGGATAGAGGATTGGGAAAACTTTAAAAGACAGCAAAAAATAACAAAAAGATTGATTAAGAAAGGGAAGTTAGATTATGAAAGTAAATTAGCAAAAAATACAAAAACAGATAGTAAGAGTTTTTATAGTTATATAAAAAGAAAAAGGGTGGCTAAAGTAAATGTTGGTCCCTTAGAGGATGAGACCGGGAAATTAATGGTGGGAAATATGGAGATGGCAAAAACACTGAATGAATATTTTACATCAGTCTTTACAGTAGAAGACACTAAGAATATCCCAACACTGGACAAACAGGGGGCTAAAGGGGGGGGAGGAGCTAAACACGATCAAAATCACTAAGGAAGTGGTACTCGGTAAAATAATGGGACTCAAGGTGGATAAATCACCTGGACCTGATGGCTTACATCCTAGGGTCTTGAGGGAAGTGGCGGTAGGGATTGTGGATGCATTGGTAATAATTTTTCAAAACTCCCTGGACTCGGCAAAGGTCCAGGCAGACTGGAAAACTGCTAATGTAACACCCTTATTTAAAAAGGGCAGTAGACAGAAGGCTGGAAACTATAGACCGGTTAGCCTAACATCTGTGGTAGGTAAAATTTTGGAGTCCATTATTAAGGAGACAGTAACAGGACATTTGGATAATCATAATTTAATAGGACAAAGTCAGCATGGTTTTATGAAGCGGAAGTCATGTTTGACAAATTTGCTGGAGTTCTTTGAGGAAGTAACGTATAGGGTGGATAAAGGGGAACCAGTGGACGTAGTGTATTTAGACTTCCAAAAGGCATTTGACAAGGTGCCCCACAAAAGATTATTGCTTAAGATAAAAAAATCACGGGATTGGGGGCAATATTCTGGCATGGATAGAGGATTGGCTATCTAACAGAAGGCAGAGAGTTGGGATAAATGGTTCATTCTCAGACTGGCAATCAGTAACTAGTGGTGTTCCGTAGGGGTCAGTGCTGGGTCCCCAACTCTTTACAATCTATATTAACGATTTGGAGGAGGGGACCGAGTGTAACATATCAAAGTTTGCAGATGATACTAAGATGGGGGGGAAAGTAGTGAGTGAGGAGGACATAAAAAACCTGCAAGGGGACATCGACAGGCTAAGTAAGTGGGCAGAGATTTGGCAGATGGAATACAATACTGGAAAGTGTGAGGTTATGCACTTTGGCAGGAAAAATCGTAGAGCAAGTTATTATCTTAATGGCAAGAAACTGGAAAGTACTGAAGTACAAAGGGATCTGGGGGTCCTGGTGCACGAAACTCAAAAGGTTAGTATGCAGGTGCAGCAAGTGATTAAGAAGGCCAATGGAATGTTGGCTTTCATTGCTAGGGGGATAGAATATAAAAATAGGGAGGTATTGCTTCAGTTGTACAAGGTATTGGGGAGACCGCACCTGGAATACTGCGTACAGTTTTGGTGTCCATACTTAAGAAAGGACATACTTGCTCTCGAGTCAGTACAAAGAAGGTTCACTCGGTTAATCCCGGGGATGAGGGGATGGACATATGAGGAGAGGTTGAGTAGATTGGGACTCTACTCATTGGAGTTCAGAAGAATGAGAGGCGAGGGGGGCACGGTGGCATAGTGGTTAGCACTGTTGCCTCACAGCGCCAGGGACCCGGGTTCAAATCTGGCCTCGGGCGACTGTCTGTGTGGAGTTTGCACATTCTCCCTGTGTCTGCGTGGGTTTCCTCCGGGTGCTCCGGTTTCCTCCCACAGTCCAAAGATGTGCGGGTTAGGTTGATTTGACTATGATAAATTGACCCTTAGTGTTAGGGGATTAAATACGTGGGGTTACGGGGATAGGGTGGGATATGTGTCGGTGCAGGCTCGATGGGCCGAAATGGCCTCTATCTGCACTGTGGGGATTGTGTGTGTCTGTGTGTGATCTTATTGAAACATATAAGATTGTGAAGGGGTTGGATCGGGTGGATGCGGGGAGGATGTTCCCGATGATGGGTGAAACTAGAACTAGGGGGCATAGTCTTAGAATAAGGGGCTGCTCTTTCAAAACTGAGATGAGGAGGAACTACTTCACTCAGAGGGTGGTAGGTCCATGGAATATGCTGCCCCAAAAAGCTGTAGAAGCTACATCATTACATAAATTTAAAACAGAAATAGACAGTTTCCTAGAAGTAAAGGGAATTAAGGGGTACGGGGAGCAGGCAGGAATTTGGACATGAGTCTAGGTTCGGATCGGTCATGGCCCTGTGGGTAGCGGAGCGGGCCCAGGGGCCGTGTAGCCTGATCCTGCTCCTATTTCGTGTGTCTAATTCTGTTAGATTCAGGAGATGGTTCTGTGATAGTGGATTGGCGGTTAGGATCAGATCAGCCATGATCTTATTGAATGGCGGAGCAGGCTCGAGGGGCCGATTGGCCTACTCCTGCTCCTATTTCTTATGTTCTTATGTAAAACTTTTCTCCATTGGTTTAGCTGGGGTAATTAAATTCCGCAGTAGGCCGTACGTATTCGCACCCATCAGATTTAATAATACCGACGCCCTCTTTCCATCGGCCATGTCATTTGCCTTGCAGTACACTTCGATTCTTTCTACATACGTGGTCCAGTCTTCTACCTCGTTGTCGAAAGCAGTGATACTGCCACTTTTCGGCATCTTGGGCGATTTAAAATGGCGCCTCCCGCGCTTTTGCTTCTTCCCCAATGGAATAAAATGGCGCCTCCCGCACTTTTGCTTCTTCCCCAATGGGATAAAATGGCGTCTCCCGCGCTTTTGCTTCTTCCCCTTACTGCCACGCTGCTCCTAGCGTTCTACGGGGTAATGGCGGCGACCCGCAGCTTCGGCGCGTCTCGCTTTCCTTCCCCCCGTTTAGTTTCTCTCCGCTGTTCTGTTCTCGAGCACCGACCGCGCCCTATGCGCTCCACCCTCTCTTGTTTTCTTTTCCCGGCGACGCTGCGCGGCCTGATTTGTAGAGCCGCTCGATCGAGCTTGAGCCCGCCGCAGTCCGGAAGGGTCAGTGCGCTACCTGCTACCAGCACGATTCGCTGGAACCGCAGTCTCTCCCGCAATTCTCCAAACACCGATGGATTCTTTGGGCGGTTGCCCTCGGTCGACGCCCGTTGCTCAGACTACGACCTTCCAGGACCTTCCTTTCAGGCGAGATCCCCGTGAGATGATGCCACACCGCAGGTGAATTCGAACTTACTCGTCACCATTGTAAAGTCCGCGCCTCAATAATACACGGACTTCGGGAGAACAGTTTAACAGGTACTTTACTGAACAAGAGGCAGCTTGAAACTGAAACTACAGAAGCCTGCTAGGGCCTTTTATACAGGGGTGGTCACTGCCGGTACTGCAGTCTAAGACCAGTTATTCCCTTAAAGGTACATACACAACAGTTTCGGGTCGAACCCTTCTTCAAAACGGGAAAGAAAAGAAAATAGATCGCAGGCAGGGCTGCGATCGGACAAAAGAAGTGAAAGAAACATAAGAAGTAAAAGAGACAATAAAAGGTATACGAAGCTAGATGAGATGGTAATAGGCTGAGATTAGGTGTGAAGTGTACTGGCAGGGCAAGAGATAGCTGCCAGGTATGAGAGAGAAACAAAAGGAAAGGGGGGGGGGGGGGGGGGGGGGAAGGAGTGGAAAAATACCAGAAAAAATGTAATAGGGGCCGAGGTTATGATCTGAAATTGTTGAACTCAATATTGAGTCCGGAAGGCTGCAGAGTGTCTAATCGGAAGATGAGGTGCTGGTCCTCGAGTTTACGTTGAGCTTCCGTGGAACAATACAAGAGGCCAAGGACGGTGAGGTCCGAGTGGGAATGGAGCGGTGAATTAAAATGACAAGCGACCGGAAGCTCGGGGTCATCCTTACGGACTGAACGGAGGTGTTCCGCAAAGCGGTCACCCAATCTGCGTTTGGTCTCCCCAATGTAGAGGAGACCACATCGGAAGAGATAAGTTCCGTGGGGCAAGAACAGGCTGAAACGATGGGTCTACCAGGGCAGTCCTGTTTGTGGATCTTGGGAAGGAGGTAGAAGCGGGCTGTGCGGGGTTGGGGAACTATGAGGTTGGTGGCAGCGGGGGGGAAGATCTCCAGAGGAGATGAGGATTGTACTTCTCGCAATCTAGTATAATGTATTCGCTGCTCACGATGCGGTCTCCTCTACATTGGGGAGACCAAACGCAGATTGGGTGACCGCTTTGCGGAACACCTCCGTTCAGTTCTTAAGGGTGACCCCGAGCTTCCGGTCGCCTGTCATTTTAATTCACTGCTCCATTCCCACTTGGACCTCACCGTCCTTGGCCTCTTGTATTGTTCCACGGAAGCTCAACGTAAACTCGAGGAACAGCACCTCATCTTCCGATTAGGCACTCTGCAGCCTTCCGGACTCAATATCTTCAATTTCAGATCATAACCTCGGCCCCTATTACATTTTTTCTGGTATTTTTCCACTCCTTCCCCCCTCCCTTTCCTTTTGTTTCTCTCTCACACCTGGCAGCTATCTCTTGCCCTGCCAGTACACTTCTCACCTAATCTCAGCCTATTACCATCTCGTCTAGCTTCGTATACCTTTTATTGTCTCTTTTACTTCTTTTGACCGATCGCAGCCCTGCCTTCGATCTATTTTCTTTTCTTTCCAGTTTTGAAGAAGGGTTCGACCAGAAACGTCAACTCAAATTTCTCTCCACAGATGTTGCTTGACCTGCTGAGTTTTTCCAGCATTTTCTGTTGTTATTATGAGAAGAGTGATGACTGTTTTTAGCTAGTACTGGTTGAGGGTGGGACGTGGCCAGGACTCCCCGCTGCTCGTATATTACTGGATGTTCAACATCCACCTGAACCACTGTAGTAGGCAGGTGGGTCCTCAACTTACTGTTCCATCCAAAGTCTAGATTATGGCTCAAAGCTGCAACCCTCTGATAGAGGCCAGACTGCTGCCAACTCAGTCAAACAGACACAGTGTGGCTAGTGGCATTCATTGCTTATATTCCATAAACTACCAATCCCTCATGTGTAGCGCTGCATAATCACTTTGGCACTACACGTCGGCGACAGTGTTCCCTGTAATCTGTGCTTTGTTCTGTGCGACCTGTTTCTTTAAATCTGCGGTCCCTTTCAATTTCTGCGCACGTGCAGTAAAATGTAAAAACGGGTGAGCGGCCTGCGCGGGACCTTTCCCATTACTGCGCGGCCTAGAGGGAACATTGTTTGGCGATAGGCACTACACGTCGGGGACTGGAAACAGCCAGCTAACTTACGAGTCCCTTAAGAGAGACAAAGTTACACCGGCTGCAGCACAAGTGCTTTATGTTCTGCTAAAAGGTTGCACCCAAAATGTTGCATCTTTCTCTTCCAGATGCTTACTGTCCTGTTGTGCATTTTCTGTTTTTATACAAGTAAAAAGTGAGAGATTTGCAACCCTAATATAATGGCAGTAATCGCAGTCGTAATGGAGCAGATGCCGGTCATCCACAATTGTTTTAATGACATTCTCCCATTGACTTCGTAAGTACTATTGAAATTCAGTATCATATTTTCTGTTACAATGCACACCTTTTTTTCCCGCAGGCTTGTAACTACACTATTTGGAAAGGCTCATCACCAACACAACTTCCAACATACCACACAATGTTCTTATAATATCCCAGTTGTTTTCCTGACTAATAAGATAATTTATTAATCCTAGAACTATTTTTGTTTCCAGTTAGGGAAGTCACAGTGGCTCCCAGCCTCTCAGGGGATTAGTGTACAACACAGTGAGATACTGAGCAATACAGACCAAGGTATCTCAGGTTTGACCCCAAGACTTTGCTGTGTTAGCCAATAGCCGGGGCAATGGAAGGGGCGCTGGATTGGCCTCAGCAACCCTTGGCTTGGGAGAGGGATAAGACACTCATCATTCATTCTCCTGACTGCTAAAGAAAGACTTTTATATAGTGCCTTTCACAACCGCAGGATGTCCCAAGTGCTTTACAGCCAATTAAGTAATTTTTTGAAGTGTAGTTATCGTTGTAATGTATGAAACGCAGCAGCTAACTTGCACACAGTGCAATGATGAGATAATGACCAGATAATCTGTTTTTTTTTATGCTTGATAAGGTATAAATATTGGCCAGGACACCAGGAAGAACTCCCCTGTTCTTTGAAATAGTGCCATGGGATCTTTTACGTCCCACCAAGATGACAGATGAGGCCTCGGTTTAACGTCTCATCCGAAAGACGCCACCTCCAACAGTGCAGCACTCACTCAGTACTGCACTGGAGTGTCGGCCTAGATTTTGTGCTCATGTCTCTGGAGTGGGGCTTGAACCTACAACCTTTTGACTCAGAGGAGATAGGACCACCCACTTAACCACGGCTGACACCTCCAAACAGGGATCACTGACGCTATCTAGTGATCCTTGTTGGAGTGCATGTTTCTATCTGTGGCTGTTGAATGAGATAAAGATCAGATTCAGCTGTAAACCCCTCCCACTACGGTCACTCAGTTGAGGTATCTGTACCCCGATATGGGTCATTAACTTCATGAGGAGGGGAGGAAATGGGGCACAGAGGAGAAGAAATTGATACAGCAAGGAAGATGCAATGGTTAGATTTCAAACTTTCTTTCCAGAAAATATCAGAAATTGTAAGGCTAAACAGTTAATGGGGAAGGAAAGTCTGGGGAAGGGGGCGAAGAGAATATTTTGTTCAGATCATTTCTCATTTTGTTAACCTCAGGAGAATTTTCTGTGGAACAATTTTAAAACAAAATTTTCTTGCCAGCATGAAATCCCTCGAGTATGATTAGCTCCCTGCTAGATTGCTCTGGTGGTATCCCTGGAGTAGTATAACCCAGGAAACCATGCTACTGGGCAGGGGAATCTGCATTCTCAGGCAGCGGCATGGTTTCATGGGTCGGACAGCCCTGCAGTTGTGGACCCTGCTATTTCCTATTGATCCGCTCCGGGACACAAGGGGATGCTTCCCGTCAGTAAGATCATCGGATCAGCTCAGTAGGGGGAAAATTCCTACTCAAAGGTCTTCCTGCCAGCAATAAAATTGAAATTTATTAAAAATAATTGTAGAAAATTCTCCTGAGGCTAACATTTCCTTTCAGAAGGAGTACTTACAGCAAATATACTTTCCTTCACTCTCCCCTCCCCTCCCCCCCCCACCTTTAACTATGGGTGATATGGTGTTATGATACACTGAACTTTCACCACACAATTTTAAGATCTTGGAAAATGTCATGACTCTCCACCAGGTGAAATTTAAATGTCCACCAGGAGCAGTTAACAAGTAGGGGCAGAGAGGAGACAAAAAGAACGAACGAACGAAGTATTTCTACAGCACCTTTCACGACCTCAGGACATTCCAGAGCACTTTAGAGCCAATGAAGTACTTTTGAAGGGTAGTCACTGTTGTAATGTAGGAAACGCAGCAGCCAATTTGCACACAGCAAGGTCCCACAAACAGCAATTAGATAATCTGTTTGTGATGTTGGTTCAAGGATAAATATTGGCCAGGGCACCGGGGGGGGGTGGGGGTGGGGGAACTTCCCTGCTCTTCGCCAAAATAATGCCGTGGGATCATTTACGTCCATCTCAGAGGGCAGACGAGTCTCACTAGTCACCCATATATCAATCTCCCACACCAAATCATAAGCAAAATTCTGCAGATGCTGGAAATCTTAAATAGAAACAGAAAATGCTGGGAATACTCAGCAGGTCAGGCAGCCTCTGTGGCGAGAGAAACAGAGTTAACATTTCAAGTCAATGATCTTTCGTCAGAACAGATGAAAGGTCATCGACCTGAAACGTTAACTCTGTTTCTCGCTCCAGAGATGCTGCCTGACCTGCTGAGTATTTCCAGCATTTTCTGTTTTTATTTCAATCTCCCACACCTCCTGGTAACTGTGGAGGACAAGGAGAAAGTCCCAAATGGGGAAGGTTCACAGCAGAGAGGGAGATGAAAAAGGTGTGGGTGTAATATATGACCAAAGATGTGCAGCAACAGTGGTGCCCGCTCCAGTATATGTTAACCCTATTCCTACAAATACAAACACAGTTTCACAAGGAAAGGTAATGTGTTAACTTTCACTACACTGGCCAGAGTTTTCCACATTAATTGTTCTCACTCAGGCCAACATCCCCAGCATTGAAGCTCTGATGGACGGGCCACATCGTCCGCATGCCCGATACGAGACTCCCAAAACAAGCGCTCTACTCGCAGGTGGGCAGAGGAAACACTTCAAGGACACCCTCAAAGCCTCCTTGAAAAAGTGCAACATCCCCACCAACACCTGGGAATCCCTGGCCCAAGACCGCACAAAGTGAAGGAGAAGCATTTGGGAAGGCGCCGAACACCTCAAGTCTCTTCGCCGGGAGCAAGCGGAAGCCAAGCACAAACAGCGGAAGGAGCGCACATCAACCCAAACACCCCACCCGCCCGCCCCTTCAACCACCGTCTGCCCCACCTGTCACAGAGACTGTAGGTCCTACATTGGACTCGTCAGTCACCTGCGAACTTGTTTTTAGTGTGGAAGCAAGTCATCCTCTTTTCCGAGGGACTGCCCAAGAAGAGAAAGAAGAAGAAGAATTCTGTTTGAAGTATATCATGCTTGGAATTAATTCAATCACAAAAATGCAACATAACAATGGGGTTTTGGGGGAGGGAGTGCGAAAGAGAGTCTGTGCATCCACAAACAAAATAAATGTCAGGTTCTGATCGAGGACTGCAAACAAGTAGAACATAATTAATAACTTGCCCACAACTAAAACTGATTTAGGCTAAAGGCATAATTAAATCTGAACTCCCTTAATCTTAAAAGCTTTACAAAGCAACAACTAAAGAATGTTCTGCAGTAAACAAGGCTAGTTTACATTATAAGTGGATGCCAGCTCTAACTGCACAATACAAAAGATTTCCCTCACCAGCGCAGACAATCCATTATCGCCTTGACATCGGCACTGGCCCCTTTTAAGCTACTTAAGTCTCAACAATCTTTCTGGCTGATCTGTATTCTTTTACACCAGTCGGGATATTAAACTAGTTCAGACTTGTGCTGTTCTGAGCCTGTGCCAGGTACCATTCTCATCCTCCTTGATTTATACTGATGCCAGCTAAAGGAGGAAAAGCAAACATAGCACCTCTCCACGCCCAAACTCACAATATCAGGTTCCAGCAATACAAGGTGAAAACAAGTCTACACGCTCAAAAAAATGAAGATGCAACGCTTTATTATATTTCATGTACAGGAAACTCCTTTTTATCCGGCACCAACGGAACCAGCGTGGTGCCGGTTTATCAAAAAGTCCGGATTACAGAGAGGTATAGTAAAAGGTACGAGAGCTCCGTACACAGCCACAAATCCAGGCTTCCCTGTTGCTTAGCAACAGGTGCAGGAACCCCGGCCACAGACCAAGCGTCCCTGTTGCTTAGCAACAAGTGCAGGAACCCCGGTTACACAGCCACAGATCCAGGAACAGCCACTAATATGAAGTAAAACTTACCTGAACCTACTCCTGAATTTTGCCGGTTAACAGAGATTTCCGGTTATTTAGGTGCCGGTAAATCGAGAGTTTCTTGTACAATGAATTATTCTGAAGTACAGTGGCTGCACACGGTGTAGGCAAATGCAGCAGCAAGATCCCACAAACAGCAGTGGGAAGAACATAGGTACCAAACTCAAAGAGCGGAGCAACAGCTCCAAAAAAGTTGACATTTCAAAAAAGTGTACAACTGGAAACAGCCATGAGCAAGACCACAGCTTCAAGATAACCCAAGTGCTTAAAAATGGTTTTTATTGCATTGGATTTCTGAGCAGGCTGATAGTTTCTAACGTGCATAGAACAGTCGAAATCTCAGTCTCTACATCGTTATGTACTATAAGTAGGTCCTGATTTCAAGAGCTGATCATCTATAAAAATTATATTTCAATATTAGGAGCCTCGTGGTTACCAGCTGAAACACTAGGCCGAGCAGAATGTCAATATCTTGGCTTCATGCTGTCCAAGCAGTTATATCGATCATCGAATCTTACTGCACAGGAGGCCATTCGGCCCATCGTGCCTGCTCTTTGAAAGAGCTACCCATTTAGTCCCACTCCCCTGCTCTTTCCCCATAGCCCTGCATTTTTTTCCTTTTGAAGTATTTATCCAATTCCCTTTTGAAAGTTATTATTGAATCTGCTTCCACCACCCTTTCAGGCAGAGCATTCCAGATCATAACAACTCGCTGCGTAAAAAATTCGACTCATCTCTCTTCTGGCTCTTTTTCCCCAATTACTGTATCTTAAATAACCTGCGAGACATTGGATGTGATAAAGAAAACAAACCCTGGGATAAGATGCCTTAATGCTCCCCTTTTTAAAATCACAGGTGTAACTTCAGTAGCAGCTTCAGACAAGTACAGCACTGCCTTTTTAAATGGATCTTTAGCATGATTTTCTGCTTCGTCCTGGCACCAGCGTTGCCTCAGATTCCTGTTAAATGGACAAATCTGTGGCAGATGGAGTTCAACATGGACAAGTGTGAGGTCATTCACTTTGGACCCAAGAAAGAGAGATCAGAGTATTTTCTAAATGGCGAGAAGCTAGGAACTGTGGAGGAGCAGAGAGATATAGGGTAGAAATCAAGTACAGAAATCACACAAAAAAAGGCTAATGGAATGTTGGCCTTTATCTCAGAGGAGCTGGAATACGAAGGGGTGTAAAGTGATGTTACAGCTGCACAGAGCTCTGGTTAGACCCCATTTGGAGCACTGCATTCAGTTCTGGGCACCGCACCTCAGGAAGGATATATGGGCCTTGGAGAGGGTGCAGCGCATTTTCACCCGAATGATACCTGGGCTAAGAGTGTGGACAGGTTGCAAAAACTTGGATTGTACTCTCTTGAGTGCAGAAAATTAAGAGATGATCTAACTGAGGTGTTTGAATGATTAAAGGATTTGATAGGGTAGATCAGAAACTATTTCCTCTGGAGTCCAGAACAAAGGGGCATAACCTTAAAATTAGAGCTAGGATGTGTAGGGGTGATGTCAGGAAGCAATTTTTAACACAGGAAATCTGGAACTCTCTTCCCCCAAAAAGCTGTTGAAACTAGGGGTCAATTGAAAATTTCAAAAGTGAGATTGATAGATTTTTGTTAGGCAAGGGTATTAAGGGTTACTGAACTAAGGCTGGTAGATGGAGTTAAGATACAGATCAACCATGATCTCACTGAATGGCGGAACAGGCTCGAGGGGCTGAATGGCCTCCTCCTGTTCTTATGTTCCTAAAATAGTGCCATGGGATCTTTTACATCCACCTGAGAAAAAGGAAAACACTTAGAATAGAACCCGTTATCTGGTACCTTGTGCCTGGAAGCCTGTTCGTATATCTCTCACTGAAATTGTGAAGAGCAGGTTTAGAGAGATAGCTAGAGTCCAACCCTAAGAAACAGGCCACTGCAGCCAGCACTGCTGAAAAACATGCTCTGTTTCACATTAAAGGGCAATGGTGCAGCAAGGTGCCCTGATCGCCAAGGTTCAGACTGTTTGTACCGTGTCTGATGCAATCCTAAGTCACTGAAGTGACAGGTTAGTGCTTACATGGGCACGGGTTCGATGGGCAGAATGGCCTTCTGTGCTGTAACCATTATATAATTCTACATACAAGTCTAGAAATGAATGTGAATGAGGTTACAGAAGAAAATATCAAATACCTCTCTCTATTTTAACACATAAATTAACCCATTTCTTTACTGTTAAAATAGTGGAGAGACGAAGTTGATATGAGCAAATTAAACCTTTGTACGGTAACACAATATTTGCAGATGATAGTGTTATATCATAAAATCCACCCCTAAAATGCAATGAAGCCCATGAAATGACAGATATTCTCTACATTCTATGAATAAGCTGAAAATAGTAAACTTATTAATTTAAACGTTTCCCTAGCCCCCAAAAAGACAAAGAACAGTATCCAATTGTTCAGGCCAGATTCTCACCTGGTTTCATTTAGCTCCATTTCTTCATCCTTCTCTTTGTCGTGTTCCAAGCTGTAAAAGTGCAACAGATTAGCGTGGTTACATCACCTTCACTTGTCCTTGTGACAATATTTTCTTTGCAAACATACAAATCTACCAGTTCCCAACCAGAACAGCCAGCCAGGCAGGTTGTAGAAGTATTACACTGTGGCCCAGTCCTAGTTTTGAAGAGCAACGTTCTCCTCCTTTTACATTTAAAGCCTATTCCCCGCAGCCCTAGTGAAGGTGCGTCCAATGGTAGATCAAGAGACCCATGAGTCTCCCCACTGCTGCCTGAACAAAGTAAGTTGGGCAATTCACTCCGGGGAGGGCCATTAACAATGCAAGACACGTGCGCTGGGAGTCGACAGCACCACAGTAATATCGACTCAGGTTCTGTAGTGGTTATGTTACCGGACTCGTAATCCAAAGGCCTGGACTAATAGTCCAGAGAACACGAGTTCAAATCCCACCATGGCAGTTTAACCATGGAGCTGTTGGATTGTCGTAAAAACCCAACTGGTTCATTAATGTCCTTTAGGGAAGGAAACTTGCCATTTTTTACCCAGTCTGGCCTTATATGTGATTCCAGTCCCACACCCAACGTGGCTGTCTCCTAACTGCCCTGAGGTGGCCTAGAAAGCCACTAAATTGTATCAAACTCAGGGCAACTAAGGATGTGAAAAATTCCAGCCTTGCCAGCGATGCCAACACCCTGAGAATGAATTTAAAAAAAGAGAAAGACACAACTCATGATTACTTATGTTAATCACCACCTCTCGTCACCACTGGCAGAACAGAGCTGAGGCACAGAGCTAAACCACAGAGTGCAACATACTGTAAACAGAGTGGGAAGTTGAGAATTTGGAGAGAAAGAGAGTGGGAATTTGGTGCAGAGGGGGAAGGAGGTGCTCCTTTTTGTCTTTAATACTTGTAATGGTTTGTATAAGTTTGGGGCAGTAAGTAGTTAACATTTTGTTCAGTGTTTTAGCACTTACTGTATTAAAAAACTTAAAACAGGCTAAAAAATAATTACATATAAATAAATATGGACTAAGATGAAGTCCCAAAGATAAAGAACTAGGAACGAGGATAATTAAACCGGGTTGAAAAAAGAGAGATTTTCCAGTAGCATCCACTGGGCTGGGGTAAAGAACCCCCGGACCCCGAGACCTCACAGGACAGCAGGTTGGTGATTGGTTGATGAGGAATACATTCTTTTGCTCTCTAAGCGAGGGGAGTGGTGTAAACGAGAAACTAGGAACCTGTAGCTAATACTTTATTAAATTATTCATTTAAACTAGTTAAATTAATTAGTTTAAAAAAACCTAAATATAAACCAAGTGAATTAATTACATAAAACGTTAATTCATTAAATATATAAAACAAGTTTAGATAGAGATGGCAGTGCAGGAAGTGCAACCACATCAGTACTAAGTGTCTGCAACTCGAGGGACTTCAGCTCAGAGGTGTTGAGCTGGAATCCGAGGGGCAGACATTGCGATGCATCAGGGAGGGAGAGAGTTACCTGGACATTTTGATCCAGGAGGCAGTCACATTTCTTAGGTTAGGTAGTGGTTTAGATTTGGTTACTGGTCAAGATTTGGTTATTGGTCAGGGACAGGAGGATGTGACTGTGACTCAGGTAGGTAAGGGGACCACAGCTGTAGTGGTGGAGATGTTCTTAACCCTAGCACCGGGTGGTGGAGGAGCCTCACCCTTGGTCATTGTCCAACAGGTATGGGGTACTTACTACCGGTGTGGATGAGAATAAAGACTGACGGGAGAATAGGCAAATTGACCACAGCTCGTGGTGCAGGAGGCCATTCAAATGGGGGGAGTGAAAAGGAATGTGGTTGTGGTAGGCGACAGTATAGTTAAGTGGATAGATACTGTTCTCCGCAGCTGCAACCGGGAGTTCCGAAGGCTGTGTTGCCTTGCCCAGTGCCAGGGTTAAGGACATCTCCTCGCGGCTGGCGAAGAACTTGGAGCAGGAGTGGGAGGATGCCGTTATCGTGATCCACATAGGAACCAACGACATAGGTAGAACTAGGAATGAGGTTCTGCTGAGGGAGTTTGAGGAGCTAGGGTACAAATTGAAAAGCAGAACCTCAAAAGATGATACTTTTCATTCAGATAAGTTCTTGTTCACCTTCACTGTTACTTATTGGTGGGTTTCTTTTCATTCTTAGATAGGTGAATTGACCAGAGTACAGGGTGAAAACTTTACCCATTCATCTGGCTGGTCTGCATGATCCCCATAAATAACTGTTTGGACACAATGAACAATTTGAACCAGTGAGCCGAAAAGCAGCATTGTAGAATTCTATAATTATTGATAGCAGTTTACACGTGAGAGTAACCTAAAGATTGAATAGGAATTACAGTCGAATATTAGTAATGAAGAAGTATGAACCTTTATGCGTTAAATTACTGGTGTAAAAGTTGAGATGAAAAGCTAACAAATGTGTTTTACCAGCAAAACATCACTTCTAATTCTGTGGTAAATTCTGTTGCTTTCAAATCCCTCCGTGGCCTCGCCCCTCCCTATCTCAGTAACCTCCTCCAGCCCTACAACCCTCTAAGATCTCTGCACTCCTCCATTTCTGGCCATTTGTACATCCCCAATTTCCTCTGGAATTCGCTCCCTAAACCTCTCTACCTCTCTCCTCCTTTAAGACGCTTCTTAAAATCTACCTCTTTGACTAAGCTTTTGGTCATCTGTCCTAATATCTCATGTGGCTCAGTGTCAAATTTTGTTTCATAATGCTCCGGTGAAGCTCCTTGTGACGTTTTGCTATGTTAAAGCATTAAATAAATACAAGTTATGGTAAGGTCGATTAAGAGGCTTACGGTTAAGTCATAACAGAGTGTGGCATATCCAGTATTAACACGATTCATATGCTGGCAACTATTGTTATATGAATATTGGTCAGCTCTGAAATTATACTGTGAAGATTAGTGTACGAATGCATAACACATGCAGTTAAATTCACTTGGCCTCAACCTTAAACACCTCTTAAAATTTAAATCAATTTGTTAAGCACATGTACACTAGTCTTTGCAAATACAATTTCACGGTCTTAATTTCTGATTATTGTACTTTAAAAACACACAAGTATTACAGATCAGAAGGAATAATTTGGAAAATCTCTTGATAAAACAATACATGATTTATAAATATTAATCGATCTCCCAGGATGTGGGACAAAAAGAGACAAAACCAAGTGTCTTCATGTAAAGAGAGGTTAGAGTGCAGGGGATAATTGGACCAGGGCGTGCAGATGTAATTCAGTCCCATTATTAAAGTCATACATTCTATTCTTATTTTTGTTTTCCATTATAAATTCCTACCCCCACATTTATAATGGAAAGTGTTTACACAAGAGACTGTTAACAGAAGTGGAAATGCATGGAATTGGTGGCAACCTACTGGCTTGGATAGGGAATTGGTTAGGAGACAGAGAGATGGGATAATGGGTGTGTCCTCCAGTTGGCAGGATGTGACAAGTGGTGTGTCCCAGGGATCTGTACTGGGGCTGCAGCTTTTCACTATATTTATAAATGACTTGGATGAAGGAACAGAGAGTTGTATATCCAAGTTTACTGACAACACTAAGTTAGGTGGCACAGTAAATAGTGTAGATGGGAGCAGAAAGTTGCAAAGGGACATTGTTAGATTCAGTGAGTGGGCAAAACTGTGGCAGAAGTAGCTCAATATGGGAAACTGTGAGGTCACCCACATTGGACGCAAGAAAGATAAATCAGAGTATTTTCTAAATGGTGAGAAGCTCAGAACTGGGAATGAAGAGAGAGCTTTAGGAGTCCAAGTACAGAAATCACTAAAAGCTAGTGACAGGGACCAAAAATAATTTAAAAACCCTTTATCTCAAGAGAGCTGGAATACAAAGGGGTGTAAAGTTATGTTGCAGATGTACAGAGCTCTGGTTAGACCCCACCTGGAGTACTGCATTCAGTTCTGGGCACCGCACCTCAGGAAGGATATACTGGCCTTGGAGAGGGTGCAGCGCAGATTCACCAGAATGATACCTGGGCTAAGGGGCTGGACAGGTTGCATAAACTTGGGTTTTATTCGCTTGAGAATAGAAGATTAAGGGGTGATATTATTGAGCTGTTTAAGATGATTGATAGGGTAGATAGAAATGACTTCCTCTGGTGGGCGAGTCCACAAGGAGGCATAATCTTAAAATTACAGCTCGGCTGTTCAGGGGTGATGTCAGGAAGCACTTCTTCACACAGAGGATAGTGGAAATTTGGAACACTTTCCCTCAAAAAACTGCTGAGGATGGGGGTCAATTGAAAATTTCAAAACTTAGATTGATAGATTTTTGTTAGGTAAGGGTATTAAAGGTAATGGAAGCAAGGCAGGTAGGTGGAGTCAAGATACAGATCAGCCATGATCTAACTGAATGGCGGAACAGGCTCGAGGGGCTGAATGGCCTCCTCCTGTTCCTATGATGTAAAAGAATCATGCTGTAATTACATCTGCCTGCCAGTGGTGGCGCTACAGCAGCTTCACCGGGGAAGAGGGCAATTACAGCGTGACACGTTTACATGAGCAGTTTTCATTTTAAATGTGGACACAGGAATTTATAGGGGAATTTGACAGGAAGTGCACAAACACGCATGAATTTTAGTAGATATATAATACATATATATTCATATAAAAACATTGGGGAACAATCTGACCAATAATGATCGATGCAAAGATTTAGAATTATTTTCATGGTTAAACATGTATTGACAAAGTTAATGCTTCTGCAGTATAAATATTAATTTAGGATATAGTCAGTCACATTTTGAAGCCAAGTTAAAGAATCAAGTCCACAGGAAAACTTACTTAACTTGGTTAACAATGAGGTTAAGCCGCAGCTGAAAGCAAATCAGTTTCTGGCACTGCATTAATAATTGAAAAATGATGAGATTCTGAATGTACGCTGCATTAGTTCAGTCAGGCCTCAAAACAAATCACTTTATATGTGCCCAAAGACGTTTAAAACAATGTGCCAGCTTATTCTTGCCTGTGTCATTTTCGAAGGTGATAAGTGGGTGGGAGTGGGGGAAATCGGAGAAAGGATTGAGCTTGTTGATTGAAATAGCTTTTTTTGTTCTCGTTTTCCTGCTCCAATGCTGCAAATTGTACACTGATGCTATTTTTGAAACAGTAATTCTCTAACAGTTGACTATTTTCATATGCCTGCATCCAGCTGGTGGTTCTCGTGACTGAATATCCTACCTTGCTTGCATGAGAGGAGATAAAACATAAGGAGGGGAAAAGTTGAATTCTCCATCCAAATCCAGCCACTCACAGGAGCCACTGCTTGCCAGAGACACACTGCTACTCTATACAAGTGGGAGAAAAACACTAATGTTAGATAAACTGAAAACAACAGAAATTCATTTATTTAAAAATTTAGCAACCTCCCACTCACTGTGTGTCAGCTGTGGCTCAGTGGGTAGCATTCTTGCCTCTGAGTCAGAAGGTTGTGGGTTCAAGTCCCACTCCAGGGACTTGAGCACAGAAATCTAGGCCAACACTCCAGTGCAGTACTGAGGGAGTGCTGCACTGTCGGAGGTGCCATCTTTCGGATGAGATGTTACACCGAGGCCCCGTCTGCTCTCTCAGGTGAACATAAAAGATTGTATGGCACTATTTCGAAGAAGAGCAGGGGAGTTATCCCCGGTGTCCTGGCCAATATTTATCCCTCAATCAACATAACAAAAACAGATTATCTGGTCATGATCACATTGCTGTTTGTGGGAGCTTGCTGTGTGCAAATTGGCTGCCGCATTTCCCATATTACAAGTGACTACACTTCAAAAGTACTTAATTGGCTGTAAAGTGCTTTGAGACGTCCGGTGGTCATGAAAGGCGCTATATAAGTGCAAGTCTTTCTTTCTTTCACTTCCTCTCACACACACAAACTCAGATCAGCAACATAAGTTGGGAGAAAGGAGCACTGCAGCCATGGCTACTCCAAGATTCAAGCAGGCAAGGCAAATAAAATGTTAATATCTTTGTCCTTTCAAGGTGGGAGACTCAGCAACGGGCTGTGTAAATTAATTAGGCTTTAGAGATGGAGCTCCAGTATTAATTGTATTAGCTCTAGGCGTTGGCCCACTATCATAATGTGTGAGCGTACGAGCGTGCAAGCACATGGAAAGGTTCTGATCTCATTCAGAAAGGGGTTGCAGTATTAACTTACACCCAAATCCATTTATCGCAGGTTTCACACATGCCCAAATGGCCATTTACAGAGTGACATTGGCAGATGCCTGTGAGGAGATTACCTACACATCTCTCAGCCAACCAACGATCCATGTCATGGAGCTGAATTTGAAAATGAAAGGATGGGAGGGAATACAATAACTTTATTAGGGCTTAATTAGCCTGCCCTGCCAATAATATGGTGTTTTGCTACACTGAAGACACTATATACATTTTATTTGTTCTCGGGATGTGGGCGCCACTAGCAAGGCTGGTATTTATTGCCCATCTCTAGTTACCCCGAGAAGGTGGTGGTGGTGTACCAACAGAATGGCTCGCTAGCCACTTCTGAGGGCAGTTAAGAGTCAACCACACTGTTGACTCTTGTAAGTTGTTTAATTGCAACCTAAAAATGGATAGTGAGTACATGAAGACGACTCATTCAAACTCTGCCCACATGTAATTATAATCAATAAATTAAAAATAAAATTTATACATTGCAGTAAACTCGTCAGACTATTTTAAGGCAAAATGCCCAAAGCGCAAAGATGGCCTCTGAGAAAACCCTACAAAGCAAAACAGAGCTTTCCAGCACAGAATTCCTGGGGATTTGGAGCCCTGCATCACTCAGTGAATTTAAAGAGTTTCTCTCATTGATGTGCTGTTCTTATATTAAATGCCTATTCATGAGGCCAGTTATACATCAGCCTTGCATTTAACAGTTTTAAAAATAGGATTCCAGGCAACACACTGAAAAATTAAGGACTTGCAAATAAACCACCTCAATTTCAACTCAAGAAGTGAACATTCTGAAGCTCCTTGTACACAGAACCAGTTTGATTAAATAGCAGAAGCTTTAAGCCAAACCTCGGAGTGCTTTACAAGAGGTGAGCTAACGGGTCACGGGTCTGGCACTGCTCCTTTTGCATTGCTAAGAACTCTCAATCAACACTGACTGGTTTACACATCTACCTTGTGATTACAAATGAGGGAACGGGAAAATTATAAGTACAATAAATTTGATTATACGAATTCTACTATATACCTTAGCCTGGCTCTATATTGGTATCGAGATATCTAAAAGGCTAAACTTCCCCTCGACCCAGAACCCTAGGAATTAAATTACATTGATTTACTTGTCATTCTGAAGACAGTC
Source organism: Somniosus microcephalus (assembly GCF_052327205.1). Classification (NCBI taxonomy): domain Eukaryota; kingdom Metazoa; phylum Chordata; class Chondrichthyes; order Squaliformes; family Somniosidae; genus Somniosus; species Somniosus microcephalus. The sequence goes on along the minus strand of NC_140998.1, from coordinate 166,936,117 downwards.
CTTAGGCACAAACATTTCTTATTCATCCTCCAGGTCCATAACCTAATCAATACACTTCAGTCTGGTTCCCTCCCTACACCAACAACTTGTTTCCTAGCTACACTCCAACTTTAAAATACTGTAGCAATCCTCCTCTCCCCAACCACAAGAACTGTGCGTTTGTTGGGCAAAGGGATCTGTATTTCTTTCCACCTAGTAACAAGTAACACTGCCAACAATGGACCTTATCCAGAAACCTCAGGACAGAGTACCCTTTACTACAGAGGAAAGTTTTCATTTCCCACTTCCCTATGGCCTCTCAAAGTGACAATGCTGAATTGCCAGCACATTACAGCAGATTTCTGTCCACTGGGAAGCTGGGCGAAAGTGCCTGAACTAGCCTTGCTTCTGATCCATAGAAGTTGGATTCTGATCAAACTCAGAGATGCCAGTGTTCTAACTCACTAGCTCACCAGGTCCTTCACCGCAGCACAAATTGCCGTCAGCTCCAAACCTGGATTCCCTGGTCGAGTCCTTTAATGCTACCTCTACCAAGTCGAAGTTACATAAAAATGGCTGTGCTGTGGATTTTCCTTTGAATTTTCAAAAAGTGCGACCCTGGCCTGTTTCACTATTCAAAAAAGGTGGTAGAGAGAAAACGGGGAATTATAGACCGGTAAGCCGGACATCGGTAGTGGGGAAAATGCTAGAGTCCATTATAAAAGATGTAATAGCAGAGCACTTGGAAAACAGTGACAGGATCGGACAAAGTCAACATGGATTTACAAAAGGTAAATCATGCTTGACTAATCTACTGGAATTTTTTGATGATGTAACTGATAGAATAGATAAGGGCGAACAAGTGGATGTGGTGTATTTGGACTTTCAGAAGACTTTTGATAAGGTCCCGCATAAGAGATTAGTGTGTAAAGTTAAAGCACATGGGATTGGGGGTAAGGTACTGACTTGGATAGAGAACTGGTTGGCAGACAGGAAGCAAAGAGTTGGAATAAACTGGTCTTTTTCCGAGTGGCAGGCAGTGACTAGTGGGGTACCGCAGGGATCGGTGCTAGGACCCCAGCTATTCACAATATATATAAATGATCTAGACGAAGGAACTAGATGTAATATCGCCAAGTTTGCAGACGACACAAAGCTGGGTGGGCATGTGTGCTGTGAGGAGGATACCAAGAAACTCCAGTATGATTTGGACAGGTTGGGTGATTGGGCAGATGCAGTATAATGTGGATAAATGCAAGGTTATCCACTTTGGTGACAAAAACAGGTAGATTATTACCTGAACGGCAATAGATTGGGAGAAGGGGAAGTGCAACGAGACCTGGGTGTCCTTGTGCACCAGTCGCTGAAGGTAAGCATGCAGGTGCAGCAGGCGGTTAGGAAGGCAAATGGTATGTTGGCCTTCATAGCGAGAGGATTCGAGTACAGGAGCAAGGATGTCTTGCTGCAGTTGGTGAGACCACACCTTGAGTATTGTGTGCAGTTTTGGTTGCCTTATCTGAGGAAGGATGTTCTTGCCATGGAGTGCAGCGAAGATTCACCAGACTGATACCTGGGATGGCAGGAATGACGTATGAGGAGAGATTGGGTCGATTGGGCTTATATTCGCTAGAGTTTAGAAGAATGAGAGGGGATCTCATTGAAACTTATAAAATTCTAACAGGACTAGACAGACTAGATGCAGGATGTTCCCGATGGCAGGGGAGTCCAGAACCAGGGGTCACAGTCTAAAGATAAGGGGTAAGCCATTTAGGACAGAGATGAGGAGGAATTTCTTCACCCAGAGTGGTGAACCTGTGGAATTCTCTACCACAAAAGGCAGTTGAGGCCAATTCATTAAATATATTCAAGAAGGAGTTAGATATTTCTTAAGGCTAAAGGGATCAGGGGATATGGGGAGAAAGCAGGGACAGGGTACTGAATTTGGATGATCAGCCATGATCTCATTGAATGGCGGAGCAGGCTCGAGGGGCCGAATGGCCTACTCCTGCTCTTATCTTCTATGTTTCTGTGCAGTATATGCTACGTAACAATATTTTGCAGGATGGACAACACAAATCTCAATAATTTATTAATCACACCAAAACTTATGGAATTATTATTGCTGCTACACTGCAAACTACAAAAGACATTTATTAATTAAGTATATATGGTCAGAGTATAGAAACTCACAGCTCTCCTTTTTCTCAACTTTGCAGCTTCTGTTGGATGGTTAAACCTGAACTTGTGCACCCTGCCCAGTACGATAACAGCACCTGCAAAACAAATTGAATCATGCTAAATAAAGCACAGAAGTAAAGGAAGAACAGACCCTGTTATTATAGATCTATGAACAACATATGGACACTGTCAGCTTGCCACAAAGAAAATTTTTTGAAAAAAACAGCATTTTTCTAGACAAGAACTTTTAAAATAATTTAAAAAATCTTTTGGGAAATGTTATTTTGTGTGGCATTGTTTGTGGGCAGTGAGAGTTCTGGAACACTGTTGTGATGTTTCGCTGCTAACTTGGTCTCAGGTTATTTTGTTTGGAAGTGATACAAGTAGATCATTGTCACTGCTCTTGCCGTTAAGAGAGCAATTGTAATGGCTTGTAAATTTCTGGCTCCAGGTTAGAAGAACGCATCATGAAATGATCAGCTTTTTTCTCCTCTTTATAAAATTGTGTTGCATCGGTAACGAGGTATGACACTTTGAATTGAGATGGGAATACGCTAAACGCAAGGTTTTTTTTTACATACATAGCACCCCCATGATCTTGCTCATGGTGAGTTGGTGGACAAACTACTTTATCCCACGTAACATGAAATACATCATCACAGACATGTACTTAGTGACTGAATAAATCGTGGGTTTTTTTTACTACAGAGTATTGTGGGAGCGTTAGTGGTATTTCCAGGCTTGAATTCAATGTTGATGTTTGTATGCGTGTGGAAACTATAAATCAATAGTTTTGATTACTATAGGTTTGCTTAACTATGTAGTTAATGTTGTATTTTAGCTTTTTGAAGCCCCAGAAATGGAAGATAATGATAGGGATGTCCCAGGCTACAGGTAGGCATGTTGTACACAGGGTGTGTCACAGGGCACAGGAGTTTTTAGGGATTTGTCCTGGAGTGTAGAAGTACTAAGGAGTGAGTCATCAGGTGGGTCACGGGATGCGGGAGCCTAGGGTCAAGTAGAAGTTGGGGGGGGGGGGTCAGGGTGTGACAGCATTAGTGTTACAGTCAGGAATGCAGTGATGGAAAGTTTTTGTGGGGAATGGCCCTCATGGGCGTGGCAAGAAGAAAGGGTAAGCACGACTGTTCAAGGCAGATGGAACTGGGAGTGATAAAAGGAAGCGTCAAGAGAGGATAGGCTTGGGCATTTGGGGTAGGATGAGGTGAGACTAGGTGGGGGAAGGGGAAAGAGAAAGAAAATACGAACAGGAGTAGGCCATTCAGCCCCTCAAGCCTATTCAGCCATTCAATTGGATCATGGCTGATTTGTACCTCAACACCATTTACCTGCCTTTGCTCCATATCTGTCGATACACTTACCCAACAAAGATCACAGTCTTGAAAGCGCGAATTGTCCCAGAACCACAGCCTTTTGGAGATCAGAGTTCCAGATTTCCACTACCCTTTGTGTGAAAAAGTGCTTCTTGATTTCACCTCTAAATGGCCTAGTTCTAATTTTAAGATTATATCCTTTTGCTCCGAATTCGCCTACCAGAGGAAATAGTTTCTCCATAGCTACGCTATCCCTTTATCATCATGGGACAGTGAACCAGAATGGTGGCTGGAAGGCGCCATTAATTCCACTTCGCTCCCTGAAATTTCAGGAAAGGGCTTCCTCATAAACCTCTGTTAATTAAAGCACAAACCGCACTTATATTTTAACAGCTGACTTCAGTGTACTTAAAGTTGTTTGGGCTTTAAGTAACAGCGCCTTTCCCAGCTCAGTATTGGGAAAGCCTTTTAGAAACCCCCAAGTAGAAAACTTGCGTTTCTGGCTTTGACCAGGAAAGGACTTCTAGGTTGTTTTATGACAGTGAAAGCACTTAATGAGAATGCAGCCTTTTTCATTTCAGCGCTTAAAGGGTCAGGGTGAGGGGTGGGTGGCAGTGAATGGGGGGAAAAGATCATCTTGGGGATCAGAAAGGGCTAAAGAGGGGAAGAGGATAGCGCAGGACAGTGAGAGAGAGGTGGGAAGAGATTTTAATAGGCTTGAGGTAGGTGGTGCTGTGGACATTATTACAGCGCCACCTAATGGTCAGATAACTTACTGGGAGGCAAGTAGAATGTACAGCTAGCTGAGTATAGTTGCGGCAGGCAGGTATTACAGATAGGAAATGGAAATAGCGCAATATAAAAGTTTGACAGGAAGTGTGCACTTTGTAAAAGACCTAATATATTAAAAATTATAAATAATATCAAAAATTTTCCACAAAGTTATGAACACAGAATAAAATCACTATAAAATTACGTAGAAATCTCCCTGGATCCAAGATTAATAAAAACAATTTGGCTTTTTACTTCTCAGTTCGTAGGTGCATAACACTATCTTGGCATCAGTGCCAATCACCCTAACTGAATACCTGGCCAAGGGCAGCCTGTGGGCAGAATCACTTGAGAAGAAAAAGGGTGATGGGGGCCAAAGTGAAAATATTTCAGATTTGTTACAAATTAATCATTAGGCAATGTTTATAGCAATTCCACACAGATGCTACTAACTGGATGGATTAGTGATAACAGTAATACATCCATTACCTTGAGACAAACGACATGAATGGGTGACATCCAGTTCATTGACAGTGCACTGTGATCCTCCAATTGGTTCAAGTGTCACTATGCCATTGTCATTGTGAATGAGACAGTGCTCTCTCTCCACCCAAGGACCCTGCAGAACTAAAATAAAGACAATGATTATTGGTTTTTGCCCAGTAGAATATTGTTGAAACTTGGTCACCATTTTGCAAGGGTTCTTAAACTTCACTGTGCTGCCTTTAATCCAACTCACTGCACACAAATTGTCATTTACAGGGGACTTTTATGCATTGGCTCAGCTCAGTAATCCAGTCCATTCTATTTTTCCCCTTGCCCTCAGTCCTTACTGGAACATTAGGAAGTACTAGTCTCAATTAGAGTGCTAACATTCTCAATTAGATTTCGTTTATTGTAAAGAGACTCTAGATTAGGCCAGTAAAGTCTTACAGAAACCTACTTTTATGATCATTTTGTTTTCCGTTTTACATAGAACACCATAGAAGGTACAGCACAGAAACAGGCCGTTCGGCCCAACTGGTCTCTGCCGGTTTATGCTTCACACGAGCCTCCTCTCACCCCTCTCCATCTAACCCTATCAGCATAACCTTCTACTCCTTTCTTCCTGATGTATTTATCTAGCATCCCCTTAAATGCATCTATGCTATTTGCTTCAACCACTCCATATGGTAGCAAGTTCCACATTCTAACCACTCTCTGGGTAAAGAAGTTTCTCCTTAATTTCCTATTGGATTTATTAGTAACAATCTTATATTTATGACCCCTAGTTTTGGTCTCCCCACAAGTGGAAACATCTTCTCTACATCTACCCAATCAAACCCTTTCATAAAGACCTCTATCAGGTCACCCCTCAGCCTTCTTTTTTCTAGAGAAAAGCACCCCAACCTGTTCAATTTTTTATGATTGTTATAACCTCTCAGTTCTGGTATCATCCTTGTAAATCTTTTTTGCACCTTCGCCAGTGCCTCTCTATCCTTTTTGGTCCAGGACAGGTATAGAAAAAGAAATCGAAGAGCTAATGCTGCTCAGACTACACATTTATATCTACAGCTGTTAAATTTAGTATTAAAGGTAGCATTTGATTTGGTTTTCTCACTTCATTTTATAATATTGAACACTGTAATTTTGTGTATTTTCTTTCATGGTTTTCAAAATAAGCAATGGAAATCATCTATTAATGAATGAATGAAAATAATAGATAGCCTTCTTTCACTATGGGTCTTACTCAATCTTGGATTGAAGTTAACTCTCCACATAGAGTAGGATATCAAATCAACTTGGGGCGATTTCCCCTTAAGAAGCTCCCTCTTTTAGAAATCAGATGCCTTTTCCTCCTTCACTGTATAAATACTTCCATTTTCAGTTCTTGAGGGAATCAGCACTGGATCCAAAATATAGTGAGATCACAGAAATCTTGAAGCATCAATAAGCAGCTCAAGTCACAAGTAAAAGGGTAGTTTGGGTAGCAGCTCTAGATATGGAGGCTGATGAGTGAGGAAGACCACCCATACCAAAGGCAGATAATCCTACTGTCAGTCTTCATTTGTTCAACCTCCACTTACATGGGGAGTAGTGTAGAATTTTGGGAGTGAGTTAACAAGGCCCTATAACCTCAGGCCAGCTTGGAGATCACTTTGGGAGAAACAACATGGAGAGGTAGTATAATCTAAATGGTACTATTTTGAGGGGGTTGCAAGAACAGAGGGACCTGTGTGTGCATATTCACAAATCTTTGAAGATGACAGGGCAAGTTAATAAAGCAGTTAAGAAAGCTTGGCTTTGTAAATATGGCATTGAATACAAAAACAAGGAAGTCATGCTGAACTTTTACAAATCTCTGGTTAGGCCTCAGCTGGAGTATTGTGTACAATTCTCGGCACCACACTTTAGAAAGGATGTCAAGGCCTTGGAGAGGATACAGAGGCGGCTTACCAGGCTGATATGAATGAGTGACTTCAGTTATGTGGAGAGATTGGAGAAACTGGGATTATTCTCCTTAGAGCAGAGCAGGTAAAGGGGAGACCTAATAGGGGTATTCAAAATTATGAGGGGGTTTTGATAGAGCAAGTAGGGAGAAACTATTTCCTCTGACAAGTGGGTCGGCAACCAGAGGTCACAGATTTAAAATAATTGGCAAAAGAACTAGAGGGGAAATGAGGAGAAATTTCTTCATGCAGATGGTTGTGAAGATCGGGAACACACTGCCTGAAACGGTGGTGGAATCAGATTCCATTGGAACTTTTAAAAGGCAATTGGACATGTATTTGAAGAGAACTGATTTGCAGTGTTATGGGGGAAAAGCTGGGGCGTGGGCCTAAATTGGACAGCGCTTTCAAAGAGCTGGCACATGCAGATGGGCCGAATGGCCTCCTTCTGTGCTGTAAGACTTGATGATTCTATCTTGCTGAAGCATTCATCACCTTGGTCTACCAAAACAAAACAGTACAAGTATTTATATGCTGTAGAACTCTCAGCGAGAAGCGATGACTGCATAAGTAGAATGAGTTGAAGCTTTTCTCATTAGGTCATCTCCTGCCAGAGAGTAATGCAGGACACACTGCACAACCCAGTTTGCTAACCTCTGCCAGGTAAAACAGAGACTTTGTTCCCATTGGATGCAAAAAATTGCCTGGATTGCAAAACTTCTTGTCCTGTCCTGCAAGATGTCAACGTCTAGTATTAATTCCTTTCTGTTGATTAAGTATGAGGTGCTTAAAAAGTGTTGCTACCATAATCGCTTGCCTGCGTTAATTGAAATTCAGCAACAATCTTCGAAGGAATGAATGGTTAAGGCTAAGGCCCTACCTACATGCCATTGTTAAATACTGCTTAAATTCTCTTTTTTTTTTTGCAAGAAGCCCCCAGCTCAAAAAAAATCAAGTTGCATGAAAGAGAAAAACTTGACATCACAAAACAGGTGGAACCTATATAAGTAAGTGATTCTGCCACAATGTGTGCTACAAGGGAAGACACTCCCAGCAACTGGGATCAAACTGGAGGGTTTGGTGCCAAGGGGGTTGGGGGGTGGCGGGGAGAGCAAGAAACCCAAACTTGAAGCATAGAAGTAGCAAAGTGAAAATATGAAAGGATACATGGTTAAATATTTTGCTATATAACCAGTTGTTAGAAAAACACAGTAATAATGTTCTCAGTGGAGGAAACACCAGACAGCGGCTGTTGTCAGAGAAGAAGAATGGAGGATGTGTTTCAGTGAGGAGGGGAGACTACATAACCTCTAAAGCTGAGAACATGTTGAAGGGAAGTAACCTCTAGCCGACTGAATGATGGATAATATAAACCTGCAAAGCGATTATAAAGGAACGAATGTTACAGTTCAGTTTGCTTTCACTTGATAGTTGTCCATCATCTTAGCTATGCTCTGAACCCAAACATGCACATTGGTAAAAGATCAAAGAATTCTCCCTTGAAGAAAGTTGGATCTATATTGTAGTGAATGCAATTCCATACAGTGCAAGTGAAAAAACTTACAATAACTTTCGCAACTTAATCCATTTTTTGTGCACTTACCAATGTCTTGTTCTGTTTCAGCATCAATTCCCCCAATCTTTGTCATTCCTTCCTAAAACCATGAAGACATTTAAATCAACAGCTTATCCTCATCAAACACAAAATAACTCAGAATTACACCAGGAAAAGAAGAACCAAAGATATTTATTAAGATCAGTCAGTAAGAGAGGTATTTTGCCTTGGCGTATGTGTATATACCAAGTTACAGAAAAAGCACACTATTGGATCATAAACCTTAATGTTTAACACTTGGATCATCCCTTTGAGTCAGATGCTATTTACATTAAAAACAATATTTTAAAGTCCCAATATGTATAATTTGAAAAGAATTTAAAACTGCCTTCAGATCACAAACTAGAAATTCATCCACAGTATTTTAAAAGTCAACAAGGTTTAGAAGTTGAACTCAAAGAATACTCCACAGCAGTTGGCACATTAAGGGTTCCTTCACTACTAAGCCACAACACAACAGGTGGGTAAAAACAACATGACCCGCCAACCATGGGAAACGGCTCCATTTGCTACAAGGATATCTTTCTAAACGCATTCTGGAAAGAGTGATGAGGCAGTTTGTCAAATGGCAATGAACCGTAGCTGGATGTTATTTGTGGATGTAACTGGTAGAATAGATGAGGGCGAACCAGTGGATGTGGTGTATTTGGACTTTCAGAAGACTTTCGATAAGGTCCCACATAAGAGATTAGCGTGTAAAGTTAAGGCACATGGGATTGGGGGCAAGGTATTGACTTGGATAGAGAACTGGTTGGCAGTTAGAAAGCAAAGAGTTGGAATAAACGGCTCTTTTTCCGAGTGGCAGGCAGTGACTAGTGAGGTACCGCAGGGATCGGTCCTTGGACCCCAGTTATTCACAATATATATTAATGATCTAGACAAGGGAACTAGATGTAATATCTCCAAATTTGCAGATGACACAAAGCTGGGTGGGCGTGTGTGCTGTGAGGAGGATGCCGAGAAACTACAGGATGATTTGGACAGGTTGGGTGATTGGGCAGAAGCATGGCAGATGCAATATAACGTGGATAAACGTGAGGTTATCCATTTTGGTGTCAAAAACAGGAAGGCAGATTATCTGAATGGCAATAGATTGGGAGAAGGGGAAGTGCAACGAGACCTGGGTGTCCTTGTGCACCAGTCGCTGAAGGTAAGCATGCAGGTGCAGCAGGCGGGTACGAAGGCAAATGGTATGTTGGCCTTCATAGCGAGAGGGTTTGAGTACAGGAACAAGGATGTCTTGCTGCAGTTGTACAGGGCCTTGGTGAGACCATATCTTGAGTATTGTGAGCAGTTTTGGTCGCCTTATCTGAGGAAGGATATTCTTGTCATGGAAGGAGTTCAGCAAAGATTCACCAGGCTGATACTTGGGATGGCAGGAATGACGTATGGGGAGAGATTGGGTCGATTGGGTTTGTACTCGCTGGAGTTTAGAAGAATGAGAGGGGATCTCATTGAAACTTATAAAATTCTGGCAGGACTGGACAGACTAGATGCAGGGAGGATGTTCCCGATGGTCGGGGAATCCAGAACCAGGGGTCACAGTTTAAGGATAAGGCGTAGGCCTTTTAGGACAGAAATGAGGAGGAATTTCTTCACCCAGAGAGTGGTAAACCTGTGGAATTCTCTACCACAGAAGGCAGTAGAGGCCAATTCATTAAATATATTCAAGAAGGAGTTGGATATATTTCTTAAGGCTAAAGGGATCAAGGGGTTTGGGGAGAAAGCAGGGACCAGGTACTGAACTTGGATGATCAGCCATGATCGCATTGAATGGCGGAGCAGGCTCGAGGGGCCGAATGGCCTACTCCTGCTCCTATCTTCTATGTTGTGTTTTCACTATTCAGTCACATTCGGGACACTGAAAGTTACAATCTTGAATGCACTGCCTGAAAGGGTGATGGAAGCAGGCTTAATAGTAACTTTCAAAAAGGAAATTGGATAAATACTTGGAAAAGGAAAAATTTGCAGAGCTATGCGGAAAGAGCAGGGGAATGGGACTAATTGGCCATCTCCTTCAAGAGCCAGCACAGGCACGAGGGGCCGAATGGCCTCCTTCTGTGATGTATAATTCCATTATTCTTCTCATTCTTAGGCAGTCCCTCGGAACCGAGGATGACTTGATTATGATTCCATTAAGTGTCATGAAGACCAAAGTAGTAAAATGAAAAACAAGCCAAACACTGATGATCTGAAATAACAACAGAAAATGCTGGAAAAACTCAGGAGGCCAGGCAACATCCGTGGAGAGAAATTAGAGTCAGCGTTTCAGGTCAAAACCCTTTGTCTCCACGGATGTTGCCTGGCCTGGCCTGCTGAGTTTTTCCAGCATTTTTTGTTATTTCGGATTTCCAGCATCTGCAGTATTTTGCTATCGTACTGATGTATGGCATAAACAGCAAAACATCAGTAGTCTCCTGTGTATATTGAGACGAGTGGAATAATCTCAGCTATAAAGACTGTGTATGCACAGTCAATTCAGGTTCATACTGTTGGACACCATTTGAATGCTTAGACAGTCCCTTTGCGTGTCACTGACTTTTACAGCAGTATTTATCTCAGTAGGTTTTTTTTTTGACCCAGTCCTATTCGCTTCCACATTCCACTCGCTGCTTTTAACCATTAAATAAAATAAAGGAAGTTATAACTTCTGTTCCTGGGGATTAAAACCTGAGTTGGGGGGTGGGGAAATCCGTGAGTTAGTCCGGGGTTGCATAGGCCGAGGTAGCGCAAGCCTTCCTTTCAAACCTTTTCTTTCACCTCGTGCAGAGTCACCCTCTGCGCGTTTGAAAAAGAGTGCACACGTGCCACGTGGCCTTGGAGAGGGGGGTGGGGAAGGAAAGAAAAAGACTTGCCAGTCTCTAGACCTGCAGAAAGGCCAATTCAATCAGGATCCAGTGTGATTATCTCCTTCAATGTCTTCAGTTAGTATAATAGCTGAAGGCGTTATCACGATTTTCCTCGTACCTCAGACTCGGAGCTTTATATTCATGGCAATGTGCTTCTCTGGCGGACGGATGGACCTAGGCCGGCTATTTGTGAAAGGGTTGGGGAGAGGGGGGCTGCCTTTTCATGAAAGGATTTATGGCGATGAGGTCGGCTGGGTAAAGTCGCTCAGGGCCCTGTTTATTTCTCCATTTCTCTCATGTGCCATCCACCTCCACCATTGCTGGTGCTGTTAATTCAAGTCGCTGGGGTGGGAAGAGGGAAGTTCTGTTTCCGAAATGGAGGACGTGGACCTGGAATTTTAGTTCAGTCCGACCGGGTGTGCACAAAACGAGCCTGTAGTGAGCACTGTGCTTGTTGCTCCTGGTTCATTTCCTCTTAAACAAATGTTTGATGGGATGGAGCAACCTCGGGCACATAATGTAAATTTAGGATAAAAACAGAAAATTCTGGACATAGTCAGCAGGGCAGGCAGCATCTGTGGAGACAGAAACAGAGTTAACGTTTCAGATCGATGACCTTTCGTCAGAACTGAAACGTTAACTCTGTTTCTCTCCACAGATGCTGCCTGACCTGCTGAGTACTTCAAGAATTTTCTGTTTTTATTTCAGATTTCCAGGATCTGCAGTATTTTGCTTATTTAAATTTAGGATTAAATAAATTCTTCTTCACCTTCTTAAGGTGTAATAGAGTTATTAATAACTAATTTTTATACTTGTGTTGTGTTACAGGGGGTCTGCGGAATTTTTATAACACGGGAGGAGGGCCTCTGAAGCAAAAAGGTTGAGAACCCCTGCTCTACAGATAACCTGTGCTGTCTCCAGATGTTGCACATCTCAACTACACTGCTGCAAACAGGCCAACAGAGCAGGGAGGGCAGTTGGGAGAGTGGTTCTAATATAGGGAGCCAGCAGACTAAGGTAAGGGTCCTTTGGGATCCTGCAAATGGAGAGTAGTATACTAACAGCATGTAGATTTGTAAAACACATGTTCAAATGTTAACATAGCTGTGGTCTATTATTTAATTTTTTGTTACTTTTACAGACAATAAAAGCTTCTAAAGTCAGAGAACAAACAGTGAAGACTTATCACAGCAAACCATTTAAGTTTAGCAGGCACAAGACATAATAGTAATAGTTTCCTTACTTACAGCTCAGCAGATCCAATAGAAAGATAAACAAGTCAAACAGAACAAGAGAAAAAGAAGAAAGGTAATTCAAAGAGGAAAAAATGTGGTGGGTAACACTGTCTTCCCTTTAAATGTAATGATTTATCACCTATAACCTCTGACCTCTCCATCGTAGCCTTGCTCCCTTTCTATATTTTAACAATATTATGATTGCTCTTCTGAATCTTCATCTTTCACACCGTCTAAACTTCAAACATACCAAATAAAAGTGTATTGAAATCAAAACTCACTGCACAATCTCATTATTTCCCCAAACTGCAAAAATAGGATAACTTCTCTCTTATTTCAAAACAGCTAGAGTTAAAATGTCTTTAACCTGGAGGATCACGGACATTGGGTAGAATTTCTGTAGGGGTCCCCCAACCTCCCGCTTATTTGAAATGTAAATGGGCATTGATTGACAGTGAAATAGACAATTCTAATCTCAATGTAAATTCCATTTCAATCACCACCGACGAGATTGTGGCTTTCATTGTCAAGTGTCAAAAACTGACTACTAAAGGAAACACGAGTTAACATCTACTTAAGTGTTAACCTGGTTAACACTAATGGCTCGACTATGGAGGAGGAGTATTTTGATCATCAAAGGCGCCTGCTTTTACTTCAAAGAAAGGACATCCAAACAACGTAGGGACAGCCTCATGGTTCCTAAATGCTGGGATGGCTGTACCTCTATAGGAGATGGTTGACTTTGTGAGGGTCATCTCCCACGTAACTTCTATCAGAAACTATTATTCAGAAAATGCTGAGAAGGACTACAAGGATTTTGAACTGTTTTTGTCTTTTATTGTGTTGAAGCAGTTTACATAGAGTATAACAGAAAATGCTGGAAACACTCAGCAGGTCAGGCAGCATCGAGGAGAGAGAAACAACTCTGTCTCTCTCTCCTCGATGCTGCCTGACCTGCCGAGTGTTTCCAGTATTTCTGTTGTTATTTCAGATTTCCAGCATCCGCAGTGTTTTGCTATTGTACACATCTAGTACGTCTGCTTGTTTGTACTCTTGGTATCTTGCTATTAGTTCTTCTGTGTATTACTTAATTTGCAAATCCGGCCAAATAGTTTTAGCCTATCTGCACTGGTCTGATGGCATGGAGTTTTCCACTTTTCTGAAGAGATAGGAGAACATAATGGCCATTCCACATATCTCTAGAAAGCAATAAACCACGACTGGTTTATGTGAGATTCAGTATGCTCGTGAAGCACAAAAAAACACTTTTTACCTCCCTCAATCTTTCCTTCCTCATGCAATGTCCTGCTTTTTAAAAGCCAAGTTTGCCGTCACCTAATCATTAGTTTACCACTCTTGTCCTTTATTCTTAATCTTTATTCTTAATCTTGCTGATGTTTCTCACTGTGAACTTTGGCCCTTCAGCCGTCAAGGTCTCAATGACATACACTGGAAATGCACTGAAAAGTTACTCTACAAAATGATATGGTGCGATCCCAAATTCTACAATTATTCACAGCTAGGATTATTACGAGGTACTTCCAAGAGTTAGGAAAGAACAAATAAGTAAGGCGAAATCAAAAGGGTCAACCTGCACTTTCTCCTGTCTGATCTACAGTAGCATAAGCATAAAAGTAGGTAACACATTAATCAGGAGATCTTACATGGGAATCTTTCACAGCGAGGGAAAATTAGAAGAACAAATGTATTTTTTTTTTTTTTAAAAACACTAATAAAATACATTGAATCAATCCAAAACAGGCCTGAAATCTTACCCTGAGATGATAGAGGGCAACACCTGTACTTAATATATCCTCATCCACGGCTATTAAATGAGGTAACTGGGAGGCAACAATCACTCCTGTTTTCCCTCGGTTTATGTCCACATAGTATTCCTCCATGATTGCTTTTGTGTCTTTCCATCTGTCTGTCCAATCTTTGGTGAGCTGGTCTACCTAACAGAGATCACAGTAATTCATGGCATCAGTATTTAATATAACAAATTAATCTAAGCTACATGAGATCAAATTTAAACTTCATAGTCATGCTCCAAATTCTGTATCAATGTATTATTAATATGAACAGAGATACTGACACTGCTCTACTATCCAATTTACAACTAAGGCCACAAAACAGCATTAATTAGCTATGTAATGAACTGCAATGAATAGGAAAACATTCAGGCAGCCTGGTTGCCCCTTCAATGTCTTAACATGTTCAATGTGGCTCAATAGTAGGACTCTCACTTCTGAGTCAGAAGGTCTACTCCAGAGACTTGAGCACATAATCCAGACTGGCACTTCAATGCAGTAGTGAGGGAGTGCTGGATTGTATAGATGCAGTTTTTCGGATGAGAGATTAAACGAAAGCCCTGTCTGCCCTCTCAAGTGGATGCAAAAGATCCCATGGCACTATTTGAAGAAGAGCGGGGGAATTCTCCCGAGTGTCCTGGTCAATATTTATCCCTCCACCAATACCTAACACAGATTATCTGGTCATTATCATATTGATGTTTGTGCGAACTTGCTGTGCGCAAATTGGCTGCCATGTTAATTACATTACAACAGTGACTACACCTCAAAAGTACTTCATTGGTTGTAAAGTGCTTTTGGGACTTTGAGGTTGTGAAAGGCATTGTATAAATGCAAGTTTTTTTCTTTTATAAAATCCATCTAAAATATATAACTGTCATTTTTTTTTCCATACAAAGAGTATAACCAACCTTGAGTTCATTTTGAAGTAGCATTTCTGTCAGACTTCCATCTTTCTCATCGCTTAAAGAAGGACTGGAGTATCGCTGCAAAACACATTGATGAAGGACAACATTATTGATTATTTTTGCTTTGGTGCAAAAATGACAGCCGTACATCTGGAGTGTATGTTCAATTAGGAGCATGGATGCCACAGTAGTGTTTGAATATTGAGGCGAAGCTAATGAGGGCCATCACAACCCTGTTCTCATAGCGACAGAGGGTCCTAGCGAAGTCTAGCAGAGTCATCCAAGAACATTCCTGTACACCCACTGTTTGGCTTATTGAGCAGAGCTGCTCTATATCTGAAGCTTAGGAACAAACCCATTATCTGCCTTTATGACCAATATAAAACCAGTTACTTCTCCCTAACAAAACAAATGGTAGGTGAACCTAGATTATCCCTTCTTACTTCACCATTGAAAAAATACCACAGGACATTTTCTGCATTTAAATTTTCCTACTTCTCTCCCCCATCCCCAAACCAACTTTCCCTCTTCAGCGTCAGCTTGACTCAGGGGTAATACTCTCACCCCCGAGTCAAAAGGTCTGAGTGAAGACCTACTCCAGGGACTTGAGCACCTAATCTAGGTTGTCACTTCACTTGAGGGAGTACTGCATTGTTGGAGGAGCCTTCTGCCAGTACAGGTGGGGGTGGATAATTGCATGGCACTATTCAAAGGGTAGGCAGGGGAGTTCTCCTGGCCATCATTTATCCCTCAACCAACACCACCAAAACAGACTAATCGGTCACTTATCTAACTGCAATCTGTGGGCCTTGCTGTGTGCAAATTGGCTGTGTATTTACCTACAAAACAATAGTGATTACACCTCAAAAGTAATTCACCGGCCGTGAAGCACTTTGGAACATCCTGAGGATGTGAAGGTACTTTATAAATGTTAAGTCCTTCCTTCTTTCTTTTCATGGTTATTGTCTTTATATATAGCCTGTCATCTGGCAGGAAAGTTGAACTCACCCTAGACTTGGCTATTACTGCCAATAGTGTGTCCAGTTATTCAAAAACCCCACTGAAGTATACAGAGGAGGAAATGGGGGAGCTGTATTATGTATGATTTTCCCTACCCTTATGATGAGGTGGTCAGTTACCAAGATGCAGCCTATTCAAAAAAGTTATGAGAAAACCAACCAAGTTCACTCTCCTGTGAAGGACCTTGGGACATTTTACTTCGTTAAAGGCGCTATATAAATCTGCAAGTAGTTGTTGCTGTTATCATAAATAAGGCTAATGCACAGAGCACCAAATGACCCGGATCTGATTTCACAATCACAGAAGTGTAAAGAGAGTTACTTTACCCACATTTCCCAGAACACATATCTGTACATAAATCACCAGGGGGGGAAAACATTGATATTTAATTAAGAAATATATTTTTGAAAGATTTTAGCCAAACTACAGACAAGGTATTACCTGAAATAATTTTTTTTTTAATTATTTGCTCAGAAGTGATTTTTAACAGGGTAGTAAGGAATGATATTAAGTACAGCAGATGCCAATATTTAACTTTTATTTTTTACTCTATTATTGCAAGGGTCCACTTACCAATTCAAAACTCATCAGCATGGCTTTTAATCTGTCAATCTCCTCCCGCAGTTCTCTAATCAACTTTACATTAGCATCCTGAAAAGTGTTAAGGGGACCATTCTAAGACATTGAAGTGATGTCCAGTACAATTGCAAAATACATTTTATATATACTATATACAAAAAAGTTCCAATTTGGAGTTACAGTAATTTGACTTGTGATTGTCACTGCAATTATTCCCATTCTTTTAAACTAACAGTCTCATGCTAGGGTACCATTTCATTGGTGCTTCTACAACCCTCCGAGAACTCTGCACTCCTCCAATTCTGGCCTCTTGTGCATCCCCGATTTTAATGGCTCCACTATTGGCAGCCGTGCCTTCAGCTGCC
Source organism: Somniosus microcephalus (assembly GCF_052327205.1). Lineage (NCBI taxonomy): Eukaryota > Metazoa > Chordata > Chondrichthyes > Squaliformes > Somniosidae > Somniosus > Somniosus microcephalus. The sequence goes on along the minus strand of NC_140998.1, from coordinate 166,919,047 downwards.
TAGACCCTAAACTCTGGAATTCCCTCCTTAAACCTCTCTGCTGCTCGTTCCTCCTTTAAGACGCTCCGTGTCCTAACTCGCAGCAAGTCCCATTCGTCCATCACCCCTGTGCTCGCTGACCTACACTGGCTCCCGGTTAAGCAGCACCTCGATTTCAAAATTCTCATCCTTGTTTTCAAATCGCTCCATGGCCTCGCCCCTTCCTATCTCTGTAATCTCCTGCAGCGCACACCCCGCCCCGAGATATCTGCATTCCTCTAATTCTACCCTCTTGAGCATCCCTGATTATAATCGCTCAACCATTGGTGGCCGTGCCGTCTGTTGCCTAGGCCCCAAGCTCTGGAATTCCCTGCCTAAACCTCTCCGCCTCGCTAACTCTCTTTCCTCCTTTAAGGCGCTCCTTAAAACCTACCTCTTTGACCAAGCTTTTGGTCACCTGCCCTAATTTATCCTTAAGTGGCTCGGTGTCAAATTTTGTCTTAAAATACTCCTGTGCAGCACCTTGGGACGTTTTACTATGTTAAAGGTGCTATATAAATACAAGTTGTTGTTGTTGTTACCTACCTATTTGACCAAGCTTTTGGTTACCTGTCCAAATTTTGTCTGATAACACTCCTGTGTAGCGCCATGAGACATTTTACTACGTTAAAGACACTGTATAAATGCAAGTTGTTTTTGGTGCTGGCACATTTCTAGTTTCTTACCCAATAGTCATTCTTCAGTTGTCAGCTGGTTATCAGACCAAGGTGAGCCTGGTCTTAACTTCACCCACAGTTCACACTTGCACTTTCCAGCGGGGGTCACTGAATAGTGATCATAGAGTGGGAACCGGCGCTGACCTTTCCTCTCCGTAGCTCAGGGGTTGTCAAGAGCCAGCGCAGTGCCCCTTACTAACCCAGCATAGACATGGAGGCTTCCTGCTGTGCGTGGCTCAGTTCCGCATTAAACAACAAATTAACCAATTGACCCATTTGGGAGAGTTGTTACTTTAAAAGGAAACAAACAGACACTGATTGAATGCAGTAACCTGGCAAAAGACTGCTAATTGCTCACCTCATTCACACGCGGTTTATTGATGATATTCTTTGCATGTGCTGCATATCTTAAGGTGCTGATGGTTTCGCTGTAACTTGTGCTTGCAGGAGAGATTGCTGCAGTCAGGAAGAAACACAAATGAAAGAAGAGCAACGCAATAAGAGAGAGAAATCTGGGACAGTAGATTGCCACGAAATTTCACCGCAGCTTATCACACAAGTGGGCAGCAATGTTCCCTTTAAGCCGCACGGCGCTCTAGGGGTCCCGCGCAACCAGTAATCAGGCTTTTAAATTGAAAAAAACGGCGATCAAGGACCTGCTAAAGGGTCTGCGCGGCCCAAACAAACATTACAGCGAACATTGGTGCGCAGCTCCCCCTTTTGGAAGTATTTTCCATTATTTCCACATTTACCATGCAAGGCAGTGAAGTCACCATAGCACTGATGTAGAACACAGTCAAAGAAACAAAGCAAAAAAATTGGTTAAGAATTTTCAAATACTGAGGTGTGTGAGATAACAATTAATCTAGAAAAACGTATTGCCACTTAACGTGTTACACTAATTCATTAAAATCTTTCAAAAATACATCGGTAGTACATTGGGCACTTGTAATAAATTACTCAATAATCTGAGCATTGTAACTGTGCATCTCCTCTTTTCCACTAAAAAATACTGCAAATGACAAGCTTGAGATAAAGCAGTTAAAATGTTTTTACTATTGTAATGCTGCACGTAATATTCCAGTACGCATGTGTGCTTCTGATGTGCCAAGGACTAAACAGTCCCGGGCACTTGATGCCAAAATCAGCACTTGAGCGTGACTAGGTCACAGGTTGCCGGCAATCTAAAAGTACAAATAATCTGGGCTAATACAGGCTGATTAACTTCTTCCTGTTATTGTGTTTGTGTGAAGTTCTAGCAGGGACAACAGGTTTACTTGTTTGTGTGTTTTTTTTGTTAGTTCTCACCACAGCCTCCCACATGGCCTCCATCAATCGAGATAGGGAATTAAAAATCAGCACGGGACTAAAAATAGCCAAACTCTGTTGGTCACAGATTCCACAATCACTATCAACACCATTGTGTTACTAGGCAAAAAAACAAACACTCCCGTGGGTAAAAACAGTTCTTCCAACCCTGGAGCTAGTGGCCAGGCCAAGATCTGGTATAGATTTTATTTAGAATTCATCGGAGGAGGCTGGCTGGCTCTATGATGGGGTCGGGCTAGTGGACTGGAACTGCTGGATGACCAAGAGAGAAGCATTAGGACATGGGAACAGGCTACCCCTAATGTTGGACGGTGTGCAATTTAAAGATGAGAAAGCAATACAGAATAGGGGAGGGATGGAAAAAGAGAGGAATGGAATGGTGAGGTTGTGCAATACAGTAATTGGGAGGGAGAGAGGATGACACTTAATATTGGCTTCCAATCTCAGCCGCCATCATGGGGAGGGTGTCCCAGAGAGGGTGGGAATATTACCCGGGACTATTCGTGCACACCTCCAACTAGTAACATTAGCAGCTCCCTCCTGGGAATGGGGCATAGCTTGGGGAACAGTTGGGAGAGGGGATAAAAAGACTTCACACTTAGAAATTCTTGAAATATTATGTGCTTATTCAAAGCTTGCCAGCCAATTAAATTAAAAGCTCATTTTGTAATCAATTGCTTTTTGATAAGACCAGGATACTCACTTGCAATCATTATGGTTTTAGAATTCCCTCCAAGGCTGTCCTTGAGAAGCCAGGTGAGGACAGAATCACGGTAAGGAACATAATACTGGCGTCTGCTGCTCCCCGAATATGCACTGGAATGGCTTCCAGTGTCCCCTTCACTCAGTACACTATTTATACTCTGGCAGCTGCTGGACATCTGGGAATTTTGTGCTGCATATTTCAAAACAAAATGCACAAATTGAGGGACATTTACTGCACTTGAACGTGACTCAGCATCATACAATTTTCTTATATTGAACAAAAACAACCTAGTCATGTTGTCAGAGCATCTTAAAAGCATTTTGTTGCCTCACACAACGGGTTGCTTTTGGAATGCAGCAACCCTTAATGCAGGCAAACAGAAAGAAAAAGACTTGCATTTCTACAGCTTCTTTCACCACCTTTGGATGCCGCAAAGCGCTTTACTGCCAATGAAGTACCTTTGAAGTGTAGTCACTGTTGTAATGTAGGAAATGTAGCAGCCAATTTGCGCAAATACACCAATGACCAGATAAATGCAGCAGCCATTCTGCCCCACAAATAGCGACCAAATGAATGACCAGTTAACAACAGAAAATGCTGGAAAAACTCAGGTGGTCAGGCAACATCCGTGGAGAGAAATTTGAGTTGACGTTTCGGGTCGAACCCTTCTTCAAAACTGGAAAGAAAAGAAGATAGATCGGAGGCAGGGCTGCGATCGGACAAAAGAATGAAAGAAACAAAAGAAGTAAAAGAGACAATAAAAGGTATTAGAAGCTAGACGAGATGGTAATAGGCTGAGATTAGGTGTAAAGTGTACTGGCAGGGCAAGAGATAGCTGCCAGGTGTGAGAAACAAAAGGAAAGGGGGGGGGGGGGGTGGGGGGAAAAGGAGTGGAAAAATTACAAGAAAAAATGTAATAGGGGCCGAGGTTATGATCTGAAATTGTTGAACTCGATATTGAGTCCAGAAGGCTGCAGAGTGCCTAATCGGAAGATGAGGTGCTGTTCCTCAAGTTTACGTTGAGCTTCTGTGGAACAATACAAGAGGCCAAGGACGGTGAGGTCCGAGTGGTTAATCTGGTTTCGAGTGATATTTGCTGAGGGAGGAATGTTAGCCTGGACAAGGAGAGAACTCTCTGCTTTTCTTCAAGGATGACTGTTCCACGCTGACCAAGATCTTGGTTTAATGTCTCAATTAAAGGATGGCAATTCTGACAATGGCAGCTCTCTGTCAGTACTGCCCTGGAATGTTAGCCTAGATCATGGATTGAAGGCCTGGTGCAGAGCTTGAACGCACAATTTTCTGATGCAGCGGTGACAACCGAGTCAGGCTGACAGACTAGCAGAACCTCTTTGAAGTCATTTTATATTTAAACGCAAACATACTTTTCACATCGGAAGTCTATACTTAGGTTAGAACAAAAACATATGCATGATACAAACTTTGTTTGTCTATTGGACACAGAATTTCCTGGTAATAAAACATTTCTTGATAAATATGCTATGACATCAGCGCAATCATCACGTTGTCAACAGAGTGCGCTGATAGCTACTACACAGAAAATGACTGGAAAACCAAAATGAAACCCTATGAAAGCCGAGATAGTTATATTTCCCCCCCCCACCCCCCGTTAAGTTATTTCAAGGTAATCTAATCAAGAGGTTCAGAAGGTGGTTGGAAATCCTTCTCACGAGATTGGATGACATCTGAACCTCTTGATTAGATTACTGCTTTGTAATAACTCAGAGATTAGTTGCTTTCCAATTAACTTTTGACTTACTCACTTTCACCTCTCTTAGCAATCTCTGAACGAATTGTAAATAAAGGTGTGATTTAAACAGTTATGTAGAACAACAGTTTGTGCTTAAACACAAGGCGGGTGAACTTCCTCGCTGTTTTCAGTGTATGACAGCTTAGAACATTATTTTTTAGCTAAGAAATTCAGATGGAAGTCATTCCCACTAGCACGCCTTGACAATGCTTCCCTGGAGACTCCTTGCACTTTTTGAGCCTTCCTGTGATCCATCCACCGAGTCTCTGCTGGCCTCATCTGCATATGTTGGAGTGAGAGCCAATGGCGTAGCAGCTGTGGGTTTCCTGGGTTTGCGCCGCTAATGCACTCTGGGTGACTTGGATTGAGAGTTCGAGGCGCAGCAGTGAGCAGGATCAGCTGGTACAGGCGGAAGTGAGGAGTTACTGACACCAAAGACGCTGCAGATTTTCAATACAGGGAAACGTGTATTAAAATGTTTATTTTGTGCTATTCGGCCGACAAACTCCTGGACTTGCTTCTCAGAGGGTCGGGCCACCAGCAGATTTTCAGACCCCCCCACAACTACCTCCAGTCAGGGGTTCTCAGGAGCAAGTGTGGCGTTCCCTGCGGCCATACTCTTATCATGGAGGAGTTGGAGCAGCACAGGATGGAGCAATGGAGTTATGCAGCATCCACTGCAAGATAGAGCACTGCACGTGTCATCATTGAAACATAGAAGATAGGAGCAGGAGTAGGCCATTCGGCCCCTCGAGCCTGCTCCGCCATTCAATGAGATCATAGCTGATCATCCAAACTCAGTACCCTGTCCCTGCTTTCTCCCCATACCCCTTGATCCCTTTAGCCTTAAGAAATATATCCAACTCCTTCTTGAATATATTTAATGAATTGGCCTCTACTGCCTTCTGTGGCAGAGAATTCCACAGGTTCGCCACTCTCTGGGTGAAGAAATTCCTCCTCATTTCTGTCCTAAATGGCTTACCCCTTATCCTTAGACTGTGACCCCTGGTTCTGGACTCCCCAACCATCAGGAACATCCTTCCTGCATCTAGCCTGTCCAGTCCTGTCAGAATTTTATAAGTTTCAATGAGATCCCCTCTCATTCTTCTAAACTCCAGCGAGTATAAGCCCAATTGACCCAATCTCTCCTCATATGTCATTCCTGCCATCCCAGGTATCAGCCTGGTGAATCTTCGCTGAACTCCTTCCATGGCAAGAACATCCTTCCACAGATAAGGCGACCAAAACTGCACACAATACTCAAGATGTGGTCTCACCAAGGCCCTGTACAACTGCAGCAAGACATCCTTGTTCCTGTACTCAAACCCTCTCGCTACGAAGGCCAACATACCATTTGCCTTCTTAACCGCCTGCTGCACCTGCATGCTTACCTTCAGCGACCGGTGCACAAGAACACCCAGGTCTTGTTGCACTTCCCCTTCTCCCAATCTATTGCCATTCAGATAATAATCTGCCTTCTTGTTTTTGCCACCAAAGTGGATAACCTCACATTTATCTACGTTATATTGCATCTGCCATGCTTCTGCCCAATCACCCAACCTGTCCAAATCATCCTGGAGTTTCTTCACATCCTCCTCACAGCACACACGCCCACCCAGCTTTGTGTCATCTGCAAACTTGGAGATATTACATCTAGTTCCCTTGTCTAGATCATTAATATATATTGTGAATAGCTGGGGTCCAAGGACCGATGCCTGCGGTACCCCACTAGTCACTGCCTGCCACTCGGAAAAAGAGCCCTTTATTCCAACTCTTTGCTTTCTGTCTGCCAACCAGTTCTCTATCCAAGTCAATACCTTGCCCCCAATCCCATGTGCCTTAACTTTACACGCTAATCTCTTATGCAGGACCTTATCAAAAGCCTTCTGAAAGTCCAAATACACCACATCCACTGGTTCGCCCTTATCTATTTTACCAGTTACATCCTCAAAAAATTCCAGTAGATTAGTCAAGCACGATTTACCTTTTGTAAATCCATGTTGACTTTGTCCGATCCTGTCACTGTTTTCCAAGTGCTCTGCTATTACATCTTTTATAATGGACTCTAGCATTTTCCCCACTACCGATGTCAGGCTTACCGGTCTGTAATTCCCCGTTTTCTCTCTACCACCTTTTTTGAATAGTGGGGTAACATTAGCTACCCTCCAATCCATGGGTACTGTTCCAGATTCCATCGAATGTTGGAAGATGATCAGCAATGCATCTACTATTTCTAGGGCCACTTCCTTAAGTACCCTAGGATGTAGATTATCAGGCCCTGGGGATTTATCGGCCTTCAATCCCGTCAATTTCCCGATCACCATTTCCCTACAAATACTGATTTCTTTCAGTTCCTCCCTTTCATCAGACCCTATGTTCCCCGACATCTCTGGGAGGTTATTTGTGTCCTCCTTTGTGAAGACAGAACCAAAATATGTATTTATGCCCATTTCTTTGTTCCCCATTATAAATTCCCCTGATTCTGACTGCAAGGGACCTATGCTTGACTTCACCAATCTTTTTCTCTTCACATATCTATAAAAGCTTTTACAGTCAGTTTTTATGTTCCCTGCAAGCTTACTCTCATATTCTATTTTCCCCTTCTTAATTAATCCCTTTATCCTCCTTTGTTGAATCCTAAACTGCTCCCAATCCTCAGGTTTACTGCTTTTGCTGGCCAATTTATATGTCCTCTCCTTGGATCTTATGCTATCCCTAATTTCCCTCGTTAGCCACGGTTGAGTCACCTTTTTTGTTTTATTTTTATGCCAAACTGGGATGAACAAATTCTGTAGTTCATCCATGCGGTCTTTGAATGTTTGCCATTGCCTATCCACCGTCAACCCTTTGAGTGCCATTCCCCAATCAATCCTACCCAACTCGCGCCTCAGACCATCGTAGTTTCCTTTATTTAAATTCAGGACCCTAGTCTCTGAGTCAACTACTTCATTCTCCATCTTAATGAAGTCTTCTCTTCAGTGGAACAGAGTCTACATTTGACACCACAGCCTCACCCGCTTCTCCCCCACCTTCAAATAAAGCAATATTACCTCAAACCACTATCCATCTTACCACATGACAACACATCAGCCCGCTAAGTCCCTACATGGCTGTGCCAGTAAGCATCACTTGAATGAGTGCCAGCAGCAAATGAGAGCACCTTTTCCTTTATGACTGCAACCTCCATCAATAATGAGCAGCATGTTAGTGTGCGTTCAGTTTTATCAGTAAATTCTAAAATGCACACAGACAACCTGCACTTCAGCACCGTATTTCCCCTGGCTGTTGAAATGTGCCTTTTTTAATGAACTTATTCTCATGCTTCTCCTAGATGCCACCTGAGGGCCAGGATCGCAGGGAGCTGGTCGGCTGCTCAGGCTCTACAACTCAGGTGGGCCTTGACTCGTGGCAGCTTGCACCTGGGCAGGGAGCTGCTGCCGGCTGCATCACTGGAGCTTGGTCCTGGGCAGCCCTGTGTCACCTCCCACTGGCCTGGTGCTGAGGGGGCAGGCCAGAGATCTGACATGTGCTGCTATCCTGAGAGACACCAGTACCAGAGTAGGTGGACTCCAGCCATCGTCATTCCACTGGGCCCTGGATCTATGGCCCCATTGATCAGCAGGACTGCTGGTCTAACAGCAGCTATCAGATACTGGGTCAATGGTTCTTTTCCCCCAGAGAATAGTGAACCTCTGGAACTGGCTGCGGGCTCGTGCGGTGGACACTGATTTGCTGAATTCGTTCAAGCGAGAGCTGGACATATTTCTGGCTGGGGCAGAGATCACCTCTTACAAAAGGTAGGTACTGTATAGAATTATAGCGATGTCCTGGACTAGTTTCGATCGCCAAATGGGGTCGAAGAGGAATTTCCCAGATTTATTTTTTCCCAAACTTGCCTGGGTTTTTATCTGGCTTTTCGCATCTCCCAGGATATCACATGGTTTCAGGCAGGGAGTGTCTGTATTGTGATACATAAGGAAGCACAACTGTGTGCGATAGGCTGGATGGACCAGAAGGTCTTTTCCTGTCCGTGTCCAATGCTACCTCCATCCAGGCAGCACAAGTTACATTTCTGGGTGGCTTGGTGGTACCAATGGGAATGCAAATGAGCAAACCCATTAAACCCCTGTATATAACCCTCTACAGGACACTGGTAGGCATTTTTTGTTAAAGGGGCAACAGCGGTGTAACCCATTTCAAGGAAATTCTAGGCCAATGTATTGTGAAGGATTAGATCACATCAGTGCGATTGAAATCAGAAATTATACCTTTAAAATATGAGGCCAAAAGTAACCTAATGTTAAAGAGGGAGTCTCCCCAGTGGACATTTAGAAAACAGTTATTAAGAGTTATGATTTGGGATCTTAACTTTTAGTTTTAACGTAACCCCCATGAACTTTTAATTTTTCAACTGGATTTAAAGTTCAATACAAAAAGCTCAGCAAAAACTTACACAGACGTATTCTCTTATGTGGGGAGGGAGGGAGGGAAGAAAGAAAGGAGGAAAGAAAGAAAAAGAAAGTCATGCATTTATTTAGCACATCAAACATGACCTTTCAATCCACAACACTGGACGATGCTATTGTTTGTTCTTTAGACAGAAGTAAAGAAAATGCATGGAACAGAATAAAAGGGGATGCTGATATAAATGTAATCCTTCATACACATCTGGCATTTGATGGGGGCTCAGATGCGGAGACTCCTTAGTGCAACACCAACTACCTGCAGGATTAAACCAGTTTTCTTGTTGACATCTGTCTGAAGAGTTTAACAACTAATTAAAAAGGAGCTTCTCTTGACACCTCCCTGCTAGTTGGTATTGGTTGACAGTACCTCTAACAAGAAGTGTCACCGATAATTTGGTAATGTCCCTTCTTGTTGACATCCAGTATATGTTGGCATGAATATTCATCACCACAGGCTTTTCTTTCACTGGGGTTTGAATAATGACGACAACAACTTCTACTGGGAATATTTTTTCCAATAAATTTTTTCTCTTGTGTATGGTTTGTTTGTGAGTAAACATTATTAGGAAAATATTTTGGGGAGTGTTTCTTTAGAGTCATAGAGTTTTACAGCACAGAAAGAGGCCCTTCGGCCCATCGTGTCTGCGCCGCCCATCCATCCCTGTCCAGTCTAATCCCATTTTCCAGCATTTGGTCCATGGCCTTGTATGCAATGGCATTTCAAGTGCTCATCCAAGTGCTTCTTGAATGTTGTGAGGGTTCCTGCCTCCACCACCCTTTCAGGCATTGAGTTCCACATTCCAACCACCCTCTGGGTGAAAAAGTTCCTCCTCAAATCCCCTCTAAATCTCCTGCCCCTTACCCTGAATCTATGCCCCCTTGTTATTGACCCCCCCACTAAGGGGAAAAGTTCCTCTTTATCTACCCTATCTATGCCCCTCATTATTTTGTACACCTCAATCAGGTCCCCCCTCAGCCTTCTCTGCTCCAAGGAAAACAACTCCAGCCTGTCCAGCCTCTCTTCATAGCTGAGGCGCTCCATCCCAGATAACATCCTGGTGAATCTTCTCTGCACCCTCTCCAAAGCATCAGAGAAGAGATTGCAACCCCTTCCTCATGATTACAACTCACAATCGGGTGAACAAATTATGTAATTTGATGTGTAGCATTGTTTTTCATTTATGTCAACAAATTATGTTTTGCTGATTCCGACGACAACTTGTTCCCTGATCCACGGACGCCGATCTTTCAATCGCCACGCCTTCATTCTCCGAAATTCTCTTCCAAAATTACTTTACCTTGCTATATACACACACAAAAGCCTCCCAATACCTTTCTCCACTATGTCTTCTGTCCCCTCACTTCAAATTCCTTCACTTCAGACTTGGTGTTCAGCGTCCTCTGGAAAGTTTGATGTTACCTTTGTCTACAGGAGGGCCACTATCTAGCACAAAATCTAGACTGACACTCCCAATGGAGTACTGAGGGAGCACTGAACTGTCGGAGATGCCGTCTTTTGGATCAGACGTTAAACCGAGGCCCCGTCTGCCCTCTCAGGTGGATATAAAAGATCCTATGGTGCTTTCGAAGCAGAGCAGGGGAGTTCTCCCCAGTGTCCTGGCCAAATTTATCCCTCAACCAACACCTAAAGAGAGATTAGCTCGTCATTTACCTCATTGCTGTTTGTGGGACCTTGTTCTGCACAAATTAACTGCCACGTTTCCTACATTACCAGGGATGAGGGAGTTCAGTTATATGGAGAAATTGGAGAAGCTCGGGTTGTTCTCCTTATAGTAGAGAAGGTTCAGGGGAGACCTAATAGAGATATTCAAAATTTTGAGGGGTTTTGATGGAGAAAGTAGGTAGAAACTATTTCCTCTGGCAAGTGGGTCGATAACCAGAGGCCATAGATTTAAAATAATTGACAAAAGAACTAGAGGGGAAATTAGGAGAAATTTCTTTACAGAGTGTGGTTAAGATCTGGAACGCACTAACTGAAAGGATGGTGGAATCAGATTCCACAGGAAATTTTAAAAAGCAATTGGACATGTATTTGAAGAGGACTCAGTTGCAAGGTTATGGGGGAAAAGCTGGAGTGTAGGACTAAATTGGACAGCTTGGTCAAAGGGCCGGCACAGGCATTACTGGCCAAATGGCCTCCTTCTGCGCTGTAAGATTCTATGATTACCACAGTGAATACACTTCAAAAGTACTTCATTGGCTGTGAAGCACTCTGGGATGTTCGGAGGTTGTGAAAGGCATTGTATAAATGCAAATCTTCCTTTTTCTTTCAAGAATATTCTCTTCCTTCTTTTTGACCATATACTTATGGTAAAAATCTTAATATAAAATCACAGGTAGCTCTAATTTTAAAAATCATTACAATACTAGTACCAGAAAGCAATAGGTTTAAAGGTTTGCTGTAACACCTCACCTAAAGTGGAGATGACTATTCCCAGAGTAACCAGCGATTTGTTAATATTTGATCCTTCTGTGATCCTGTCCTTGCAGTAGTTTGAATCTGCTCTTTCACTGTAAAACATCAACCGAGTTAAAGAGAAATAAACAGATTCCTTTGTGACTCGTACCGAACAATTCCATGGTACTTTTTTCTTGTTGTAATTAAGCCAGTAGGGGGCACAATTACATTATTTTATTAAAACTTTCACGATGTACTCATGCTTGTTTGTCAGAACTGTAGACCAAGGAATGTTGGATCCCACATTCACCTAATGATGAAGATGATCGATTGTTAAGTGTAATACTTCAGACATCTGACAATGCCTTATTAATAATCGTTCTGCTGTACAGACACTTGAATATAGTTGAACATTATTAATTCAACTTTGCATCTTTTTGACAGAGAACGATACGTACAATATGTAAAATAAGTTTGTAAATCTCTCTGCCGACTGTCTTTCTCTTTCGTCTACCTGAGGCACATGTCTAAAGATTACTTTGTGGACCCCAGCTCCAGGATAGTGTCGTTTCAGCAGCACTACACGTTGTTTGACGTGCGCGCGCGCGCAAGGGGTAGGGCAGCGAGTGATCGAGTAATATTCACAAAAATCTATTGGATTGGTTTGAAAAAGTGGCCAGGATTGTGGCTGGAACTTTCTCCATGTGCCAGAAGCATTTGCCTGCGGTGCACTACACCACCAGTAAATGGTCTTGAAGGAGAAACACCATCATCCGTTACTCTGAGACACGACTGTTCACACACCTCTGGGGTCACGCACTAGTCACCTGTGAATTGTAACTGGTTAAAGTTCTAAACGTGGGCTGTAAGGTTGGGTTAATGTGTGCGAGTTTTGCTCAATTATCTTTGGGGCAAGTAGAGCGTTACTTATTTGAAGGTTTACCTGTGATTTTTAGCCTCCTTCTTGAGTTTAAGTGCATTGACAGGGCAAGCTATGGAGGTACACACTTCCTTACATCTTTCTCTCAAGAAAATGACTCTCTTTTGATCTATCTCCCTTAGTTTTCTTTAACCTTTAGGAAGTTCTTGTTTTAACTGTTGCATCGATCATCCCAGGTATAGTTCCTGCACGTGTGAGTAAAGCTGCCTACAGTGTATTTAAACACCAAGGCAATTCCGTGACGAGCACAATAAGAGGCAAAGTAAGACCAATGCCAGATCCAGATCTGGTTTGCTCTCGTCCCACCTACAGACAGGATCGACCATTGCACCCAACAATGCATCTGCTGTAGCAACAGAAAACGCTGGAAAAACTCAGCAGGCCAGGCAGCATCCGTGGAGAGAGAAACAGAGTTAACGTTTCAGGTCGAAGAATGCATCTGCTGGATGTGTCACCATCTGTGCAAATGTTAATCAGTGCTGGGACTCAAAGTGATGTGTATTGTTAGTATATTATTCATCTTTTGTAAAATAAAAAATACCCAAGGACTCACCTGCCTGCCAAATCAACAAGGTTGATTTTGCTAACTATCTCTGATGGAAGGTTATTCTCCAATATCGCCTAGAATACAGAAAGGGAGTTACATTAATTTACATTAACAAACACATTCACTTAATATTTAGAGTGAAAGTTAAAAGCTTCACTTTGTAACTACTCTCTATCATTAATTTTTTTTCAATCTTGGTCATAGTTACCATACAGATTGGCAAATGCATCAGCGCAAAGGAAATACTTGCATAGGAACAGGAGTAGGCCATTGTGGCCGTCGAGCCTGTTCCATCATTTAATTAGATCATGGCTAATCTGTTTCTTAACTCCAATTACCTGCCTTTGCTCAATATCTCTCACTACCCTTACCTGATAAAAAATCTCAGTCTTGAAAGCTCCAATTGACCTATTGGGGGAGTGTGTTCCAGATTTCCACTCGCCTTTGTGTGAAAAGTGCTTCCTGATTTCACTCCTGAACGGCCTGGCTCTAATTTTAAGGTTATGTCCCCTTGTTCTGGAGTCCCTAACCAGAGGAAATTGTTTCTCTGTTGAATCCTTTTAATCATTTTAAACACACACACCTTTACCGAAGGCCTAAAGATGAATGATATTGCAAGACTTGATAAATTGTAACCCAGACTAGTCCATGCATTTTACTTTATTTTTAATAGAATATTAGAACTCTCAACCAGAATGGAATTTCAATCCCTATCTTGAACAGGATTTGTACCCGGGTCAACAAGTTTGGCTGCTGCAATAAGGGAAGGAAGAAAACCAACGCTTTTCACACACAGTTCATGCACTTTTCCTGGTGACAATTAAGTAGCACTGATGCCACTAATGGGAGATGCTCCTAGGCTGGGTACAAGTGTAGATTTGGGGCCAAATGATTAGTGACTATAAAATAAACAAATTACAAAATAATGGGTTTTTATAAAATAACAAGAGAATCTGTTACTTATTTTGTCATTCATAAATAAAAAGGTGAAACTGGCATTTTTAACGATGAGACAAGTATACTGAGGTGACAGGAAGTCTTGCCACATGGTGTCAGTGGAGCACAGGACATGAATTTCTACCCGTGACCAGCACACATCTTGACAAGGGTGCACGGGGAGCCACCGAGCGGAAGTCAGGCATTTCCCCACAAGGAGGGAGAGGACAATCAGAGGGCTAGTCTGCGGAGGGCGCTGGTGCCACTGCCAGCTTTCCTGGAGGGGGGGGGGGGGGGGCGCGCCTATGTTTGGGTGCAGTATGAACGGGTCCAGCAGAGAGCCAGGAGGACTAGGATTGCCCCCTCCTGCCTCATTTGAATATGAATGCTGGCCCTGTGCCTATTGGAGGAACAGACCCAGGCCCAATTAGTCCCAGTTGGGGGTCCCCAGGAAATTCTAGGCGTAGTGGGGTGGAGACCTGACGTAAAGGGTTACTTCCCCCTTTTCCTCTCTAAGCATGCCCCAGGCAGAGAAGAGGGAAATCTCCCTTCCCGCCCCCCCCAGGCAGAGAAGAGGGAAATCTCCCCCCCCCCCGAGAACTGCTCAGACACACGGGCACAAATCTGTACTTGTTTAACACATCTGGAGTACGGCGTTCAGTTCTGGTCACCACACCTCAGGAAGGATATATTGGCCTTGGAGGAGGCACAGTGCAGGTTCACCAGAATGAAACCAGGGCTAAAAGGGTTAAATTATGATGACAGGTTGATAGACTAGGCTTGTATTCCTTTGTGCATAGAAGATTAAGGGGTGATCTAATTCAGGTGTTTAAGATGATTAAAAAATTTGATAGGGTAGACAGAGAGAGCCTATTTCCTCTGGTGGGGAAATCCAGAAGAGAGCATAATCTTAAAATTAGAGCGAGGCCGTTCAGGGCTGATGTAAGGAAGCACTTCTTCACACAAAGGGTAGTGGAAATCTGGAACTCTGCCCCCCGCACCCCCATAATGCTGTTGAGGCTGGGGGTCAATTGAAAATTTCAAAACTGAGATTGATAGATTGTTAGATAAGGGTATTAAGGGATATGGAGCAGAGGCTGGTAAATGGAGTTTAGGTGCATGATCTGATTGAATGGCGGAACAGGCTCGATGGGCTGAATGGCCTGTGTTTCTAAGCACATGGCTGTCAAATACAATACACAGTAAAGGTATAACTATAGTTTTCTGTCACAAATTTTGGACTTGAATGATGATTTAACAATGAATAGTTTATTACATGGAAACAAGTTATTTCTAAAGAGTGTTTACAGTGTTTGAGGAGTAGTCTGGAAACACAATCACTGTCCACTGGCCTGAAGGGGCACAATTTAAAACAAGGAGTTAACAGTAGTTGCTGATGGGGGTAATATTTGAGCAGCTGTACTTGCTTTTCAATGAGTTTGTTGTGTACACTGCTGAGAGAATAAGTTGAAGGAGACAGATTGAACCACAATAAACAGAACATTCTGCGAACCTGAGTGTAATGGATGGTAAAGATCGCATGGGATCGGCTGCTGGCATCATGAATGTGGGTAGCAGCAGTGATTCTAAAACAGAAACACACAACAAATGGGTGAAAAGGAATCCAATTTAATTTAAAATTAAAGCAACATTACATGGACCATTTTCGGCCTCTAATGTTTTGAATCATAGATCATTTGAAATAAATTCCAAAGTCCATTTCATAGAATCTTACGGGACAGGAGGCCGCCATTTGGCCCATCGTGCCAGTGCCGGCTCTTTGAAAGAGCTATCCAATTAGTCCCACTCCCCCTGCTCTTTCCTCATAGCCCTGCAAAGTTTTCCTTTTTAAGTATGCATCCAATTCTCTTTTGAAAGATACTGTTGAATCTGCTTCCACCACCCTTTCAGGCGGAGCATTCCAGATTATCATAACTCACTCTGTAAAATAATTCTCATCTCTCCCCAGTTCTTTTGCCAATTATCTTTAATATGTGCCCCCTGCTTTCTCCCTACATACTCTATCAAACCCCTCATTATTTTGAACATCTCTATTAAATTTCCCCTTAACCTTCTTTGCTCTAAGGTGAACAATCTCAGCTTCTCTAGTCTCTCCACGTAACTGAAGTCCCTCATCCCTAGTATCATTCTAGTAAATCTCTGCACCCTCTTCAAAGTCTTGACAATTAAAAGACACTTTGTGCTGTTAAACTGCCACAGATTTTACTTTGCCGACATTGAACCAAAAAAAGGAAGCTTGAGGACAGGTCCCCAACGATTCAGTGAGTAAATGCACGATGTGACGTGGTACTGAATCACAGACCAGGCGAGTCACAGGGTCGATCCCTGGTCTATGCCGAGGTGGCTGACCTCAGCCAGGATGTTGGCAGGGCCCTCTGCCAGTGGTATCAACGGCTGAGTTGGAGAGGGTGAATTAGCCAGGGTTTCCACTCCTGATTACTATCTAGTGACCACTGGATTGCGCACATTTGGGTGTTGGGATTGGACAGGATCGGTTCAACTTGGCGAAGTAGCCAGCCAGCACTCACATGAAGAGCATTACTTAGGTGGGCCAGAGATCAGAGGCCCACTGACACCTCTGATACCATTCCCCAGCAAGAGTTAGGAGAGCAAGCAGAAAAACATCATTTTATGAAATCACAGGGTAGGCTTGAATAAAGAAGGCCCTTAAGCAATTTGATCTCATCCTTCCAGAATATCAACCTTAACATCCTCCTATTACAGCATTTATCTGTTTCTTAAAATGAGTTCAGTGTCCTCGTCTGATGGGCACAACTTGCTGCAGAGCAGTGTGCCGTGGAATATATCCTCTGCAGTCAGTTCTCAGCTGTCACCAGGGGTATAGACTAGACAGAGGCTGGTCACCCCTTCAGCAGGGGATAGTATAGTGTCAGCTGTGGCTCTGTAGCAGCACTCTCACCTCAGAGTCAGAAGGCTCAAGCCCCAGGGCCCGATTTTGTGGCTTGTGTGGGAAATGGTCGGATTCCCCCGAATGTGGGGTTCTGACACACAAAAAAATGTCAGCCAGCTCCACGCAATTTTCCCTCAAGTGGCCAATTAATTCCCAGCACGTAGGCAGCCTTGCTAATTGTCCATTTCTAGTCAGAAAGCCCCACAGTATGATGTCATAATTCGTGGTGCTTTCAAGGTCCAGAGCAAGCACTGCATCCTCTGAAGGCTTCCAAACGAACCATACAGGATGGCAAAGGAGCCTGCAGCAGCTGTGGCCAGTGCCAGACCCCGAGCTGCCTCCAAATTCGACGAGGCTTCACTGCAGGCATTATTGGATGGGGTTAGGGCCCACAGGGAAGTCCTCTTCCCTAGGTCAGGGAGGAAGAGGCCTCCCACTGAGACCAATGCTGCATGGATGCAGGTGTCAGCAGATGCCAACACGCTGGGAGTCACCAGAAGAACCTTGGCATGACATCTCGAACTCCTTCCTTTACTCCCCCACAGTACCATCCAGAGCCCCCATCCTCACTGTGGAGGAGGAAGGGGCTGTGCATCCAGACTCACACAGAATCACAGAATCTACAGTGCAGATAGAGGCCATTTCGGCCCATCGAGCCTGCACCGACACATATCCCACCCTATCCCCATAACCCCATGTATTTAATCCCCTAACACTAAGGGTCAATTTATCATAGCCAAATCAACCTAACCTGCACATCTTTGGACTGTGGGAGGAAACCGGAGCACCCGGAGAAAACCCACGCAGACACAGGGAGAATGTGCAAACTCCACACAGACAGTCACCCGAGGCCAGATTTGAACCCGGGTCCCTGGCGCTGTGAGGCAACAGTGCTAACCACTATGCCACCGTGCCTCCCTCAGAGGAAGCTCCAACCTCTGAGGGCGCAGCGTCAGCAGAAGTAAGCACACCCAGCACCAACACTCACACCTCGGGGGGACCTTCGGGACATAGAGTAGTGTTGTCACCTGGTGTTTCACAGCTCACAAGTGAGCCTCAGCAGATTCTGGAGACAGGGACAGCAGTGGAGAGTCCTCGTCGGAGGGCGCAGGACTCTGCCAGCTCAGCTCAGCTGCGCTGCATGTCGACCCTCTGCCTCTGGGTCCATCTGCAAGAGAAGAGGTGATGGATCTCCATGCACAGATGCAGGAGTCTCTGGCAGGTTTTCTCTCCAGGGTCGCTGCGAGTGTGGAGCGAATGGAGGAGTCCATAGCAACCATGAGCAGAGCCTTTGTGGAGTCATTGGCGCATGAACGCATCACCATGGAAAGGTTGGCAACCTCCATGGAGGAGATAACTCGCCAGGGTATGGAAAACATGGTGAGTGCTCATAAGAGAATGACATCTCTTGAGGAGCGTTGGCCATCTACTGAACAGAGAAACCAGACCTTCATGGAAGTCCTTGTGAGTAGGGCTGCCAGTGCAGGAACGGGTCCCCATGACCCCCTAAAGCGCAGCAAGGTGCTCTCAAGCCACTTCCAAGTGCTGGCCCCTTCTGGCCTGTGCAACTTCAGGTGAGTGAGCAGCAGCCTGGTGCTCATCATGCTGTTCCTGGTTCTGCTGCTGCCGCCTCTGCTGCTGGAGATCCTCTAATGGCAAGAAGGGAAGGAAAAAAAGGCATCCCTGTCTTCTCGTAGATGCCTCCGCTGAGGAAGCGCTGAGTGAGGGTGGCGAGAGGGGCTTCCCAGGAGATCACATTGGAGAAGCGTGTGAGGCTCCAACCTTCCGCAGCTGTGCCTAAGCCTTGAAGTAGCCCCAAGCCTGCAGCAACAAGGTCCTTCACCATAAAAAATCCTGTCCCTTTAAATCGCAGCTTTTCCGAATGACCTGCAGCTGACAGCAAGCAAGCCGGCAAGCTTCACGCCAGGTTTCATCAGCGGGGTTCCCCGCAGGCGTGTTTGATGTGGGGAAAGCCCCAAAATCGCAACGGCCCCTGAAAATCGACTTAAACAAGGTAATTATTGCTCATTAGTGTTCCGACGGCCAGCCCGCCAGCGGCGGGCAGGACTGAAGCGGGCCGCGGAGAAACGGCGGTCCGAAAGTCGGACGGGGCGGGGAATCAGGTGAGTGGGGTCGCGACCCCCTTTTTCGGCGATTTTCGGCCTCCGGCCGCCTGAAAAGCCGCCCGACGGCTGGCAGAAAATCGGGGCCCCACTCTTGAGACTGACACCTCAGTGCAGTACTGAGGGGGTGCTGCACTGTCGGAGGTGCCATCTTTCGGATGAGAGGTTAAGCAGTCTGCCCTCTCAGGTGGATGTAAAAGATCCTATGGCACTATTTGAAGAG
This sequence comes from Somniosus microcephalus, assembly GCF_052327205.1. NCBI lineage: Eukaryota > Metazoa > Chordata > Chondrichthyes > Squaliformes > Somniosidae > Somniosus > Somniosus microcephalus. The sequence goes on along the minus strand of NC_140998.1, from coordinate 166,899,960 downwards.
GAGCAGGGGAGTTTTCCCTGGTGTCCTGGCCAACATTTATCCCTCAACCAACAATTAAAACAGATGATCTGTTCATTTATTTCATTGCTGTTTGTAGGAGCTTGCTTTGCACAAACTGCCGCAATTCCTACATTACGAGGACGACACTTGAAAAGTGCTGCATTGGTTATGAAGTGCTTTGGGATGTCCTGAGGTCGTGAAAGACGCTATATAAATGTAAGTCTTTCTTTGGCATAGAGAATTCCAAGAGATGGGAAGCGAGAATATATCTTTTACCTTCCCTCTCCCTCCCTCTTTGTATTAAGCATCCTGCAGATTAGACTTGGAACAGGCCAAGCACAACACAAAGCACTGTCCAGGTAACATACATCTTCAAAATGGCACCCCACTACTGCACTGAGATGATTAACCAACACTTTACCATTTTGACTTTTCCAATGAGCAGAGAACTGGCACCTGTTACCCCTGCACTGAGGAACTTTTATGATGTTGGACTTACAAAAATTTGAGATCTACAATGTGCCATCAGTGCAGGAACACAGTTTCCCTGGCAGAAGTGGCCCATTATCAGGGCCACTGTCTGACAGTGACTAAAGTAAATTCTGTTTTTATTACATGGTTTTATCCATGATGACTGAATAAATCAAAATTGTTATTTTTTGGGGTTACACGTTTTTCCTGGGAGTTTTGCCAATATTTTGGGGATGATATTCCTCAATTCCATCTATTATTTCATGAAGACCAGCAATCAGTGGCCTGGGCACATGGCAATGATGGCGCACTCCCTTTCTCTGATGACGTTTAGCATTGGATTTGGTTGGCCCCATTGAATGGCCATTGGGAGACAGGAGCAGAATATGGGCCTCCACCAGACCCAACGCGACACTGCGAAAGGCGATAAAAAGGACACGATGGCACGGGTCTTCGCTTTATCACTGATCTCCCGGCGCTCCCACACCATGAGAGCACCTTTGGTTTGCTGGGAGTCTGCCTTGTCTCTTTTCACACAGGACTATTAGCACCCACAGCAGACATACCCTGTCTTCTCAGCTGCATTAGGAAGTTAAAGAAGAGTATTCTACCATCAAGGTCACTGTTGTTTGACATACACCTACATCTAGGTTTCAGTTCAAGATGATTTAAGTTTCAGATGATTAAGTGGAAAGACTAGAGAAACTGGAGTTATTCACCTTAGCGCAGAGAAGGTTAAGGGGGATTTAATAGAGGTGTTCAAAATCATGAAGGGGTTTGATAGAGTAAATATGGATAAACTGTTTCCACTGGCAGGAGGGTGGGTAACCAGAGGACACAGATTTAAGATAATTGGCAAAAGATCCAGAAGGGAGATGCGAAGAATTTTTTTTAGGCAGTGAGTTATGATGCTCTGTCTGAAAGGGTGGTGAAAGCAGATTCAATAGTAACTTTCAAAAGGGAATTGGATAAATACTTGAAGGGGAAATATTTACAGCACTATGGGGAAAGAGCAGGGAAGTGGGACTAATTAGATAGCTCTTTCAAAGAGCCAGCACAGGCACAATGGGCCAAATGGCCTCCTTCTGTGCTGTATCATTCTATGATTAGATGTTGCTGTGAAATTTCTCATTCAGTACAAATGACACTAGTAACAAATTCATGCTGGTTTCTCAGTGAATTAAATACTAAACAGAACCGGGCTGAAATTTAAACAACAGCAATACTACAAACTGATCATTTGTAGTAAATTTGCAACAAACACTAAGCCAGAGGAAAATCTACGTGATGATCAGTACCTGTTTGCAATTCCTTCCTCCAAAAGCTCGACAAGTTGCTTGTAGTCTGAAACCAAGTGCTGAGATAATCCTGTGGAAACACACAAACATCACCACGTATAATCAAACTAAGAATAGCAAAGCAGTGAAAGTGACAAGTATTCAATCATAGAAACTTACAGCACAGAAGGAGGCCATTCGGCCCATCGTGCCTGTGCTCTTTGAAAGAGCAGTCGTGCTTAGTCCCACATCCCTGCTTTTTGTCTGTAATCCCAAAGTTCCTCATCCTCAAGTAACCGTCCAACTCCCTTTTAAAATTATTTATGCAATCAGCTTCCACCACCTTTTCAGGTAGAGTGATCCAGATCCCGAGAATTCTCGGCGTGAATAAAAATGTAATCTCCCCTTTAGATCTTTTGCCAATGACTTTGAATTGATGACCTCTACTCGCCAGCGGGAATATTTTTGTCCCCATTTACTCGATCAAAACCTCTCATCATCTTGAAAACCTCTATTAGGTCACCTCTTAACCTTCTCTGTTCCAAGGAGAACAGTCCTAACTTTTCCAACCTCTCCTCATAACTGAAGTCCCTCATTCCTGGCAATATCCTGGTAAACCTCCTCTGTAGCCTTTCTAAGGCCTTGTCATCTTTCCTGAAGTGTGGTGTCCAGGATTGTCCACAATACTCCAGCTGAGGCCTAACCAGTGATTTATAAAGTTCTAGTTAATGATAAATCATAGTTAAATCCGGACAACCTCTGGATCACTGTGCTTCTTTAATGTGCCTGCCATTCTATTTCACACCTCAGAAGAACTGCACCATTAACTTACACAATATGTCTGTGCTTATACCACTATTTGATGCTGAACAAATTCCAGTATATTCACTGTGCCATCCCACCCATTGAATTAATGTTCTGTGGGAATGCAAAAACTAGGCAAGTTTTCATTAAAATTTTATTCAAATTAAACAAATTCAAAGTGAAGGGCAGCATCCCGACATTCTGTATCGTGAAGAGGTGGGATGCAAGGTTATGCCAACAACCTTAGTCCTCCGATTCTACTTGTGCACCAAGCAATAAGTGGACCTCCTCAAAGGGATGGAGGAAGCGGAAACCATAGGGAGCAACATTACATTTGTTCTCACCTTCAGGAGGCCAGTTTCAGAGCAGCATTGGAGCAGATTTTCATAACATGCTTGGCTAGGAATGGGTTAAGAATCAAATAAGATGACAACATGCATGAAAACGTCCAAAAAGATGCAAGATGCCACTTCTTTAAAAAAAAACATCCCTAAGCCAGCCAACTTTTCTCCACCCTTCTGTTATTTAGGTAGACTGATTCGATGTTTAGATTGTCACCTGTGGTAAACCACGTTCACTATTGTATCACTGTTAGTAGTTAGCACTGTTCACCACTGTTCGTTATAACTGTATCACTGACCACTATTGTATCACGGTACGAGGTCGCCTCTTGCCACACTGCTATACCTGGGATGACCACTGCCGACTCCGCCTTGGCTCCACCCACCAGGCCAGGTATAAAGGTGAGCGACTGGCTGGTATTCCTCCTGCTTGGATCGGATCACCCACGAGAGTGGGCTCTGTTATTTAGTCAATAAAAACCTTTAGTCACCTTCGTAACTCTTCGCCTTTTATTGGAGGAATTGATAGGTATATCAATTTTATTGACCACCCTCTCTGTTTGCTAACCTTACCCCTGACTGCAAACCCGTCGCTACCAAAAGCAGGCGGTATAGCGCCGGGGACAGAGCCTTCATTAGCTCTGAGGTGCGGCGCCTCCTGAAAGAGGGCATTATCGAGGGGAGCAGCAGCCCCTGGCGTGCCCAGGTCGTAGTCGTAAAGACCGGCGATAAAAACCGCCTGGTCATCGACTACAGCCAGACCATAAACAGATATACCCAGCTGGACGCATACCCCCTCCCCCGCATATCTGACATGGTCAATCAGATTGCACAGTATAAAGTATTCTCGACCATCGACCTGAAGTCGGCCTACCACCAACTCCCTATCCACCCTGAGGACCGCCAGTATACCGCCTTCGAGGCGAATGGGCGCCTATACCACTTCCTTAGGGTCCCCTTCGGTGTCACTAATGGGGTCTCGGTCTTCCAAAGGGAGATGGACCAGATGGTTGACCAGAACGAACTGCAGGCTACATTCCCCTACCTAGATAACGTCACTATCTGCGGCCGCGACCGGCAGGAACATGACGCGAATCTGGAGAAATTCCTCCGTACGGCCCAACGGCTGAACCTCACCTACAATAAGGAGAAATGCGTGTTTAACACCACGCGCCTTGCCATCCTCGGCTGCGTAGTGGAGAACGGAATCATCGGCCCCGACCCAGAAAGAATGCGCCCCCTCATGGAGCTACCCCTCCCCCACTGCCCTAAAGCACTTAGGAGAACCCTGGGGCTTTTCGCCTACTATGCCCAATGGGTACCCAATTACGCGGACAAAGCCAGACCCCTCCTGAAAGCCACTTCCTTCCCCCTCACGGAGGAGGCGTGCGCGGCCTTCTCCCTCATTAAGGGAGACATAGCCAAGGCCACGATGCACGCAGTGGACGAGTCCATCCCCTTTCAGGTGGAGAGCGACGCATCCGACTTCGCCTTAGCCGCCACCCTAAACCAGGAGGGGAGGCCAGTGGCCTTCTTCTCAAGGACCCTACAGGGCCCCGAGATCCGACATTCGTCGGTCGAGAAAGAGGCCCAGGCGATCGTGGAGGCAGTACGGCGCTGGAGGCACTACCTGGCAGGCAAACGATTTACCCTCCTCACCGACCAGCGTTCGGTGGCTTTCATGTTTAATAACAAGCTGAAGGGCAAAATCAAGAATGACAAGATTTTGAGATGGAGAATCGAGCTCTCCACCTACGATTATGAGATCTTGTACCGGCCAGGCAAGCTGAACGAATCCCCTGATGCCCTTTCACGAATGACATGCGCCAGCGCGCATATCGATAGGCTTCAGACCCTCCACGACCAGCTCTGCCACCCCGGAGTCACCAGACTCTACCATTTCATTAAGGCCCGCAACCTGACCTACTCCATCGAGGAGGTCAGGACCATGACCAGGAACTGCCAGACCTGTGCGGAGTGCAAACCGCACTTCTATAGGCCGGACCGAGCAAGCCTGATCAAGGCCACCCGCCCCTTCGAGCGCCTGAGCATCGACTTTAAGGGGCCCCTCCCGTCCTCTGACCGTAATGTGTACTTCCTCAACATCGTTGATGAGTACTCCCGTTTCCCCTTTGCCTTCCCCTGCCCCGACATGACCAGTAGCACGGTCATTAAGTGCCTGAATGCCCTCTTCGCCTTGTTCGGGTTCCCGAACTATATACACAGCGACCGGGGCTCCTCCTTCATGAGCGAGGAACTCCGGCAATTCCTCCTAGAGAGAGGTATTGCAGCAAGCAGGACCACCAGCTACAACCCCAGAGGTAACGGTCAGGTGGAAAGAGAGAACGCGACGGTATGGAAGGCCGTCCTCTTAGCCTTAAAGTCTAAGGGCCTCCCAACCTCCCGCTGGCAAGAAGTCCTCCCGACAGCGCTGCACTCCATCCGGTCATTACTTTGCACGGCCACTAACACCACCCCCCATGAACGAATGTTCGTTTTCCCCAGGAAGTCGACTACGGGAACCACTCTACCAACCTGGCTGACCGCCCCGGGGCCGGTCTGGCTGCGGAAACACGTGAGGACCCATAAAACGGACCCCCTGGTCGAGAGGGTGAACCTCCTGCACGCCAACCCCCAGTACGCCTACGTGGCGTACCCAGACGGGCGGGAGGACACTGTCTCCCTACGAGACCTCGCACCCTCAGCCGATCCGGAAACACCGCCACCACCCCCCCCAACCTCAGTCCAGGTAGACGGCATGCCGGAACCCCACGAGCCCTCGCCGACCACGCAAACACCAGCATCAACACCGGATAAGGCACCAGCACCGGATAAGGCAACACCACCGCTGCGGCGATCGGAGAGGCTTACGAAGCCTCCGGACAGACTGACCTACCAGAATTGGTAGTACACTTCACCCCGCCGGACTTAATTCTAAACAAGGGGTGAATGTGGTAAACCACGTTCACTATTGTATCACTGTTAGTAGTTAGCACTGTTCACCACTGTTCGTTATAACTGTATCACTGACCACTATTGTATCACGGTACGAGGTCGCCTCTTGCCACACTGCTATACCTGGGATGACCACTGCCGACTCCGCCTTGGCTCCACCCACCAGGCCAGGTATAAAGGTGAGCGACTGGCTGGTATTCCTCCTGCTTGGATCGGATCACCCACGAGAGTGGGCTCTGTTATTTAGTCAATAAAAACCTTTAGTCACCTTCGTAACTCTTCGCCTTTTATTGGAGGAATTGATAGGTATATCATCACCGTATCACGTTTGGCCAAGAATGATCTCGACCCCCTTCCCTTCAGCGATCTCGACCCCTCCACTCCGTGATCCTGGTCCCCCCTCCCCTCCGAGATCGTGACCCCCCCACCCTCCCCTTCAGCGATCTCGACCCCTCCACTCTGTGATCCTGGTCCACCATCCCCTCCGAGATCGCGACCCCCATCCTCCCCTTCCCTTCAGCGATCTCGACCCCTCCCCTCCATGATCCTGGTTCCCCCTCCCCTCCGTGATCTCGACCCCCACCCCCCCCCCTCAGCGATCTCGACCCCTCCCCTCCATGATCCTGGTTCACCCCACCCCTCCGTGATCTCGACCCCCACCCCCCCTTCAGCGATCTCGACCCCTCCCCTCCCTTCAGCGATCTCGACCCCTCCCCTCCATGATCCTGGCCCCCCCTCCCCTCCGTGATCTCGACCCCCACCCCCCTTCAGCGATCTCGACCCCTCCCCTCCGTGATCCTGGTTCCCCCTCCCCTCTGTGATCTCGACCCCCACCCTCCCCTTCAGCGATTTTGACCCCTCCCCTCCGTGCTCCTGGTTCCCCCTCCCCTCCGAGATCGCGACCCCCACCCTTCCCCTTCAGCAATCTCGGTCCCCCCTCCCCTGCATGATCACAACCCTCATCCCCTCTATGATCTCGACCCATCTGCTCCGCGATCACGGCCCCTCCTCTCCTCCGTCATCCCAGACCCCCTCCCCTCAGTGATCACGCCTCGCCTGCCCACCCCCCCACCTACCTTTCCGCTGGTTGGGGCGGCCCGATATTGGTAGGCCTCAATCCGGCGAGCTGCCTCGGGAGGCCCGATTGGCGCCCTGCAGCTTGTTTGCCTGATGCCTACCGCTATCGATTTAAATTATGTTCCTATTTAAGCAGCACATGGTGAGGATGTTGACGGCTTAATTAATGAATAGATCATCTCTGGGAATTCTGGCTTTTTCTTTGTACATTGTGTTCTCCTCTATGGCTTGTAGTTTCCTGGAGCTAGAAAGGAGGGTGAAACAGCTGCACACATCTGCAGGACTGATATCTATGGCTGTCTACACTTACTAAGGAGCTACACTTACGGCAGTGAGAGAAACATTCTCTTGCTACCTTTATTTCCACCTTCAGCTCGATGCCACATGTTTTGCTAACCAAGCACTGCAGTAACAAAAAACCATCACAAATACAGCTGGCAGGTTCAGGTTATTCGATGGTCTCAGATTTCAAGGCCATGGCACAAGACTGATGGTGTCTAACTGAAGCTGCATTGCTACTTGTACACTTTTAAAAAAAATGCTACTTCATACAAATGCCACTCAAAAGACCACCCTCCTCAACTTAAAATAAGTGCAAGATTCATATTTTTGTCATAAAACTGAAAGATAGTTATTGTATAATTGTACAGTTAAAAATATCTCTCAAATATTAAAACCTGTTCAAAATATATCAGCTCAAAATTATTGGGAGTCCTATTTCTGGAAAAGGGTGAATTAATTAGCTACTTCCTGATATCAACTGGATGAGTTAACATTCATGCACAGATGTCAGATGTGGCCTGTTCCAGAAATCAGTCTCCTCTTTGCTGATAATGGCTGGCTGGAGCCCAATAACTGTGTCTGTGTGATTGCATCAGCCCGTCAGATGAAATTCCATTAGACCATACAAAAAAAGCATTTAAAACCAATAAGGTTTCTGAGTTGGTTTGTTATTTGAGAGTATGGGAACTTAAACTTGGAAACTTTTACCACATCTGACTTCTAACAATGGGCCAGAACTTCGGGTCCCCACGGGTGAGTACGCGCTGGGTACTCACGCGTAGGCCCAACGAAAGTGCCGGTTTCGTGCATGCACTGTGCATGCGCGGGAAACCGGAACTTCCATTCCCTTAAAGGAAGGGGTTCACAGGTCGAACGCGTGCGCCGGAGAGGCAGTGCGTACGCCCGGAACTTCCGTTTTTTTTTTTATACAGGTTTCTCCGGGAGGGCAAGTCTCCAGCAGCTACGCTTTTAAAATGCAGTCGCAAGGCCTGCATTTATCAAGGTATGTGGTGAACTAAGTAAAATAAAAACATTTTTTCCACAGGTTTATTATTTTTAAATACTTTAAAGGTAAGTTTATTTTTTAGCCCCGTTAGAAACTAATTCATTTTCAAAAATGTAAATTATTGTTTAAAATAGTTATTTTATGTAATTTATAGTTATTTTAAAAATGTGATTTAAAAAAATTTTGTTTTGAAGTTTTGGGGCTGAATTGTATTCATAGATTTGACAGGTCTTCCTGTCAAATCTATGAATACAGATTCCCTGCTACCATTGGCTCTCCATGGCCCACGTGATCCCAGGGGACGCTTCGAACTAACTGCGCCCCTGGGATATGCAAGCACTGCGCGCCGGCAGCTGGAGGAGGCCCAGGATCGGAATCCCACGCGGGTCCACAGCACAACGGCTGGCACGCTAGGTAAGTGCAGGTCGGGGGCTTGCACCTGTGGGAAGCCTCCGACCCAAATTTCTGGGCCATTATAGTTTTGGTAACCCCCCCAACCCCCCTCTGCCCCATCTCACTGCAGATTTTCTTAGGGGATGGCCATTTATTGTTTAAAGTCAAGAAGATCCTGCTTATTACGTGCACAGTGCTGGGATATGCCACTCTGGCTTAGAAATGGGTGCTTGAGGTTGGAGCAAAAAAAGGGTGCTTTACTTAACATCTAAACTGCAATATACCACATCTGGGATTTGGACACCGAAGCCCCAACTTTCCAAACCTGAGAAAATGGTGTGTCCGTGCGGGGCGCGCCAGTGTGGGCGCAAGTACGGCTGACCTGGCTGGAATTTCAAACTTAGGCCTGCTCCCTTAATACACTGGGCTCCTTGCACAAACTGAACATGCAGTGGGAATATGGCTGGTTGGCTCCCAATAGGAAAATTGGAAATCATTTCTCTTAAAGGGCTGCAGCAGGCTCTTAAAGTGGAGATACGGTCACCTGAAGTTTCGAGCTGCCACACATTGGTTCCAATTGTTCAGAAGATGGCCATGGGGAAGACATCTGCCCAGATGGTTTGGAGATGCTGCTGAAGGAGGTGCCCAATGTGGGTTTCGTTCTCCAAGGCAGATGGTCATCACACTCAAAGCTCGGGGCTCAAACTGCCCGAGAGCTGATAGCCCAGAGACTTAATGCTAAGTCCCCGGTACAAGATGGCTACTGGTGTGCACCATGATACCACCTCAACAGTATAGATTAGTTAAAATAAATGGATTCGGTGAGTAATTACAAGGCATTAATGCTGGTGGTCAGATGACAGTTATACACCAGTTAAATTTTACTTGCTTTATGACACCATCTGCTGCCCTTGATTAGATGATGGATTTGCAATCACTGTGTTCAAATTCTCGAAGCTCCCTCGTTTGCAGCACTGAGTCCCAGTCACTGGGCTGTCCCGAATTTGTAGATCTCAGACAGGGCGGTGGTGGGGTTGCTGTAGTTGTCATAACGGCACAGAAAGAGGCCATAAGGCCCATCGAGTCCATGCCGGCTCTCTGTAGAGCAATCCAGTCAGTCCCATTCCCCCGCTCTATCCCCGTAGCCCTGCAAATTTATTTCCCTCAAGTGCCTATCCAGTCTCCCCTTGAAAACATTGAGGCCTAGAAATTCACTTTGGGCCCGCCAGCTGGCGTGCGCCCAAAAGTTAGCGCTGAGCGCGGAGCCAGTTGCGCCCGTCAGATATTCAGTTTTTGCGCCCCAAGTCGGAACCGGGCGCTATTCCAGGGTGTGCCCGCCCCCGCTTGGGGCGCTGAAACTGAATTTCAGCGCTCTAGGCGCCGCTGCGCCAACCGCTGCGGAGCGGCAGGCTGCGGTACTGCAGGCCTCCTCCTTCTCTTAAGGGGGAGGTGCCTGCAACGGGGAGATCGCCGCTGGATAGTGCCGGCAAATGAGCCCGGCACCACGGAGAAGTGCCGGGTTCGTGGAAAGCAGCCGGCAATGCCGCGGGGGGGGGGGGGGGGGGGGGGGGGGGCGGTGGTGGAGGAGGCCGGGGAAGGAGGTGCAGGCAGGCGGCCGCCGAAAAAGCGGCCGGCCGCACCTCCACCTTAAAGCGCCCCACTAAGGCTACAGGACGGCCCCGTTTTCTGATCGCTGTTTGCGGCCGCTGCGGAAGAGGCGGCCGCAACTAAATATGGCGGTCGGGCCGGTAGCGGGGCACTGCGCACACCGATGACGTCATCGGTGGCGGCGCAGCGCTACTGGCTAACGCCGCCATTACCGCAGCGCTGAATATCGGCGAAAGCTCAGCAAGTGGCGCAAAAGCCCTCTTTGGGCGAAAACTAGGCGCAAAGCCTACTCAATTTCTAGCCCCGAGTGTCTCCGCTTCCACCACTTCCGTCGGCAGCGAGTTCCTCACCACTCGCTGCGTAAAAAAGTTTCTCCTCACATCCCCTCTGTATCTCTTGCCCAAAACCTTAAATCTGTGTCCCCATGTCCTTGTACCATCAACTAGTGGGAACAGCATTTCCCCATCTAGCCTATCCAAACCTGTTATAATCTTGTACACCTCTATCAAATCACCCCTCAACCTCCTTTGCTCTAATGAAAATAAATCCAGCTTCTCCAACCTGTCCTTGTAGCTAAGATCCCCCATCCCCAGAACCATTCTGGTAAATCTCCTCTGCACCATCTCAAGGGCCTTCACATCTTTTCTAAAGTGTGGTGACCAGAACTGGACGCAATACTCCAATTGTGGCCTAACCAGCGCTTTATAATGGTTCAGCATAACTTCTCTACTTTTGTACTCAATACCTCTATTTATGAAGTTCAAGATCCCATATGCTTTGCTAACCACTCTCTCAATATATCCTGCCACCTTCAGGGACCTATGCACATTAATTCCCAGGTCCCTCTGTCCCTGCACACTCTAACACTGTGCCATTAAGTGTATATTGCCTCTCCCTGTTCCTTCTACCAGAATGCATCACCTCACACTTCTCTGTATTAAATTCCATCTGCCACTTGTCTGCCCAATCTGCTCGCCTATCGATGTCCTGTTGCAGTCGATTCTTATCATCCTCACTGTTTGCCACACCCCCAAGTTGGGTGTCATCGGCAAATTAAGAAATTTCTCTTGTGTATTCCAATATCAAAGAAAGCAGTGGCCTCAGCATTGACCCTTGGGGCACACCACTGTCTACCATCCTCCAGTCTGAAAAACAGCCATTTACCACAACGTGCTGTTTTCTGTCCTTAAGCCAATTCCTTATTCAAGCTGCCACTGACCCACCTATTCCATCAGCCTCAATTTTGTTAACCAGCCTTCTATGTGGTACTTTGTCAAATGCCTTCCTAAAATCCAGGTAGACAACATCCATTACATTCCCTTCATCGATCTTCCCTGTTACTTCATCAAAAAATTCAATTAGATTAGTCAAACACGATCTGCCTTTTACAAATCCGTGTTGGCTTTCCTTAATTAGCTTAAACCTCTCCAAGTGCCCGTTAATTTTTGCCTTGATTATTGTTTCTAAAACTTTACCCACCATTGATGTTAAACTGACCGACCTGTAGTTAACTAGGATTGTCCTTACACCCTTTCTTGAACAATCCTCGGGCACCTTCCCCGCATCTAGGGAGGATTGGAAAATTATGGCAAGCCCTTCCGCTATCTCCTCCAATTCCTTTAGCAACCACTCTAAGCATATACAGCCTTTCTAGTACATCCTGTTCATCAGTTTTCACCCCTTCCATTGCTTCTACCTTTTCCACTTCTACCAATATTTTGTCAGCATCCACCTTCTTAGTAATCACCGATACAAAATACTCATTGAGTATTCTAGCCTTGCCCTGGGTCTCTAAGCATACATCACCTTCTTTGTCGCTAATAGGCCCCACCCCGCCTCTTCCGACCTGCTTACCCCAGCACAAAGAAAAATCAGCCACAATTCCTGCTCCTGATCAAGACACAGTGATCCTTACTGGACTAAGACACTGCACGGCTTGCTGCAGCCATGGAGTCCCTCCCTAGCAAGGAGGCAGCAGACACATTTTGGGGGGGGGGGGGGGGGGAATGGAGTCCTCTAATACTTTAAAAGAAAAATACTCCTGCTTCATGATGGAAATAACAAAGAAAAATATGTAGTATCTACACAGCAAAAACTGTATCTCAGAATGTAGAATTTGGATGAAACCTGTCCCTGATGCATTGTATTTGATTTAAAGGAGCTGCTCTCCACTATTGGCTAGGATTGAGAAATAGCAGCTGTTACTTCTCAATCCTAGCAAATACTGGAGAACAAATCAAAGCTAAAAAGAATTAAACTAGCTAATAATGATTACAACATTAATCAAAGGTTTCACCTTTCTACTGAAAATATGGCTCTAGCACTTTTCATGATCTCAGGATGTCCCAATGAAGTACTTCTGACGTGTAGTCACTGTTGTAGTGCAGGAAACGCAGTCAATTTGCACACAGCATGGTCACACAAACAGCAATGAGATGGTTGAGGGATAAATATAGGCCAGAACACCAGGGAGAACACCCCAGCTCCTCTTCGAATAGTGCCGTGAGATCTTTTACATCCGCCCTGGGCCTCGTTTTAGCGTCTCATCAGTACCGCACTGGACTGTCGGTCTAGATTTTGTGCTCAAGTCTCTGGAGTGGGGCTTGAACTCATGAACTTCTAACTCAGAGGCGCGAGTGCTACCAAATGAACCACGGCTGACACCTATGAAACATGAAGTAGATAACCGTGGCAGTTATCACAGGCCTAGAACTGTATACGAGGGCTCGGTATTATTACAGCTCTGGTATAAGGAGGTGGCAACATTATCAACAGAACTGGGCCGTGAAGCTGAGCATGCGCTGTCGGATTTTAAACCAAGTAAACTCTGGCTGAAATGGAATTTTGACTCATGCGGACTGTTCTAATAAAATGTCCAGCCTTAGTTGATCTGCATCAATTTAAGCATCATAGATGAGGTCACTCTCCAACTGCCACAGGCCACTGACACACGCAATGAAAAACATTTCCGTTGAAGCTTCAGATTTGAAAAGCCACCCCACAAACCACATTTAAAAAAAAAAAAGGAGCAGGGGATTCTAACACTTGGAGGATGCTGTTTGCATGGAGTATGTGAGGGACTGTTAATAGAATGTTCACAGCACTAAAACTGCAGGCAATAATCATAACTAGCAATAATCCAAAAGGCAGAATGTTCAAAATGCTAGCGCTACTTCTGATAAACTGAAACACTCGTGCATACCAAAATACACGAGACAGTTATCCTCTTACGCATTATTAACAGCTGGACTGGCTGCTTCTAACATCAAAACACGTGGTGAAAGTAAAAGAATACTTATGAAGGGCTGCAGTGTGTCTTGCTGCAATATCGGGCTTCTCTGCATAGGATTAACAGGATATAAGGGGTTCCCACTGTGAGGGTTATGTTCAGAATGAAGCTGCTGTAGAACAGTAAAAATACTTCGCAAACCAGCCAATGATCCAGTGAGCTAAAAATGTGGACAGAGTTTGGCTCAATGGAGGACATTTCAAAAAAAAAAATCCACAATTGTAGAGAGCAGAGAATTTTGTATTTCTAGGCATTCAAAGCTGGGGCATATCCACTCCCTGCATGTGTAGGTGTAAAGTTCCAAGCATGCCAATCCTCCTGGTGAGAAATCTTTTAACGTCAACTCTCCCTTCAGACTCCAGTCCCAGCTCCCAGTCCGGAGTTTAAAACTTCTCTCCTTGGAATGATTCCGTTGGACTGTCTTTGATTTAAATCTGAAGTTGGGACGGAAGTCAGGAGCGAGCAAGAGAAACAGAGTTGCCTTAAGTTGATTTGAGCTTAGGTTTTTATCCTGCTGTTTGAATTTGCTCTGCCAAGCGTTTGAAACATTTGTTCTTGGCACTGCTCCGATTGGTGAATTTAGGATTTATCCACCTATGGAATGAACATTAGGACAAACCTTTCACAAGAGTTAAACAGATGAGGCCGCAGCAATAGGTGACCGTCATGCCAGACTTATTCTGTTCCCTATCTCTCAGCCTTTGAGTCCCAGGTCTCTGCCTGGCACCAACCATGAAGGAAGTTATCCACTTGCTACAATAACCAGCTGGTGTTATTGTCAACACATAGAAAGAACAAACATATAAGAAAATAAGAACATAAGAAATAGGAGCAGGAATAGGCCACTTGGACCCTCGAGCCTGCTTCACCATTCAATAAGATTGTTATAAATCTCATCATCATAAAGAAACTACTCATGAAATAATGCTGGACGGCCAGCTGGTGGCGCCGTCCAAGGAGTATAAATACTCGGGCGTGGGCCCAGCTTGCCCATGGACATTTTGTAAGACAGGAACTAGTGAAGTACAACTAGATCTCCATGTTTTGAAACAAGTTGATTAAAGCCTTGCTTTATACTCAAACCAAGTGCGTAGTGATTTTATTACGTCAATTTAATCAACTTGATATCGACTCCACGCTGAGTGATTTCGGGAACAGCCAGCTACGACTTCAACGGCAGAAGGGAACTCCGGCATAGCAATCAATCCATCATGGACAAACTACTCAGACCCGCCCGTCTTGACCTGGACCCAAATTCACCTACAACTGCTAAGGTATGGAAACACTGGTATCGTACTTTCAGCAACTTCCTCAGGGTGTGTGGTGAGAATGTTCCTGATAAATTAGAGATACTTGCTAATTATATATCCCCTCATGTGTTTGATTATATCCAAGACTGTGTAGTCTATGACTCTGCTATCCTAATATCACAGTGACTATATGTTAAGGCCCCAAATGAAATTTTTGCTCGGCATCTACTGGCCACAACTCAACAACCCGGGGAATCACTTGACGAATTCCTTCAGAAACTTCACAGGCTCAGCAAGGATTGTAATCTTAAAGCTGTCACAGCTGACCAGTACCAGGAGGAGTTAATTTGTGATTCCTTTATTAATGGGATTGCGTCTCCCTTCATACGCCAGCGTCTGTTGGAGAATAAAACCCTCGAGTTACAGGCTGCCTATGACCAGGCATGTTCCCTGGACTTAGCAAAGAGGAATGCAGATACCTATCTTTTACCTCGTGCATGGGCTGCTGCTATCACTTTTAATGGCTCCTTCAATAGGTCTCGGGCGGAAGCCCTCACTGATGATGACTCTAACCTAGCGGATGACAACCCTACCCTAGAAGCCTTCACTGATGACGACCCCACCCTAGCAGCATCTTGGCAATCTGGAAGGAAGTGTTTCTTCTGTGGAGGTGCGTTCCATTATAGGAAATTTTGTCCTGCTCGTAACACAACCTGCAATCATTGCAGCAAGAAAGGTCACTTTTCTAAGGTGTACCGGTCGAGAGCTGTTAGTTTTGCAGCTACTATCTATAAAACTGCTCCTCCCACAAGAGCCACTACAAAGGTTACAGCTGCTATCTATGAAACTACCCCCCCCCCCAGAACTACTACTAAGGTTACAGCTGTCAAGGGTAAAACTGCCCCTCCTCCCATCACAGCTGTTTTTCCCCAAAGTCTGTCCCATGCAGCCACGAAGGTTTCGGTAAATGGACACATTTTGAGCGCACTAATCGACTCAAGCAGATCTGACAGCTTCATTAGTGAGCGAGCTGTTAAGTTAAAACTGCGTATTTAACCCTCAGACAGGGAAATTGCAATGGCTCTGACGACACTGACCACCAATTCTTCCGGCTTTTGTCTTGT
Organism: Somniosus microcephalus; assembly: GCF_052327205.1. Taxonomy (NCBI): domain Eukaryota; kingdom Metazoa; phylum Chordata; class Chondrichthyes; order Squaliformes; family Somniosidae; genus Somniosus; species Somniosus microcephalus. Next base: position 166,884,083 of record NC_140998.1, on the reverse strand, counting down.
CGACCTTATTCTCAATGGCCGCACTTATTTCTCCACCTGGCTCGGGGTGCTCAAAAACCTATGCAGTGATGTGCTCCTGGGACAGGATTTCCAGAAACAACACAAAAGACTCAATTTCGATTTTGGAGAGTCAAAGCCGGAGCTCACTATTTCCAAAGTACCATTTTGTGCGCTTTTGCCGGCTTCACTCGATGAGCCCTCCTTGTTTGCCAATCTTTCCCCCTGATGTAAGCCCATAGTCACTAAATCACGACGTTTCAACCAAGATGATCGATCCTTTATCGAGGCAGAGATCTCTCGCCTTCTAGCTGACGGTATCATTGAGCCGTGTTCATCTTCCTGGCGGGCTCAAGTCGGCGTTGTTAAAAATCATCTGAAGCAACACAAGAAACGTCTTTGCATCGATTACTCGCAAACTATTAACCAGTATACCGACCTGGATGCCTACCCACTACCACGCATCGATGACATGGTCAGTAACCTTGCCAACTACAAGGTATTTCAACCTTTGATTTAAAGAGCACATATCATCAAGTACCATTAAAGGACTCTGACAAAAAGTATATGGCCTTTGAGGCCAATGGTCGGCTTTACCAGTTTTGTCGCCTTCCATTTGGGGTCGCCAATGGGGTGGCCGTCTTTCAACGGGCAATGGACAGCCTAGTCAAACAGGAGAACTTAATGGACACTTTTCAACGGCTATTTCAGCTTTCAACCTCCTCAAGCAACAACTGGAAAAAGCCACGCTTCGTCCCATTCATGAAAATCTTCCTTTCGTGGTCGAGTGTGATGTATTGGATGTGGCGATCTCTGCTACCTTGAATTAAGGTGGTCGACCCGTTGCATTTCTGTCCAGAATTTTGCAGGGCAGCGAGCTCCATTATCCTCCTGTCGAGAAGGAGGCTACGGCCATCATCGAAGCTGTACATAAATGGAGTCATTTTCTCGCTCGTCGCCATTTCACACTTATAACCGATCAGTGCTCCGTGGCCTTTATGCTGGATAACCAGAAACGCACTAAGATCAAGAATAACAAAATACAACTCTGGAGGATGGAATTAGCCGCCTTTGGATACACCATACCTTATCGACCCGGCAAAGAGAATGTGGCCCGATATCCTCACGCGGGCATTCTGCTGTTCTATGTCAACTTCGACTCTTGCGGATCTTCATACTGACTTATACCATCCTGGCGTTACCCGTATGTTGCACTTTGTGCGATCTAAAAATCTCCCATTTTCTACGGAAGATGTGAAAAGAACATGCTCCTCCTGTAGAATTTGTGCGGAATTAAAACCGCAATTCTTCCGTCCATCGGATGGCGGCTCGCTCATGCACGCCAAGCAGCGACTCAGCATTGACTTTAAAGGGCCATTGCCTTCCTCAACGCGAAACACCTACTTACTTACTATGGTGGACGAATATTCACGCTTTCTCTTTGCTTTCCCCTGTCCCAATATGCTTACTTCCACAGTGATCAAATGCCTTGATCAAGTCTTTTCCCTTTGCGGTACGGCCAATTTCATCCACTCTGATCAGGGTGCCTCCTTCATGTCAAGCGAACTCATAAGATCTCTCTCCCAACGGGGAATCGCCACAAGTAAAACAACACCGTACCATCCCATCGGTAACGGACAGGTTGAGGAAATACAACGCTATCATTTGGAACGCTGTTCGTCTTGCACTGAGGTCACGCAACCTACCAGACCAGCAGTGGGAAACTATGCTCCCTGACGTGTTGCATTCCATCAGATCTCTTCTTCCTACATCCACCAATGTCACACCTCACGAGCGATTCTTCAGCTTCCCGCGTCGCTGCACTCAAAGAACGTCCCTACCGTCATGGTTGGCAGCTCCCGGCCCCGTGCTGCTCCGAAGATTCGTCCAATCTTCTAAAAACGATCCCCTTGTCGATGAGGTAGAACTCACGGACGTCAATCCCACGTACGCGCACGTGCGGTACCCTGATGACTGGGAGTCCACCGTTTTGTTCCGGGACTTGGCTCCCTGTCCAGCCGGTTCCACGCACCCAACTGATAGAGGGATCCACGGTGATGATGCCGACACTCTGCGCTCCCTAGAAGATGACGCCCTACCTGGGACATCGAAAGATCTGCCAGCTGCCCCACCAGATCCACTCGGGGAGCCGAGTGCTCCCCGTGGGATGGCCACCCGAGGCCAGGACGCCGGTCAATCCCCGGCTATCAAACAGGATGAAGCCAGCTCTGCGCCTGTGGGGACCCGCACCCGGAGTCACGATCGCCCCAGCCTCCCTCGGGTCGATCAGGGCAACACGGGCCCTGTCGATCCACCGGTACGGATCAAGCGTCCCAGGGACCAAGACACGGTCCGGGGAGACGTGCCTTCTAGCCATAAACAAAGATCTAAAAGACTGCGGCTATTTGTGGTCCGCCTAATCCGTTAAGAGGAAGTCGACGGACTTCCAAATCTTTTAGGCAGGAAGAATGTTATAAATCTCATCAAGAAACTACTCGTGAAATAACGCTGGACAGCCAGCTGGTGGCGCCGTCCAAGGAGTATAAATACTCGGGCGTGGGCCCAGCTTGCCCAGGGACATTTTGTAAGACAGGAACTAGTGAAGTACAACGAGACCTCCATGTTCTGAAACAAGTTGATTAAAGCCTCGCTTTATACTCAAACCAAGTGCGTCGTGAGTTTTATTACATCAAAGATCATGGCTGATCTTGGGCTCAAAGCCACTTCCCAGCCCGCTCCCCATAACCCTTCACTCCCTTATCTTGCAAAAATCTGTATCTCCACCTTAAATGTATTTAATGGCCCAGCCTCCACAGCTCTCTGGGGCAGAGAATTCCACAGATTTACGACCCTCAGAGAAGAAATTCCTCCAAATCTCAGTTCTAAAAGGGCGACCCTTTATTCTAAAACTGTGCCCCCGCGTTCTAGATTTCCCCACGAGGGGAAACATCCGCTCTGCATCTACCTTGTTGAGCCCCCTCAGTATCTTATATGTTTCAATAAGATCACCTCTCATTCTTCTAAATTCTAATGAGTATACGCCCAGCCTGCTCAACTTTTCCTCATAAGTCAATCCCCTCATCACAGAATCACAGAAACCCCACAGTGCAGATAGAGGCCATTTCGGCCCATCGAGCCTGCACCGACACATATCCCACCCGATCCCCGTAACCCCTACACCAACACATATCCCACCCTATCCCCGTAACCCCACATATTTAATCCCCCTAACACTAAGGTCAATTTATCATAGCCAATCAACCTAACCCGCACATCTTTGGACTGTGGGAGGAAACCGGAGCACCCGGAGGAAACCCACGCAAACACGGGGAGAATGTGCAAACTCCACACACAGTCAGTCACCCGAGGCCGGATTCGAACCCGGGTCCCTGGCGCTGTGAGGCAACAGTGCTAACCACTTATGTCTCTGGGATTAACCTAGTGAAGCGTCTCTGAACCGGCACACAATTTTAATGCAGTATGCATTTTGGATACTTGTACCAAGAAATGCAGATTCACTGCTTGCTGGAAAGAGGGCAATTGTGCAATCATAGAATTTTACAGCACAGAAGGTCATTCAGTCCATCATGCCTGCTCTCTGTGTGAGCTTGCCGCTTAGTCCCATTCCCCTCCCTGTTTCCCAATCCTTCAGTTTTTCTTTTACAAATATTAATCCACTTGCCCTTTAAAATCTATGATGGATTCTGCTTCTATCACTGTTTCTGGTAGTGTACAACAGGTTCCAACACTCAGAAGAAACATTTCTCTTATCCTCTCCCTTTGTTCTTTTGATATTAAATTTATGCCCTTTTGTTACTAACTCACCGATCAGTGGAAATAATTTTTCCCTATTTACCTCGTCAAAACGCCTCAATTTTAAACCCCTCTATCAGATCTCGTCACAACTTTCTTTGTTCTAATGAAAAGAGCCACAGTTTCTCAAGACTCTCTTCATAACTAAAGCCTCTCATCCCTGGGATCATCTTAATGAATCTCTTCTGCATTCTCTCCATGGCCTTTACGTCATTCAATGGGTAAGGTACCCAAAACTGGATACAATATTCTAACTGCAGCCTAACTAATGATCTGTTCAGGTTCAGGATCACCGCATAGCTTTTGTACACTATACCCCATTTATAAAATGTCAGATCCCGTATGTTTTTCAAAAAAGTTAACAGCTGCATCAACTTGTCCTGCCACTTTAAAAGATGTGTATCTGAACTTTTTCGTCTCTCTGCTCATCTACTCCTTTTAAAGTTTTACAATTTTGTGGTTATGTCCTCTCCTTATTCTTCCGCCCAAAAGGACATCACTCACGTTTCTCCAAATTAAGTTTTATCTAACACCTGCCTGCTAATCAATCTATTAACCTATGTCTTCCTGAAGTCACTTGCAGTCCGCTTCACAGTGAATCATGCTCCCTATTTTTGAATCATCTATAAATTTTGATAATGTGCCCTCCACTGTACCCAAGTCCAGATCACTTATTCATACAAATCTCAAGAAGAAAAAAACAGCCCCAGCACTGACTGCTAGGGTACACCACAGTGTAATCCCTGTGTCATACCAGACCTGGGGGTGCTTCAGGCTGAAACTGAGTGCCAAGAGTACAATAGTGGGCTGCCCGCAAAATGGTAACCATCGCCTTGTCATTCCACCTGTCATTTGGGTGCAGTGGCAAGCTCGATATCATAGAATAATACAACACAGAAGGAGGCCATTCGGCACATGGTGCCTGTGCCAGCTCTTTGAAACAGCTATCCAATTAGTCCCACTCCCCTGCTCTTTCCCCATAGCCCTGCAATTTTTTTCTCCTTCAAGTATTTATCCAATTTCCTTTTGAAAGTTACTATTGAATCTGCTTCCACCGCCCTTTCAGGTCGTGCATTCCAGATCATCGTAACTCGCAGCGTTAACATTTTTTTCTCACATCACCTCTGGTTCTTTTGCCAATTACAGGAAGCTTTCGTTTAACCGGAGGTTAAATGTCCGGAAAGCTCTATCCACCGGCAAAATTCAGGTGTCGGTTCAGATAAGTTTTTTTTACTTCTCGTTGCTTTTTTTCTCCAGTCGTGGCTCTGCAAGGTCTAGCTGAAGCTGTTGCTTAGCTACAGAGACGCTTGCAAGCTACGCCGACTGTTTTGAAGCAACAGGGTTTGTTGCTTCACACGGAGCTCAGAAGCTCCGTATGTTTTAACATTAGCGCTGGTTTCTCCGGCAGTTTTGATGGAACGGCAACAGCTCGGTCCCGTCAGTGCCGGATACCAGAAAGTTTCCTGTATCTTAAATCTGTGTCCTCTGGTTACCAACCCATCTGCCACTGGAAACAGTTTCTCCTTATTTACCCCTCAATTTTAAACACTTCTGTTAAATCTCCATTAATCTTCACTGCTCTAAGGAGAACAACCCCAGCTTCTCCAGTCTCGCCACATAACTGAAGTCCCTCATCCCTGGTATAATTCTAGTAAATCTCTTCTGCACCCTAAGGCCGTGACATCCTTCCTAAAGTGTGGGGCCCAGAATTGGATACAATACTCCAGCTAGGGCCTAACCAGTGTTTTATAAAGGTTTAGTATCTTGAAGTTCAGGTGAAAACAGGCAGAATTATACGCAAATTGCGATTAAAGCTGTCAAAAAGTCAGAAAATGATGTCATTTAATAAAATGAGTGTGAGATCACCTTGCACATAGGGACCCTTTTCGGGGTGTTCACGCACTCGAAGGGTATAGGGTTTGTTTCCATCGCAACGCTTCAGAAGATCTCGAACACGCTCGTTATAAATTTCCAGAAAGCTGCCAAAGGAAGAGGCTTCTATTAGCGTACAGTTAAAAAAACAGCAAATTTACAAAAACACTAATGTTGTAAAGTAAAAATCGAAATTGCTGGGAATGCATGGCATGTCAGTCAGCACCTGAGAGGAAAATGGGTTAATCTGTAGGGTGGGCCTCTTCTGCCGGCTGATCTGTTGGGTGCCAAAATCATCATCTTTTACATAGAATTTACAGCACAGCAACAGGCCATACCACCCAACTGGTCCATACCGGTGTTTATGCTTCACACAAGTCTCCTCCCACCCAATGTTCTTGTTAAGCTGCGTGGCCACACAGTGGTCTGGAACTCCCGTGTAGGCCGCGCACCCAAAAAAAGACAGGAAACATTGCTCCCACCCCATTTCATCTAATCCTTTCAGAAAATCTTGCTCTTCCTTAATTCTTCATGTACTTATCTAGCTTCCTCTTAAATGCCTCTATGCTATTCGCCTCAACCACTCCATGTGGTAGCATGTTTCACATTCGAACCACTCTCTACTAATACTAATTTCTTTAATGCCTAAAGAAATTGTACTGGAGAAATTAATGGACTTAAAGTTGAAAAATCCCCTGGACCTGATGACCTACATCCTAAGGTTTCAAAAGAGGTAGCTACAGAGATAGTGGATGCATCGGTTTTGATCTTCCGGAATTCCCGAGACTCTAGGTAGCAAACATAACCGTGGTATTCAAGAAAGGAGAGAGAGAAAACAAGGAACTGTAGACCAGTTAGCCTGACATCAGCAGTAGGGAAAATGCTAGAAAGTATTATTAGGGACGTGGTACTTAGAAAATAATAAGATAGGGCAGAGTCAACACGGATTTGTGAAAGGGAAATTGTGTTCGACAAATCTGTTACAGCTTTTTGAGGTTGTAACTAACAGAGTAGATAAGTGGGAACCACAAGGTGCAATGTACAGGAAACTTTCTGGTATCCGGCACTGACGGGACCGAGCTGTTGCCGCTCCATCAAAACTGCCGGAGAAACCAGCGCTAATGTTAAAACATATGGAGCTTCTGAGCTCCGTGTGAAGCAACAAACCCTGTTGCTTAGCAACAGCTTCAAAACAGTCGGCGTAGCTTGCAAGCGTCTCTGTAGCTAAGCAACAGCTTCAGCTAGACCTTGCAGAGCCACGACTGGAGAAAAAAAGCAACGAGAAGTAAAAAAACTTCTGAACCGACTCCTGAATTTTGCCGGTGGATAGAGCTTTCCGGACATTTAACCTCCGGTTAAACGAAAGTTTCCTGTATTTGGATTTTCAAAAAGCATTTGATAAGGTGCCACACAAGAGGCTATTATACAAAATTAGGATTCATGGGATTGGGGGGTAATATATTAGCATGGATTGAGGATTGGTTAACGGACAGAAAAGAGAGAGTAGTAATAAACAGGTCATTTTCAGGTTGGCAGGCTGCAAATAGTGGTGTACCGCAAGGATCAGTGCTTGGGCCTCAGCTATTCACAATCTATATCAATGACTTGGATGAGGGGACCGAGTGTAATGTATCCAAGTTTGCTGATGATACAAAGTTAGGTGGGAATGTAAGCTGTGAGGAGGATGCAAAGAGACTGCAAAGGGATGTAGACAGGTTAAGTGAGTGGGCAAGAATATGGCAGATGGAATATAGCGTGGAGAAGTGTGAATTTATCCACTTTGGTAGAGAAAATAGAATAGCAGAATATTTTTTAAATGGTGAGAGATTGGGAAATGTTGGTATTCAGAGGGACCTGGATGTCCTTGTACATGAATCACAGAAATTTAACATGCAGGTACAGAAAGCAATTAGGAAAGTAAATGGTACGTTAGCCCTTATTACAAAAGGTTTGGAGTATAAAGAGTAAAAAAGTCTTACTACAATTATATAGGGCCCAGGTAAAACCACACCTGGAGTATTGCGTACAGTTTTGGTCTCCTTACCTAAGGAAGAATATACTTGCCATAGAGGGAGTGCAACGAAGGTTCACCAGACTGATTCCTGGGATGAGGGGATTGTCCTAGGAGGAGAGATTGAGTAGGCTAGGCCTATATTGCCTGGAGTTTAAAAGTATGAGAGGTGATCTTATTGAAACATGTAACATTCTTAAAGGGTTTGACAGGGTAAATGCAGGGAGGATGTTTCCCCTGGCCAGTCTCAGGATAAGGGGTCGGCCATTTAGGAATGAGATAAGGAGAAATTTCTTCACTCAGAGGGTTGTGAATCTTAGGAATTTTCTATCCCAGAGAGCTGTATTTGCTCAGTCGTTAAGTACATTCAAGATAGAGATCGATAGATTTTTGGATACTAAGGGAATCGAGGGATGTGGGAATAGTGTGGGAAGGTGGAGTTGAGGTGGAAAATCAGCCACAATCTTATTGAATGGCAGAGCGAGCTCAAAGGGCTGCTCCTATTTCTTATGTAAAGAAGTTTCTCCAGAATTCATAGTTTTAAGTTTTACATTGTTCTCATTAAGCTGGATGTTTTCTGTTACAGCAGTAAATAGCCAGTCGTCAAGGCGGTGTTAAATAGGAAGTTTCCTATTTATACAGATTGACCACCACTTAGCACGAGTGATAATATTTCATCATCAAGTCTACTCAAAGTATCAATGTGTTATCGTATCAATCAATGTACTGCCTAACTTTAAACAATGGAAGGGCTGAGAAGTGTCAATATTTTTATTGTATAATTTAGTTTTTGTGTAATTATTAATACATCACAGTCTGTTTATTCACTTCCCGAGCTGGAATGGTGCCAACAGAGTCCAGGTAGAACTGATACGAACTGTTACTATGGTGTTCTTGTATATTTTACCATACATGTTATCTCAGTAAGTATCCATTTTTTGCAGATGTCCATTTTATGGGCGTACCGTTTGTACAGCTTTCATTGTACTTCAAAAATTTAACATTTATATTGACCACAGCAAGCTCAATGTCAATTCTAAACAAACGTGTGCATACCACAGTAATGAATGCATTTCCACAAATACGAGGCCCCCTTGTCCTCCAAATGCAGGGGTGGGCAGCGAAATCAACTGGCCCACACCTTCAGAACAACTCTTGGATAATAAGAACTGGGACTGAGAGAGCGCGGGGGGGGGGGGGGGGGGTGGCGGGCGAGAGGGGGCGGCGGAGGGGGCGCGGGGAGGGAGAGAGAGAGAGAGAGCGCGAGCGAGAGGGGGAGGCGGAGAGAGCGCGAGCGGGGGAGGCGGAGAGAGCGCGAGCGGGGGAGGCGGAGAGCGCGCGAGCGGGGGAGGCGGAGAGCGCGCGAGCGGGGGAGGCGGAGAGCGCGCGAGCGGGGGAGGCGGAGAGAGCGCGAGCGGGGGAGGCGGAGAGAGCGCGAGCGGGGGAGGCGGAGAGAGCGCGAGCGGGGGAGGCGGAGAGAGCGCGAGCGGGGGAGGCGGAGAGCGCGCGAGCGGGGGAGGCGGAGAGCGCGCGAGCGGGGGAGGCGGAGAGAGCGCGAGCGGGGGAGGCGGAGAGCGCGCGAGCGGGGGAGGCGGAGAGAGCGCGAGCGGGGGAGGCGGAGAGAGCGCGAGCGGGGGAGGCGGAGAGGCGCGCGAGCGGGGGAGGCGGAGAGCGCGCGAGCGGGGGAGGCGGAGAGAGCGCGAGCGGGGAGGCGGAGAGCGCGCGAGCGGGGGAGGCGGAGAGCGCGCGAGCGGGGGAGGCGGAGAGAGCGCGAGCGGGGGAGGCGGAGAGAGCGCGAGCGGGGGAGGCGGAGAGCGCGCGAGCGGGGGAGGCGGAGAGCGCGCGAGCGGGGGAGGCGGAGAGAGCGCGAGAGGGGGAGGCGGAGAGCGCGCGAGAGGGGGAGGCGGAGAGAGCGCGAGAGGGGGAGGCGGAGAGAGCGCGAGAGGGGGAGGCGGAGAGAGCGCGAGAGGGGGAGGCGGAGAGAGCGCGAGAGGGGGAGGCGGAGAGAGCGCGAGGGGGGAGGCGGAGAGAGCGCGAGGGGGGAGGCGGAGAGAGCGCGAGGGGGGAGGCGGAGAGAGCGCGAGGGGGGAGGCGGAGAGAGCGCGAGGGGGGAGGCGGAGAGAGCGCGAGGGGGGGAGGCGGAGAGAGCGCGAGGGGGGGAGGCGGAGAGAGCGCGAGGGGGGGAGGCGGAGAGAGCGCGAGGGGGGGAGGCGGAGAGAGCGCGAGGGGGGGAGGCGGAGAGAGCGCGAGAGGGGGAGGCGGAGAGAGCGCGAGAGGGGGAGGCGGAGAGAGCGCGAGAGGGGGAGGCGGAGAGAGCGCGAGAGGGGGAGGCGGAGAGAGCGCGAGAGGGGGAGGCGGAGAGAGCGCGAGAGGGGGAGGCGGAGAGAGCGCGAGAGGGGGAGGCGGAGAGAGCGCGAGAGGGGGAGGCGGAGAGAGCGCGAGAGGGGGAGGCGGAGAGAGCGCGAGAGGGGGAGGCGGAGAGAGCGCGAGAGGGGAGGCGGAGAGAGCGCGAGAGGGGGAGGCGGAGAGAGCGC